>NC_063342.1:34539277-34615792 GCF_021869965.1 Rhincodon typus
CTGTGAAGAGAAATCAGGGTTAACGTTTCTAGTCTGGTGACCCTTCCGCAGAACAAGTGACCTGCTGAGCTTTTCCAGCAACTTCTGTTTTTGTTTCAGCTTCCATTTTTGTCTCTCCTCCTGCAGGATAAACATTGGAGCATGTTTTTTCACATGTGTGAATATATAAATTCCACGTTTGTCAACAAGAAGTATGGAATTTTGTTACAGAGAGTAAGTTGTAGGCAGTGCATAATCTTATGACAAGTAGCAATTTTTGTGAGAGATATTAAAACTCTGCAAATGGTTGGTGATCTTCTTATAACCTGTACAGGGAGTTCTTATATCCATGAGAAGTTCTCCAAAGGACCAGATTTGATATTCTAATTCTTTTATACTGTACAGTTTTAGAATATATCAACGTTTTACTAATATAATTAATATTAAAAATGCCTTTTCAACCATTCAGCCATCGTCACAAATACTCCAGTTCAACCCATTGCTACAAATGCAGGTATTTGAGTACAGAACTGACACCTCACCCTTTCGGGATGCTATTTTTCCTACACACGAAAGCCAAGGAAATAAAACAGCAGTGGTTGCAATAATCGAATGAAGGGTAACAAACTAAATGTAGGAGAACAGAACCAAAATAAACAAGTTAAATATATGAAAACACATCTTTATTTGAAAAAATGCAAAATATTTGGAGCAATGAAATTTGACACTCCTCTCTGCTATAAACTGTTGGCACGAGCTATATAACATGACTGTCAGATCATAGGCTCTGTTCAGGCCCTATCTCCCTCTCCTACCTTTTAACATCCCTGTAAATCCTGTGGGTGTAAACCCAAATCCCAGAAACTCACTGCAGACTCTCCCAGTTTTCCAATTAATGATGGTATGTGTTGTCGGCACGCAATATTATTATTTCCTGAGTTCATCTGATTGCCCTTCACTCTGGTATTGTGGAAAAATTCAAGTATTTGCAAACAGCTGCATGCCAGGCATCATGTTTTCTTGTCAGCTGTCGCCTGCCACGAATCAATCTCCCTCTGAACTGTAAATCTCCTGCGATTGGGTTTCAGTATTCCAGGGTGCTCTCCAATCCCCACTCCGTTATAATTAGCAATTAGTGAAAAACATGAGCAAGCATGTTCAAATAAGCAGACATACGATAGTCCTTTAATTTAGATTTTTACTGATGCTTGTTCTTTTTTGAAAGTGAAATTTATATATCTGTCATTGTGAGGAATACCCTTAATTGATAGTGTTAGCCTCAGTTGCTTAAATGACTATGGGCTGAGTCTTAATTGTTTTTGTGTGAGTTGCGTCAGGTTTTTTTGGAGGATTTCTCTAGCAGGTTTCTTGCCTGATCTTACCAAATACACTTCATTAACTACCTACCCCACCCCTATGGTGTCCCTCACCTCTGATTCCATCCCCATCTTACCATGTGCCGTTCACAAAACAACATGAGCATACTAGATATCTGCCTAAAGACCAGAATCCCTTGTACCCGTGCCATCTTTGAAAGGCCACTGGGCACTTGGACAAGTATTGTCAGTGACCTCTCACCAGCAACATAGTGGCACTGCAACCACAAAGCCATCTGCTCGTGGTTTACCGTAGTTGACTCTCCTTCAAACATATAACCCATTCGCTTACCCTAGTCACTGTCTAACCACCATCTTATCACACTATTTTTCTCTCTGTAGCTACATCTGCTGTGAACACCTTCTCCAAGTCACTGCTACCCTTTCCCCAACATCCATGTGGAACCCGCAGCTTGTCATTGTCATTGTAAGTGAGCATTACACATAGGCAAGCAATTGGACAATTGCAAACATAAGTTGTTATTTGCAAACACAAACAAAATGAATAGAGGCTGTAGGTTGATCTCACAATGCAAACCAAATGCTGACATCATGACTAACAGCAATGTGCAATGGCTTCATGAACCACAGAATCACTGAAGGATTAATAGTACAGACGGAGACATTTCAGCACATTGTGTCTGTTTTGGCTCTTCAAATGAGCATCAATACCTGGTGCCATTTTCCTGCTTTTTCCCTATCTCCTTGCATGACATCTCTATCTAAATAACTGTCCAATGCCCTTTTAAATGACTCAGTTGAACATGCCTCCACCATGCTTCCAGGTAATGCAAATTTTTCAGCATCACATTTTCTCCTTTTGCAAACCATTCTAAATCTATGCTGTCTCATTCTTGATCCTTTTGCAAGTGGGAATAGTCTCTCCTTATCTACTTTATCAGCCCACTTATGATTTTGAAAATTACTATCAGATCTCATTTTAGCCTTCTTCTCTCCAAAGAGAACAATCTCAATGTCTTCTATCTATCCTCATAACTGAAGTTCCTCATTCTTGAAACAATCCTTGCAAACCTATTCTGCAATATCTCCACTGTGTTCACATCCCTCCTAAAGTATGCTGCCAAAAATTGTACGCAATACTCTGTCTAAGGTCTAACAAGTTTCTTAGACAAGTTCAACATCACTTCCTTGTTTTTGTACTCTATGCCCCTATTAATAAAACTGAGGATGGTGTATATTTTATTAACTACTCTGTCACTTATCCTGCCCTCTTCAATGATCTGTGCGCATATACACCTAGGTCCCTCTGCTTCTGCTTCACCTTTAGAATTGTACACCTGTTTTGTTTGGTTGTTCATGTTCTTCCTACAAAACTGCATCATTACATATTTCTCTGCAGTGAACGTAGCCTGCCATCTATCTGTCCACTCCACCAACCTGTCAATATCCTTCTGGAGTTCTACACTGTCGTCCTCATAGTTTAACATTCTTCCAAGTTTTGGATCATCTGTAAATTTTGAAATTGTCTCCTGCACATCATTAATATTTATCAGGAAATGCGAGAGCCCTAATACTATACCAGGGAACTCCACTACAATCCTTCTTCCAGCCTGAAAAATATCGACTGACCACTAATCCCTGTTTTATATCACTTCACTAATTTTTTTATCCATGTTGCTAACTTTCCCTTTCATTCCGTGACCTCTATTTCTACCAAACCACTCCTCCCCCAATCCCGCTACCCCCACTGAAGTTAAACTGATTGGTCGTAGTTACTGGGCTTATCCTTACAGACTTTCTTGAACAAGGCTGTAATGATTGCAACTCTCCTGGCCTCTGGCTCTTACCCCGAGTCTAAGGAAGACTTAAGGATTATGTTCCATGCCTCTGCAATTTCCATACTCACTTCCTTTAATATCAGAAAGTGACTAGATCTCAGGCCCATAGAATTAGATAACAAAAAAAAGAGTCTAGGAAACAATTCAGAGATAGTAGGAACTGCCGATACTGGAGAATCTGAGGTAACAAGATGTGGAGCTGGATGAATACAGCAGGCCAAGCAGCATCAGAGGAGCAGGAAAGCTGACATTTCAGGTCTAGACCCTTCTTCAGAAAATTTTTGATTTGTAAATCAGATAGTAAGAACTGCAGATGCTGGAGTCAGAGATAACACAGTGTGGAGCTGGAGGAACACAAGATGCTGCCTGGCCTGATGATTTAGAAATTCTTTTATCAGACCCAATTTTTGAAAATTTAACTCGAAGGGTTGAATGTATAGAGAATGAGCCTGATATGTTTTGCCCATCTTCTTTAATAGAAATGCAACAAACTAATTTAGATGTGAGAGATTTATACTAAGCAGCCTACTCAGGAACTGAATCAAAAACAGTACTTGAGTGTCAACACTTCAAAGACAAAATGTTAAGGAGGAAATGGAGATGACCTCAAATACTAGCTGATGAAGAATGGACAGAGTCAAGAACAAAAGAACAAAGAACAATACAACACAGGTACAGGCCTTTCGGCCCTCTAAGCCTGCGCTGACACATTTTGCCCTTCCATACTAAAACTTGCCTTGACTTACAGGATCCATCTCAGTCTATTCCTTTCCTAATCAAGTATTCGTCCAATATTCTTGAATACTGCTATTGCATCTGCTTCCAGCACCTCCTCTGGCAGCGTGTTCCAGGCACTCATCATCCTTTGTGTGAAAAAGGTGCCTCGCATATCTCTTTTAACCTTTAAACTGTTGTCCCCTAGTAATTGACCCCTCTGCCCTGGGAAAATGCCTCATACTTTCCACTCCATCTATGCCATTCACACTGTTATAAACTTCAATCAGGTCACCCCTCAATGTCTTGCGTTCCAGTGAAAACAAACTCTATCTATCCAACCTTTCTTCGTAGCTAAAATCCTCCATACCAGGCAATATCCTGGAAAACTTTTCTGCATCCTCTCCAAAGCATCCATATCCTTCTGGCAGTGTGTTGACCAGAACTATATGCAATCAGATAGTCCATCAGATGGTAGTTCTATCTGACTTTTAGAATAAGATTTTACAAGAGGCTTGCAATATTACAATGGCAGGTCACTTAGCTTTTATGGAAACACAAGATAAAATAGTTTAACATTTTAATAGGCCAGGATGACAAATCAATTTTTTGCCAAACATACCGTACATTTCTGATATTTGGGAAACCACAGCCCTCAGTTAAATCTGCACTTTTAATTTCAATACTGTATCAGCTTTTGAAGAACCATTTAATAAGTTCTTAGTAGATTGTATAAGGCCCTCGACCTAAAACCAGGAATGGAAACAAATATCTTTTAATGATTTTGGATATTTCCAAAAGAATCCCTGAAACGATGCCTTCGGGAAAAGTTTCTGCAAAAGTTATGGTTGGAAAGGTTAGGTCAATTTATTTTATACAAGGTATGGATTACCCAAAGCAATACAGACAGATCATGGATCAAATTTTATGTTTCAAATATTCAAGGAAATGAGATCTGGAAATTAAATAATTCACCATTACATTCTTGCAGTCAACTAGGGATGGGCAATAAATGCTGGCCGGTAATGTTTATGTTCCACAAATGAATTTAAAAAATTATATCTTCTGCTTCACACCAAAATCTCAAGGGGCTTTTGGAAAATGGCATCAAAGTTTGAAGATGGTGAATAGAGCTTATTGCCAAGAATGTCTTAATGATTGAAATAAGGGAATTCCTTTGTTACTATTAGTCATGAGAGACAATCCAAATGAGTCCACAGGATTTAGTCCCAGTTGAACTAATATGTGAATATAGGGTGACTTAAAGTAATTAAAGAAAAGTTAATAACCCAAAGCTATGTTTCTAATTTATGCCTCAAATTTCTGAGAGAAACTAACCAATGCATGTGAATTGGTTAAAAATAAATTTGAAGGCAAACCAACAAACACTGTTGATGATACCTTCCATGACTTTACTGATGGTCGAGAGTAGACTGATGGGGTGGTAATTGGCTGGGGTTGGATTTGTCCTGCAGGATATAGCTGTTCAACTTTCAACATTGTCAGGTAAATGCCGATATATAGTTATACTAAGGAGCCTGGCTAAGGGATCGACAAGTTCTGGAACACAAGTCTTCAGTACTGTTGTCAGAATGTTATCAAGGCCCATGGCCTTTGCAGTATCCAGTTCCTCCAGCTGTTTCTTGATATCACATGGAGTGAATTATATTGGCTAAAGATGGGCATCTATGATGCTGGGAACCAATAGAGGAGGCTGAGATGGATCATCCACTGGGCATTTCTGGCCAAAGATTGCTGAAAATGCTTCAGCACTACCTTTTGCACTGATGTGCTGGGCTCTTCTATCATTGAGATAGGGCATATTTGTTGTGAGTCCTCCTCCAGTGAGTTGTTTAATTATTTGCCACCATTCATGACTGGATGTGGCAGGAGTGCAAATCTTAAATCTAATTCATTGGTTGTGAGGTCACTTAGCTCTGTCTACCACTAGCTGCTTACACTCTTTGGCACAAAAGTATTCCTGTTTGGTAGCTTCATCAGGTTGACACCTAATTTTTAGATATGCCTGGTGTTGCTCCTGGCATGCCCTCTTACATTCTCCATTGAACCAGGGTTGACCCCTGGCTTGATGGTAATGGTTGAGTGGGGGTACGCCTGGTCATGAGGTGACAGATTGTGCTGGAGTACAGTTCTGCTGCAGTTGATGGCCCACAGCGCCTCTTCAGTGCCGAGTCTTGAGTTGCTAGATCTATTCAAAGTCTATCCCATTTAGTGCAGTGATAGTTTAAGAGCTGTGAGGTTATGCTGCAGCTCTATAAAACTCTGGTTAGACCACACTTGGAATATTGTATTCAGTTCTGGTCATCTCATTACAGGAAAGATGTGGAAGCTTTAGAGAGGGTGCAGAGGAGATTTACCAGGATGCTATCTGGACTGGAGGGCAGGCCTTATGAGGAAAGGTTGAGGGAGCTAGGGCTTTTTTCATTGGAGCGAAGAAGGATGAGCGGTGACTTGATAGAGGTTAACAAGATGATGAGAGGCATAGGTAGAGTGGATAGTCAGAGACTTTTTCCCAGGGCGGAAATGATTTTTATAATTTTAAGGGGATTGGAGGAAGGCATAGGGGAGACGTCAGAGGTAGGTTCTTCTCACAGAGAGTGATGAGCGTGTGAAATGCGCTGCCGGCAGTGGTAGTGGAGTCAGATACTTTAGAAACCTTTAAGCGACTCTTGGATAGGCACGTGGAGGATAGTAAAATGTAGGGTATGCAGGGTAGATTGATCTTAGCAGGATAATAGGTTGGCACAACATTGTGGGCTGAAGGGCCTGTACTGTGCTGTACTGTGCTGTACCGTTCTATGTTCTATGTTCTAAGATAGTGCCACACAATACAATGGAGGTTATTCTCAATGTGAAGGTGGGACTTCATCTGCACAAGGACTGTGCGGTCGTCACTCTTATCGATACTGTCATGGATAGATGCCTCTGCAGCCAGCAGATTGGTAAGAATGAGGTCAAGTATGTTTTTCCCTCTTGTTGGTTTCCTCAACACGTGCCGCAGACCCAGTTTAGCTGCTATGTCCTTTGGGACCAGACCAGCTCAATTAATATAATATATATTATGTCAGGAATGCACTGGACAGGAGAAATAATTGACAAGTGCATCATGTTAACATGTTGACAAGATGTTATGTTAGTGATGATAGTTCAGAGAGAGTCATACATGAGGATATAGATGACTGGTCAGATGGGCTAATGAGTGACAAATGGAATTTGATCCAGTTTGTCGCAAAAATTGACTATTAAAGGGATATTTCCCAGTTCCTATAAGAGGGACAGCTAAAGAACTTTTGTCTTTTGTAATTGTAGATGGACTTTCTCAGTGCATGGTCATACAGTTTGGAATGAAAAATGCGTCAACAACATTTTAACAGTTAACCAATAAAGTGTTTGAAGGACTTGGTTATTGTACTGTTTACAATGAAAATTAGGTTTCTTTTAGCCAAAGAAGAGAAGAACATTTACGTCATTTGATTGAACTGTTTGATCAGGTAAAAAAGCTAATTTAGTTCTAAATTTGGCCAAGTGTGCATTTGTCAGGCAAAGATTACTTTTTTGGTCCATTCACAGGAGATGCATGAGATATGAAACGAATACTGTGCATCAGTATTTACTATGGAGAAGGACATAGAA
Source organism: Rhincodon typus (assembly GCF_021869965.1). Classification (NCBI taxonomy): domain Eukaryota; kingdom Metazoa; phylum Chordata; class Chondrichthyes; order Orectolobiformes; family Rhincodontidae; genus Rhincodon; species Rhincodon typus. The sequence goes on from NC_063342.1 coordinate 34,546,800, forward strand.
ATGAAGAACTTGGGGAAATAAATACTGATGTCTTGAAAAGAGTCCACATCACAGAAGAGGAGGTGCAGGGCACCTTAAAAAGAACAAAGGTAGATAAATCCCCAGGAACTGATCAGATGTACCCCAGGACATTCAGGGAAGCTAGGGAAGAAATTGCGGGGCCCCTAACAGGGATATTTGTATCATTGACAACCATGGGTGAGGTGCTGGAAGACTAGTGAGTGGATAATGTAATGCTGTTATTTAAGAAAGCCTGCAAGAAAAAGCCAGGGAGCTACAGACTGGTGAGCCTGACATCAGTCGTGGGTAAGTTGTTGGAGGGGATTCTGAGAGAAAGGATTTACAAGCATTTCAAAAGGCAAGGACTGATTAGGGATTGTCAGCATGGCTTTATGCATGGGAAATCATGTCTCACAAACTTGATTGAATCCTTTGAAGCGGTGACCAGGAAGATAGATGAAGGCAGAGCAGTAGACGTTGTCTACATGAACTTCAACAAGGTTTGACAAGGTTCCGCATGGTAGACTGCTTAGTAAGGTTATATCACATGGAATCCAGGGTGAGCTAGCCAATTGGATACAAAATTGGCTTGATGGTAAGAGACAGAGTGTGGTAGTGGAGGGTTATTGTTTGGACTGGAGGCCTGTGACCAGTGGTGTGCTGAAGAATGTTTTTAAACTGGAAAGGGTACAGAAAAGATTGACAAGGATGCCACCAAGACTGGAGGGTTTTAGTCATAAGGAGAGGCTGGATTGGCTGGGACTTTTTTCCCGGGAGCGTAGGAGGCTGAGGAGTGACCTTATAGAGCTTTATAAGAGAGGCATCGATAAGGTAAATAACCAAGGTCTTTTCCCCAGGTTAGGGAAGCCAAAATTAGAGGGCATAGGTTTAAGGAGAGGGGGGGAAAGGTTTAAAAGATACCTGAGGGACAACTATTTCACACAGAAGCTGGTGTGTATATGGAATGAATTGCCAGAGGAAGTGGTAGAGGTGAGTACGATTACAACATTTAAAAGAGATTTGGAAAGATACATGAATAAGTAAAGCTTAAAGGGATGTGGGCCAAGCACAGGAAAATGGGACCAGTTCAGTTTAGGAAACCTGGTCAGCATAGATGAGTTTGACTGAAGGGTCTGTTTCCATGCTGTATGACTCTTTGACTCTATAACTCTACCACCTCTAGTAGCAAAAGTACAGAATATGTTGGAGCTTGCTGTGCCTAAGATGAAATTTTACATTAGGTTGACATGAATGGATTCTATTGCAAGATTTTTCCAAGCTTCAGCACTGTTGCTACACTTAGACCATACTGGTTGAATGCACACAAATGTATCAAAGTGTCTTTTCAAAATTTAAGAGCATTTCTGACAACTGTCTGATTTCAGTTGTGCTTAATTGTGCAAAGCCACTCAAACATTAGTGTAGAAGTTGTTTTACTGCATGGTCTATCAGCTATTTTTTGAAGAAACTGACTGCGTATCAACAAAAGTTTTCAGACATTGAAACAAGATATTGAATCTTATGCTGGCTCTACATTATTTGAAGTATACAGTAGCAACAACATGGAAGAAACTGTAACTTATATGGACTACAATCTATTAATTTTCTTCGAAAAATTTTAGGCCAAGAACATATGATTGTTTTGATGGAGCTTAATTCTTTAACCATATAATTTGAAAATCATTCTTGTGCCTGGAAAAGTAAGTTTCCTCGCAGATACATTATCTTGGTGACGTGGTGCAGATGAACTTATGTAAAAGTGATTGCTTTGTAACACATCATGTATTTAACGTTAACATGATAATACTGTTAGCATGACTGAATTAGTGGTATGTTAACCTTTGACAGATAATGTGAATAGCTCTTTAATATATATTTTCATCATTTGCTGGAAAGTGTTTTAGAAACTGTCTAACATAGAAACATTGAAAATTGGAGGAGGAGTAGGCCACTTGGCCCTGTATATACATTTCTATATTTTTATATTTATGTATTTATATATATTTTCAATATAATTTATTTTAAGTCTATGTTTTGAATTTTGACATTTGAAGTGTGTTTGAACCATTGTGCTTTAATATTTTTCAGAAATTTCTAAACTGAGGGTTTTTTTTTAAGTTTAAGGGCAACCCTCATAGCCTAGAGAGAAAAGTTTTTGTTTCAGTTTTACATTGTTTTGGGAAGTCCGTAATGCATTACATGTATTGCTCCTGAGGAAGGGAGAATATAGTAAAACTCGATTATCTTACAATAAGGAGTCATAGTCCAAGACTGGAATTGTTGGGATAAAACACTGACAAGGATTTGAAACAGATTATTTAAACCCACAGTATGATAGATATCAGCTGTTCTGCCAATTATACACAATTGACATGATTGACTTCTTTCATAAACGTGGCTTTGCTATAGTTCTATCATGAAACACTTTAGTTTTTTTGTCATTTTAAATGTGTGGCAAGTTGTTTTTATTTGAACCCCTGAAAATAAAATAACCATAAGAACATAAGAAATACAACCTATTTTAAGCCATTTGTCCCTTTGAACTTAACTAGCTGATCCCAATTTAATTGCTAGAATCCATGTTTTTATCTTGGGCTCTTGAGGTGCAGTGTTAATGTCCCTACCGCTGGGCCAGAAGGCCTGGGTCATGTCTTACCTGTTCCAGAGATATGTCATAATATGTCTGAACAAGTCGATTAGAAACCTGTTCATAGCTCTGTCTATCTCAGCCCAGAGCTGGGTGCATTGGGGTACAGAATTCCAAATATCCACATCATTTGAGTGAAAATATTCCTCTCCAATCACCTCTCAGTCCTAAATAATTGACCCTTTATCTGGATTCTGTGCCCTGTGTCCTGGATATGCAACCAGGGCAAGCAGCTCCTCAGCATATGTTTCCGTGTATATGTTAATATGTTCATTATCTTTTCTTCCTGACAAACAGTGCCTCATTGGCTGTGTATTTCCAGCAAAGCTCTGTCTATCCTAATATATCAACCTGGCTCCAAAAGTCCTTATCTTTATTCATTACTTTTTTGTGAATATGCTTTGGAAATCCAAATATGTTACATCCATTGATTCCTCTTTCACTATCATCTTCTTACGACCCATCTGCTATAATCTGCTAGCAGCGAAGTGGACAACACTTTGCAGCAGATCAGTGTGAAAGTAAATGATCAAGTCCAGTGTTCACTGGATCCTTTCAGTGGCATTCATCGTGTCCACACCATTGGTGAGAACCTGCATTGCCCTAGTCGGTTGCTAGATTTGATGCTTTATTCATGGAGGAAGGTACAATCTCACAGCTCTGTGACAGTATGCTGTCATGACTGAGATGATTCCTCCAGTCTCACTCTGCAAGTGTGTACAGTGCAGCTTAAACAGCTGTCAGTGCATCACACACTCTGCTGCTTCCCCAGAACTATCCTCTTTGTCAACAATCTCTGATTCATGATCTCCAGTCTCCCATGTGGCATAACTGTGGTCTCTGGAATGGATTCAACACTTTAAAGTTGAAGGAGCTTACAAAGCGACAAGTTCATAGCAGATTGTCAGGTCAATGACTGAAGAAACCAAGGAATGTAAGTGTTTCTAAACCAGTGAAAGAGAAAGGGAGCAGTAAGAACGAAGGAGAAGGTCTGTGATAGGCTGGAGTGGCCTTTGATCTTAAATCTCTCCACTAATGCTGCTTGACTTGCTGAGTTTTTTTCAGCATTTTTGTTCCGTTATGTTTGATCTGAATATTTTTGCAAATTCTATGGTCTGTGACATTGCATCTGCTTTGAAAAGTAAACATCAGCAGTATATTGTACACATATTCCTTTTGTTTCCTTAATTGGTTCTTACACTTCCTTCCTTTTATCTGTTGAGCAAATCAGAGGCACCATACAGGCTTTCATTTTCCAGTGATGCCAAGCACCCCAGTCCTGTGTGACCTAATGAACCTAAGTATCCATCAGAGTTAGAATCAATAGTCTGTATTGGAGAGGGAAAGCAGGGATTCTCTATTCAAAACTAATCTGTTAAATCTTCTTTGACTTCATCTTCCAGGTCTAATGAAAGTTTGCTACCTCTCTTCAGTTGTTAAAAGCATTTGCAACATTTTGCACATTTAAAATTTGTTAATTATTTTCCTGTGTAATTTTTTCTAGTCCCACAATCTGTCTTGTTTCATTGTCACCAATTTAATTTGATTTGTTAAATTAAGTGTAAATGATTTGATTTCTTTTAATATTGTAAGTGTCAAGAGCCCTATTAAAGATTGAATGTGTTCCTACCATATAACTGTCACCTTCTTTCTCTTTATGGTTTTAAAAATATACTGTCCAATTGACAAGCCTTGGGTGTTTAAAAGAGGATGGTGTGTAGGTTTAGCTGGTGATAGACTCCAGTCTGTGCTAAACAGATCTTTCTGACTCTTTAACAAATCTGTTTTGGCTATCACTTGGGGCCAGGAGAATTCACATAATCTTTCAGCAGAGAAGTGCAAATCCTCTTCCGGCATAAGTTTGGATGCAGCTCCTGTGAAGTGCCATGTTGTGGATTCAGATCTGGTTTTTGTAAATGGAGAGGCACCTTGTCAGGGAAAAGGTTAACTTTTCTGGAGACAAAAAGTATTTGATCTATTGCACAAATATTGAAGAATAAGACAAAAGTTTTGATGGCAATGGAGAGTAGATAGTGACAAACAGAACAAGTGACAAAGACTGAACTGTAATATCCAAGAGCTGGGAATATTTGATGCTTCACTAACCTGTGAGACAAATGTTCACTTACAGCCTGAAAAGCTGCTGGGGGATAACATCACCTAGAATGGCAATGCAAAACAGTTGAGAATATATTGGCAGTCTGTCTTATATTCTGTTGAATTCAACATTCTAGTGACCTCAAAATTGGACTGAGTGTAAAACAACCAGCTAATTTACTATCACCCATTCTGCATTATTCCCAAAGTAAATATATACATCCAACATGTTAAAAAATGTAAATGTAAATTTGGAAACCAGGACAAATCAGGATATGGATTCTACACTTTCTGACTTCTCTCCCAACTAGTCGTCATTATCAGTTCAATTCAAAAGTATATCAACATGAAGTTAATAAGCACTGAATGCAGAAAATGGCATTAGTGGTGAACAAAAATGATTTATTGCCAGTGAAATCGAATGCATGTATCCCATATATGAATATCGCTGTCCATTAGCACACAATGTATTCAATCAGTTGTCAGCAGTAAAAAAGATTATTAAAAATATGGAAATGTTCTAAGTTAAAACAAGGACCTGTTAAACAACAAAAAATTCTGATGTAATTCAAGACTTGTCTTGAATGATCTATATTAAGTAATTTCTCATGCTATTTTTATTGAGTTTCATTGTTAAATTGAAACAATTTCATGCCATAAATTTGAACATGCATTGTTATGAATAAGAATAATCTCAACTTCATCTGTTTGTGACTCTTAAAAGTTATCAGAGATGGGTAATCTATTTGGGATGTATCTGAATCCCAAAAAAATGTTGCTTGAATGAGATAAGCATTCCACCTTCCCTGGAGACACTTTCTAATCAGTCTATTCAGAGATGTTATTACACACCTCTAGAGCAGGGTAGGACATAAATCAAGCCTCCTAGCTCTGATGTGGGGACACTACCACTGCAACAAAAAAGCCCTATCTTTCACTGGATACTTGTGACAAACTACTTTCCTTGGCTTTACTTTCCTCCCTTGACAAGCTGATCTTAGTGATCCTATCTCTGAGACAAAACTGTTTTATGTTTCTTTTTCTCCATACGTTTGTGCTTGACGGCTATGCTGTGTGGTAACATTGAATAATTTCATAATTAAGTTACAAAATAATGTTAATGTTGACATCAACTGTTTCTGACCCAGAATCTATCTGAGGGCAACATTCCTCCACTAGACTGGCAGGGCCCAACTGTTAAAGGTGACACTACTGGATGCTTATATTTGAAATGAAATGCAAAGTTTCCAACTAGTATATCTCCAGAGAACATAAAACAAAACAATTCATAATCAGTGCAAGTTGGCAGACTAAATTACATTCAAAACTGAGATGGCTGACCTTCCCAGCACTTCCATTTTCATTCGGAGCAGAAACATGGTGTGTTATGCCTGACGTGTGCTTTCGGCAACTCCTCCTCCCTGCTTTTTGTTTGCTAAACTCATTCAAATGAGCGAAAATGTGACTTTAAAAAAAGTTTAAAAATCCAATAAGTGTCTAAAATATGCTCTGTTTTATTGATGATTATTTTGAAACTGTTTTACAATTTATGATGAGCTGGTTGCCTCCTAATCAGACTCACTATCTTCTTAGTATTTCTGACTGCAGGTGTTGAAACATAACAAGTCTTTAGGCAGCTGCTTTTCATTGTTGTTAGCCAAGCAGCAGGGAGGAGGAGTTGCCGAAAGCACATGTCACGCATAAACACACCATGTTTCTGCTCTAAATAAAAATGGAAGTGCTGGGAAGGTCAGCCATCTCAGTTTTGAAAGTAATTTAGTCTGCCAACTTGCAATGAATTATGAATTGTTTTGTTTTGTGTTCTCTGGAGATATACCAGTTGGAAACTTTGTATTTCATTTCAAATTGCGGTTTTCAGGCCCATAATATCACAGTATTAATATAACGATATGATAAGATCTGTAATCAATGTAAGTGTTGAGTTTGAGCTTTCACTGATGGCAATTGAGACAAGCTGAAACAATTACATCTTTGATGTGGGAAGATTGCATCTGTAAGACTCATAAACATTTTAAAATGTTGGATAGATTGTAATGTCGAAGACGGGAATATCAGTCTGAAATGAATTCATACCCTGGTTTCAGAAGACAAAGGATAGAATGATAAGCCTAACAAGCAGCTAATCTGCAGGGCTTTAGGTTTTTTGGGCGGAATTTAGATACAAAGCGTGTTTCCAACTGAGTCTCTGAGGAAAAGGAGCAAGCAGAAAATGGGAAGAAAAGTTTGAAAAAGGTGAATGAATGTGAAAAACACAGAATGAAGTTAGAAACATTTAAGGTAATGAACAGAGAAAAAAATAAGCATTAGAAAATATTGGAGGACAAACATAGATGAAGAGGCAACAAAATAAAATAATGAATGAAGAAATAGCATGCCCAAGAGGGAAAATAATGAATTAAAGATATTTTCAACTGAAATGAAGTCAGTGCTAAAGCAAAACAAAAATAAATATAGGACAGATGTCAAAAGGCAACTGCTAATTAAGATTGTGTCTCTAACTGAAGAAACATGGAGTGCTTACATTAGATTTTCCAGAGAAATGTAACCTGAAGGCTGACAGAGGTCACAACTTCCCTTTTTGTTTTAAGTGTGAGGGTATTTTTAAGGGTGAGTGACCTGTGGCCCCATCAATGAGAAAGCCTAACAGATCAAGTGATGACTGGGGAGCTTCTCAATCTGTCAGGTACCACAGCAAAGAGATCTCAGCCACCTGAAGCTGCCGGTCAATGAGAAACCCACAGCCACTGGGCACTGCAGAGTGTCATCAGAGCCTAGGTTCCTCAGCCATAGCATGGCATGGTGGCCCAGTGGTTAGCACTGCTGCCTCACAGTGCCAAGGACCTGGGTTTGATAGCAGCCTCAGGTGACTGTCTAGATGGAATTTGCACATTCTCCCAGGGCCTGCATGGATTTCCTCCCATAGTCCAAAGATGTGCAGTTTAGGTGGATTGACCATGCTAACTTGCCCAGTGGAGCCCAGGGCTATGCAGATGAGATGGAGTAGCCATGATTTAAACCCCCATGCGGGGTCTGGGTGAGATACTCGTCAGTGCAGACTTGAATGGCTTTTTTCTGCACTACAGGGATTTTATGACAATTATTATTGGCCAGCCCCAGCAAGAAAATTGTTGCTTTTCTGTGGTGGGAGTTGTGGGGGCTTCTGGGGGAGGGTGGGGATATGGTGGTGGGGAGGGCTGAAAACCATTGTGTTTGGCTGGCTTTCAGCATCACAGTCTACATCTTCATATATATGATCTGTTGACCCCAGGTTGAAGTCAAATTCCCCTCTACAAACTAAACAACCACCTTATTTACCTGTTGGGATAGCAGCTGATCAGAGCAGTGGCAGGTTGGGGTGCTTAGGGATTGCTAATTGATCTTTTAAGAGATTGCATTGGCAACAGGTTAGCAAGGTCAATCTTGGACCTTTGTGCACAGAATTTAATTGCTGAGGTAGAAAATGGGATTAGTGCAGTACCTGTATTGTTATTGTTACTGTTAGTGTAGACAGATCTTTGTTGGCAAAATGGGCCAAATGGTCTCTTTCTGTGCTGGAAACGTCAATGAGTTTATCTGTCATTTGCCAATCCTCCTGATTATTTGTCCTTCTTATCAACAGCCCCATCAATTCTAATGAGTGGAAAATCCCACCTAAATTTCCAGATATCTTCAGTGATTTTTCATGCGTCATTGTGACTTTGTTACATCAAGTCTATATCTGATTGGAAACTTTGTTTATCACTGACTTTTGGCTGACATTTTAGGACAGCAGAAAGATCATGCAGCAGGGTTAACTTTTAAATAGCGCGTGCTGCAATTAAAAATTCAGATGACTGTAGGCCTTCAACAGCAGTCTCTAATTCGTCATATGTGTTTAAATATAATTTGAATGTGTGAAATTTCAGATGGCCATTCAGGGTGCAAAGGTTTAGCACAGCAAGGGCCTCGGGTGCCAATTCAGAGTTTGCTCTTAAAAAACAAAAGCCAATGTGACCGTAAATTACTAGCAGAAAATGTTGACAAGATTAATATGCAGTTGATGGCAAACTCTTCACACCGGGGCGCCAACACATAAACGCAATCAAAAATATCATCCCCGGCACCAATGGACATAAGTCCCTGAAACTTGAAGGGGATATGTCGTTGTAATGCTATCGTCTGTTGAATTCCAGGTAGTGAGATTGGATAGCCGAGTCAAGCCAGCTCAGTGGTTGAGCTGAGGTTATAACACGGATAAAATGTGAAAGCGAGAGTTTGTCTGTTCAGCAGTCGGTAGCAGCTGTGAAATCTCCGTGAGCTGTCACCTGCTGATAGTGCTGAGCCTGGGACATGCCATCTTGATAAATCAGGAAATGTTTGGGTAGCTGAAGGTCAAGGCTCTTTCAACCTTTCTGTTACTGGGTTTTTATACCCAGCATTTGCTGTACTGTCACATTTGAGTTTTGCCGGTGTTTTTAGGTTCCATACTTGGTCAGGCACCGATGACTTCTGTGATGGCCAAAGATCACAAAGTAGTCAGTACTGACAGACCTCCAGAATGTGTAAGGGAGTGAATACATGAATAAGGACAGAAAGAGTGAAGAAGCAAATGATACAAACTATGTGCTAAGGGTTAGTCTCTGAGCTCCTTCTCCCCCAGCTTTTTTATTGCTCTCACATACAGAAACTCCCATGTCCTTCTCCGTATAATGAGACAAGACTCACATATACATTTATGCATACTGTTGCTAATGTGCTCTTCTGAAAGGAAATAGAAAAGGGAAAAGCATTGCAAAGAATATAGGCCTGTGATTATCCAGTCCCTTAATGGATGGACTTGGAGGCACAGGGGAGTAAAACCGTGTGGGGTGATGGTGTTACAGGTCTTTGACACCATCACACTTGTCTGTATCCATTTCCATCCCATTGACGGATGGAAACCAAGAACTTTACTTTTGGAAGACTGGCAATCTTGTTCTTATCTGTTGATTACACATCCAATTGGACAGCATTTTTTGGGCCTAGCTCAAATTTTAAAATGATTGCCCAAAATGTGGGGGAGGGGAAGCAAGGATTGGGCTGTGTTGAGGAAGCAATGTCAGATCCGCTGTGCACAATGTGAATAAGATCCTTTTGGAGGCAGGTCGTTCTATAAGAAGAGGGAGGGAGGAGAGTAGCAACCTCCTGGTCACCTGCAGTGACAACTTCGTGGTGGGGAAGATTCCCAAAGGGCTCACAGGGAACCAAATGAAGGCAAACATGGATGGTATCCCGAAACAAAAATGGAGAGACAGAAGATAGGCAGTGTCACCGAAGACTATGTTGCACCAGAGATGCCGTGACCACTCTCAGTGCTATCAATGGCAAAAGATGTGAATCCAATTGTATTGGTGGTGATCTGATGGCCATTTGCTTTTAAAGCCACAGTGGCCATGAACCTCTACGCCTCAGGTTCGTTATGCTGCTTCTCCTAATGATCTGTACATCACTGCATTAAGGTAGTGGCCTCTTCAAGGGTCCATTACATACATTACTGAACTGATGCAGACAGTCAGCCTGAAATGGCCTGAGGACTCGGTGTATTTGCTGAATTACCGCAGGGTAAAAAACCCATGACTTTGTTTCTGGTCGTCAAGGCTCCCACAGGCCCATCAACAACCTTTATTAAGAAGAAAACCCTTAATTCCATCAAAGTACACCTAATGTGTGAAAACCTCCAATGGATTCTGCAGGTATGCGCATGTTACTCTGGGAGCAGCCATGATGCTTATGTACTCGGACATTCCCAGCACCCAAGCTCTTTGATCCTCTTGTGTGCTTTAAGGATGGATTCTTGACAACAGGGGCTATCCATTGACATATTACATGACAGCTGAAGATCTTCAACTATGATCCTCATGTCAGCTCCCATAATGTATGGATGAGACTTGGGTCATGTCATGCTGAAGAATGCACAAACTTTTATGACTGGTTTCTACATGTGTACATTACAATTTAGGGAAGGTGACCATCTACTAGTATTATCACTGGACCATTAATCCAGAGACCTAGATAACGTTTTCGGCATCCATCCTAGCAAAGAGAAGTTCAGCTTCACCCTCCATTGTTGCCCTGTAGCTTTGTCTCTGCAAATCACCGCAGAAACATTCTATGAATGTGCAAACACACAGCATTCCCATTCATTGTTCTTTAAATATACTTATTGCTAATCACATTTAGTGGTTTACTGAACCAAAACTTGATAGGTCCAAAGCACACAGCGCCCGAGAGCAATGTATTTGTTATTTCGTGAAATCAACAGTTAACAAATGATGTAGCATTCTTCCTATGTTTCTTCTCCTCCACTCTGATGCCGCATTATTTAAAGTGAGGTGCAGGTAGGTTGCATTGGAAATCAACAATGTATAATTAAGAAGATTTACTTCAACAGCTTTACGTAACAGCAATTCTTTTTTATTCATCCGTTCCTGAGCTCAGACCACAGGAATGACACCTTGCTTTGCCACCTGTGTCAATGTTGCATGGAGACTTACCAGGACCATCCTGATTTCCAGGAAGAACTATGCTACACTGTTCTACTACTATGTTATCTGTTGCTGCAGAAAAATGCAGTTTTCCCTCAATTGCCAGTCTGGCTGTCCACTTCAAGCATTTTTTTAATATTTGATTGTGGGATATCTTTAAAAACAGCCCGTGATTTCTTTTATGAGCAGCTTCAAAAGCCTCTGGTGTTGATAAGCCACTTCCTGACACTGTAACACTGCCAACATGCGAAGAACTGTCCTTCAGGAGCATGGCCTGTTTATTCTAGTGTGTTCACCTTGCATTATAACACAAGGTCAGCAGAGAGCACCAGAGGTGCATCCAGTAGAGTGAAACATCTGGCATGAGTCTAAATCCATAGCAGTTTGTCCGTTTGTGCTCAGTGTTCTTTGCTGGTTTATGCAATTAGTTCTAGTCAGTACTTAAAAACACAGTTTTTATATTTACAATGTGTAATATCTCAATTTACTTGCTGTACCACTATTTAATGTAACAACAACTTACATTCATAGATTTCCTTCAAAACAGTTAAATGTCTCAGCATTTCAGAGGAGACTTCTCAAACAAAATCTGAATTGGAAAGAGATATTAGAGAAGATGACTGATGTCTTGCTCCATTGGTAGACTGTAAGGATCATAGAATCATAGAGTACATGAAGGAGTGTAGAAATGAAGAAATGGAGGAAGGATGTCATAGAGGCTTAGGGAGGGAATTATCGATAGATAGGTGATGAGAAAAATATAGTTGAGGACTATCTTTGAATTCCGGAGAAATCATAGAACATAGAACAGTACAGCACAGTACAGGCCCTTTGGCCCACGATGTTGTGCTGAACTTTTACCCTAAACCTAAGTTCTATCTAACCTCCACCGCTACCTTATATTATCATCCATATGCCTATCTAATAGCCACTTAAATGCCCCTAATGAAGCTGACTCCACTACCCTCTCCGGCAATGCACTCCACGCCCCTACCATTCTCTGAGTAAAGAACCTACCTCTGACGTCTCCCCGATATCTACCTCCTTTCACTTTAAAACTATGTCCCCTCGTAAAAGCTACCTCCATCCTAGGAAAAAGTCTCTGGCTGTCTACTCTATCTATACCTCTGATCATTTTGTACACCTCTATCAAGTCACCTCGCATCCTTTGTCGTTCTAAAGAGAAAAGCCGTAGCTCTCTTAACCTTTCCTCGTAAGACCTTCCCTCCATTCCAGGCAACATCCTGGTAAATCTCCTCTGCACCTTTTCTAACGCTTCCACATCTTTCTTGTAATGAGGTGACCAGAACTGGACACAATACTCCAGATGTGGCCGAACCAGGCTTTTGTATAGCTGGAGCATAACTTCACGGCTCTTGAACTGAATCCCTCTATTAATGAAAGCTAACACACCATACGCCTTCTTAACAACTCTATCCACCGGGGTGGCAGCTCTCAGGGAACTATGAGCATGAACCCCAAGATCCCTCTGCTTCTCCACACTGCCAAGAATCTTTCCGTTAACCCGTATTCTGCTTTCAAGTTTGTCTTTCCAAAATGAATCACCTCACACGTTTCAGGGTTAAATTCCATCTGCCACTTCTCAGCCCAGCTCTGCATTCTATCAATGTCCCTTTGTAACCTAGAACAGCCCTCTGCACTATCCACAACGTGACCCACCTTCGTATCGTCCGCGAACTTGCTAATCCACCGTTCCACTCCTTCATCCAAATCATTTACAAAAATCACAAATAGAAGAGGACACACAACAGATCCTTGTGGTACACCACTCGTAACTGAGCACCATGTTGAATATTTTCCGTCCACTACCACCCTTTGTCTTCTAAGGGTTAGCCAATTCTGAATCCAATCTGCCACATTTCCCTCTATCCCATGCCTCCTTACCTTCTTCATGAGCCTACCATGGGGAACCTTATCAAATGCCTTACTTAAATCCATGTATACCACATCCACTGCTCCACCTTCATCCACATGTTTGGTCACCTCTTCAAAGAATTCAGTAAGGTTTGTGAGGCATGATCTACCCCTCACAAATCCATGCTGACTATCACAAATGAAACTGTGTCTTTCCAAATGATCATAAATCCTGTCTCTCAGAGGCCTTTCCAATAATTTGCCCATCACTGACGTAAGACTAACTGGCCTGTAATTTCCGGGGTTATCCCTGTTCCCTTTTTTGAACAAGGGAATGACGTTTGCCTCTTTCCAAATCTTCCGGCACTATACCTGTGGACAGTGACGACGAAAAGATCATCGCCAAAGGCCCTGCGATCTCGTCCCTCGCTTCCCATAGAATCCTTGGATAAATCCCATCAGGCCCAGGGGACTTATCTATCTTCAACTTCCTCAGAATCCCTAGCACATCTTCTTTGCTAACATCAACCTCCTCTAGCCTACCTGCCTGTTTCACAACGCCCTCCTCTACAACTAGGTCCCTCTCAGTTGTGAATACTGAAGAAAAGTATTCATTAAGGACTTCTCCTATCTCTTTAGGCTCTTTAATCCTACAATAACAAATGATTTTGGCACCTGTGAGCAGGACATGACAGTGCTTTATGAGGTCCAGCCAAATTTAACAGTTGTCCACCATGTCCATTCAAGTCTGTGTCCCTTTAATTAAGTGAATGGAGATGACAGCCATTCTTGAGGCGACAACTAGGGAGAGAGAATAAAACTTTTATAGGGAACCAGGCTTCAAAGTTGGAGCCAAAGATGTCGTTGAGTAGATCAGTAACTGCATGAATGTTGTGGTCAGTGGAGAGCCGAAAGTTAGACAGTTGAGATTTTGGAAGTTCAGCTGGAAGTGAATTCAGAGAGGAATTTTTTTTCCAGAAGTGGACACAGAAGGCAGTCTGGTCAGGATATGGAAGAGGGTGGTGTGCGAAGAGTAAGACATAAAATGATTAGAGGTAGCCTTTACTGAGACTGACATAATGAGAACAGTGAGGCGGGACAAGTGGTTCTGATTGTGGAAGGGAAGTTTGTAAAAAGCAAGAGATGAAGGGAGCATAGGAGGTTACAGTTAGAAGAGAGAATGATGAATTGAGGTGGAAGTCGAAATCACTGAGGTTGAGGAACTTCAGTGACGCAGATCGATTGGATTGTTAGGATTGTTTTGCTTGGAGACAAGAAAGTTGAGAGAGATTCAATCCAGATATTTGAAATCAAGAGGGATCAGAGGGAACAGAGAAAATACATTCTTGTTTGTGGGAGGCTTGAGAACAAGAGAAAACAAATATAAGGTAATTGCCAGAAGAGGTGTTGGCAACATGAGGAAATACATATTCATGCAGTGAGTGATTAGGGACTGGAATGCATTGCCTGAGAGTGTTGTGATGGCACAGTCAATTGAGGCATTCAAGAGGAAAAAGAAAATGCTCAGGTTTACAGCGTGATTCCGTGGAAGGCAGCAGGAGAATTACTTGTACAGAAAGCTGCTGCCAACACATTGGGCCAAATGGTCGCCTTCTAAGCTGTAGTGGTCCTGTAATTTTCTGAGGTTGAGAATTTGCTTGATACGGAGCCTACAATTAAAATACACTGAAGCTGACACAGCAAGAACACTCTTGTTCTACTTTGGTGGGTGGTGAGAATGAATGTTTTTTATAAGGGTTGGAGCAAGGTGAGCTGTTCAAGAAGGAACGTGTTGGTGGGGAGAGGGGTATACAGTAGGGGATCAGGCCCAGATCTCATTTGGCCACACCACCTCCCTGACAATCTTTACTGGGCAAAGGATAGACAATATAGCCAGTTGGAGAGGTTTCATTTACGGGGCAGAGATCATCACCCCTCAGCTAACTTTCTGTCGAGGCCAGGAAATTGATGCAATCATTTCCCAACAAGCTGATGGATTACAAGGTCCTCGTTTACAAATGAACTAATGTTTTGCAGCAAAATAAGGAGAGACGTAGTGACTATGGATCTGCAAAGATTATCTCTTGGGGCAGGAGAAAGCAATTGGGACAAGTAGTTGGGGTTGCAGCATGAAAGGAGTTAACCATGACTGTCTCAATGGGTTGTTTGGACAGTATGAAGCCAGACACAAAGAGGAGCTGTAAACTTATTTAGTGGGAAGTCAAGCCATAGACAGTGGGAGGGCAGTTGGAAGGTCAAGGAATGCTGATGATTTTGGATAGGAATTTGGGAAGATAGAATCCTTTGGAAAGGATAAAAAAAATTGAAATATGATAACAGGAGAGAGGAATCTAGGAAAAGTAAACAGAAATTAGTGATAAAAGTAGACAAAAATTTACAAATTTAAGTAATGGACATGCATATGGTAGTAAAAGTGAGCACTCAGATAGGCCTGGTTATGCAGTAATTATTAGCATATATATGTCCTGACCGAGTATGATATATGGAGAAGCAGTCCAGTCCCTGTGATTGACTTTCATATCTCAGGTTTACTTCTAAGTATTGATATGTTATCATTGAAGAGCTGTGTATAGCGATCAGCATTAGCTGATAATATCAAACATATGTTTAACTCTTTCTGTTTTTCACTGATCCACACCTGGGTTCAGGTTGTGAACGTAATAATATTATACGTTCAATAAACATAGGTTAATAGCTATTGCAGTGACTAACAAAACAGCAATTCAGTTCAACAGTCTAATCACATCATAAACCACAAGACTGACATCTGGCTGTTTTATGAATGTCAACATAAGGCTGAGATCATATTACTGCCTTAAGTTAGTCACCAGTTTATGTTGCCTATATACAAGATAACCAATGGAGCATTTTGAAAAAAAAGGTCGTTATGCAGAAGACATTGTGCAGAGGTAACACAACACATGGATAAGGGATGTCAAGATAACTGATTTTATTCGCTCATGCAATGTGGGCATCACTGGCGGTGCCAGCATTTGTTGCCCATCCCTAGTTGCCCCTGAGAGGAGTTGCCTTCTTGAACTGCTGCAGTACATGTGGTATAGGTAGACTCACAATGCCCTTAGGGAGGGAGTTCTAGGATTTTGATCCAATGGCAGTGAAGGAATGGTGATATATTTCCAAGTCAGGATGGTGAGTGTTTTGGAGGGGAATTTGCAGGAGATGGTGGTGTTTAGATATATTTGCTGCGCTTGTTCTTCTCGGTAGAAATGGTTGTGGGTTTGGAAGGTGCTAAGTATTTTTTGTGAATTTCTGCAGTGCATTTTGTAGATAGTACACAATGCTGCTAAAAGCATCCGTGGTAGACGGAGTGGATGTTTGTGGATATGGTGCCAATCAAGTGGGATGCTTTGTTCTGCTGTCAAGCTTCTTGAGTGTTGTTGCGTTTCACTCATCCAGGCAAGTGTGGAGTATTCTATCATAGCTGACTTGTGCCTTGGACAGGCTTTGGGGAGTCAGGAGGCGAGTTACTCCCTGCAGTATTCCACAGTATAATAAAATTCAGTATGAAAGAAGTATAATACGATAATACATTATTTGACTCCTTCTAATACAACAGGTTTTCCTTGTAGTGCATTTTGGGGAAACAAAAGATACTGTACATAAATTATTAATGATTGCAATTTATGTAATGCTGCTTGGCACGGCTTACATTTTCAGTTGTTGTTTCAGTGCCATGCCATTCCGATATCTGATGGTAGGCTTTCCTCTTTATCATGGAAAAGAAGACATTATGTGGGGATTTTCAGGTCAAGGACATCTGTTCCTTAGGCTGGGCAGCAGACTGTAATAGTTTTATTGACAGACAGGTCTGACCAGCTGTGGTTGAGAAGCCTTGAAGTGGGCAGTGATCCTGTAATTCTCTTAACTGCCTGGCCTCAGAATAAAACAATCCTGTCAATTATTCAGAGCAAATTAAGACATTTTCAATGCATTGACGTCTCCTATTGCTGAAGATCCTCATGGTCACATTTTTGCTTAAATAAAATGAAACAGTATGGTCAATGTGTGGAACTACAAAATACTTAAAAGACCCTGTTGTACACTCTTTACTATTCTTTAGCTTGAAAAAAAAACTTGTGTGTCTATTTACAAATAATGCTTTAATGGTTTCTTCTAAAATACAAAAATAATCTCAGGGTCCAGATTTATTTCTGTTTAAGTGCAATACAAAATAGATCACCTGAAGAAATATATAAATGTGTCTTGTACAATGCCTGTAAATTAATTGAAATGAATTGTGACATAAGAATTCTGGTATTCTGATCTAATTGGACTATTGTCATCTCCTGATCTTTACTTCAATAACTGTGCCAAAGATCCTGTCTGGGAACAGCACTTTTGTTTAGAAATACCTTCATTCTAAATGAAAACAGTGGACTTCTGTTTTAAGCTGCCATCTCTGCCAGGAGTGAACAGTTAATATTTTCAGCAGCATCAAAACTAACAGTCTAATAGTGTCAACAAATTTGTAGCATTTCCGGATTTCCCTTAATTTTGTTATTCACCCCATTCCTGCCTCATCTCCTCCCCTAGTCTGCATCTATCTGCAGCAGATAGCATTCCTTGGTGAGATTTATGTGGTGGTGGGTGAAGCAGGCAACCTATCATCAAAACCTTTTCCAAAGCAGCCCTTCAATCAGTAATTTAGAGTCTACTGAAAGAATCCAATGTTGCACATGCTCAGCTCATTAGCACATCCCAGCGTTAGCACTGACATTCTACGACTCAATGATACAACTTGAAGCACTGCAACTATATCCATTCCATACCCATGTCTTAAATTTGTACAAGTGCAAGATCTCAACAACACATCTTTAAGTGAAGTTTGGTATTCTTTTCAAACCCATGTAATTAGTCACTGTAATCTGTGTTAGCTTCATCTGCCGTTGACAATTCTTCTCAACAACTAGTATCCATGGGGAATACTCACTGTAGTGTAGCCAGGCTGCAGCCTGCGATCCAAATACTTTGCTTTCACAATCCAGTGGAAAATGATAGGAGGAGATGCATATAAAATATTCTAATTAAAGACTCAAAAGAAGTAACTGCTGAGGAAGGAACATTAGATATTCAAATGTCAGTCAACAGACCGTTAAGTAGTTGAAAAGAATGTATGTGGTGCACTTTGATCTTAAGGTACAGTAGGTAGAATATTTGGTAATTTTACTGTATTTCAGAATGGAAAGGAGGAGAGCACCCCAAATTAAAATCAAAATTATTACCTAGGCAGGTATAAGGCAGACTCATAATCCATTCTGGGCTGACAATGCAATTTATTTGCCTTTTTCCAGGCAGAATTCAGCGCTTCTTATTCAGAGGTCAGGGGCCACTGCAGAGTGAGCACTTCCTCCCAAGAAGGAGGGGAACCAGTGGCACAGTTGTGTCAGTTAAGCTCCACAATGGATTTCATTGCCCTCTCTGCTGAAAAAAGAAGCATGCCAGCTGAAGCTAGCAACAGAAGACCCAAAAGTGAGTCAAGGAAAGGTGTGAAAACACAAATAATTTTCAGGATGGAAGGCATACTTAAAATCCATGATTGACACTGATGAAGTGTGGTCTGGCTGATCTTAGAATGTGTGCTTTAACACTGATCTTATTTCTTGTTGCTAAATCAGCACTCATTCCTTCACACCACCTATCAGTCAGCAGTACAGTTCGTAAAGACTTCTTTTACCGACTTCAATGCACTAAGGACAGAAGGTATGCTCCTCGTTAGATTATCCTCATTCCAGTACCTGTCCTGAGACACTCATTAATGACTAATGAAAGCAGCAAACAGAGATTACTTAACTAAATCTACATTGATTATTTCCTCGATTGCAAGTATTAAGCTAGTTTTGAAATAACCTGACTTCTCTTTGAAAGTAGTAAAGATCCACTGGGCCCCTCACCACCTGTCCATGCATGTCTGCAGATTGGACTGTTGACAACTCCAATATTTCACAGAACTGATCCCATGCACAAAACAGTACCTGGTTAATTCCAGCATATGCCAAAATGAAAGAAAATTGAAGTTCACTTCCAGTTGGTGGCAGACTTCCTAGGTACAATTACCACAATGCAACAAAATATGAACTTGGAACATGTCTTAATTTATACCAGCGTCAGGAAACAAAAATATATCTGACCTGTACTTTGGCCAAAAAATGACACTTCAATCACAGCAGGAGTGGGACAGTGAACTGACACAGAGTTCATGTCAATAAAAAGCACATGTTGGTGTGTGTGTACATATATAAACATAAAAAATACACATACATATATACATAATATATAGATGTGCTTTCTTCCATAAAGCTGATTGGGTATTTAGGTAATTGAAATGACTATTATATAAATGACTGAGGTGGTAGACATGCTCGTTGAGCCAGTGGGTTTGGTTGCAGATGTTTTGTCACCCTACTAGGTAGCATCGTCACTACGCCTCCAGTGAAGCGTCGGTGTTCTGTCCCGCTTGTTATTTATATACCTTGGTTTGCTGGGGTGGTCGGTATTACTTCTGGTTTTGTTTCTCAGTGATTTATACACCGGGTCTAATTCAATGTGTCTGTTGATGGAGTTCCGGTTGGAATACCAGGCCTCCAGGAATTCCCTGGTGTGTCTCTGTTTGGCTTGTGCGATTATGGATGTGTTGTCCCGGTTGAATTCGTGTCCCTCGTTGTCTGTGTGTAGTGAGACAAGTGAGAATTGGTCATGTCTCTTAGTGGCTAGTTGGTATTCATGCATCTGTATTGTCAATTTTCTTCTGATTTGGCCTATGTAGTGTTTCTCACAGTCCATGCAGGGTGATAAGTGACTCTGGTCATGTTGTTTCTTCCTGTTGTGATCTGTCTCGGAGGTAACGGCGAATTTTGCTTTTTGGGTATCCATTTCTTTTGAAGACTCCGTATAGGTGATCTTGTTCTGCTTTACGTGGTTCCAGGTTGCTACAATGTGGAGTGGCTTGTTTAAGTAGTGTCCTGATGCAGCTCCATTTGTGGGCGTTGGGATGTTTGCTAGTGTAATAGAGTATCTGATCCGTATGTGTGGTCTTTCTATATACGCTAATCTGGAGTTCCCTATTGTTTTTGCGTTCTACCATTATGTCCAGGAAGGGTAGCCGGTTGTTATTCTCTTCTTTCATGAATTTTATTCCGGTGAGGATGTTGTTTATGTTTCCCACTGACACATTGAATTAGACCCTGAGAAACAAAACTGGAAGTAATACCAACCACCCCAGCAAACCGAGAAATATAAATAACAAGCGGGACAAAACACCGACGCTTCCCTGGAGGCGGACTGACGATGTTACCTAGCAGGGTGATGAAACGTTTGCAACCAAACCCAATGGCTCAACAAGCAAGTCTACAACCTCATCCACAACCCGAGCTACAAATCGTCTCAAAAACTTTAAATATAAATGACTGTGTGGGTTATTAGATGCCTGCTTCACTCAAAATCAAACATTAAAAGTGTGCTAGCAAAACAACAGCAAAATCTACACCAAGATCACAAATGATATTAAGAAGCCCAATTTAGTTTTTGTTGGAATGGTGTACATAGTCTTCCTACAGACCTATAACAGTTCAAATCAGAATAGGAATATCTTTTGAAATGCAGTACTTTGCTGCTTATAGGTCAGGGAAATGTTGGGAACAAAATTGGAGTTTACTCATAACAGAGAAACGAGGATTTAAATTGGTTGGATTGCCTAAAATTGGGAAGCATTTTCTAAAAGTCATATATGGAGCATGTCCTTCACGTGAATGAATATCATTCCTACTGAGATGTGTGTGACTGACATAGCAGTGTAATCCCCGTATAGTCTTGTTACAGTAATTTGGTTATGATAGGAATATATTGAAATGTGATACAAAAGTGAAACCATATTTTAAAAATATTCATTTTTTTGTTTTAAATAGCTAATTGATCTTGACTCAGTCTTTCAATCATTGATCTCTTACTTGATTTATTTTGGACACACAGACTGGATACAGCACTGGAGTCTACCTGACAACATGGAAAATTGCCCGGGTAAGGCCTATACATGAAAAGTAGGACAAATCCAAACCGGCCAATTACTTCTCCATTAATCTACTCTTGTTCATCAGCAAAGTGATGGAAGGGGCCTTCAGCAGTACTATCAAGCAGCGCTTGCTTAGCAATAACCTGCTCACTAACCAACAGCCGATAGCTCCCGGGCTCAATGCATTAGACAACCTAATATTGCATCCCTGCTCTCCACAGCCAGTAATTAAACTTCCCATAGTATCCTAGTATATCATGTCTGCTGTTTTTGCAAGCCTGCAAGGATTTAGTAGCCAATTAAAGAATTTGTTAATTGATATAAAATAAATTGTTAAATTGCTCATTTTAGAAATGAACACAACAAATAACACTGATAGCATAAATGCTGGCCCAATAAACATCACATGCTACATTCAGCAATGTTTTAGAATAGCATGAGTATCCACAGGTTTTGCAGAATTATAAATGTTAACAAGCATGCTATTATACAGTAATGTTTTGGTTTTATTTTGAATTTGTTCCCAGTCAGAGATCCTGACCTATAGACTGCCTCCTGCTCTGCGGTTTCCATGTCTGCTTGCTGTTGACTGATATACTCAAGAAACTAATCATTAAGTGAAAACTGAGCTGTGAGGAAAGCAGTTTGGAGATGTCTAGTAATTAGCCTAAACAGCTGAATTCGATAGGCCGAGTGTTGAGTGAAATTACTAATGACTGTTGTCAGATTTCAGATGCTGAGTACGAAAGTGAAGGGGAAGGTGAATGTCAGAAATCCCATCAGAAGTCAAAATTCTAACTTTTTACATGGTACTGATTTTAAGTTTAATTTTCTAGAATGCTGTAAAAAGCAAATGACAAGCTGAGCTTTTCAGGGGCTACATTCCTGAGTCACATCTGCACTTAAATCACTGTCGGTACTCATTATTCATTTTAGCTGCAGTTTGTTCTGAAAACTGCTTTGGTCCCAAAGTCACCCTTTTCTTCTTGCACAATGTGATTGCCAAGGGCTAATTTATAATTCAAGATATGAAAAATTTCAAATTTCTTATGCATTTCTTTCAAGAATATAGATATCAATTTTAACTCAGGGTGGGTTTTGCATGGAATAGGCAGAGCAAATGCAAAATACACTTATCAGAGAAAATAGGTGACAAATGTAGGCTTTTCTAAGTCCTGGACTTCATTAGCTCGACAGGCAGGAAATAGCTGCTGGCCTTCTCAAAATTAGACAGGCAATGGCCACCTGCCAACATGAAAGTTGAAGAAGAGAGTTTGAGGAGGGTCTTGTGGGGAACATGGACAAGGGGTGTCAAGGGCAGCAGGCTATGTAGAATCCGGATGGGAATTAAGATCACAAAATCTGAAGAACTTCCCTTGAGGCAAAATATTTGATGGGTTGCTGTTCTGCATGAGGGACATGCATGCAGGTAATTAGAATGTGCAACTTAGGGCCTCCTCCTGCAATTCACCTACTTCTAGGCATATCCTCAGTTAATACAGCCATCTGCAATGGGATCGGCAACAGAGCTGTTTGATATTGCGGAAACCTTATGCTGATGTCCTGTCCGGAGGTTACACTGGCAAGAAGAAACTGTTGAGATTAAACTTCTGAATCATAGTCCAAAGTCTTTTGAAATATAGTCATGTCCTTTTTACCACCTGTTATGCAAGTGTTCCTGTTTTTATTCCAGTTGGACAAACAAATAGGATACACAACAGAATGTTCTCGCTGTGATCTGGTTTCAATAGATATCAATCAAGCAAGGTGACAGGATTGGTTGGAGTGGAGAACTAAGCTAATAAATACTCAAAATTAAACAACTTCCCAAGACACACAGAAGGCTCCAAATTGAACTGCCTGCTCTCTGTCTTCTACTGCTACTGCTTGGGTTATCTAACAGCACAGTCTGTCCAAATATTGCACAAATCACTGGCCACCAAACTCCATACATCTAACTTGCAGACTCTGAATTAATCTCCAGTCTCCATGTAGATCCTGGAATTCTATGCAGCCTTTTCCCTCACTCTAGATTACTCTCCAAGACTCACACAAACTTAAACAACTGTACGGTCTTTGACTAGATACTGGATTCCTCCATGACAACGCCATGATCCCAATCATCCTTCAAGCTTTGTATAGACCCTGGATAACCATCTGATGTCTGTAGTCCTATGAACCTCTGAACACTGTCTCACCCTTATAAAAACATGCACTACTTTCCAGACTTGTGGATTACAATTCTTGCCAAATTAGTACTACCATTTATCCTCCACTGCAGTTTGAAAGAATTATACTCATTTCAAATAATTCGTTTACCCCTGTCATCTGTTCCTTTGGCTGCTTCTCCACATTTTTAAAGAAAAATGGCAACACCACCTAGCATTAATCACCAGAATTCTTTAATTCTTTAAAATGTGCAAGGTGTGTTATGGGACTGGAAAGAATCTAGCGCAACATTCTTATTCACAGAGGGAGATAATCATAGACCACTAACCACAGAGCAATTGATCTCACAACAGTTGTGGGCAAAGTCTTGAAGTTCCTACATCTGAATATTTACACAAAACATTTGTTTAGCCACAGGTGGTATGTTTTGCACATTTTTGAGCACCCCATTACAGAAGAGTCATTAGATCCTAGAGGGCCTTGAGTATATATTTGCCAAAATGATGCTATGGGTGAACTGCTTTCACTGGAGCAGAGAAGGCAAAGAAATTTAATAGAGATCTTAACATTCTTAAATAGCTTTGATTGGAAGATAAGTAAAGTGAGTAACAAAAAGTTTAGGTTCAGGTTTAACATCATTACTGAGACTGAGAAGGGAGAGATTTGGTGTTGCAGATGTTACAGAAAGGAATAGTGGGATGTGGAATATTTTTTTCTATAAGAACATTTAAGTAAAAGTAATTTGATGGCAATGGATTAAAGAGTCAAATGGGCAATGAATTAGAGAGTCAAATCGGCAACAAATGAAGAGGAAACAGGGTGGAATCTAAATACTATGATTTGGGATTGGAAGGAAGGAGATTGTCAGGATTAGCTTTTGGAGAATGAAGAGTTTAAGTCTCAGCATTAACTGGAATGAGAAAAATGATATATTTGATTGTGATATATGTATTTGCTGAACTCCCTTAATTTTAATTTTGGGAAAGCACTGAGTGTCGGGTTGATAATGCTTGTGAAAAGCTGCAGGAGAGAGAGAGTGAGGACCTCTAGATTCAAAACTTCAGCTATCACCTCTGAAAATGTTATTAATAATAATATATGGACTGGGTTTGATTGTCTTTTCTCACCTATGTTAATTTTTATGCCTTGTCTTTCAATATTCTTTATTAGCAGTTAATTGTATCATGTCTAAACTCTGCAACTGTTGCACAAACTTAGCATTCATGATAGTAACTTCTCCCCTATTTTCCATTAGGCCAGTTTATGCCATCTCTAACACTAATGAATTTAGCCTCTGTGGAGAAATGTCAAATGAAACATCTACATAATAATATCTGCATCATAAAATAATAAGAAGAGACTTCTGAGACAAATATCTTAAATTGAGCAATTTCTTCACTTACTGGATCTATCTTAGTCCAAAAGCTTTTGAATGGTATAATTTTTGTTCTTGGGGCACAGCACAGGTCACATTGATACAGTGGTTGAGAGACATACAGGATTCTTGCCTTTTATTTAAAGAAAATTACTCATAGGATGTGGGCATAGTTGGCTGGGACAACATTTATTGTCCATCCCTAGTTTCCCTTGAGAAAGTGATTGTGAGTTGTCTTTTTGAATTACTGCAGCCTATGTGCTGCAGATAGATCCACGATGCTGTTAGGGAAGAAATTCTAGGCTTTTGACCCAGGAATACTGGAGAAATGGTGATATATTTCCATGTCAGAATGACGAGTAGCTTGGGGAGGAATATGCACATGGTGATGTTTCAATATATTTGCTGATATTGCCCTTCTAGATGATAGTGGTTGTGGGTTCACAAGGTGCTCTCTGAGGAGCCTTGGTGAATTTCTGCAGTGTAGCTTGTAGGTCATACGTATTTTGACTGTTTATTGGTGATGGAGGGAGTGAACATTTGTGGAGATGGTGCCGATCAAGTTGGCTACTTTATTCCGGACGGTGTCAAGTTTCTTGAGTGTTGTTGCTGCTGTATACATCCAGGCAAGTGGGAAGTATTCCATCACACTCCTGACTTGTTCCTTGTAGATGGTGGACACACTCTGGGGAATCAGGAGGTGAATTATTCGCAGCAGTACTCCTACATAAAATGCTTAGCGGGGAGGAGAATTTTTTGCAGCAAACAATATTTAGTTTCTGGAACTCACTGGCTGAAAGGATACTGGAAGCAAGCACTCTAATTGCACAAAAAATGCTTTGGTCTTCACTATAGGTGCTGTAATCCACAGCTCCATTCATCACGAGCTATAAGGTGAATGTAGACCGGATATAGACAGGATGGAACTTCTTTTGCGCTGCAAACGTTTTATGTTCCTATGGATATTTGGATCATAGAAAGCTGCAAAACACTATTCCCTTTGAATGTAATTGTCAGACAGTGAGAATTCAGGAAAACACAGAGGCTGAACTTTACTATTTGTCAAGTCTTAAATTGTTCAACATGATTGCTATGTTAAACATATCACATATTCTGAGAAGATATTATAAGTACCCTTATATCAAACAATCTAATGGCACAGAGTAGGGTACAAAATTAACAAAAAACTGTTTACAATACTGAAAAGTTAGCAGTCTTTTTTCAAAAAAGCTGAAACGATTAGCATCTTCAAAGTTTATCCTATCAACTGTGTGTAGCTGCATGTGTTACGGAATCATGGGAACCATCATAATTGACAATTTCTAATTGTTTTTCCTCTGCAAGATATGCAGCGTGAATGGGAATCCTCTTGTGGCAGAGATACATATGATATTTTGCATTCTCATACTTTAGTTTTTTTTTTAATTTACCCTTCATTGCTTGTGTTTACTATAGGTTAAATTAAGTATATGCTATAGCTTTATAAAAAGCATCAATAAACACATTTCCAATTCCAGGCTTAAATTATCACCTGACAAAATTTTAAGCTTTGAGTCTCTTACTGTATTTGACAAGCTAACAGCAAAATTGGCTAAACACTAAATAAAACTAAACTATAGGACATCTAACATAAAAACACAATATATTTATTGGATTTGGTTAACTTCTGTTTCTGGCTCCACTGATGGTGCCAGACCTTCTGAGTTTTTCTGTCACTTCCTGTTTTTATCTTGATTAATCACTATTTCACTAGGAATCTTATATTCTAAATGACAGAAATATTTAACTTTCAAAGTGACCAAAAATCTCCTTACATAGTTACAAATTACTGAGTCTCTTAAGTAAGTGCTTCATTTTCAAGGAACCAATACAAAGCAATTCTCAGCTTTCAATGGCTAGCTCCTTTTTTGCTTTTTCCTTTACTTCTAAGCTCTAGTGTGACTTTCATGGTGAGGGTTATACTGGAGATACTTTCCCCTAACCAAATCAATGTGAAGCTAGCCATCTCATTAAAATTGATAAGGCTTGGCTTCTTCAGTCTGAGAGTAAACTACCACCCTCATTCTGCATGACGAGTGGTCGAGACTGACTGCCTGACTCTCTACCATCTCCCCTCCCCACCCCGACTCGTATAAATTGCCCATATTAATGAGTTCAGGGATTTCTTGGTCAAACCTGAGTCTACAATAGTTTCCTCTGGCCATTTACCTCCCCAAAGGCAATTTCCAAGCAAATCTGAATCTCATGGGCCTTGTATCCAAATAGAAAGTTGAATCAGCTTTCCTTCAAGTACCAAATTTATTTGATTCTGAAATTAAATAGAAAGTTTACAAAATAACTATTTATAAAACCTGACCTCACATCTTCCTGTGGGGCTTGGAGACTGAAAGTATATCCAGAGTCAGCACAAATATCATTTAATGACTTGTTATTTTCCACAGGTATGTTGAACATTTTGCTCTTTTTTTTCCCAATAACACACACGGTGACTCTGGTAACCTTTAACAGTTTTTCTGCCCAAGCATATTGGTGAACAAAATTTAGTAAAGGTCACAAAACTTTCCTCATGCTCCATTTTAATCTAAATTATTAGACCGTCTCAAAGCATGCACTCTTATAAGTTTCATATTTGTCACAATGCAAATACAATACTGACAACTTGATTCAAAAGTTCCAGTCAAAATTATTTCTAAAAATAGACAAACAAATTTAGGGATACCTCAACAAGCCTCTAATGGAGATGGGGTTTAGTGAGCAGTGGGTGGTGGAGGGAATGTGGGTGGAAATGTTTCTGAAATTACTGCCTTAAAACAGGGTGGCAATCCTTATCTTCACACTAATTCTGCTTATGTCAGCTCAAGGATTTATATACATGTTATCATATGTCAGAAATGAGTGAGAGAATAGGAAAATGCTCAAAAGATTTTCGAGTAATTGGTAAAAATAATTACAACTGCAGGATTCCTCTTGACGTGTTAACTCTGTGTTCTTAATCCTTTGCTTTAATAGTTGGTATCTAGTATCTGGTAATATGCCATGATAAAATATAACTAAAGTCAAGCAGACATTTTATTCACAAGAAGTGTACAATATTTTAAGGCCTTGTAGATGTGGCATAAAAACAAAGTTGCTGGAAAAGCTCAGCAGGTCTGGCAGCATCTGTGAAAGAGAAAACAGTGTTAATGTTTCGGGCCCAGTGATCCTTCCTCAGAACATAGATGTGGCACAGCCAAGCAGATATCAGCTGCTTAGTAATTATCCATTTGTCTTGCATGGCTCTGGAGAATCTCCAGGCTTACATATCCTAGGAGAATTCTGGGTTTGCATCATTTACCTTTGCATTGTCGCCCAACTCATATATACTTGAGACTGGACTATCCACAAACCTTTGCAATAGAAAATTCTCAACCCCTTGAGTGAAGTAGTCTCTCATTATTTCAATGACAAACGATTACCACTTATCCTGAAACTGAGTCTCTGTGATCAAGAGAAAATTTCAGTCTATACTGTATCAAGACTCTTCAGAATATTCAATACTTCATTAAAATCACTGCTCATTCTGTTAAATTTCAGAAAGCATAGGTCTAATTCACTCAACTTCTCAACATAGGCCATTCTTCTCATCTCAAGATCTAAAGTAGTGAAGATTTGTTGCATCACTTCCAATACAAATAGATTCTTCCTTAAATAGGAAGATCAAAGCTGTACACAGTATTCTAGGTGTGGCCTCATGAAGGCCCTATCTAATTATAATAACGCTTCCTGATTCTTGTATTCCAATCTCCTTACAATAGGAGTCAACATGCCATTTGGCTTTCTTGATTACGTTTGCTACTATAGGTAGGTGGAGATCATGTTTTTGCTCCTGTTTGTTGGTCTTTTAGTTTATTCTTCTGTTAAAAAAACAAAAGTACTTCAAAAACTAATGGATTGAATTCAGCAAAACTTTATTTACAAAAAGAAAGTGACCCAAAAATTTCAATCTGAGCCCTTTATTAAGGATCAATCTGATAAAATTAGGAAATAGGTTGAACCGACCATTGTTGCAAGAATGTTGTGTATTGTTTGATTTAAAATGTTTTTGATTGTTTTGGAATGTTGTAGATTGTCTCATCAGCTGCAGTGGAATTTGTCACACCTGTCAAACTGCACACAGAGTTTTCAGAGCAGCTTGTTGGACGTGGATTGGTCTGAAGTCTCCTTGTTGAGACGCAAGTTATTCATGAAAGACTTTGTATTTAATATTTAATTATAAAGCTTTTAAACTTATTGCTTGCTGTATCTGTATGCTACCATTATGTGCTCCTTGTACCCAAGTATCTCTAAACATAAATATTTACAAGTTTTACACATTTTGAAAATATTCTGCTCTACTGTTCTTTAGACCCAAATGAATAAACTCACTTAACCATATTATATTCCATCTGTCACCTTGTTGCCCATTTACCAAACCTTTTGCTGTCTTTGTGCACTTCTCATGGCTTACATTCTCAATTAACACTGTATTCTCAGCATATATTACTCACTACTTAACCTAAGTCATTTGTATGGATTTTATATAGTTAAGATTCCACTGCTGATATTTGCAGCACTCCATTTGTCTCAATGCTTTGTTTCCCATCCATGAACTAATCTTATGTTCAGGCTGATATTTTATCCTGAACTCTATGTTCCCATATCTTCTACATTCGCCTTTTGGTGTACCCTCCTACTGAGTGCCTTTGGAAATTCAAGTATACTATGTTGCCTAGTTCCCCTTTATCTAACTTACCATTAACAATCTCAAAAATCCTTTTAACAAATTTTCCAAACACAATGTTATTCTTATCTGATCATGTATGTGTGGTTGAGTGGGGTAGGGGAGATGGGGTGGCCATGGTCACCTGTGCAGTTGAATGCATTTTGCAACTGTGTGTGTTTAATAAGAGCTTTAACAGGAAAGACACGACCAGAATAGCTGGCCATGCGGTAAATCAGCACTAAGTGTTGGCTGACATTATGATCTGTCTACTCTGGATATTTCCAGTGTACACATTGAATGCCTGCTCTAATCCCCTTCACAAGATGGCTGCTAGAAGTGTTTTTCTTCCTGAACTGGAATCTTATTATGTTGCAACCACCAATGTAACAGAGCCCAATTTTATGACCTAGGTTCTTTCTGGCATTTTTGCAAATTGCCCTCACTTTGTTGTCTGTTCTGTAATACCTACTTTTTCACTTCTGCAATTTGAGATGGTGAGTTTGAAATTTAGATTAAATCTTAACACTAATAGAATATGTTTACTTTATGATGTGTCATTTGTGATTAAAGTAATGTACTAATAATATATAGTAGGTTTTGCATAACCACATCAGAACTTCTTTTTTCCTTTTTAGCATTCTTCACAATAAATAAGTCCTGAAAACAATTCAATTTGGCCTTGTTTAATTTGGAGGTCACATGAAAACACAGATGAAAACTTTACATTGAGGAATGAAGAGTGCTAGGATTATAGTTCACTGGTTTTTTGCATTGTTAAAGCAAACACTACATCCCCATTTAAATGAATCATTTCTTTCAAACAGCAACATTGCTGAAGAAATCGCTCCATCTGCTTCTTTAACTCATAAAGCATCTTACACAAAGTTCTTTTGTCACGTAATGTACTTGGAAGTTATGCTTTACAGATGATTGAATTTGACGCTTTAATGAATTATTAAAGTAGAAAGGCACTCACAACATTGCAATAAATACAAAATGATAGCCATAACATTTAGTGCACTAATCACACTCATTTCCTGTTTTGAGCCATGGAGTTTCAAGAAGCACCATGTAAATTTAATTGGACTATTTTTATTCCGTGGCAAACAAAGGACATGTTCCAAATATATTATTTAATATCTTGACTTCTCTCTTTGTAAAAACTGCAACATCATCACAAATTTCAAACCTACAAGTTAACAATTATCATTTTAAATTCCTCATGTGGTTTGGAAATGTTTAAAATGGCGATGAATTGCAAAAGATCATCTCTTTAAAAAGTGGTGTTGAACCTTACATTTTTGTAAATCAAGTTTACCAATGAATTTCCCATACTTGAATATATCATGTGAGGTTTAAGGCAGCTTTCTGTACTAGCTCAATTCATAAAATCAGATAGTTTCACCATCCCTTGGGTATATGGTCTCCTATAGAGAGGTAAAAATTAAAACAAACAGATAAATATTTGGAAATTACTTAATCCACATTGTGCATTTTTACAGAAATGCTAAGGGACAGCATTCAATCTGTAAAAATACAAATTCCTGACAGTGACCTGAAGTCTTAAAATTGTTAGTCTTGATGTTTTTCAGTGCAATATAGGGAAAATATAATTGATGTTAAGTCAGAATTATTATATCCACAAAGTATGATGTAAATTAAACATCTCAGTTAGATAAACCACTTTGCAATTTATCATTGCTTTTTATAATCATCATTTTTTTTCATATTTGGCAAGGACTTGCGCTTGAATGTCTGTAATGGTCTGTAATAGAAAACATTTTGTATATTCCAGCCTATTGCACATGACAGGATTTTATTGCACTTACAAAACATTTTATTCACAAGAAGTGTACAATATTTTAAGGCCTTGTTCATAAAGTATAATCTAAATATTTAATATAACTTGCTAACTAGAACAAAGTAACATTGTTTTAAAATTGTAACTGGTAGGTTACCTTTCAAAAAATTGCTTCTCTTTTTCTAAGCATGCTTACTTCATAACACTTATTACATCATCATGTTAAATCATTTTTACAAGCCCATTGAAAGTTGTTTTTGTTTTCTCTTTACTGCACATGACAAGTAGTGCTGATCTAAAAATTACATTAAGGAAAACCCTGATCTTGCAATGGGGCTGCTCCTGGGGAGAGCCCTCTGGTGTATTCTGTAAGAATTGACAAATATGTTTTGAAACATATTACTTACTGATCAAACCACACCTGGATATAACTTCTTCCCCTGTGTAGTACATTTTTGAAGATTTTTGTTTAAACTTGTAGCAAACATGATCTTCTTAGGTTATTGCAAAACTTTTGTGTCTGTTTTGTTGTACCTACCGTTCTGTTT
Organism: Rhincodon typus; assembly: GCF_021869965.1. NCBI lineage: Eukaryota > Metazoa > Chordata > Chondrichthyes > Orectolobiformes > Rhincodontidae > Rhincodon > Rhincodon typus. The sequence continues at coordinate 34,578,624 of NC_063342.1, forward strand.
CTCCACTGACCCGATCACTCACTTTTGGTAGTGTTCTTCCTTTTTCAGACATGAACCTTGATTTTTATGGGATCTTGGAAAGGGTGCACGGGATCCTGGTAGTAAGTGATGGATTGGGTTAGGTCGGAGATCTGCATCTCCTGCTGAGTTAAAGGCAATGGCTCATTTGAATACATTTCTGTAGAGTCCCATGACAGCTAACCACATTGACACTTGGTTAGAAAGTGGAAGAGATAAATCTGAACAGGAGGCTGCAGGCATAAATTCATAGGAATGGCAACCAGCAATCAGTGATAGGGAGTTTTTATTAATGATTGCAGGATGGGAGTTGTGCTTTGGGAAGGGTAGTATCTGTCAAAATCATACTGGAGTAATCTCTGCCAAAAATCATTGGAGAAGGGGCAGTCTGTGTAAAAGATGGAGAACAGCATCAAGAACAGGGCTGATACCTCTTCGTGAGGCCCAGCAAAGACTACTTGCAGTCTGCTCACGAGGAATCATAAAACGGCACGTTAAAAGTGGCTCTGCACAAAATTGCTCCTGACAGGTTCGGAAGCCAATTGTTCAGGTCTTTCAGTTATAGATTAAGACCTGAGAACATCATTGGAATCAATATTTATACTAGAGAAGAAACATCCCCTTTCCTTCTTTTAGTTGTCCTTCTTGCTCAGATAAGCAGCTGTAGATTAGGACAGGAAAGCAATGGGATCTGAGGGGGTAAGTGATTTCTGTTAGTTTAGTTGTCACTTGTCCAGTTTCTATCAGGTGAGAACATTTGAAATCAGAGCCATTGTGCTGGGACTAGACAGTGAGCAGAACAAAAAACCCACTAGCCTTTCATCTCTGGCTTTTCGTAACATCGAATCCAAGAGAATTAGGTAAATGTTTTTGCAGTCTGTTAAATGTAAGGTTCTATATAACATGACTTAAGAAGTCTGAAGTGAATTACATTGAGTCCACTTAACAAAACTCACACTAAAGTGACACATAAAAGTCACAAGGAATTAGATCATGAAATAGCTCACAGAAATTCATCACAGAAATTGAGCCGGGCAATTTTCAGACCAACTGAATTATACCAGTGTTTATACCCTACAAACACCATTGCGTTCCAGTTACCTCTTGCCACCTTGCCCTCATATGTTGCTTTTGTCTTTACTTTCATGTATGCATTAAACTGCCAATTGAATGTATCAATGCTGTCTACCTCAAACACTCCATTGCGTATTACTTCTCATCACTTTCATGAAAATATTATTTCTGAATTCTTTTTATGGTCAGGTCAGATAAGATTAATAACTAGTGGCTAGCTTATATTTATGCACCCTTGCTGCAGACTCCGGGAACAAGAAAAATCAAGTTAGTGTAATGGAAATTACGCCCATAAGTTGGGGCCGCCATACCACATTGGAATATCATAATTTATTCCTTTGCAATACTTTTCAACATTGTGTTCCACCTCAGGAAACACTGAATATTCAGAAAATCCGACACTTTGAATGGACTGTACAAAACTGGCAAAATAGTGGCATTTGGTTTCAAAAATTCAAGAGTTAATTCAGCAGAATTGTTTTACTCTCAACCACCTTTGAATAAAATAATATCAAAATTCAATTATTGAATTCAAAACACACAGATTTTTTTTATCATTAGATTTATTTAAAAATTCTGAGAAAATCTTGGTTTTGAATAAACCTACCTTGACGTAAAAGACATTCTTCACAGTATTTGCTCCTGTGATGAAAATCAATCACTTCTGAAGCAACTGGGGCTGACCTTGAAAAACACAGCAAGCAAGTGACCAAAGGGATTTCCTCAAAACAGCATGAGTTCCAGTTTGCAAAAAAAGGAACTAATACTGCAATGCGGGAGAACATTGAAGTATGAGGTAAAGCTAAACAGGCAAGGAGAAGGAAAGCAGCATTGGTTTGATCACAGCCAGGATATAGTGGCCAAGTCCAGAGAGACCTAAGATGAAGAATACTAATAAATTTTGTACAAAATAACTGGGAGTATTTACAGCATTAAATATTTGGCATTTGCTGCAACAAAATTAAAGTCTAAACAAAAATAAACAACTATTTTAATTCTTAGTTATTTCAAACAGGCTTGTATTCCCAAAGTATCCTTGGCTTATATACATTTTTACGATGCTACGCACCAATATTTCTTCCCAGTAATTACATAAAATTATCTTACTGATTTTAATTAAAAGCGATTTGCATGTTTCCAAAAGAGGCAGCTGTTTTTCAGTGCTTAAATGTTATTTTCTATGAATGTACTCGTGAATATTTTACTCTCTGCCTCAAAAAAATTGCCTGAGTCTTTTCAAATGTATAATATGTGAAATTGAAATCCTTGCAATTTTAATATTCTTGTGTCCCAAAGTTTTCTGAGACAGTGCAGTGGAAAATTTCTCACTGATAAGGAAAATACCACGGCATTGATAAATACCTCAAATTTGTCTCACTGGACAAACAGACTTGATATGTCTTTGGAATTGAAGCAAAAGACCAGAAATTCTTTTTAATGCTAGGAATTTAAAATGATGCTGAAAGCAATTTCAAACTGAAATCTTATGTGTGTCATTGTCTGTCTTGTGTAACAATCTCTTTGCTTGGCTCTGCTTTGTACACCTGTGCTTGAAACACTCCAACCTTCAGAAGCAGCTATGAGGACATCATCCACACATTAGTTTCACACATTTCCTTTATCTTCCTTATCTGTAAGGAGAAGAGCAGGGTAGGAGAGCTCAGAGATGTCATATTCGTGACCAACTTCAAGAAAGATAGTAGGTCTGACTGCAGTAACTTTAGAGGAATTTCCTAACTTTCGTCATAAGGAAAGTTATTGTAAGAATCTTCCTCAATCACCTTCTCCCTGTGACTAAAGAAATCCCATCAGAGTAACAATGTGAATTCTGCCCTCTAGGGGCACAATAAACATGATCTTCACTGCAAGAGAAATGCAGGGAACAGCAGCAATCTTTATACATCCCCATCTTTGACCTCACTAAGGCCTTTGACATTGTCAACTGTGAGGGGTTATGGAACATCCATCTCTGTTTGGGCTGCCCCCAGAATTTTGTTGTCATTCTCTGCTTGCTCCACAATGACATGCAAACTGTGAACCTAACCAATTAATCCATCACAGACTCAAGTCATATTCAGAGTGAGATCATGCAGGGCCTGGTCATCACACTGATGCTCTTCCTGATCTTCCTTGTTAAAGTACTCCACCTCATTCCCAATAAGCTCTTCTTTGGAGTGGAGATAACCTGCAGAACAAATGGGAACCTATTCAAAATCTGCCACTTTCAGGCCAGTCTCAAGGTCATCTCAGCCTGTCATTGAACTAGAGTATCCAATGATCCTTGCATCTGTGTTCACCTGGTTGCTGAGTTTCAAGCCATTGTCAAAACCTTCACTGAGGGTGACAAGAATATTGGACTTACACTAAGCATTCGTAAGACAAAGGACCTCTGGTTATCAAAATTCATTACGTGGTCTTCGCCATCATGGACCACTTTCAACACCATATTGTTAACAATGGCAGAGATCGCTGAGGAGGTTCAACACAGTCTTCAATGTGCCAGGGCAGCCTTCAGTGACGTGAGGGAAAGACCAAGATCTCAAACCTGACACCATGCTCATGGTCTGCATAATAGTAATGATAACTGCCATCTTATATGGCTCAGAGATGTGGTTGATATAGAGCAAGCACCTCAAAACCCTGGAGAGGTATCACTAGCACTGCTTCCACATGATCCTGCAAATCCATTGGCAGTATAGGTACACCAATGTCAGTTTTCTTTTTCAGCCCAACATCCCCAGTATTGAAGCACTGACCACACCCAATCAGCTCTACTGGGCAGGCCACAGCAGCAGCATGCTGGACATGAGACTCTCAAAACAAGTGTTGTAGACTGAGAGCTTTGAAGAATCAAGTGAGCCCAAGGAGGGCAGAGGAACTATCACATGGACACCTTCAATGCCACATTGTAAAAGTGCAAATTTTCATTGACAGCTGGAAAATACAAGCTCAGGGCTGCCCAAAGTGAGGGTTGGCGGGGGTGGGGGGAGGGGGATGGTGGAGGGAAGGGCGGCAGTGGGCAAGTATCTGGGAAGGATCTGTATGCTTCAAGTCTAATAGCTGTTGGCAAGCTGAAGTGAATCATCATGAGAGAAAGAATTGCCTGTCAACCTGGACATCCTACCCTCCATTTCCTCAACCACTGTCTTCTTACCTGTGACAGAAACTGTAGATCATGCACTGGATGGCTCAGTCTCCTAAGAACTTGTTTTAATTGAAGAAGTATATTATCCTTGACCATGAGGGATTGCTTCGGAAGAAGATATGATAATTTAGTAGTGACCTTTTAATCCGTGGCTTGCAGAAGATCTTTAGTAATGTTTAGAAACTAATTTCTCACAGGAAAGAAGTACATTTTATATTTGGCACTACGTATTTTTAAACCTAGGTGTCAGCAAAAATTTGATGGCATTGGTGTTACACGGCAAGCAACAAAATCTGGTTCCATGACCTGCTTTCTTTCCTTATAAAATGAAGGATGCTGAACCTTCAACAGTGTTTTGGGTTACAGGACTGAAGAAACCTTTTCAGTAAGCTTAAGTGTGTGGATGACATTAAAGTTGCATTCCCTGTATTGTTGAAAAATAGCTGCAGTCTATACCATCTTTGCATGTATTGCTGATAACACATTAACAAAACATCCTGAAACTCTCTCACTTTCTGTGCAGTACACTTCACGTTACAGTAAATATCAAACTTACTTTAATAGAGATTAACATCACTTTTGTATTACACTTGCATACAGCATAATATAATTCATAAATATATATTAGAATTAGAGATTTTTATTATAAACCCATGAAAGTTATTCCAGTTTGAATTAACAGTACATTCAAAATAGAGTTGAGGTCCTATTTTCAAAGAGCAGTATACACTATGGAGTGATAAAAGTCACAATGTTGACTCTGAAATTTAGTGCTCTAACTTATGAAAAAATTTTTGTTCTGTGCCTAAATTTGTTTTCCTTGGCAGAATGAAAGTGGATGGGTGACAGTTCGCAAGTGTTTAAAATATCATGCAGACATAGATGTAAGCAGCCATTTATTTAGAGTATAGAAATGACCTTTAAAAGAAATGAAAGAGGAATTAATTACTTTAAAAATAGCTGGAAATAGCTTGTTGGAATTGGGATTAGTACTACGATTTTAACTGCAATGATCAAATGCACTCCAGGATGTAATACGTACTTTGTTGTAAAGAAATTTGAGCATTATCTTGACAAACAGTAGAGCAGAGTGAATGGAAAAATACTACTTGCTTAATTGCCTTTGGGATAAAGAAATATTTATGTAGATGAACATGTTCATTATGAATAATTATTAATTGTGTATGAACTAAATTAGTTCTTGCACTTATGTTTCTTTGAACAATCTTGTGAAATATAATCAGTTCACAGTCAGAAAGTCAATGAATAAAAATCATTTTTTTGTCCCAATAGATCATTTTTCCGTATCACATAAATTTGCATTTGCTCTTGAAAATCCTCTTGTAATTTGGAGAAATGGAAGAAGGCAATCTTGACAACTGATTTTGCTGTTAAACAAAAACATACCCTAGACCTGAAGAAGGAAAAGAAAGAATTACATTTATGTAGCACTTTCCACAGCACAGAATGTCCCAGAGTGCTTTGCAGCTAATTGCATTCTTTTAAGTGCAGTCACTCTTGTACCGTACGGAATGTGACAGTTAATTTGTGCAAAAGAAGCTGCCACAAAATCCAATGCGATAACACTTGGACAATCTCTTTTTATGATATGAAAGATAAATATCAGTCAGAACAATGGTGATAACTCCTCCCCTCCTCTTTGGAATGCAGACATGAGAATTTTATATCCACCTGAAGAGTACTTGTTTTGATATTTCAGGATGATCAGCCAACCTACAGAAAGTAATGGGAAACCACTCTGGTGCTTTGTACTGGAAAAATGGATAGCTCAGATGATATTGAGAGAGCAGTAGAGCATCTGAACAATGAGGCTAACAATATATTTCTTTTACCAATGAGATTAAAACATTGAGAAATAAACAGGAAAGTCTGTGAAAGATAGTGGATAAAGAGTCAAAGAACTCAATTTTAAATCAAATACAGAGAAAGCAATAAACAGAGGAAAGAACAGAAAGAGAAAATAAAGATGGAAAGGAAAATAAATAATTCCTTTGTTTTTGTTCTAAAAGAATTGACATGATTAATATTTCTGTAAGTATATTTCTTTTACACAATAATTGAGCAAGTTACGTTGGTATCACAGAAGCCACAGATACAACAGAGTAAATCATGGACCTGATTTTCTTGGCTCAGTGTGAGCTGTGTCAGGTTGTGACTCTTGCTGTGAGGCCTGGTGTGGTTTGTCACCATACTTTACCGAACTTGCCTTATTAATTATCTACCCTGCCTCTATGGTGTCTCTAATGTCCAATTTCCACTCCATTGTGCCATGTACTGTTCCTGAACAACTTGCCACTCAGTGGATAGCCTGGAATTCAGCAGCATCCTTCCCGTCCATGCCATCTTTAAAAGCCTATTGTGCACGTGGAGAACCACTGTCAGTCCAACGATGCCCTGCACAGTTCCTCTATTACTGCTTGTACCAAATGTCACATGACACCACATCTGTACATGGTAGATAGGGAGCAAATTGTTGCTCCTCTTTGTGGGCAGGGACCTGGAGATCCTGCTAAATGAGACGTGCTGACACAGGATTTCCTCTTCCCCAGGACCAGCAATGGAAGTTACAACACCAAACCATGGCAGGCTGGTTCAAGGTTGCCACCAGAGTTGAAGAATTCTCGGAGGAATGTGTGGAAGAATGTCTAGGATGCCTAGCATTTCCTAATCCAATGATCCTAAGAATGCCTGGAAAAAGGTCAAAGACCTCTGCACTCTGCCAGGGTATATTTCAACATCTTTTCTCCAGTACCTCACTATTCCTGCAACTGTACCCATCTCCCACAAAGGCTTGTACTTTACCACTCCCACTATTGCCTGAAACGTCTTCTTCAACATACCTCAGACATCTGCAACCCTGACACTACTAACCCCGCATTGTCGCCTGTGCCTCCCTTTTGCCCTCTTGGGACACCTTCCCAGATGTACCAGCAATACTAGATGTTCCATCCACTTTCATTTCCCATAATATACACCATTCTCTCATTCTCGGAGCCCACAATAGGGCAGAAAGACTCAAAGTTGATGGTGTGCCTGTCATTCAGCTTCTTGCCCCTTTTATGAAGAGACCATCCTGATTCTAAACAGCCTGAGCAGGGCCTGGACTGGTATAGGATAGTGCCCTTGACTTAATGTGCCAGGAACCTTTTAATGGAAGTTGTCCCTCTTGATTTGACTGGGGCCTGCTTATAACCATAACAAGCTTTGTGTCTGGTATCTCTAGCTGAGGGATCAATTCATGAAAAGGCAAAGCAAGGCAGGGATGCTGTGAGCATTGATGTTGATAATGAGTGAGTTTTAAGAGAGTAAGTGAGGTGCCTAGAGATTAAGCATGGCCCAATCCATGAGGTGGTTTTATGTCTTTGAGTGCACAGTGTCCTTGCTGCAGCATTACAATGATAGTAGCCAACACAGTCCAAGGTGCAGTATTAAAGTGCAGAAGTGTCCTGTGAGTGGATCAGAGATGTGCCAAGAGGTTTCTTAGAGGCTGGCACAGATTGGATGCCAATGTCTGTGGACATGGGGTGCATTTGGTCAGCCTCCATTGGAGCATGCCCTGAAATGTTAGTGCCTGATTTCCGACATGGAGGTCATTTGAAGCAAATATCGAGCTGAATTGCCAAGGACCTTCTCTGAATTCCATGTCGGGTTTATCCTGATGTCTACTTTATTCAGTGAGAACCTAAATATTAATGAGCTGGGATGGATCATCAACACAGAGCTCAACATGCATTTATCCCCATCAACTGGACAACTTCCAACTGTCTGGCCATAATCTTGCCATGCTACATGTGAAAAGTAGGTGGAGGCGAAAATGTTGATGGTTTTGCTGCATATCTTGCAGTAGTTCATTTTGGTCAGATCCTTATAAGATTCTGCTCTCTCAGGCAAATCAATCAATTGTCATTGTCCAAACATTAAGTGGAATCGGTAGCCAAAATCAAAGTTCACGGAAATACTGAGAGAGCAGAATTGATCTAATGGAAATAGAGAGAGAAATAAACATGACAGGTTAATTGAAACTGTGCTGGACCAAAGAATATGTCTTTTGATATTAATTCCTGTCAAATTATTATTTTTTGTGAAAAAGATAATGTTCAGGAAAAACAGTTCTTTTTACATATGAATTACTGTGGAAGTATTCTGTGATTAGAGTAGAAGCAAGTAAGCAGCCCAATGTGTTAAATTTCAGGTATGTTGATGTTGGTTTAATCATCCGGATTCTGGTAAATTGTGTCCATCATAATTTTTACGTGTTAATGTGCAACTTGTTTCTTTAACGGGGGAGGGAGTGTACTCATATAGTTTGTTCAAGATCTAAGTGTTTAGTTATATTGCCCAGTCTGGTTTTGTAGAGGTGAAACTAAAAGTAGTTCAATAATGACGCCTGCAGTGAGTCAACGTGTTAAACTAATTTCAGAGCAATATACAACAAATACTCTTCCATTATTTTATCCATTGCCTGGTTCATTTTTGTTGGATACTGTTTAAATTAGTGCTTTTTTCACTTGACGTAATGTATGATGTATGTAAATTAAACATTGGTATGTGCAAATTATACCTTAAAACAAAGCAGGTCCACTGTTTTAATAACCATCCTACTTTTATGTATTGTAGAGCTTTTCTATTGAAACATCACACTGCAATATGCAATTCTATATTTACAGTATACCTCTATATTTTACAGATATCTATGTATATATAAAATAAGTTTTCAAGAAATAGATTTGTGAGTGCCAATACTGCAAACTCATAACTCAAATCTAAGCTCCAGTAAATTCAACTGAAAACAGTTTTATCAATGTGTAAGCCCATTTCAAAATTCCTGAAAATTATTGTTATATAGAATTGATGTTGATTAAAAATTAAATGATGAGTTGGTGGACTGGTATCTTGAAATTTGAGGCCAGTTGACAGTTTCAGGTACTCTTTCTCTTGATATATAAGGTGAGCTCTACTATCACCAACATGGATGCCTGTATAATTGTGAATTTCTCTGGCAGAGCCTATCGTTGTGCTTTGTCATCTCAAGTCTTGTCTGGAGTAAGGAAAATTCATTAGGACATGTCAACTAGTAAGAATTAGTAATGGTATTGTATTTTTGGGAGCTGGCACACTGTAGTTTTGAGTTATCTTTATTTCTGGTTCAAGTTCCCAAACTTAAGCAATAATGACAGAAATGGAAAAGCAACATTCATATTGGGAAACAAAGTTTGCTACGTTAACAATTTGGGCAGAATTTCCTACTCAAAATTTATTTACCCAAGGTGCATTGTGCAATGTTTCTGCATGTCCTCCTAAATGAAAATCAGTCAAGGTCCATGATTTTTATCTAACCTGATAGTGGGCATTATTGAACTGCTTGTTTCTTTGTAAAACAGTTCATTGATCCCTGAAGCTGCAGAGCCATCATGTTCCATGCAGCATTTGATCATTTCTATTTCACCTACTATTCCACATTCCCATTCCTAAACAAAGTGTGATCTACCTTTTATGAAGCTATAATTGAAAGAGGGTTAATTGTTATTGCTCTACTGTAGTCCACATGTAAACCCCACTGCAGAAAACCAATCTTTATAATTTTCAGTGATACTTGTGAGTAATTTATTCAGGTCTCTAATCACAGTTCAGGTTACAGTCTTCACAGAAACCTTCAACCACCTTATAAACTGATATCATTGTCCTTCTAGTTATGTTTTCATGATCAAAGTAAATGTATTATGTGGAAAAATTAGAGAAGCTGAGTTTGTTCTCATTAGAACAGATATGGCTAAAAGGAGAGCTGACAGAGGTATTCAAAATCATAGGGATATAGGTAGATTAGGTGGAGAAAATTTGTTCTCATTAACAGAAGGATGAAGAACCAAAGATTGCAAATCAAAAATGATTGGCATAATAAATAAACAACAATGAGGAAAAACATTTATGCGCTCCATTGCAATCTGAAGTACGTGACCCATGCGGGTAATGGAGGTAAATTCATTCCTTGCTTGCCAAATGGAATTGGATGAGCACTTGAGGAAAGAAAAATTACTGGTTTACAGCAAAAGGGTGCGGGTGAAGGACTTAAATACATTGTTCTCGCAGAGAGCCATCATGGGCTCAATGGGCCAAGTGTCTCCTTCTGTGCTGCAATTACTTTAAGAATCTATTTTATGATTCTATGGTGTCTGTGACTCTACTCACAGAGCCAGCAGATAACTTATTCACTGTGTGCAGTAGCCCTTTTACCCCTAGGTCTTGGAAGAATCTACCCTTTTTCAGATCCTTTTGTCTCCTTTTCCTAATTCATGTGTTTCCTTGTTGATTAATTTGTGTAATCAAAACCAAAACCAAAACCAAAACAAAAGCTCAGAAAAAATGCTGTCCAACATTTACATCTCTCTCATGCCCCCCATCAACAATGGGGACCCTAACAACACACAATCATTCAAAACTAAAACCATCAGTTAGAACAATGCTTGTAAGTAAGATAAAATAGTGGACAATGCTGTTTTTTTTCAACTTATTAGCACATAATAATTTCTGAGAATCAGATGAAAACATTCCAAATTATTTACAGACTTAAAGTTATAGGTAAAAATTCAGATATAATTCGACTTTCTTTAAATGAGTGAATCTGGTGAAAATAACATTTTCTACATCTGAAGTGTGTAATTTTCTCAAAATTCAAGGTGGGTCACGTTAAATTTATTGACTAAGATTTCAAATTAGTTTTAGAACCAATTAGCATCTTTGTTTAGAAACTAAAAACTCTGATTTTTCAAAAGTGAAGTTTCAGACTCATACCCTGTGGCCCTAATGCATTTATTGCCGGACAGGCCTTATAATACCATCCAGTCGAATGATCATTAACATAGACTAAGGTTAGAGTTCAGATTGTAAACCGCCATGCCCCATCAGATGTTGGAAACACCCTTCATGCTGATACTGTATTTGGAATGCACATGCTGTTTTGCTTCTACTTGTCAACAGAATGACCTTGTACCAGAACCATACTGAGATTCACAACAGGCCACCACAGGGACCACACTTACCAGTTAGTTAAGAAAACAGTTGTCCTGCCTTTGGCTTCTGCTCTCATTGCCCCTGTTAGGAATGCCATAATGTCTCTCAGGCATTTTACTAATTGTTTTACCACATCAGGCATCCTGTATGTCTTGCAAGGCACAATAGAGATTGCTAAGGTTAGTAAGAAAGAATCATTAATAAAACAGATTTATGAAGTACCAAGATCCAATATACTGGCTGATTGAAGCAAAGGAATGTTGATTTTATTCTGTGATGGATGTGGAGCAATTTAATAATGAAATTGTTTTGGTCAGCAAGTGTATGAAGTACAGTGAACTTCATCACCATCTTTAAATCTCTTTAAATAGTTAAGAAAATCACATAATCAGGGTTTCTTTTAGGTTGATACACTGTGCAGTCTCCCCATCACCGTTTTCCTCAAACCCACACAAATTGAGCAATTTTGGATTCATGTCAGCAATTAAATCTTCTATTTGTGTTGATCATGAGCAGCTGTTGCTATGAACTGGTTTACAGTCAATGATGAACACTTTAAAGTGTTGGCATTGTATAATGTAGGGAACATGGCAACAACATACTGTCACAAACAGCAATATGACAATAATCAGATAATTATCCTTGGTGACAATGATAGAAGGATAAATATCAGTCAGGAAACTTACACTGCTCACCCTGCCCTTATGCTAGTTGACTGTTGTTCATATAGACATCTATGTGTAATTAACTAATCCCCAATGCTTATTTACCCTATTACCTTCAATAATTAAGTATGTAACAATGATCAAGAGAATAATCAATAGATTCTGTACATTTTTCTTTAAATAAAAAACCTATTCATAAAATTTACCGTATGGTAACACTTCTTGTTAAATGATTATACAATTAATAGTTAACATACTCCACATTACCCCTGCCTTAGAAACAAAAAAAGGAACTGCAACAAGATGACAACATGAATATCTTTGTGGTATAATCATTTATTATTATGCAAGACATTCCTCTAAGACTGAATTTTACCAGATATCGGCTAAGTGTCAATTTTGGCTAGTTTAATAGAGGGGTTTCTCTCTGTGACCCCCAATGAGTTTTCTCTTGCTTTCCTCTCAGACTTGCCTTATTACCTATGCATTGTGCCTCTATGGTGTCCCTTTTGTGGTGAATTCACCACAAGCAGAAGAATTCGCCATTGCAGGTACCTCACAGGATTCTCACCTCATACAATCCTCCCAACGTCTTTGTCATTGGCCATGTGGCTCAGAAGCTGGGAAGATTCTGCCCTTCTTGTAAAACAATCTGACAGCTGATGTTCTGTATCAACCAATTTTATTTCAGAAATCAACTTTCTTTTCAACATCTCTTTCCTACTCATAGAGTTATAGAGTCATTGAAATATACAGCATGGAAAGAGACCCTTCGGTCCATCTAACCTATGCCGACCAGATATCCTAAATACATCCAGTCCCATTTGTCAGCATTTGGCCCATATCCCTCTAATCCTTCATATTCATGTACCCATCCAGATGCCTTTTAAATGTTGTAATGTACCAGCCTCCACCGCTTCCTCTGGCAGCTCATTCCATGCATGCATCACCCTCTACATGAAAAAGTTGCCCCTTAGATCCTTTTTAAATCTTTCCCCTCTCACCTTAAACCTTTAGTTTTGGACTCCCTCACCCTTGGGAAAAGACCTTGTCTATTTACCCTATCCATGCCCCTCATGATTTTATAAACCTCTATAAGGTCACCCCTCAGTCTCTGATGCTCCAGGGAAAATAGCCCCAGCCTAGCCAGCCTCTCCCTGTAGCTCAAACCCTCCAACCCTGGCAACATCCTCGTAAATCTTTTGTGAACCCTTTCAAGTTTCACAACATCCTTCCTATAGCAGGGAGACCAGAATTGCACATAATACTCCAAAAGTGGCTGAACCAATGTCCTGTACAGTGGCAACATGACCTCCCAACTCCTATACTCAATGCACTGACCAATAAAGGCAAGGATACCAAACGCCTTCTTCACTACCCTACCTACATGTGTCTCCACTTTCAAGGAATCATGAACCTGCACTCCAAGGTCTCTTTGTTCAGCAACACTCTCCAGGACCTTATCATTAAGTGCCCTGATTTGCCTTTCGAAAATGCAGCACCTCACATTTTAACCAGCCTACTCCACGTACTGTCGATTCACACTGTTATCTAGAACAGTACAATGGAACGAATTTGTGACTGGGACACTCATTCTGGTGACCAATATGATTCCATCTGATTGGTCAGTATTGCTTGCCTCTTCTTCCATACTTTCCCCCATGTTATGTGTCATAACAAAAAACTCTTTTTGCTTTTTGGACAATTCAATGCAACATGATACTTTGAGTCAAAGCTGAAGCATCTATTAGCTACCCCTTGCTTCTCCTGAGGTTTATCCTTCTTTCATAATTGCCCAATTCCTGCTGCAGGGCATAAGGGTTTCTATCCTTATTCTTATCAATGATTCTTCTTCTGCATTGCGTTTTGTGCTCACTAGTTGAATAGCCTTGAAATGCTTTTGGCGCTGTATCCTACACTTTTTGTGCTACTGCTGACACACCCAGGTGTGTAAACAAAGCTTCTAGAAATGAATGCTAACTGCCAAATTTTTCAAAGTTTTAGATAATTGACCTAAAAGCGTGACTCTCTCTTTCAATATACCTCCAGTATATCCAACAGTCTATTATTGTTTGACAGCCTAGCATAATCCAACAACTTTAAAGGAAGTACAGATGGAGGAATTTCCAAATGGGTGGCACAGTGATTAGCACTGCTGCCTCACAGTACCAGGGATCCAGGTTCGAATCCACCCTCGAGCAACTGTGTGTGTTTGGAGTTTGCACGTTCTCCCCATGCCTGTGTGTGAGTTTCCTCTGGGTGCTCAGGTTTCTTCCCGCAGTCCAAAGCTGTGCAGGTTAGGTAGACTGGCCATGCTAAAAATGCCCATAGTGTCCAGGAATGTGCAGTCTAGGTGGATTAGCCATGTGAAAATCAAAATTCATAGGCATTCAAAAAGTTATCCTTCACGTAAATCTTATTCATAAAGTTTAAGATGATGTCCAAAACTCCTACACTGTGCATTCTTCAGCTTTTAGTTCTGAGAAAACTTTGCAGCTGATCTTGCTTTTGATGGGAAACAAAAGTGTTGATACCATTCCTTGCTTTCCGTAACCCATGTCCATGCATTAACTTTAATTTTTCCACTGGTCATAAAGTTTCACCTTGCAAAATAGCAGTAGAAAATTAAATCCGGACACTTTATACCTGGTTTCAGACATCCTTTTACAAGTACTCTTTAGCAATACCTTCTAATAAAAACTCAAATTGAAACCTTCACTTTTATGTCACCATCTCAGTTACCAATGTTGGAGGACATCCAAACCTATCTGTGAAGGCCAGCTTGTTTTGGTGGAGGCTGATTATTGCTTGCCACAGAGCTTGTATCTCTACTCTAAATAAAACCCCATAGTGCTAGCTGGCTCTTTCTTATATACACATTGAAGGATAATTAACTAATAATTACCTGACACCTTAATGTTTTTAATTGCTAGGTATTTAACATCCATCAACAGACCATATTAGTTGCTAACTGTTGATTTATATTTTAACTGCCTTGGCCCACTTTGTTTCTGTAACCTACTTTGGCTGAACAGTAATTCATGTATCACACAGATACAAAATTTTCATTGACATACTTTTAGAAGCTTTTTGAGAGAGGAAATTTCAGATTTGCACTATGTGAAGAAATGCTTTCTAACATCATCCTGAAAGACCCACCTCTTGTTTTAAGATTATGTCCCTTATTCAGGGCTCACTTAGGGTAACTAGAAAGAAACTACTTCATCTGTCAAAACCTTTGATTATATTAAACACCCTAATTCAAACACAAATAAGCTTCTTTATTCAAGGGAATAGAAATCTAGTGCATGTGGGGGTTCTTAAATGAGTTACATTAATTTTTAATGGCTTGTCTTTGTTTCTGCACAACTGAACGTTGTACATGTTTCAAATCTGAGATTTCATTTAGGTGCAGCTGAAGTCATAAAATTATTACATTGGGTATTAGTCTTGCTGATCTGGAATTGCAAATTCTTTTAAATAATTAGTGCTTTTTCTTTACAAGTAACAAATGAGAAATGAATATTTTTACCTGCTAATATGTTCTTGCTAAAATAATTAACAAGTAACTACTTTCCATTCTAATTTGCTGGAAAGTTTTCAATAACTTGAGGTTAAGTGGAAATTTTAATTCAACCACAGAATTATTTCTCTTCTGTTACTTCTAGTATCTCTATATTCTTCCAGTTATTTACTTTTTTAAAATCATTTATCATAATGCATTTCAATTCTCCTGACTGTACATCACCCTTCTATTCACTTTCCTATGCAGTACTACAGAAAGCATGATATGCTGTGATTGGGATATCTTCAAAATCATGGTTAGTCAGGCATTCATACATCTCAGAGGCTCTCCATTTGCGATAAGTTCACCGCTATCTCTAGAAATGAGTGCTGTTGCATTAACACAAAATATTTATCCTATTATGTGACCTGCTTGGCATCCATTCTTTCAAGTACCTCAGACAGAGAATTTCTATGTTGGAAATTGGAGCTAGTGCATTGGGATGAATAACAAATAGCAGAATGTGGACAAATATGAAGTCATAGTGAATGCAAAGGAAAAATTTATAGATATTCACACAGTCTATGAATGACATTGAAATAACTAAGAAGAGGTGGAAGAAAAGTAAGATGGAAGAGATAGAAGAAATTTAATTGGATACAACACTAAACATAATAGGGAACAGCAATCAATGGAGCTAATAGAATGCTGAATTATAGAGTCAAAACAGAAAACGTAATGGTCCAGCTTTAGAGTTTTCTTGTAAGACTACACCTTAATTATGTCATCCATTTCTGGTCGTCAGGAAACTGTAGAATAGAACAGAATAGAATAGCAATTTAATGTCATATGTCATTTTAGAAAAAAAAAAGTGAAAGGTTTTATAAGTTGGCAGACCACAGCACCTGTAGAAGTGATATAACTCATAGATAATATGAAAAAAGTAAAAATTAAGGCAAGATAAGACCGCCAAACTGGGACTACCCCTTCGGGACAGGGTGACCTCCGTGACAGGCTGAGACTACCATGCTGGGACAGGACTGTCTGCCAGGTTGAAACCGCCCACCAGGCTGTGGGAATACCTAGAACAAGACAACTACGCCAGGACAAGACTGCCATGCTGGAGCTGCTGGAACGCCCGAAAGTTGTCGCTGAAGAAGACCTCAACGCCAGTCTGAAACCTCCAAACTGGGACAAAACCGCCAGACCTGGAGACCACCAGGCTAAACCAAGACCGCCCCTCTGGAACGAGGCCACCACATCAGGTCATCACTGGGCTGAGCCTGCCACGCTGGGACAGAATACGTCTCATTGCTGGGCCCAGACGAGGAGAAGACATCTTCTGCTGGAGCTGTTTAAAAAGGTAAGATGATAAATGGAAATATTAAAGAAAAACAGAGAAAGAAAATAAAAGTTAAAAGCAGATGGCAAAGCAATGTGAAGAAGAGCCGTGACTTTTAGTCTTCATGCCAGGGAGTTGAGTTTTGAGGAAGAGTGGAGAAATATAGGCTATTCAACCAGGAAATGAGGCATCAATGAAGTGACATTGTTGATGTTGGAATAAGTAGTAATTTGGTAGAACAGAATTTTAATATTGTCAGAAAAAACAGGTTTTGTCGAAGCAATTCATGTTACATTCATCAGGAAACTTACATGAAACACCTCAGTAAAGAGAAAGCAACAATCATATTGCATGTGAAGAGAGTGCTGATTGGTTGACAAGTGGACTGTGATGCTAGATGTGGTGCCATGATGAATAAAGTTAATGACAACTGACAGTTAACTGCCATTTTTTTAAGTTTAAACAAGGCAGGTTGACTGTGATTGATGAAGACATTGCCATGAGAAAAGAATCACAGAATGTCTGTCATCTATTTTGTTGTGTTGAAACAGGTGTAATGTGTTAACATGTTCCTTTTGTCTCCTAGAACACAGCTCTGTGTATTATCATATGTAGCTTTCAGTACCCGCCTGACTGAGAATCCAAAATTGATTGTGAGCATATTTTTTTTTGCACACTCAGGATTATGTAGCAAATGTTGTCTAATTGACAACCAATTTATGACTGTCAGTCAGGTTTGTGGTATCATTAAGGTTTAAATCCATCTATTCTACAGGAAACTTTTATTTCCTATCACAGAATAGACAGTCAACAGCTGTACTTACCTATGCGTACTTATGCCTCAAGATCACAGCCGAATTAATGGATTGGGCACTTGCAGGTAGTGTTGTGAAGTGGCTGGAGATGAATATGCTCTGAAGGCCCTGTTACTTATTTCAGTCAAACACATTGCTTATGTGGTACAAATGAGAATTCTGTAACACTTGGTGGAGGTATGTGGAGGGGGAAGTGTGCTTCTTTCAAATTCCAGTAACATGTAGCCAAAGTATGATTCTATTCTCCTTCGTTATAAAACCACAGCACACCATCCTGTGTTTCAATGCTTTGCATTTCAATCCAGTGAAAGTCAATTGCTTCCATGCATAGAAGACAAATATTGTAAAAAGCTTTTCACAGATTTTACGGCTTATTTACAAATCAAAGTACAACTTCCGGAAAGTGAAAGCACTTAGTGGGAATATGTTTCTGTCACTTAATAAGCCAGGAGTCATCAAGATCATTATAGCAATGGCAGATCCATGTAGTCAATATTGGATTAATAGATGTAATTGTAATTTTCTGTTGGGAAACTCAAAAGTGTAAAAAGATAGATTTCGAATACAGTGTGTAAAAATTGCATTTTCTCAATGAATGAGGAGCACTTGTATATTGCCATGAATTTACTATTTGGCTTCACTACCAGAGCAACAGATTGGTTGTGTGTACTGATCCAGATGAGGGATCTCAGTTTGTAACTTAAATTGGAGCAGTTATTTCCCTAATAGAAATGATTTACAGTAACACATGGTGCACATATTATGTTGTAACAATCATTAGTATTTTACATATTAAGAAATCTGCTGTGTCAGTTTGAATAATTCACATGAAATTGTAAATGCATTTATTGTTTGATGGGGATTCTCCCGTTGCTAGGGCAGATGAATGTTCAGCAAGGAGACCAGCTGTCGAGGATAGTGCCATCTCAACTTTGATTTTAAATCAAATCTTAATTTGCAGATCTAATTAGAAATATGACATATGAAGTCACTGTTTGAGGGGTGGTTGAAATTACTAGTTTGGTCTTATTTGTCCTGTAAGTATCTGACTTCCTTCTCGTCAAATATTGAGATTGCTTGATAATAGAGATTTGTCCAAATGAATATGATACTGTGTTACTCACGTAATGAGGCTGAGCTTGCAGGCTCCGAGATTGGCTTTCAGAAATACATTTTATCTAGGTTTGAGATGTCCTACAGTGAAGGTTCCCATGCACAGTTCAATGTAAAACATTGCTTTAGGTACATGGGAATCTTACATGTAAGCAACACAGCTGATCCAATGAGACTGTGCTCTGATGAGCATGATCATTTTATCAGATGGACAGCACTATGTGAGAATTTCAATGTTAGAGGTTTTGGCCTGCCATTTGATGATGCAGATAGATCATAAGCAACAAAAGTTGAGTTGTGTTATATGGTACCAGGACTTGTAGACTGCCCATGCCTCACACTGATGGAGATGTGATGTGGAAACCATTCCTTGGTAAACTTCAATGGTTGTTTTAAAACAGATTCTATGTTCTGTCTATACCTTGTAGGTGAGCCCGCAAAATGTCGAGCTTGCTTTAGCTTGGCAATAACAATTTCGTCATTCAGTATGGTATAGTAAGAGAGGACACTCCCAGTTGCATAACTTCTGAACTGATTTAAGTTTTCTATTGCATTGTTTAAACAAACAAATAATTTTAATGTCTGAAAGACCTGGGTGTTCAGCTGTACAAAATTAATATTAAAATTATTTGTTTAAATTTCACTGATTCTTTTAAGGATATAATTGCTAAAATAATTTACATTCAAGTATTAAAAAGACATAACTAAAGAATATATCCATTTTATTAACTGTAAATTTAAGAACCTACATAATTTAAAGTACTATATCTGATATGTATTAATAGTGCATGGGAAAATGGTACACTTCAAAATATCATACATATAAAATATAAGCCATGCATACATGATTGGTTCCTTATAATCCCTTACCTAAGTGAAGACATATTTACTTGGCTTTTGAATAAGACCTGATTATTCCAGTGCTCTTCTGGTCATGCACTCATCTTCAATGCTCCATAAGCTTGAGCTGAGCCACCACCAATTTGCTTGTTGGCCCTCAAAAGGTTTTCAGCCTTGCAGTCTCTCAATTTTCAAATTCTTATTCTTGTGTATGACCTCCAAGACCTTTGCAACCGTATCCAGATCACACCCTCCAAAGTCCCTCTAGCAAAGGACTTGTGTGCCCCTCTCTCTCCCTTTTTGCTACCACTGGCAGCTGCACCTTAGCTGTCCACACTTTAAGTTTTGGAATTCCTTCATTGTATCTCTGGCTCTTCATCTCTCTCTTTTCCTTGGAGATCCTCCATAATATTCAACCCTTTGAATGTGTTTTTGGTCACTTGTCCTTGCATCACTTCCTTTGGCATGTTGTCTATTTTTGTTTCAATACATTCCTGTGAAACTCTTTAGGATATTTTCCTACAGTGCAGGTGTTAGGTAAATTAAAGTTGTTGTTAAGTGCTCACCGCCTGGAAATATTTCAGCTAAAGCATCGTAATGTCAAATTATCATTCATATTATACCCAGGAAACCTGACACGTGACGAGAGAACTTTTTAAACTTTGAGTTTTTCTAAGGCATCTTTACTGCAACTATACTATTCCAAGTTTTCATACTTTGAATCTCAGTGTAGAAATACTTGCAGAAGACCAAGATTACTTTATACGACTACCTCCAGATTCTTCATTTTCTCGTGCCTCTAAAAGTAGAAAAATGTGATTTAGCAGGAATTAGTACACTGGAAAATAATGGAAGGGAAACAACTTTAATAAAAAGAAGATTAGGTAACTCTTGTAAGACGTTTGGAGTGTCTGGAGAAATGTAACACCACAGGTCTTGGAGGAAATCCTTTGGGAGAGTGAGATTCAAGGAGGAAAGAAAATCACTCACACAATCCACCAGTTGGACTTCCAAGTATTTATCAGATTCAACTTCATTAAAATGCACACTGATATCCTAATAACTACATAGTACTTCACCAAAAAACAATTTTAACATTTAATTACTGGTTGATAATTAAGTGCACATGCACAGGGCAGTAAGGGGGGGGGGGTGGTGTAGGCAGAAATTCACATTAAAATGTAGTTTATATTTTATTACTAAACAATCTTTCCAATAAACTGGAGTGTTTTATGATTCTACTAAAGACAAAAAAAAGTACAAATTACAGCAGGCAGATGGGAGAGCAGAGGGTCTGAAAAGCTTATAATAAGTAAATCCTTTCTCCAGAGAATGGAGGGTGTGCTATAAAATCTATATGAGGGGGTGTAAATCAGCTAGCAGCATACAGCGCTTTGGTGGCAGCGGCCGCTCCAGGGGAGGGGGTCTGCACAGTATCTGCTGCTTTTTCATTTCCTGTTGCTTTCCATGCTTTTGCAGAGTTAGAACATTCCTACAATTATGGATTTTTATATGTTAAACAGACCCTTTGGAAGACGAGGTATGTATCTGGAGTCTGAGGAACATATGGCTGGCACTTGGGCAGATATTTATTCATTACTTTGACTTTCAATGATAGTGAGTCTAAACATTCCTAATGTAATACAAAAGCCCTTTAGAGTAGTTTTCATTAAATTAAGTCTTCTTACAATCAATTGCTGCAATTTAATTTGTTATTTACTAATTTAACCCAATTACATTAAGTTCTGTCTCAGATCAATTTTTTTGATATTGCGATTATAAGTTATAAAAGATCAAATTTATTACTGTTGTGCATATGTCTTGCATATAGTCAATTATCAGCCTCCTGTCTCTCAACTGAAAATGGATAATTGGGAAAAGAATATCTGATGGGGACTTTGTGCTGTAAAGTCAGTCTGAATCCAATTTCAGATTGGCCAGAACTTCCACTGAAGAAGGACAAGAAGCTGATTTAATTAATAGGGTACAATATTCAGTTGCAATTTTCATGGAGAAATAGGAACCAAACTTAATTGCCAGTTGCATTTTTCCCATGAGAGGCCTAATGGACAGACCTTAAAGCAATTATCATGTGGCCAGGAGAAGCAAAATTTCTCTGAACAGATCGAGTGAAAATACATTCCCTGTCCAACCTCAACAGCCCATACATGTTGGCTGGCTGCATGCTAGAACCCAATGATTTTCTATCATTGCTAAGGGGGCAGGTACAGGAAGGACTGTTTTAATGCCTACAGCTTTATACTAATATGTTCAAGAGACCAGAATCTCAAAACAGTTCTCGTCTCCCGACTGCCCGACTCAGGCTGATATTGTGCCCAATTAGAGCGATGTCGGAAATTTTCCTCACTATTTTCCAATGCTTCCATTCAACTGAACATTAGTAATGTGTTTTTTTTATTAAGAAATCTTTGGCATTGTTTGAAAGGGAATGTTGGTGTTAGAGTTCATTTAAAGAAATGGATTGTTATATGACTCTCAGATCCTCTGGATATTTTCTGTACAGATTGTCAGGCTGTTGCTGGTCCTGCATCACATCATGTAACAGTTCCATACTGTCACACTAGAACAATTGAAGTTCCGTCCTGGAAGTTGTGATATTCCTTGTAATTTCAGATACAAGTCCAGCAATTTATGAGATGTCCTCTTTTGATGAAAATCAAACTGTTCTTCAGATCTGCGTTAGTGACTGTTGCTGGAAGTGCAACATTGTGGATGTCAAGTGGTCTGCCATGCCATCATAGTTGACTATCCTGTTGATGTTCATTGGCAGTGAACATGTGTGAGGAATGACCAAATGGGCAAAGAAGCAGGGATCTATTAATATCTACAGCATCTGTCACAAAAGGAACCACTATTTGACGAGAGGTGAATTGAAAGAGAGGAAAAAATTGATTTCAGCAGCAGAAAATAATTCCTGTTGTGATTCACCTGCTATATAATGAGAAACTAATGCTGGAATACTTCAAATATTTGGCACTTCATATGTCCAGAAACAGTTTTATTACATCAAATGACTGTTGTAGATGTTCACACTAATCAATTTTGTATTTGAATTGAC
Organism: Rhincodon typus; assembly: GCF_021869965.1. Lineage (NCBI taxonomy): Eukaryota > Metazoa > Chordata > Chondrichthyes > Orectolobiformes > Rhincodontidae > Rhincodon > Rhincodon typus. Next base: position 34,601,249 of record NC_063342.1, read on the forward strand.
ATGACCAAACCGTTCTGATCACTTTGTCAGGGATTTACTCTGGCTGATTGTCTATTGAAGTTCGTTATGTGTGAGGCTTGTCCTGCATTTCTGACCCTGGCTAACTTTTATCAGGGAGCTTGTCTTGGGTGGTGGAGGAAACTGGCTGATGAAGGAATGTCCAGGCCTGGCTGAAGTTGTATCACAGAGCTCCCACACTGACCAATGAAACTGATTAAGCTGTGGTCAATTCCAATAGGCAAGATGTGAAAGAAAGAATTGGACTTGCGTAACTTGTTGGTTGTATTTTTAAATTGCTATCAAATTATATTCTCAGCAGAAACAAGGTGGTGGGTAGAAGGTGCCTCCCAACTTTGTGTAATGCTCCAAACTACCTCAAGGAGTGTCCCAGAAATTCTGAGGAAACATAAAGGAGGTAGTAACTAGGCATCACAGGTCTCTTCACTTTCATCTTTTTCTTTGCAACTGGGAAGTGGGTATTTCCCAGGCATATAGGAAAGGGACATCAGGGCCAATATGTACAATTGTTGCAATATTCTGCATTGCAATATCCAATTGTTCTGGAAGCAGTTGATTAAGTGCTACCTAACATCTGTAAATTTCTTGTAAGTTAAAGCATGATATTATTCAGTGCTGGAGCATGCAAAGCACTTTTTTTTCCTAATGGAGCTGGTCTTGAGTACAACCAAGTTTAGGTCAAGAAATTAGAGTCATAGAATCATACAACACGGAAACAGGCCTTTCGGTCGAAGTCATCTCTGCCGACCAGACATCCCAACCTGACCTAATCCCATTTGTCAGCATTTGGCTCTTATCCCTCTAAACCCTTCTTATTCATATATCCATCCAGATGCCTTTTAAATGTTGTAATTCTACCTGCGTTCACCATTTCCTCTGGCAGCTAATTCCAATGCATGCACCACCTTCTGTGTGAAAAAGTTGTCCCTCAAATCCTTTCTAAATCTCTCCTCTCCCACCTTAAACATATGCCCTCTAGTTTTGGACTCCCCTGCCCTGGGAAAAGGACCTTGTCTATTCGCCCTTTCCATGCCTCTCATGATTTTGTAAACCTCTATAAGGTCACCCCCTCAGCCTCCAAAGCTCTAGGGAAAAAAGCCCCAGACTATTCAGCCTCTCCGTATAGCTCAAACCCTCTAGTCCCAGAGACACCTGCAAATCTTCTCTGCACCCTCTCAATTTTAACAACACCCTTCCTATTGAAGAATGACCAGAATTGCGTTGGCAAATCAATTTTCTGCTTTCATTTTGCAAAATGAGATTCTCTGATTCAGTCAATTATCTTTCCAGCCACTATAGCAGTGAGTCAATGGAAAATTGCATAGATCAGAGACTGCCCATTATCACCAGCTAAGTGGCAGGCTGGCCTATCCAGCTGAGTCCACACAGTTGTGAGTAGGGCTGTGCTAAGACTCTGCATCAAGGCAGGCCTGAGTTTTCTCAAGCAGCCTAGAGAGGAAGTCCCACTCTTCCTTGTCCCATTTGGAAATTAAACAAGTAGTTGTTTAAAACTTACCATTCTGAGCGTCTTCTAGCCTGTTCTTCTTCCCTGCTAGTTTAGACTTGCAAGAAATCCAGTGCCCCATGGTTTTGCTCATTGGTCTCTCTGACGACTCGGTAGTTATTCTTTCCTGAGCATTAAAGAAAATCTGATAGCTGATGTCTTCAAGCAAAGCAGATAATTCTGAGCTCAACTGTGAAATGCTGGTATGTTTTACATGCTGAGCCCTGGCTGTGCTGCATGCTGAACCACAAATGAGGAATTGGAGGAAATGCTTTTGTTGGTTCCAGGAATTGATCTCCAGTTCCTAGTCCCCCATGCCACAGGAAAAGTTTTTTTCTGAGAATGAGGTAGAAACTACTTTCTACCACTTACTTCGAGGATTTGCTTTGAATTCAGAAGAAGTTAATTTATTCCTCACGTATATTAACAAGACTGTACCTGAGTATGATGTACTGTATTGATCAATTTATTTAAGGAAAATGTAAATGAGTTGGAGGGAATTCGGACAAAGTTTACTGGACTGAACCTGGAATTAGTGGGCTGTCTTATGAGGAAATGTCAGACAGGGTAGGCTTGTACACACAGGAGTTTAGGAAAATAAGACACAGATTGAGTGAAACATAAAATTCTGAGGGGTCTTGATAGAGAAGATGTGGAAAGAACGATTCTTGCCATGAAAGGTTTTAGAACTCAGGGTCACTATTTAAAATTAAGGGTTGTCTATTTAAAACAGAGATAAGGCAACAGTTCTTTTCTCTAAGAGGGTCTTGAGTCTTTGGAACTCACTCCATTAAAAGGTGGTGCAGTCAAAGACCTTATATATTTCTAAGGCAGAGATTGATAATTTCTTGTTAAACAACGGGTTGAAAAATAATCAGTTAGACAAGAATGTGGATTTAGGATTACAAACAGATCAGTCATGATTATATTGAATAAGTAAAGCAGACTTGAGGGGCTACTCCCACTCCTGAATTTTATTCTCTCATATTCATCAGTCTGCTGCTGCAGTGGCAGTAGGGAGGCTGGTAAACCCATGTGGGAGAAAAGTGAATGACATTGTGCAGTTACTAGCAGCTAACCTCCTCTCTCTCCTCCGCTTCCCTTTCCTGAATATCTGGAACATCATATCCACATTTTTTTTTTACCTTGGTCTATTTTTATGGCTAAAGTATTGTACTGCATCAGGATTATCCTTTAAATCCTGAGAACAGCCGGGAAAACGAACAGTGTAGCTACAGGTCAGTGGAATGATGCGGGTACTAGTGTTTTCTGGTTGTTCATTAAACTCAGGGAAATATAGTCACAAGCTGCTCAAGCAGCATTTTTGATTTCCTCTTGTTGCAACGTGACGCTGGGTTCCATAAATTATTTCCGTTCCGTACAGGATACTCCAAATTATCAAGCTCCCAGGTGAGGAGGCATGAACTACTCTTTTTCTTTATTCACCCATACCTTTTAGATGGTCACAGCAGGGTTAATGTAAAAAGGCCCCTTCCCCTGTGGATATCTTTCTCCCAGCTCAAATGAACTTATCTTGTAAAAGGAACCAATTTTGTTAGGCTTTCTTGAGTTGTTGCAAGACTCAGTTTAATTGCTTCTAAATGTGAAAGAAAATAATTGCGCAATACACATAAACACAATTTAGAAATGAGAGGCAAATCCAAGAAAAAAAACACAGCTTATCAGGCTCAGTCTCTGGGTTCCATGAAGAGTGCATGACAGAACATTGTGGCCATTACTTTGGTGATACTGGAAGCACTGATGTTGGTGGATGAGTGATTTTTTTTAAGATATTGCCTTTAAAGGCTAGCTTTGTCCTCTTTCATTGTAACTGTGCTGTCATTTGCTCTGGCTTCCAGTGAAGACAGAGAGACTTTATTTGTTTTTACCTGCAGCACAGAGGTGACCAATGGTTTTCTCAACTGTGACCTTCACAGGACACATCTTCACCCATGAGCACACACAGACGAGTGTTGAAACTGGATTTTAACTTCTGTTCTTTTGTGCTGTTGAAAAGAGAAACCATAAATATCTCTCTCACCCAGATTGTCTCCCTTCTCCCATTATGTTAACAGTCTGAGATAATTCACAGGCAATTATAATCCATTTTGCAATGCATTTCTCTCTTTGAAGTCCTTCTCTTTGACGTTTCCTGGACACACATCAGTTGTGACATTCCAAGCCTTCTTTGAGGCTGGTAATAATTAGCCTTCCAGACAGTCCTTGAATTATATTGCTCAGAATTTACATTTTCAGTTATTTTTAAGCTCTATGCCCTCTTTTTAAAAAGCAATTAAAAGTTCAATATGTCACTAGGTGATCTAGGAATATGATCTATGATCTTGACACTCTGCATTTGAGGATCACCAAGGAGTGCTGAAATAAAAGCAAAAAATAAGAAAGCACCTTTTGTACCAATGCTGGGCCTGTACCTGATGCAAATCTTATACTTCTCCTTCACGAGATCAAGGATGACATTCTTGCACTCTCGAGCTGTAGGTCCTAAGGTGACTAACTAACCTGATGTGACCTGAGGTGGTCCAAGCTGGGGCAGGTGGGTTTTTGCTGAAGCAGGAGTGTGGGATGCTTAAGTTTTCACATGCTCCTTTTGCTGTTTGTGCTTGGCCTCCATTTGAGCCTGTTGGAAATGTTCAAAACTGTTAATATCTTTGTGGGTGCTTCTTCTCTTGTTTGGGTAGTCTTCGGCTGGAGACTCCCATACATTTATGGGGATACGGCACTCTTGCAGGGAGGCTTTTAGGATGCTGTTTATATGTAAGTGTAGGCTTAGTGATACCAATTTTAGGAATCTCTTTAATTACCAAGTCAGTGCAGTTAGGTGGAGAACAGATAGAATGGATATTGGAAAATTGGAAAACCTACCCTAATATTTTTGATGATGCAGCAGATATTCTGTACACAGCAAAGTCTCAAAGTCTCAAGGTGGTTAAAAAGGTATTTAGTATGCTTCCCTTCATTTGTTAGACCTTTGAGTATAGGAGTTGGGATGTCATGTTGTGGTTGTACAGAACATTGGTGAGGCCTCTTCTGGAGTACTGTGTCTCATTCTGGTCACTCTGTTATAGGAAGGATACTATTAAACTGGGGAGGGTTCAGAAGAGTTTTACCAGGATGTTGCTAGAAATGGAGGGTTAGAGTTAGAAGGAGAGGCTATATAGGCTAGGACTTTTTTCCCCTGAAGTGCAGGAGGTTGAGGGGTGATCTTATAGAGGTTTATAAAATCATGAGGGGTGTAGGTAAGTTGGATGGCAGGTGTCTTTTCCCTGGGGTGGGGGAGTTCAAGATCATGTGGCATATTTTAAGGTGAGAGGAGAACGATTTTAAAAAGACATAAAGGGCAACTTTTTTACACACAGAGTGGTTGGTGTGTGGAATGAACTTCCAGAGGAAGTGGTGGATGTGTGTACAGTTACAACATTTAAAAGACATTTGGATTAGTACATGAAACAGAAATGTTTGGAGGGATATGGGCCAAGCACAGGCAGATGGGGGAGAGATAGCTTGGGATTATGGTCAGCATGGACTAGTTGGATCGAAGAGTCTGTTTCTATACTATATGACTCAATGACTCTTTGACTCATAAACAAAAGAGGAATGATGTGATTTTTAAATATGTTCATACCTGAAATAATAGATCGTCTTTTCGGGATAGATTGGAGAGGCTGGGCTTGTGTTCGCTGGAGTTTAGAATTATGAGGAGATGTCTTGTTGAAATTTAGAGGGTCTTGAATAGTCAGGATATGGAAAGCAGGATGTAGAAAGAATATTTCCTCTCATGGATTTGTCCAGAACTTGGAGACATTTTCAAAAGTAGGGGTCACTTTTTCAGTGCAGTGACGAGGGAAATGTTTTTCTCTCAAAGACTATTACAGCTTTGGAACTCTCTGCCTCAGAAGGTTATTGCAGTGTGTTGCAGTGAGGTCATTGAATAATTTTAAGGCTAAGGTCGATAGCTCCTGTGGCCAAGGAAATCAAAGATTTCTGAACGTTGATGAGAATGTGGATCTTGGGAACACAACTAGGTCAGCCAAGGTTTTATTGAATGGCAGAGCAGGTTTGATGGATTGAATGGCCTACTTCAGATCCTTATTAGTATGACTGATTGATGTATTGATGTTGGCCAGGGTATTGACTGATCCTCCTGGTCTTTTCCACAGATTATGACCAGGGCTTTTCGGATGGTAAGGTTTCCCTGGTACAATTCACAGGGTCAGTGACTGACGCATTGCCCCCAGTGCTGGCTACCGAACAGCTATGAAATAATCCTATAAGCTCTACTTGACTGAAGATGTAACTCCCATCCTTCAGGAGGATGTCCTGACTAAGAGAATTGCTGGCCAAACAGATTAACTGCCAGCTCTTTAGTCCCTGCAATTTAATAAGCAGTTCCTAAAGCCTAGGCAATTGACACTAGGTGAGGTTTCAGGACAGAGAGGGGATGGGGGTGATGTAGAGAGGTCAGGGGAGCAAAGAATTCCAGCAGGGTCTAGGTGGAGGATAGTGGAGAAGAAGTGTTGGGAGGTTTGTTTGGTGTTGAAAGAAAGCTGTTTTTGGAGGTGCCTTCATTCTTTCTACCTGCGGTCTGAGCAGGGTCACTTTCTAGTCTTTGCCCTTGCTCCTGAAAGCCTTCTACCAGCCTGAAGGTTGAGGTTTCTTTGGAAACGGCCATTGAATGGTCATTAATTGATTAAAGGCCTTGGTTGGGACAAAGATGGGTGGTGTGGCCTAGACTATAGTTGTGCGGTATAATGAAAAACACAGCTTATGATAACGTCAGTGATGACTTTACTCTGGCATCATGGCTAGATCAGAAGAAGAAATGGGACTAGAAAGAAGCATATGATGAATGAAATCTTAGGCAACACACTAAAGAGTTGTATTCAGTAATCTGTAATGCGTAGATGTAAACAAAGAATGTTATAATACTGAAAGAATAAAAGAACCTTACTCTAGCATAAGGACCCAGCAACCTCTAGAGTTTAGCCCAGAGTTATGAACGAGTAATATCTAACCAGTAGTATCGAACGATATAGCAGCAGTGTTAGCATCCAATTAAGAATGGTGTGGGTGGGCTTTCAAAGCCAGAAAGCCAATAGGAGTCCTCATAGCACTGAAGAAGTGTTGGGCTGCCTTTTCAGGAATGAGAGGGAGACACTTTAAAATTTAAGTCCCTTATAACTAGGCCACTGCTATAAGTAAGCACCCTTCCACAGAATGGCCTGTCTCTGAAACTTGGCAGTGTGTTGGCCCTCTAATCCAGCCTGGATACCCCAAGCTTGTTATCTTCAGGCAGCTACACTGTTCCTCAGTGCCTTTGGAGGCCTACAGCATGATTGGAAAATTCCAGTCATCTCTGACAATAGGCCTTCATAGGGCTTTAATTATTGCTTATCCACCACTTCCTTTTGCCCCCTCACTCCCCCACCACACCACCAAACAAATACCACCATCAGAAAAATGGCTTGGCAATGGGATGTAGAGGGCAAATTGACAAAAGTGTATGCACTTACCTACTCACCTTTGCACCCAATCCAAACCCAGTCTAAACATTCAGTTCCTAATTTATTAATCCAAATTAATCACTCAACTCCCTGCAGCAAGATCAAGTACGTGTTTGATTTAGCTGTTGCAATTCTATTTAGTTGGGATAATAGACTTGTATCAGACCAGGTATAGAAAACATAAACAAAAAGAAATTGTAATTTAGTGTGAGTTTCTGGGTTTAATTCATGCGAATACACCTGTCATTCATTTCACGTGCCTTTCACACACAGTAAAATGTCCTGTCTTACGGCTCTCTGACCTTGTCATATATTTTTAATGACACACTGCTGAGTTGTAAGGCTCTTGCCTAAAGCAATAGGTCAGGAAGTCAGGATTTAGTTGAGGTGCTTTTTTTTCTTGGTGGCAGACTAATTAACAACAGTTCCATCAGCAGGTAAAGCCTCACCAGAATATTAGCACCAATATCCAAAAGGGAAGACTTTCTCTATTGAATTACTAGACGATGCGTATCCCAGACTGTGTTTTGTATGACTGCTTGTTACTTGGGCCTGAGTCTTATATTGTTTTGCAATGAGACCAAGTGAGATTTCTTTCCATATCATACCAAATGTGCCTCATTACCTACTTACCCTGCCTCTATGGTGTTCCTGCCATTTGATTCTAACCCCACCTAATCATGGGCCTTTTCCAGAATAGCCCCTGTTCAGTGGATGTCTGCCAAGAGATTGACATCCCTTGCATCTTTAAATGAGCGCTGAGCATCAGGACAAATGCGGACAATCTGGTGCCATCCCTCACCAGCAGTGTATTGGCACAATAGCCACAAAGCCAGGTTGTCTTCCACCCATAGCCAACATGGCTGGCATTCCTACGCACAATGCAACCGCAGCCTGGTTGTCATTTAACCACAATGCTATGCACATTACCTGTCTATAAATATATCCCTGTAGCTTTTATTGACAGCCAGCAAAAAGAAACTAATACAGGCTGCAGTCTACACCCACAAAGCAAACCAAAATAATGGCACCTTGAATTTGACAGTCCACCATTGTCTTGTGCACCCAGCTCCCATTTAGAATCACAGAATTTTACAGTACAGAAGGAGACCATTCGACCGGCCCCTGAAAGAGCTACCCAGCTGGTCTTATTCTCCAGCCCTATCTCCAGAGCCCTCTAAATTCATCACTTTCAAATATATATCCAGCTCTCTTTTGAAACCTACTATGAAATCTGCCTCCACCACTCTCCGAGGTCACACATTCCAAATCCTAACAAACTCCCTGAGTAGAGAAGTTTCCTGGAAGTGTTGGTCAGGTCCTATCTGCCTTCTAGGGCCTGATGGAGTTGAACTACGTCATCCACAAGGACAGCTTTCTCCAGCTCAATGTCATCATCCTTCTCCTTGGAAGGTTTCTCCTATACCTTTGACTCCTCAGTATCCAGCATGTCACCTCGTTGCCTTCTCCATTTGTGCAGAGGACAGCCTGGCAGGATGGTATAAAAGTCTGGGCTATACTGGAGCACCACCCCCACATCTCCCTCACTGGGACCAGTTCAACCTGCAGAACTATATCTTTAGCAGTGCCTGTTCCACCATGGCCCTGCTCACAGCATGTGCATCAAACTGGTGAAGATACCGTGCAGCTGAGCGACCAAAGCATTACATGGAAAATGGTGGTGTCTGCTAAACTATGAACCTGTTCTCGTCCCAGACCCACCTCAACTATTCCACTTGCCACTGCATTCATTAAAGTACATCATAATACCATAGGCCATAAGATATAGCAGCAAACTTGGGCCATCATACTTATGTAACTTATAATATAAAGCTATTCCCCTTGTTCTACAGACTTGTTGCAATTTCCACAAATGATGGAGCACTTTTGCCCAGCATTCACCTCCTTTTAAGATATTACCCCAAATGCCTGCATCACTGGAAAGACAATATTATTTTGGTGAGCACCAATGGCATGGTGTATTCTGACTTTGACCAAAATTTGTTGAATAAGTACATTTAATCTGCATACATTTGATATGGGTGAAGAAATGTGTGCAGCTAAAACATAGCTGGTTTTTGAAAACTTGTGGTTCAGGTATTTGTCCCTTCAATTTTCTAATATCCAGCAGATGTGGACCCACACTTTTGCCCATCAAAGTGACACTGGCTCTACCCAACCTGGGCATAGGTCCCAGTCATTTGCATTTTGCATCTAGAGAATGGCAAGTGATGGAAGGGAATACATAGTAGATAACATCAGCAATGGGTGCTGTCAGGTTACCAAGGCCCCCTAGAGCCTCCATGCCTCAACTCACCTCTTTCCTGACCTTTTATGTTCTCTTTTACCTCATACTACCCCAATAGAACATTTTCACCTTTCTCCCCAACGTGGAGACCCACCTCATTGAACTTCTCCTCCAATTATCCTCTTTGCCCCTGACCCTAGCAATGCACATTGATGATGTTCATCCTTTGTACTCTACCTGTGGAGATCACTGACCACCCCCACCCCCCGCACAGCCTGCCATGCCATCCAATTCTGTTCTACTTACCCCCACCTCGTACACCTTGAGATTCCCCACGTCATTGTTCTTCTTCCCACCTACACAAGTGCCTCAGCTTTCCTCCCTCCCTTATGGCAGTAATTCCCTGACTGCCTCTATATGACCCTCCCTTAATGGCTGACTGACAGACCCTGAGGGTTGTATTTTCCCCAGACCTTGTACCAACTTTGAGAAACAACCCTTAGACATGACAGACCAGACCCTTGACCACTGGAGGGTTTGCAGCTCCCATACTGACAATATGTGATACCCCTGACTGCAGGTGATAGCCCTGTAGAACTGACTGCTGACCACTCCCTGGACAGTATTCGCCCAGATCACTGATGGGTTTGATGAGTAGATCCTAGATATGACTGATCAGATCTTGGTCCCCATCTTTTCACCACTCTGCCTGACGAGGAATGATTCTCCTGACTTTTGGCAGTACAGGACAGACCAGTTCCCATTCCTGGACTGCAGTCAGACAGGTCCACAAGGTTGAAAGTCCCAAGTTAGTGACTGACCATGGCCAAACACTTGGGCTGTGTGCACACTGTGCCCCTAACTGATGGTCTCAGGATGCCCTGATGAACACCAGTGCCCCCATCGATTGGACTGAAGACCAGCCCACACTCACTTTCCCACATGGTCATTTGGTTGAATAAATGTACAGTATATTTGCTGTGTAAGTAGCTGGTGCATGTTGAACTGGCACATGTTAAACTGACATCTTGCAAGAAAAGCAGCCTGTCTCTGTGCCCACACAAAGAGGCTCGTCAATACGCCAATATTGATAGCCTTTAGCACTGGCTGGCATGGTGTTTGCTACAAACATGCAATTAGGCACTAATTCAGCAAGCACTAAGACAGCAAGTCCTGAGATGCAGCCTGGTCTAATCCATTGGCTGGGTGTCTGTCTTTGTGTGCAAAGTGTCCATGCTGCAGTCTTTCAATGCTAGTTACCACTGCACTGCCGGCCTGTGCTTCATGATTGGACTGCAGGTATATCAGAGAAGTGCCATGATGGTTGTGGGCGGTTTGCAAGTGCTGGATGCCAATGTCCATGGATAAGGGGTGAATGTGGCTGGTGCCTGTTGTTTGTGCCCTGAGATGCTGTTTGGTGATGGTCAACATAGAGGCTACAAGCAGCCAGCAGTGAGGTAAAATTACTAAATACTCACCCTAATTTCCATGCTGAGATTTGTGGAAATCTAGCTTGTTTGGCGTGTTTGGTAAAATAGAAAGCTGAATATCAATGAGGTAAGTTGTGCCATTAAGAAGGTGTTTAATAAGCAATAATGCCCCTTAATTGGCAACTCGCTGACACTTAGCAAGAAACGCATTTTGCCACTTGACAAAAGTTGAATCTTTGTTGTTGTAAGGATTTTGTTGTAGTTGCTAAACTGTTAAAGTTTCTGCTGTTCAAGATGCTATTTTCAGTGTAAACTTTGGTTTCCCTTTATCAATATGGCATTTCCACAGAGATAAATGAAGATATTCCTCATCCAAGATGGCTGAAAGGCTACCAAAGGATCTGTGGGTAGAAATTTCTCAAAATCGCTTCACTCAATAAGATGCACCAATTTTTTTGACTGTATGATAAAATGGCTGTCAAGATTGAATGTTTTTTGTCTGCATCAAATATTATTGCAGTGATAGCTTTGGAACAGATTTTCTCTGGTGTTTCTGCACAGGATTTGTCACCATGTGATCATGTTTGCACTACTCTTCTTTTCCCTTTTTTTGTATTTGAATTAATAAAATTGATAAAATTTCTTATTTACTGAATTTGTTGTTCAAAATGTTGAAATAATAAAAATTTCACTATCTCCACAGTTAGGGGTCTGATACTTTGAACTATATGAATGATTTCTATTCCCAAATTCATTTTCTTTTTTGAATTGATTTTCTTTAAACCTGAACCTGAAGCATTATCTTACTTTGTCATCAAGTACATAGTTCAGAAATTTGTTAATGCAGTGTTAGAATTCTTAGCTCTGCTCCTGCTTAGCTTTTCAGGTGGAATCAAAACTCCTTTGTCTCTTCTGTAAGGAATTAAGTCTGCTTTGGTGTCCAATAATTGATTTCTTTTTAAGGGTACTGAATTGAGATTCTATCCCTTAGCTGCAGGGTCCTGAAGCCTTCACACAACAAACTTATGACCCTCCTGACTGGAAAGATTTTGCACTCACTGTTCAGTTGGTGTCTGACCTCAGGGATATCATTTCGCGCATCTCGATAAAAAAGCATTTGGTCGTTTTTGTGCAGGATTCCATGGTTTTCACTTTAATATGAAATAAGAATTGGGATGGCATGGTGTCTCAGTGGGTTAGCACTGCTGCCTCACAGCCCCACGGACTTGGGTTCGATTCGAACCTTTGGCCACTGACTGTGTGGAGTTTGCACACTCTCCCGCCATATCTTTGTGGGTTTCCTCTGGGAGCTCTGGTTTCTTCCCACAGTCCAAAGATGTGCAGGTTAGGTGAATTGACCATGCTAAATTGCCCATGGTGTCCAGGGATGTGCAGGCTGGGCGGGTTAGCCATGGGAAATGAAGAGTTACAGGGATAGGGTAGGGAAATGGGTCTGGGTGAGATGCTCTTCAGAGGGACATTGTAGACTTGATGGGTTGAACAGCCTACTTCCATAGTGTAGGGATTCTATGAAGAAGGATTTGTTTGATGGCTTATGGGAGGAAAAACATCAGGGTCTAACATCATTGAGGAGTCCTATAATGATGTGTTGGACTGGGGTGGACAAAGTAAGAAGTCACACAGCACCAGGTTATAGTCCAACAGATTTTATTTGAAATCACAAGCTTTCGGAGCTTGCTTTAGCTGCACTCCAAAAACTTGAGATCTCAAATAAACCAGTTGGAATATAACTGGAAGTCATATAAAAGCAGAGGTGTTTTGCGTATATTTTGCTGGTCCACATTAATCACTACCATTTAAAAAAGACACTACATAACATAGGTATGATGAAAGAGCATACAAAAAGGCAATTCATTGTGCACAATACATGAGTTCTTAGTTAGGGTAATTCTATAGCTGACAGGATACCAGGAATCTCCTTCATTATTTTCAGCCAGGTATAAGGGACCTTTGTGACTGCAGTTACTCAGCTGGCAATCTTCCTAGACCCATCCATGCCTTTATTTCAACTCCAGCAGAGCTACTATGCTTGTAGCGACTCTTTTCCTAAGATCTCTAAATTGAAAAGTTGAGAATTTACCCTCCTAATTTTGTTAATTGCCTTCCATATAAATAAGTAATATTCAACATTTGATTTTACTGATCAGAAGTTCAACATCTATTTCAGCTCTGCAGCTATATAACTCGACCATCATTGTAAAGGTTTCAACCTCTAATTGTAATAAATTGCACAGTGATTGCTAATGCATCTCTCTGAGGAGTTGCAATAATTTCAGGGTTCTGCTGATTTACTCAGTGATATTTCAAAGTTTCTGCATATTGAAAAGGAGCCAAAATTCCAAGTGATTTGAATTGAATTGATTTGAATCTTGTGTTTTGATTTGCAATTATTAGCTGGAGTCTAAAAGGACAATATGCATCTCTCTCCAATAAAGAAAGATATTTGGTTATGCATACACATGCAATCCATAAGGAGTAATAACTGTCATATCTTTAATTTGGATAAAGTAGTCAGGAAGCTTTAGTTTTGAGGCCAGTAACATTCTAGCCTCTAGTCTTAGAAGCAAATTTAATATAAAAGAGAACACCAAGATGGCTAGAGACAGGAATACCCCGTTTTGCTCAATCCTCCAGGCTGTTGCCCTTTCATCTGAGCAATGTCACCCTGAAATACACTCCTTCTAGGACTAAGCCTTCCTTTTCTGCTGATTTAAAAAAAAAATCACTCAAGGGATTTGGGCATCATTGGCTGGGCCAGCATTTATTGCCCATCCCCAGTTGCCCTTGAGTAGGCGGTGGTGAGCTGTCTTCTTGAACCGCTGAAATCCATTTGGATTAGATAAATCCACAATGCTGTTAGGGAAGGACTTCCAAGATTTGGACCCAGCAACACTGAAAGAACAGAGATATATTTCCAAGGGGTATGGCTTGGAGGAGAACTTGTAGGTGGAGGTGTTTCCCTGTATCTGCTGCCCTTGTGCTTCTAGTTTGTAGCAGTGCTGGGTTTTGGAAGATGCTGTCTAAGGAACCTTGGTGAGTTGGCTGTATCTAAGTGCAATGCATTTGGTCAAATTTGGTTAAATGCCAAACACATATAATTCATAAGAATTTGGTCATCACCATGAAAAACATACATATTGCTAAATTGGAAAATAAGAAAAGAAATCACACTACAATATTATCAGGTGAGAGCCTGAGGCTGCTTAGAGCAACGTGATTTAAACTAGTTAGCTTGAATGGTCTCCTAGCTTATGCCATTTGCGATTTATTTTTATCTATTTGCAATTGTGATTAAAGAAGGCTATGAGAGGACAGTCAGACTATAAAATCAAAAATGGACCACTTGAAGTTGAGAAGCACATACATCACCAAACCGTCAAACCTATAGAATTCTAACAGAACAGGGCAGGTTAAACACTGAAAGGATGTTCCGGATGACTGGACAGTCAAGAATCAGAAGTCGCAGTCTGAAGATATGAGGTAGGCCATTTACATTGAGGTGAGAAGAATTTTTTTTCACCCAGAGAGTGGTGAGTCTGTGGAATCCTCTGCCACAGGAAACAGCTGAGGGCAAAACATTAAATACAATGCTAGGCAAGTGGAAAATTGAATACAAGCATGCAGCCAATACAAAAAGAGAACATGCATTTCAATAACACCTTTCATGATCACTGGATATTCCAATGCAACTTATAGCCAATGAAATGTTTCTTGAAGAGTACTCATTGTTGTAAAATGGGAAACAGAAAACCAATATATGCACAGCAAGTTGCCAAAAAAAAAATCCAATGTGATAATGAG
>NC_063342.1:34616192-34666480 GCF_021869965.1 Rhincodon typus
GGGGGGGGGGGGTAAATGTTTGACCAACAGAGTCACAACCAATCATATAGCAGTAATACATTGATAAAATTATGTCATTAGTATGCTAGGAAATGAAAATCACGCCTGGCTTCTCGAGATTGTCAGGAATTAAAAAATATGAACATCTTCTCAAGTTAATATATAATTTATATATCTGCTCCGTCTGATGGTTGGTCACTTTTATTTTTAAGAAGAACCTTTCACCTAATCAAACTGCCATTAACTCTGTGATTTGTATAACAGACAGATGTTCAAACATAGACAATAGAGCTGAACTCCTGAGATGAGGTGAGGCTTCAAGGCCACGTTTGAAAGAATATAGTGTCAAGGAGTCCTAGCAAAATTGAAGTTAATAGGAACTGGGATACTCTTCAGTGGTTGGAGTCATACATAGTACAAAAGTCATGGCTGCTAGGGGTCAGTCATTTAGCTCCACATCTCAGTGTAGTGTTCTTGGCTCAACCATCTTCAGCTGCTTCATCAGTGATCTTCCCACCACCATAAGGTCAGAAAAGGGATGTTTGCCAATGATTGATTCATGTTCAGTACCATTCATAACTCCTCAGATGCTGAAGCAGATGCCCAAATGCAGAAGACCTAGACAACATCCAGGCTTGGGCTGGTAAGTGGCAAGTAAGATTTATGCCACAAAAATGCCAAACATTGACAATATGCAACAAGAGAGAACCTAACTATTGTCCTTGACATTCAAAGGCATTACCACTGTTGAATCTCTCACTTTCAACATTGTCAGGGTTACCACTGACTAGAAACTTAACTGGAGTAGCCATATAAATAGACTGGCGGGTCAGAGACTAGGAATCCTATTGTGAGTAACTCACTTTACTCTCCCAAAGTCCTGTACCCAAAGACAGGTGCTTTTTGAACAATTACAAACTGGCTAAAAATAGTCCAAAACATGAAAAATGATGTGAATAGCTTGGAAATGCTGCAGGGAGTTTTCCCAGAGTGGAAAAAGCTATAAACCAAGTTGTTATTAGTTATTTAGAGTGGAGGTGGTGAGAGAGTGGTAATTTCATGTGACTGGTAATCCTGAACCCCAGGCTTATGTCTTGGGACATGGGTTAGAATCCCATCTTGGCAGACGATGAAGTTTCAATCCGTGAAAATTGGGAATAAAAAGCTAGCCTAATGGGGACCATATAACCACTGTCAATTGTCATAAAAAACCTACCTGTTTCACTCATATTCTTTAAGGATGGAAACTCGTCATTTGGCCTATATGTGACTCCAGAACCAGAGCAAGTTTGTTGACTCTTATCTGCTGTCTGGGCAGTTAGGGATAGACAACGCATGCTGCCCTCACCAGTGACAATCACACATCCTAAGAATTAGTAAAAAAAACTCTGGAAAGCTACTCCCCACCAGATTCGTTGTGACATGAGAGACAGAGAAACAGAGAAAGAGAGAGAGAGAGATGTTTTGTAGATATGGGATTGGTCTTGATAATTGTATACATGAATCTTTAGTTGAAAGCTGTTGTTGGATAGGATTTCTGACCTACCCTGGGTGAATAATGAACAGTATGTTATGGAACATTTTAGTTCGTACCACCACACCAGTACAGAGTGTGATGAAGTTGCTCATGGTTACTAAAATGCTTAATCAATTAATTAAAGTGAAATTTAGTCTTGTATTTGAAGCACCATTTGCCTGCTAATTCATGCTTAATTTGTGTACAAAGATTGTAGTTTTAGTAATTTCTCTTTGAAGTTCATTCGGTTGCTTTGTTTTATTTTGGATCTTCCATGGGTTCGTAAGGATCATGAATATTCATAAGTTTCATGAATATTCAGAGAACCGTGTGTACCTTTGCTTCATTCTTTATAAGTAGTAAAAGTTAACCAGCTACATCAAAATCAAAATACCCAGAGTGGGTCACATTTGTGTTACTTTACTGAAATAGCTTAAATTATGCAATTCGTGTTTGGAGTCTGGAGCAGTGCTTATTCTCATTGGGTGTTCAAAAGGCAATTACTAGCAATGAGATTGTTACTACTGATCGTTTTATATTACAAAAACATACAGTTTTCATTCTGAAAAGCAAGTATGCAGAAAACATCCAGCAACAAACAAGGAGCCAGCAGGATGTCCAGTTGACCTTGAGGGACATTTTCCTGTACTACGGTCTCAGCAGTCATTAGTTGAAAATGCAAGTACCAGGAGCTCAAAGGAATGACACCCCCTCCAGCCCCCAATTCAATGAAAAGTCAGAAAAAACAGATGTTCCCAGATTTACAGCCCACATGCCGTCACAAGGGAAAGAGTGTGGTTAAAAAGTAACTTGACATTGAACTATAAGAATCCGTAATAAATCCCAGCTGAGATAAAATGTAAAGATTATTTCCGAGTGGAGATTGTGAAAGAAAAATATGGATAAATCGAAATTAACTTGAGTTTATTTTCCAGAATAAAAAAAAATTGTGGAGGACTGACCACAGGGAGAATGACCCACAGAATTTACCTTCCCTGTAGTAGAGTGAGCAATTGTGAGAAAGTTGGGGAAATACACCGAAAATGATAAAATCTGAATCTTGATGTTGAAAAGAAAGTTAATTGAGAAAAGTGACCTTATTTCCATATATTTACATCTCATTAAACCTCCAATGCTCTTCAGTTCTAAGCTATTTTTAATTCTCCAAAACCAGATTGGTATAAATTCCCATAATGAGAATTGGAGCAGTTTCCTGCCTTGTACTGCTCTTTATTTAACAGTGCACATGCAAAACATCTCAGCATGCTCCATGGCTGCCATCTTCCTCAACCTTTCATCTGCACAAGTTGGTGTCACCAAACCACGCACCTCACTGCATCAGTATGACTGCTCTCGGACCAGCTTTCACAACACTTCAGCCCTTCAAAACTTTGTTTTGGAGCTCGGGAACACCTATGCCTTACATGCTTTTGCCAGGGACACGTATGCATCTCATGCAACTAGACAGGAAGCACCTTACGGCTTTTAACTTGCTTTCTTAATGCTCACTCACCTTGTCCTTACTTATTCACTTACTTGGAGGCTGCCAGCCTCTGTGACTTGGATTGTGTTTGTGCAGAGTGAAAGGCAGCAGCTTGTAACAGTGGGGAAAACTGAACAGTCAAGTGGGTGGATGTGTCACTGTATGGCTAAGGCTATGTCAATGTCACACCTGCAGCATGTACCAGCAGCTTATGAAACAAACGCACTGCTTCAAGTATATTTGCTTGTGCATGTGCTTCAAGTAAATGACCATATCTGAAAATGCCAAAGGGGAACAGTCCTTAGTGGGGCCAAGGAGAACTGCAGTGAGTCAGATGGTACAGTCACACTTAGCCAAGGAGCTTGTTATATTCCAGTCCAGGGGTTAGGCATGGTCCATCTGGTACTCTGTCTTACCAGGGCCGAGGGATCATTGTTCATTCAGTCTGGGAATTGGGCCAAGCTCTGTCCTGCTCTTCAAATGCAAGCAGTTAGCAGAATGCAGATATGTCAGCCTCATTGCTATGGAGACAACAGTCAGGAGCTGGACTGTCCTGCCAAGTCAGTCCGGGGGCTTATGGCCATAACGGTCACAGGTCACTGTCACTCTAGCCACAACATGGAAAGAGTGTAGGGCCAACAAAGGCATGGGAACTCACCAAACCATGGGCTTTGAGGGTAAAGTAGAGACATTAACAGTTGTATAAAGGAGGCCCACAGACACAGCAAGAGCAACACAAACAGGAACATGAAAGATTGAGAGATTATCTTATTTTTCAAGGGGAGCCTGAAACTCACTTATAAGAACACAAAGCTGAAACCTTACCACCTTAGATCAATGATGTGGAGATGCCAGTGTTGGACTGGGGTGGACAAAGTCAGAAGTCACATAACACCAGGTTATAGCCCAATAGGTTTATTTGAAAGCACAAGCTTTCACAGTGCACTCCAACTGCTTGTGCTTTCAAATAAACCTGTTGGACTAATAACCTGGTGTCATGTGACTTTTGACCTTAGATCAAAACTCAATTGCGCAATAACTTCACAAGGTGGCCGATACCATTTGCAGAATAGACAATGATTCAGCAATGTCACCCAGCTCACCTCAATTTGCACTTCACCAGTAAGTTACTCATTATACAAGAAGGCACAGTAACAATTATGGCTTTGAGAAATCATGACTATTACATTGTGTGCAGTAATTGCCTGTTTGTCATTACAGAGAGTTGTGTGCACAGCCCAGACTATCACGAAAGTCAACTTCCCATCCATGGACTCCATTTACACTTCTCGTTGCCACAGAAAGGCAACCAACATCATCAAGACCCTTCCCACCCCAATAATGCTCTCTTCCAATCTCTTCCGTCAAGCACAAGATACAGAAGCTTGAACACACACACAGCAACAGGTTCAAGGACTGTTTCTTCCCTGCTGTTATCAGAATGCTGAACAAACCCCTCTAATATCAAATCTAATGTTGACCTTGCTCTGTGCACCTCCTGTGCAGTCATAACCTTGTATGCCTCACTGTGTCTAAGTATCTTATGGTCTGTACGTCCATGTTTGCAACAATCTACCTGTACTGCTCGCAAAACAAAACTTTTCACTGTACTTAGGTACATGTGACAACAATAAATCAAATCAAATCAAAATCAAATCAGCTAAAAATATGTAATCAGACAAACGTAATTAAAAGTGCAATGTGAAATTTTCATATTAGAACATATTGCCTTCGGAGCTGCACATTCAGGTATTGAACCGTAAGCATGATAGGATATAGTTTGTGATGTGCAAGAACACTTCTTCTTTTGAGGGGACAGCCCTATCATGTTGTTTTACTGGCTGACATCTACTCCCTAATGTGGCATGAAAAATTTAGTTGTGCAATGTGTGCTTGGATAAGGTTATATACCCAAAGCTCCCATATAGATACGACATTGACCTCCTTGAGAAGCCCCCTTACCACATTGTGCCAGGCACAACATGAGTCTTCCTTGTAATGAGTGTGGGGGCTCAGGGATGCCTTCAAAAAAACTGCATTATCTTTATGACCTTCCTCAAAAATTATTTGCTCATTCTTTCTGCTGGACCTACTTCTCCATGGCAGTTACGAACTGTCTATGGGGACATCCTACACATGCTAAAACCATAATGTTGGTGGATATCCACCATCCTTCGATCCAGCTTGCTGAGTACCTCTGACAAATTGTCTGTTGTTTTTGTCACTGTCTTTGCAATTTGACAAAGTCCATGGGGTCATCTTCTGCTGGGGCTGAGGAAATGCCAAGCTTACAGCAATCCTCTGAGTACCAGTGACCTGGAGCACTTCTTCCTCAACCAGTCGTGAACACATGTCAATGATGTGCTCACTAGATTGTGCTCCCAATTGAAATCCAGATGAGAACCCACAGAGCTCTCTGACCTGGTGGAGAATGCAAGTAAAGCTTTGTCAGTGCATTCTCTGAGGATTCAATGGTTTCCTGAATAGGAGGTGGTGTTGAGGGTCTCTTTATTCAGAGGTTCACTGTGTGCTGTTAATGCACATATGAGAGAAGAGAGAATTGGTTGCGTAACAGAGATCAAAGCTTGTGGAGTTTACAAATGAGTTGGCACTGGTATTAATGAGAGTGTAGTGCAGCTCGCCACAATAAATCTTGTTTGGCTGGGTTGTCAATGAGCTCTCCTTGTAACTCATTTCAGTTATTGAGCTCTTCTCTGGCCAAATTGAGCATCTTTTTCTTGCCAGGTGTGAGGAGCCTGATGTCTGCCACTCCCCCACTGGTTATGGACCTCTCGGACCTGCCATGGACTGGTTTCTCATGCAATTAAACCAAGTGAGGGATTGAGTGTGATGGAAGTGGATGGAAGAGCAGTTAATGGTGATGCATGAGCAGGTGAAGCAGTGAGGTGTCACCAGTTAATGAATAGAGTCATAAAGTCATACAGCATGGAAACAGACCCTTTGGTCCAACTCGTCCATGCTGATCAAGTTTCTCAAACTAAACTAGTCCCATTTGCTTGCACTTGGCCCATATCCCTCTAAACATTTCCTATTCGTGTATCTGTCTAAACATCTCTTAAATGTTGTAACTGTACCTGCATCTACCAATTCCTCTGGCAGTTCATTTCACATGCAAACTACACTCTGTGAAAATGTTGCCCCTTTTAAATCTATCTCCTTAAAATTATTCCCTCTAGTATTGAACTCCCCAACCATAGGAAAAAGACCTATGCTATTCACCTTACCTATGCCTTTCAAGATTGTATAAACCTCTATAAGGTCACCCCTCAACTTCATACATTCCAGTAAAAAAGGTCCCAGCCTATCCAGCCTCTCCCTATAATTCAAATCCTCTAATCCTGTTAACGTCCTTATAAATCTTTTCTGTACCTTTTCCAATTTAATAATACCCTTCTTATATCACAGCAATCAGAACTGTACACAGTACTCCCAATGTGGCCTCACTAATGTCCTGTACAACCGTAACCTGACATCCCAACTCCTAAACTCAATGGTCTGAGCAATGAAGGCAAGCATTTGAAACATCTTTTCCTCTCTGTCGATCTGTGATGCAACTTTGAATGAACTATGTACTTGAACCCCAAGGTCTCTCTGTTCTGGAAGCACAGAGGACAGTACTGATTCATAATTGGGTAAGAGGTGTGTGAGAGCCATTGAATGGGTGTGATGGATGCAATAGCGAAATTAAACAAAAATTTCTGGAGAAACTCAGCAGGTCTGGCAGCATCTGTGAAGAGAAAGCAGGGTCACTGGACTCAAAATGTTAATTCTTCCCTCCTTCCACAGATGCTGCCAGACCTGCTGAGTTTCTCCAGCATTTTCTGTTCTTGTTTCAGATTTTCAGCATCCACAGATCTTTGTTTTATTTGATTACAGTAGAGATAGCTGTAGTCCATGAGAGGTGTTTAGAGTGAGTGCAGATCCTAGGAGTGGGTGGTAGCAGAGGGAAAATGGTGGCACATACCCCTGTAGAGCATTGACCTTCTTCCTGCACTGCTAGGCATTACATTTAGTCCAGGACAATCGGACCCTATCTGTGCCAGTCTGGCTACGTCAGGTGGCATGGCCTCCTTCAGTGATAGTGCAGGAAAAAGGATGGCCCTCCTCTCCACCACTCTGTCCACCAACACCTCCAGCTCCAGTGTTCACAAAATGGGAGCTAACTTGCCTTGTTGGGCCATTTCCCAAACTACAATTGTGGAGCACCACAATGTCAGGGACAATTCCTGGCCTGAAGCATCTGGAATGACATGGAGCTGGGTGCCAGTGGACTGAAGATAGAGAGGTCCATCTCTCCAGCTCTACAGGAAGGGCACCAAAAATCCCAGGTGTGTAATTAGGGAAGTGAAGACTGGAAGATTGTGTGAGAAAAGCTGCTGTGAGCTGTGATGGACTAGGTAACATGAAAATTCAGTCCATTATTTTATCATTATTTTAAAGCTTAAGAGATGCACGTGTTTAAGATAAAATCTTTACATCCCTGTTATTTAAAATTATGTTTTCTATTATATTATATTATCCATGGCAAAATGTAATTAAAGGCCAATTTCATTCTGATTGAAAAAAGGAAAACCAAAAAAAATGCTCATTTTGTGTGTTCATATGAGACTGTTGCAGTGCTCAACATGAAATGGATGTTAGCTTGAATTGGCAGTAATTGACTGAAGAACCACTCCAGAGTTTAAATATAACATATGAACTAAAATTTCAGCTCAGTACAAAAGGGTATGCTGAAGTATTGGAGCTGTCATCTTTTGGATACGACTTTAGGCTCGTACTTTATTTTTTACTACTCTGTTGACACAAAACGATATGATTTGGAAAAAAAAAGCAGATATACGTTCACAGTGGGGCAGGATGGAATAACCTGCAACAAAAACAGAAGTTGCTGGAAAAGCTCAACAGGTCTGGCAGCATCTGTGAAGAAAAAATCAGAGTTAACGTTTCGGGTCCTGTGACCCTTCCTCAGAACTCAGTTTGGACCCGAAACGTTAACTCCGAATTTTTCTTCACAGATGCTGCCAGACCTGTTGAGATTTTGCAGCAACTTCTGTTTTTGTTCCTGTTTTATAGCATCTGCAACTCTTTTGGTTTTTATTTAGGATGGAATAACCTTCCTTATTTATGAACTATCACAGCAATTTACATTTCCAAAGCACCTTTAATAGATAAAAATGACCCAAGTTGCTTTGCAGATGTGTAAGAAACAAACCTGTTTGCTTTACTATTCCCAACGAATGGCCTCGATAAACATTTCACCTAGTATTTTACATCAAATAAGCAGGTTGAAAGCAGGGCTGATAGTGAAAGTGAGCAACTGAAAAGCTAATTCTTAAGTTGACAAAGGTGCAGTTCAGAATTTCAATGACTGGTAATTGTCATATAAGTGGACAAAGGAGAAGACTTGCAATGAAATTCACCTCATCATCAGGATTCACAAACAGTTCATTATCTGAATCAGCTTGAGAATTGATGGAGCTGCTTGGCACCAGATTTATATAATTGCTGAATCAGAGCAAAGAAGGATGGCCTCATCTTATTCTGATATTGAGGGCCACATTTGATGCTGATACCATAGGGAAAGTTAACTTGAGTTGGATTAGATGTTGGACAGGCGTTGAAGAGACAGCAGAAGTCTCGTGCAATGTTGAGAGGGGATGTTGGGTTTTGACAGTGTACTTGTGAAAACTGATCTGCTGCTTCTGGCTGATGATGATAAGGGATATGGCTTATTGGACATGACCATGCTGCTTTGGGAGGAGAAATCATTGAATGAGTTGCATTGGACTTAGGCTGGGACAATTTGGGTAAAACCATGAGAGCATACAGTTGTGCAAGGGAACTGTAATGCCAAAGAACAATACAATTAACAGAACATAAGAAATTGAGGAAGGACATATCTGTACTGAATGCTTCAAGCAATCCAGTTTTGGTACTGTCAGTACTTACTGAAACAACTGCACAGAGGCCAATATCCCGTCACCAAGTCACCCTTTATTTACATGTACACAGTGCATGGTCTCTGACCAGACAACTCAAAGCCAGTTGTCTGGCTCAAAGACTGAAGAGACTGTCTGAATCTCCTGTTTATATCCGTCAGCCAGGGCTCCCTGATTGGCCAAGGTTAACAAATGGAATCAAGGATCTCATAGTGAAGGAGACCCACCTGGCCCTATTTCCAATCACCACAGTTTCAAATGAAGCCACTCAGATAAGGAGTGTTGAAAGAGATTTATTAAAATAGCAACAATCTGATGAATTTAAGGAGTGACTTGGGAATAAATGTGCTCTTTGGAAATGGTAAAATTAACATTTAAAATTGAGATAATTTAAATAAAATGCAAAGACAAAATCATTTAAACATTTTAAGGATACAAGACAGAGTAGGCACAATTGAATTTGTGTCATGCCAACACAAGGGGCAGAATTTTGTTGTGATGTAAGTCCAGCTGACTGGGTGCCTCTTCTCTCAGGGAGGTGCAAAGCAATTATAAGGCAATTAGCTGGGCAACATTGGGCCTCCCATGTAATCAAACCCCCTGTAAGAAACTGTGTCCCCAAAAACGTAAGGCCAATCAGAAAGCAGCAGCTCTCCAGCACTGTCAGCACCAGTAGCTACTATCAGTACTACAACTGAACAAACTTTGAGGATTGCAGCTTGATCCCCAGATAGAGGAGAGCATCAGTAGGACAGGGGTGGGAGGGAGTGGGGAAGTGAGATATCAGAAATAACTGCTGGTTTTTAGCAGACCTGCTGCTTCCTGTTGCCGGCTGGGCCCCTTGATCAAGGACAAACTGCAGGAACACACGGTATCTTCCCCATCCCACCCAGAAGGATGCAAATAAATCTCACAGTGTTGGCTGGGTGACCTCCCCTCATGACAAGACCGCAGCCCGTTGCTGGTTAAATACCAACAGCGGCAGGGGAAGGCAGTAAGTTCTCTGGTCACTTAAGGGTCTCAGTTGGCTTTCATGTGGGAAAGCTCCCCCTCACCTATCCCTAGAACTTGAAATGAGGAAGGGGATGGTTCCCACCTGATTAAATAATTCCCCATAACCTTCAGCATCCAAGCTGGAAGGTTATTGTCCATTCCCATAATGCTTTCTCTCCCCTGCTGGTCTTATATCGAACATTCCCCAAAATCTTCAGCATCCAAGTTCATTTCTAGGGTGACAGGGCAGCATTCGATTCCACAGTTTATCTGGAACCCTATTAAATGAAACACATGGCCTCAAAATGTCAAATCCTGTGATCTGCCACCTATAAGCTGAGACCTATAACTTTAACAAAAAAAGCAGTCATGTTTTAATCAATCTGTTTGGACATGTTACAATATACCTCCATGACAATGAATGGCCTTCTAGCCCAGAGGTAGAGACATTACCACTCTGCCACAAGATCCACAGAATTCTTTAAGAAAGTCCCTTGGCATTACAATGGATAAAGAGAAAATCCTGCCAAAAGTTGATAAGTTGCCCAAAGAAATCATGCAAAATTTGAAATGGATTGGTGCTGGGGCAGTGGAGTGGGTAGTATCTGTGTTTAGGGAGCTTTATTTGGGTGCTGTACCACCATTCCAAGTTATATTGTCCTCAAAGGAAGTAGCACAGGCAGGAGGACAAGAAAATTGGACCAATAAAGAAGGCAACAGTACAGCAGCTAACATAACTGAGTGATGTTCAACGTAAGATCAGCAGTGGAGAGAAAGCATTATGGGTATGGGCAACTAGCTTCCAGCAAACAAATCAGCAAGAATTAAATGCAAGAACATGGTATGGATAATAAATTTCAACTTCATCATGCATCAGGACACCGCATTAGCAGTGAGAAGTGCTGATGATTCTGTTGTGTTCTTCAGTTCTCTGGCCAATGGCAGGCCTGATACATCACATCGCAACCTCCAACACAGGTAGGATCCATCTGACTACTGATCTGGCTCGTTGGTTGTTTCATTGGGCTCGCTGCTGACATCTTGGATGAATTTCCAGAGTCTCATTCGTCTGATGCATTCCTTTGTGGCTACCATGAGACCAATGGGGTCCATTTTGGTGGTGGGGCAGAAATTGAGTCTTTGGCTGAGAACTTCAAGCTCGTCTGTTTGAAGAGTGTGATTGGATAAGTTGACAATGGTCTTTCCCTGTGGTGGTACCACCTTCAACTATGGTACCAGGGGAGACTTGGTTATTGCTGGTGGTGATGCCAAGTTTCTCCATTTTCTTGTTCTTGGTGTGCATGTAGGTGGTGTAGTCCCATTGCCTTGTCTGTTTGTCAGTGTCTCATAACTGTACTGCTGTATCTTGATCGCAAGCTGAGAATGTGGACTCAATCTCAATTTCAAGGTTACAGCACTTGCTGTAGATTTGGTGTACGAGGTGATTGAGGAGTTTGCGAGAGGCGCGGCGGCAAAATCTCTCAGCGTAATCAGTGTTGCAGGTTGACTTGAGTAGGTTCGTGATCTGTAGTCCTTTTGGGATCTTTTGTGCTTCCTTGCATTTCTGTAGAAACTTGATGTCTGTGTGTATATGTGTGATCTTCTTGGAGATCCTCTCCACTTTGAGCCGGTACTTGGTGGTATCGTTGGTAACCATGATGTGGAGGTGCCGGTGTTGGACTGGAGTGGACAACGTCAGAAGTCACACGACACCAGACTATAGTCTAACAGGTTTATTTGAAGACACAAGCTTTCGGAGCCTCACTCCTTCTTCAGGTGTTAGTGAGAGAGATAGTATCGGACACAGAATTTATAAGTAAAAGATCAAAGGGTCACACCACTGCTGAGGATGTACTAAACAAACCTAAGATGCTGTTGTCATGTGATTTCTGACCTTGTCCACCCCAGTCCAACACCAGCACCTCCACATCATATTAAATCTTTAATTAGTTAGAAGGTTTTTAATTGATTGATATGTATATGTAAATCCCCGAATTCCTTTTAAGTCACTGTCTTGAGAAAACTAAAGGTTTCATCAATGTGAAGAAGAGATGAGATTTTAGTCAGACAGTGCATGTTAGGTGGGAGATAAAAGAACTGCAGATGCTGAATCCAAGGTAGACAAACAGGAGGATGGAAGAACATAGCCAGGCCAGGCAGTATCTGGAAGGGAGGAGGTGGAGCTGGAAGGGAAGCTGGGGGATGGGGGCAAGGTTATTTGAAATTGGAAAACTCAATGTCGAATCCTATGAACTGTAGGGTGCCCAGGCGGAAGATAAGGTATTGTTCTTCAAATTTGTGTTCTGAGTTGCTGTGACACTGGAGGAGGCTGGGGATGAACACATTGGAGGGGGAGTGGGATGGGGAGTTGAAATGGGTGGTGACTGGGAGGTTAGGTTGGCTGTTACGGGCCAGGCGGAGATGCTCAGCGAAACAGTCACCTCGTCTACGTTTGGTCTCACCAATCTAGAAGAGACCACATCAGGAGCACCGGATGCAATAGACTAGGTTAGAGGAGATGCAGGTGAAGCTCTTTCTCACTTATTTAGAATCTTTTCTTTGCAGCCTTCAACACATTATTGATGATGATGAGCACCTCACTAAGATCTTCCCCACGCCTCCACTTCTCGCCTTGAGACAACCACCAAACCTTAAACAGATCATTGTTCGCAGCAAACTACCCAGCCTTCAGGACAACATCGACCACAACACTATACAACTCTGTCATGGCAATCCCTGTAAGACAGTCACATCTTCGACATGGATACTACCATCACATGTGGGAACACCACCCACTGCGTGCTTGGAGATACTTGTGACTCAGCCAACATGGTGTCTCTCATACATTGCAGACAAGGATGTCCTGAGGCATGGTACATTGGTGAAACCATGCATATGCTACAACAACAGATGAATGGACACCACGCAATAATTTCCAGACAGGGATGTTCCCTCCCAAAGGGGGTGCACTTCAGCGGTCAAGGACATTCAGCCTCAGATCTTCAGGTAAACATCCTCCAAGGCAGACTTCGGGATACACAACAACGCAGAGCCACTGAGCAGAGGCTGATAGCCAAGTTCAGTATCCATAAGGACGGCCTCAACGGGGATCTTGGGTTCATGTTGCACTACAGGTTACCCCACCACACTGTACACTCTCACACACACACTGACACACACACATACATACACACACACACACATACCCACACACGCATAAATACCCGCATACATACACGCACGCACACACACACTCTCCCCCCTCACACACTCCAAGAGAGGCTCCAAAAGCTTGTGTGTTCAAATAAACCTGTTGGACTATAACTTGGTGTTGTGTGATCTCTGACCTTGTCCACCCCAGTCCAATACTGGCACTCCACATCATCATTTGAAATGAGTAAATGTTCTGAACCTAGAACATCATCCAGACATGTTAGGCTGGGAACAAATATATCTAGGTCCCAGCTTCACTTCCAGCATTTCTTGTGGGTACGTGCTCAAGTTGTGAAAGAAAGAATATTTAGATACTATTTTTCACACCTTGAGGATGAACCATAGTTCTTAATAGCCGATGAAATATTTTTGAAGTATGGTTCACTCTTGTAAATTGATAACCCAGCAACCCACTTGTGTACAGAAAGGCTCAACAACAACATGCAATTAATCAGTCTTTTTTAATAATGTTGTTTCAGCAACCAACATGATGTTATGGTAGGAATATGTAGAATAGACATGGATTTTAAGTTTCAGGATAAGTAACAGTATGCTAACGAGCATGTTAATGTATAGATGTATAGCACAGTGGGTTTTGAGTTAGAGATTATATTTTTATGCTGGGTATATGTAGGACATTTTTTTACAATGAAGGCTGTTTAAAATATAAATCAGGATATCATTCAGACTAACGTTGTTGTGCTGACATGTTTTGACTTTTCATATTGTGATTTGGAAGCCTTTTGCAATCCTGCTGCTGAAAATTGCATTGCCTCCTAATTTATAATATTAAAAAAGCTTCTTAATCAGCTGCTGTTGCACAACAGCTCAATCCATTCCTGTGTCTGAGCAGCACTGCAAAGCGTCAACATTCAGCTGTTCTCTTCTCCCCAACCCAGCAGGTGAATGGGCCCAAAGCGCCTGTCAGATTGTTATGGTAGCAGGATAAATAGTAATGACTTGAAACCACCAGTCATCCATCAAGGTTATAGCTTGTCCCTGCATAGCCTGGATCCAAACATAGTAGTTTTACTGTAAAAAACTGAGTGAATGGTTAATTAGTCACACTTAAGGGGTTTAATTAAATAACCTTTACTCTATTCCAACATAGTGTTTATTTGTGCTAAAACAATAGACATACTGTGCTTTATTAAATCAATTAGCACACCAAATAGCAAGTAATGACATCTGGCTCAGGTTAGTTAGGGTGTAAGAAGGTATTTGGGATGGCCAGACAATAAGTTTAGATGCGTGGCCTCCTGTAGCAGGTGACAGAACAGGGCTGTCTGTCATCTTAATAAGACAGCAGCTCTAGTTCTTTCTTAGAGAGATAACATTGACACTGTGTAAAACTGTCTTCAAAATACAGTTTAACTATAATCATCACAAACCTTGATGAAGGAGAAGATAGATTTAATTTTTTTAAAGTGGTTTGTCAACTTCAATAAGCAATGGGGATTTAGGGTGTGAACATTTCTCTCAGAGTCTCTACCACAAAAAGTAAAAATATTAGTACAGGTCCCCTCTTCAATAAGTGCTGCTGGAATGGGGTAATGTATATGTTTGTTTTTTTTAATATTTAAAGGGTAGACTTTAACACAGTGCAAAATCAGCGACAAGGTGGATGGATGCTTAAAGTTGCAAGTTATCCCAGACTCCTGATGTGCTTTTGTTAGGTGCTATATTAGGCATGCAGTTTTCTAAATTGCATGAAGCTACCCCAGAGGCAGGCAGGAACTTCTGGAATACATGAAAATTGTGATCCTATGACATAATTATGATCCTACGACCAATTATTGCAAAATGACAGAAGTCTTGCTCAGTGCCCAACCTGCTAGTAAAAGCAGATACTTCAAAACAATTAAATACTGATGACATTATGGAGACACAAGATGAAATCCAGGACACCAGTAATGAAACAACAGAAAGTGCAGCATTGTGTAAAAATAAGCATTTTTGTTTAAGATTAGGCTTGATATTGGCCTTTTCAGTTCTGTCACAGAATGCCGGGAGCTAAGAAATAGCTTCACTAAAATAATTTAAATCACAGCTTAATGCAACTGTTACAGATTTTGTTTGGTTTTGTTGCCTGAGGAAGGAAGCAAGTCATCGAATACAGATACAAGCATCTCATGGGATCTATTAGATAGGCGGTCCTTTATAATTTAGTGACTATTTAAGTTTGCTTGATTCCAGTTACTTATCTTTCAAAAGAATCTGTTTCTTAAATGTGTTATGATAGCTGTTAGGTGAGGGCGCTAAAGAAAGAAAGTAAAGCTTTAACTCATTTTGTACTTCTTGGGAGTTCCTGAATTGCTTCAAACTCATTCAAAGGTGCTTCTGAAAGCTGCATGTCTAACGTTCCTTCAAAAGAGTTTTTCTACTACTTGGATCTCTGAAGTTTGTATTCAGCGACAGCTTCTAGAGTGGCGGCACATGTGTGGAACCAACCTCCCAAATGGCCACACGCCGCACAGCTTAGAGGGAATGTTGATGGCAACCAGTACAAGTGTATTAGAAATGCAGCTATAAGTCATTTAAGCACCCATCAACTTTATTTCTGATTCTGCTCTGGATTAAAATCGCCTCTTTAAATACACAAACACACACATACATAAATATACGCTCTCAGTTTCAGAAGCAGCTATCAAGAAAGTATTATTTTTGATATGTCATTACTGAGGATTTATAGGTTAATATGTTTGTACACAAAATGATTCTGAAAATAGTAATGAGATAATTGATCAATTAATCCGCATTGATGTTGTTAGTTGTTAAGATGAATATCCACCAGAGTGTGTCAGGGATTCCTGATTCTTCTTTTTAAATGTGCCACACTATACTTTAGGGCTATTTGGAAAGGCGAGCCTGTCCTCAGTGTAAAATCTCATTTGAACAATGGCATCTCGAATAATGAATTACATCCTCCCAGACGTGCTGAAAAGTGTCAACTTCAAGACCTGAATAATGCTTGAACACACAGTCTTCTGACTTGGAGATATTTGGAACCTCCTCCTTTAAATTCTTAATTAATGGGCCACAGGGAGATTGCTTCCACCTGTCAAATGCTTGTATCTTTATTAACTTTATATTGCTGGACAAACAAAAGATGGTGTCATTGCCACGTAATAGGAATGTCATTTACACATGTTTATGAATCACAACAGTTGTCCTAATCAATTGTCATGATTGATTTTCATGTAATGTAGTTTGAGCTTTCTTTAAATCTTTGGTTTCCAAACACCAAAGTGGTCTCAGGAAACCGGCAAGGAATGTTGAAATAGTTGAGTCTTCACCAAACCATTTTTGACATCATGTGGAGGTGCTGGTGTTGGACTGGGGTGGACAAAGTCAGAAGTCACATTATACCTGGTTATAGTACAACAGGTTTATTTGAAATGACAAGTTTTCGGAGTGCTGCTCCTTCATCAGGTGAAGTCTCACCTCCCCTGACCAAGAAGCAGCACTTCGAAAACTTATGATTTCAAATAAACTTGTTGGACTATAACCTGGTGCTGTGTGACTTCTGATTTTTGACATCGTTATGAAAAGAAAGCCTCAGTATCACTTTTAAGATATGACATACCAACAGGATCTATTGAATAAAAGAGGAAAAGTAAGCTTCTTTTTTAGCTTGTTTATTCATTAAAGAGATTTATACTTAACATAAAGGTTCAGGGAAGTTTGGAATATTGTCTGTAACTGATTTAAGCTTGGTAGAGTGCGTCTAGATGCAAAGCTAATCAAAACAATTGCAGTTTTACTTGGAGTCATGTTGCATGTCTGTTTATTTTTCAACAGTTTTATTTACTGCTGTCAGGATTTGGGTTACAAGGTATACTGTTTCTCGTTTTTGAATGTGCAATTTGGCATGGCCCATTCACCTAACCTGCATATCTTTGGACTGTCGGAATAATGGATTGAGTAATCATAAAGCACATAGAGAATGATGTCCACATTGAAATCAAACAGAGAAACTATTAAGATGTTCACAAATTAACGTGAAGCATGCCCAGCTTTTGCACAAGAAACATTATCTGGCACCTTTCAGCTCCTACTTGGATTTGCTTCAGCGCAGAAATAAAAACATTAGGAAAATCAGTTTTCATTACTAATGGACTCAAATAATTCCAATGTCCTAATTTGTTTTCTATTTGATGCAGTTATATTTGAGTTCTAATGTCACAAATCTGTTTTCAGACACTTTTGTATCTTTCTGTTGTTCCAATGTATTCCAATTTTCCATGATATAATTCCCAGGTGAGAGACCTTGTCTCATTTCTGTCTACTATAATATATAAAGTTCCAATGTACCAAATTATTTTCCATGCCTTCCCATTACCTCAAAGGAAATATACTGTACTGTTTTCCATTTTCATCATTATGTAGAATGTGAAGGTATTAAATCATTTCTCTCCTATTTCCCTTATGTAGATTTCTCTATATAGCTACAAAAGCCTTCATTAGAACATTGATGAATAAAGACATTTCAAAGAATGGAAATAAGATATGGTTCATGTACAAGGCTCCCTAGTGGATACAAAACACCTCACAGAAATAACTATTTTTATTTTCCAATCTTTATTGCATTATAACGAGAATTTTTTTCTCTTTGTTAGGTTTGCAAAGTTAAAACCTAAACATTTCCTTTCACACACGGTCATCATTCAGGCTTTATTGCTTTTAAAGATACAATCACTAAGAATTTCCATGAGGTTCTCCCAACTAGCTGTTATCATTTTGGTGGAAGATCAGCAAAATGGTAAGTAATTTGCATGGAGCATCAGTTATCCTGCTGCTGAAGAGTGGCCAATCATGAGGACTCCTGAGGAAATTCCTTACCCTTCCTTGAGATTGTTTAATTTTGATTTTTCAATCAGTGTTAGAGGATCAAAGTGAACAACAGTCGTCTTTCTGGTGAGACATTGCTGCAAATTCTCAGCTAATAAATCCACTGTTGAACCTCTCGTTTGCTGGAACTCAGCATAGTTTTAAACATGGCAACTGTTACCATCATCCAACCCAAGCAAATCAAGGTTTTGTATTCATAAATGTTTAAAAAAGTAGTAATAGCACATAAATCCTTTACTTAGTGTACATATGAGTCGATGTATAAGAAATGTATGAATTTTTAAGAAATGTCAGTTGAACACTTGATTGTGACAATATTAAAATTGCTTAAATTGTGGAACAAAGTTTTTTTGAAAATTACTTGTACACCTTCACAATACTTTCTAATGCTGCATTACATAGATGTAAATACCATAAACAAATAATTTTTGTTCTCCCATATAGTAACCCATAAGATCATTTAGGTCATAGGCCACACTGTCATTTACCCCAGTGCTTTAAAATGCTGTATTGAATAGGCCAGTCCAGAATTTCCTTTGCCTTCAATTTGCCTTGGCAATATTGCAGATCCTCTCCTTCAAATCACCTTCTTCAAACAGTCATTTCTTCTTTCTCAGAACAAACAAGATTTGAATTTGGTTATATATAATTGAGAACAAAAACAGAAGTTGCTGGAAAAGCTCAGCAGGTCTGGCAGCATCTGTGAAGAAAAAAATCAGAGTTAACGTTTTGGGTCCGATGGCCCTTCCTCAGACCCGAAATGGTGATTCTGATTTTTTCTTCTCAGATGTTGCCAGACCTGCTGAGCTTTTCCAGCAACTTCTGTTTTTGTTCCTGATTTACAGCATCTGCAGTTCTTTCAGTTATACATAAAATTGAGCCTGAATTAAGTGGCATCCTGTGATCATAAACACAGTTGAAAAGAAATGGATGGCTCATCACGTGCAATTGGAACTGACATTGGTTTCAAACCACTTGCCCCTGCCCAATCAGAATCAAAACCACATTCAAAGATGGTAAACGCCAGCCCTCAGTGAGATAATCACTCCTCCTCCTCCCAGCAATCAATCTTTGGAATCCTCTTCCAGACCAACTATGTTAAAGGTAGAGTAAAAAATGGTCATTTCTTTTGCAAAGCTTCATGCAAGTAACATTTAGCCGCAATTAACTGTAAGCTTTTGACAAATTTGATTTTGAATTCTATTTCACTTCACAGCCATCCTTTTTCTTTCATGGGATACAGGTATCTCTGGCCAGACCAGTATTTGTTAGCCATCTTCTAGTTGCCTTTAAACTCATCTGCTTACCAGGTCATTTCAGAGGGCATTCAAGAGTCACCCACATTGCTCTGTATCTAGAGTCACATGTATGTCAGACCAGATGAGGACAGCAGATTTTCTTACTTGAAGGACATTAGTAAACCAGATGGCTTTTACAGTTACTGATGATGGTCACATTGCTGAGATTAATTTTATAATTCCAGATTTATCAATGAAATCTACATTCTGCCTGGTACTATTGTAGGATTTGGACACAAAGCATTAACCTGAATCTCCAGATGAGTAATGCAGTGAAATTACCACCAACTTCCTCACATCCACAAGTGAGTGCATGCAGAATGAGTTTAGAGTAAATTATGTGATTTTCTTTTCCTTTCAGATAAAAGAGAGGCCCTATGATTGTGGAAATAATATAACACAACTATTGAGCTCATTCTTTTAAAATTCTCTTACCTTCTCTTTTAGTAGAGAATTTAATTGCTTTACATTGAAATTATAGGCATTACTGAACCATTGCTAGAGATCAATAAACTCTCTAGAAACAAGAAGGAGATGATCAAAAGCGATTGACATTTATGAAATCTAAGATAGTTCAGCAGAGAAAGCACAGATAGAAAACCGGCTAGGAGGAAAGAGACAGAGGGTTTGCATGAAAGGAACATAATGTAGATTAACAGACAGTTAGAAACTTTATAGAACAGAAAAGTAAGAGGCTATAAAAATAGCAAAAAGGCAGCTTTTTTTATATTATGGATGTTGGTGTCATTAGCTCGCATTTATTGCACATCACTAAATACAAGAAATATGAATTAGAGACTAAATAGATGGAAAGAAAAACAACGAATGCTGGAAATAAAATGACAAACGTACAGCAGCTGTGTGTGTTTCATTTGTTTGTGGGATTTGTTCATTGAATTTTTAAAAGCTCTAAAGCACATTCAATGCTGTCCTAATTCACAGACATCTTTTATTCTTCTTAAAGTTGTAGTTGTTGCTGACTAGGTCAATATTAATTCCCATTCCTAATTGCCCTGAGGAAGATCATTGTGAGCTGCTTCCTTGAACAACTGCAGTCCTTAAGGTGAAGGGATACCCACAAATCTGTTGCAAATGAAGTTCCAGGATTTTGACCTGGTGATAGACGTAATGATCCCATTTAATGTTCTTCCTGGGCAGGAACCTGACTTGATAGATCATATTTACTTGTTTTCATTTTAATGAATCAATCTCTCACTGAAACATAAGCACACAACTCTGCAGATTTTGCTTTGACAATAAAGCTGAAGTTTATAAAAGGAAGAAATTAAGATAAAAATGAAATAATCCAAACTATCTATTTATAATACAAATTTAAAAATTGTTAGACACACAGTACAAGTATAATCCCATCAACCCCAAAACAGTCCCTTATAAGTTGAAAGGAAACAAAACAGGTTTTTGTATAGTACCCAAAACACCAGTTGTACAATACTCATACTAGAGACACTGTATTTAGTACCACAGTTGTATTAAGTCACTTGTGATTTCAACTGTTAGATTGGAAGCTATCATACACCTGGGCCTCAATGTTCTCATCTTTAAGTAACCCTTCAAGGTTTAATCCCAATGCTTCTGGTCTGGGACTAACACTAACTCCTCACTCCAAGGTAACATGGTTCACTATATATCCTTCCCTTCTCAGAAACACTTTTCTAAACAGCTATCTTATTCCAAGGTCTTCACAGGACTCTCCCACTCAAAGTCGAAAGTAAAATGAACAGTCTCTCTCTCTCTCAGCAATGGGCATTTCTGATAAGCTTCTATAAGAAAGTTCCTGAACTCTCTAACAAACATTGAAGCCCCATTATTTACCTTGCTAGGTCACAAAACAACAGAAGTCCATCAGTACTGCACAAAGAACTATTCACCTTAAAGCCTTCAAAGGCTACTTTTAAAAGAAATCATCATGTTACAGGAATGCTTAAATGCTAATTATTAACTTCAGACATACAGAATCCTCAATAGCTATTAAACTCAAGTAAAACAGAAACCAAAACTCACAGTAAATAACATTAAAAATAAATCCCATACTTTACATCACACAAAGGAGGAAAGCTGCTATCACTCCTGTCAGGATGATGTGTGGCCTGGAGGAAAACTTGTAGTTGGTGATATCTCCATGCACCTGCTGCCCTTGTTAGAGCTCATGAGTCTGGAAGGTGCTGCCTAAAGGAGCCTGGGTAACCTGTTGCTGTGTATCTTATAGATGGTATACACTACTGCCAGTGTGCAGCAATGGTGAATATTAAAGTCTCGTTGCCTTGTCCTGGATGTCGTTGATTGAGCTCTACTCATCCAGACATTTAAAGACTTGTGTCTTCTACTTGGTGGAAATGTTTTAAGGAATCAGGAGGTGAAGTACCCACTGCAACAATCCTCAGCCTCTGACCTGCTCTTGTAGCCAGTGTAATTATAATGGCTGGTCCAGTTCAGTTAGCTGTCAATGGTAACACCCCAGAATATTGATAGTGGGGTTTAATGATGGTATTGCCACTAAGTGTTGAGGGACAATGATTGAATGATTGGACAATGAATGATTCTCCTATTAGACATGGCCATTGCCTGGGACTTGTATGCTGTGAATGTTTCATGCCAATTATAAGCCCAAGTCTGACAGTTGTACATGTCTTGCTGCATTTAGACATTGATTTCTTCAGTATCTCAGGAGTCATGAATAGTTCTGAACATTCTGCTATCAGCAGCAAACTTCCCAACTTCTGACCTTCAGGAAACGTCACTGATGAAGCAGCTGAAGATGTTTAGGTTAAGACACTACCCTGAGAAACTGCTGCCAGTGATGCCCTGTGGCTAAGATGGTTTGTTTCCAACAAGAACAACCATCCTCTTTTGTGGCACGTGGGACTCCAGTGGACAGTTTTAACCCAATTTTCACTGAGAACTAAAGGTCCTGTAACTGAATGCATTAAGCATTCTTAACAAAACAATTAAATTGACAGTGCAAATAGAAATAAATATGTATGAGCTGATTGCCATTTCACAGACATGTCTACAAGATGACAACTAATATCAGAATCTTCAATGATACATGACGTTTATCTAGGACAGGAAGGTAAGAAAACGTGAAGGATTACCTCTACTAATAAGAGATGAACTTGGTATAGAACAGAGAGATGACCTTTGTTCTGAAGATAAAGATGTAGACTCAGTTTGTGTACAGTTGAGAAATAGCAAAGGTAAGATGACTAGCTTCCTCACTGAAAATGAATTCTCAGGACACTACAGAGTCCAGTGCATGACCTCCAGCCTCTGTTACAGGTTTGGGGGAATTGGGGGTGGGTGGAATGCTCAGGTTGACATGTACTCTGTCCTCCGTTGACGCGATGAAATCTCATAATAACCTCATAGTAAGGCATCCCTAGGTAGCAGCAATCGTTAAATGATTGAATATCACATTTAGTTGAGGGAGAGAATCTATGACTACTGTTTTAAAATTTGAACTAACTTTAAATAAGGCTAATTACAAGTGAATGGACATGTGGACCTCCATTGCACACCTCCCAGACTTGAGTAGCAGAGTATTCCCTTGAAAAACTGATAGAATGAACATTTGCCTCCAGCGACATGTGGAATCATTGATTCTAATCTCTCACTTACAAGGTGATGTAAGAGTGGATCATTTGTGTGTGAACAGAGGAGGTATCACAATCCCTGTTCATTGCTTGTAGCCTCGGTGTTGTTCATGCTGAAAATGTGAGGGAATAAAAGTTTGGCTGCAGTCATCAGTCGCAGTTCAAGGAGCTGAAAGCTTTGCCAGTTCATCTTCTGAGGGTTGAGCGCCTTCCTCTTCAGAGGTGGATATGGAGTTGAGGTTCTCTGCCTTGGACCTCTTCTTGATGGAGTTCTCTGAGTGCCGTTAGTGCCTGTCTAAGAAAAGAAAGGCAATTAATTGTGGAAAAGAAATAAAAGCCTGTGCACATTAATACTGAATTAACCTTTTTCATAGTAGGTAAGCAGCACAACATAGTAAAACCCATGAAGTTGTCCACATTCCCATGAGTGGTCACACTCTTCTCTGGACAAGTCAAATGTTTTCTCCTAAAATGGAGTGAGGGGCCTTACGTCCAACACCCCTCTGCCAGTCTTGGCCCTTTTGCCCCAGTTGTGAGACATTTTATGTTGCAATAAGGCAAAAGGAGAGTTGAGTGTGATGGATTTGGATGGAGGAGCCATTGATGCAGGGCAAGAGAAATGGTGAGGTGTTCCCAGTTACTGAGTAGGAAACAAAGAGGGCAGTAAGTGTTAGTACTTTGGAAGGGTGAGATGGGTGTGGGCCATTGAATAGATATACTGCATGCAATAGTGAGAGTGTTAGTCCATAAGCCTTGGGGAGAAGTCTGTACACTCAATGTGGCAGAGTGAATGGTTGCCCTGTGGGTGTGAGCTAGCAAAGAGAAGATGTTAGCATTTAGACTTGTGGAGCACAGAAGATAGTAGATGGTGTTCCTGCACTGTTTGATGTTCCTTTTAGTCCATGCTGCTGCCTTGGTCCAGGCAGGCTGAGTGTAATGGCATGTCTTCCCTTGTTGGACTGCAGGAAAATGGATGGTCCTCCTCTCCCAACTCCATTTACCAGCACCTCAAATTCCCTGTCCACAAAATAGGGAGCTAGCTCCTCTTTCTGGGCCATTTTCCCATGAATAATGCAGGAACACTACAGCTTGAGAGGCAATCTCAGGCTTACTGCACCTGACATCTTGTGTAGCTGGGGTATCAATGTGATGTTAGTGGCGTGATTGTCATAAAGTCCCAGCAGGGGTGAGCACTCTTGCCACAAAATTCCATGAGGAGATGGGCACTAAAGATACCGGGTGTGTAATTAATAAACGGAACGGAGGAGGATTGTGAGAGAGAAGTGAGTATGGGTGACAACAGACCAACTGCCATGAATCTCATTAGGAAACCACTTTGCAAGCAAATGGGAAAATTCAGCCCTCCATTTGTAATACTGCTGTTCAAACTCCTTCAATCACAGACATAACAACAGAAATTGCTGGAAAATCTCAGCAGGTGTGGCAGCATCAGCGGAGAGAAATCAGAGTTAATGTTCCAGGTCCAGTGGCCCTTCCTCAGAACTCCCAATCACAGGTTCCTCTCTCCTGCTGCTCCAGAGACAGCAGCTATGATTGGAGGAGCAGTGAGGCTGGGATCGAGGGAACCTGTGATTGGAGGAGCTACAACAGCAGCAAGAGAGAAACAGGAGGAGAGAGAGTAAAGAGGTAAAGGGACCCTGGCTATGTGTGTGACACTGTATGTATTATGCGTGTGTAAAAGAGGGAGAGAGAACAAGAAAGTAGGGGATAGAGAAGAAGGTGGCCTCTCAGAGTGAGTGAGAAGGTGTGAGCAATAAGCAACATTTCTCACTTTCACATTTATGGCTTATTTGTATTGATCTATACCAATAATTTGCCAACCTTTTTCTTAAGAAAAACATTCCTTTTCCTTAACCTTTGCTTTAACCTGGCTTTTAAGTTTAGAAAAAGAAGGAAAACTTACCTTCTCGCCAAGAATTGGTCTCAATCAGTTAGCTCAGTTGGCTGGATGTCAGAGTCACACCAACAGCGTGGGTTCAATTCTCACACTGGCTGAAGTTACCATGAAGGACTCTCCTGTCCACTCACCTGAGGTGGATTGACCCTCAGATTGAACCACTACCAGCTATCTGTCTGGTGAAAGATCAGCCCTACAGCAACTTTTTTGTCGTTGGTGTCAATCAGCAGAATTTAGGACCCAAAAGCCTCTGGCTTCTGATTGGCTGGCAGCTTCTAGTGACCCTATCACCAATATTGTGGTGTCTGATAGGGCAAGACACTTGCCCTTGTCTACCTGTTAGCTCCTAAAGACATTTGTGGTGGGTCTTCTAGTGAGCGATCTTACCAGTGGAATGGCAATGTTAATTGCCGCCTAACACACTTGCTCTACTTTTAATACAAAAAAAGGAGACATCTCAGTCACAGTTTTGTTTTCTATTTTCCTTGGGATTTTCTTTAAAGGTGTAGAAATGTGTGTCTGTATACCAACTTTTCTTGGTTTTCAATGTGTGTATTTAAATTAAAAAAAATTGAAGAGTGGAAAATATTGGGAGCCCAGTTGATCCAGAAAAGCCTAAGCTTCTGGTTTGTTTTAATATCAACCACTGGAAGAGGAAGTCGATGGAGTGGGTGGTAGTGTGAGCTTTTGGGGTATTGGTGAATAAAGAAACACTGTTTAATTCTTGTTGGATTCTTGGCTGCCTGCCCTCCACTAAGTCGCATATTGCTTCAATATCCTTTACTGGAGGCTTAGAGTGAGTTAACAAATTCCTGTGTTGACAGCAGTTTGATTTCTGACTTCAACCATAAGATCTAAGGAGACCCTAAAAATCAACATTGAAATCAAATCGAAAATTTTAGCAAGAGCCCTTGAAAAGAAACAAAAAGTTGTGCCATGCTTAGCATGTGATGCCAGGACATTTGAAGTATAGTCACAAAAACTAGAATCTAATTTGTGCTCAGGAAGCTCCCAGAAATAATAATGTGTTAAAGACCAAATCTTGAGTGAGAGAGAAACAATAACTAGAAGATAAGTTCTCTGTTCTTGTTAAAAATAGTGCCATGAGATATTTGCATGCAGCTGGGAGACCAGACTGCATCTCAAAGACAACACCTCTGACAGGGCAGCACTCCCTTTGTATCTCAATACAGAGTCTATTCAGATTTTTGTCCTCAAGTAGCCCAGAGCGAAACAATAGGCCTCAACCTTCTGATTCAAAGATGGAAGTCTGACCAATTAAGCCAAAGTTGCCGATTATTAAGTGTGCAATTTCCTCATTAGCAATAGTCTAAAGTTAATATATGAGAAAATAGATTAATTGGAATTGTCAGAAAGTACCCCAGAAAGTACTAGAAACTATTACAAAGTTCTGTGGGATAAATTTTTATTACATTTTATTATGCTCATGGATAAAGCATCACCTGAACAGCAGTAATTTTAAGAACTAATGCAATGATTGTAATGATGTTAGCCAGCTGAACGTCATAGAATATGAGTTCCCTGTTTGGAGCTGCTAATCTGGTGCAATCAGGGACCCCTGTCTGATGGATATAAAAGGGAGTTTCAGACAATCTGAAACTCTGATAGCTGACTCTGAGGGAGCTGGACCAGTGTAAAGGACTTTCCATATGTAACTAAATGGTGACTTGGTGATGGGATACTGGCCTCTGTACAGATATTTCAGTGGTGACAAGAGTAAAGCATGATCCTGAAGAAGCAGTCATCTTTGGGTTGAGGTAAGGATTTTTTACATCATACCCTTGTTTGGGAAGCTTGACTCATTCAAACCTGCTGTCAAGGACTGGGCTCAGTATGTGGAAAGAATGCGTTATTTTTTGCGAGCAAATGACATTGGAGCAGACGAAAGGCAATGAGTAATTCTGACAATCTGAGGAGCCACTGCGTTTCCTGTTATCAGGAGTCTAACTTTCCCTGAGGCACCAGATACTAAAACCTTTCACAAATTGATGGATATAGTTAAGAAATATTATGATTCCAAGCCTCTTCTAATTCTGAGATGCTATCATATTTACTCAGCAATTCAAGAACCTGGCAAATCTGTATCAGAGCTTTTGATGAGGTTGAGACAACTGGCAGCAGCCTGTGACTTTGTTTAACCCTGAATGAGATACCTAGAGACCACTTGGTATGTGGGACTAATGATGTAACTATACAAAAATATCTACTAGCTGAAGCCCAACTGGGCTTCAAAGAGGTGCTACAACTGGCATTATCATTGGAAAATGCAGCAAGTGGAATGAGTTGTAGGATATTCCGATGGAAATGGGCACACTCGCCAGGTCAACTAAGCTTGGGGGATGCTACTTGAGTGAAGGCAACTGCATAGCTTTCCTCAGTCATATCTTGATCAGAAGAACTCTAGGTCAGCCCACTGAAAAACCCCAAGACAAACCCAAGCCTCAGCCAAGTGATTAAAATTATCTCCAGGATCCTGGCCAGCAAGCCATTGTAGTTGCTGCCAGTATGTGGACTCAAGACAGCAAAAGAGTCCTACTAGATCTAAATTGAATATGATAATTCATTGGCTGGTATCCAGGAGAGTTCATACCCTGGAAAGTCTACCTACATCTGGTTTGGAACAGGTAAATTGCTTAACAACATCAAAATCAGAACCAATCAAAATAAATGTCTGGTTAAATGGTCATCCAGTTCTAATCAAGATTTACATTGGCACAGCCGTATTAGTGATCGCAAAAAGTTTCTAACAAAATTCACTCTGGACTTCAGACCATAAGTTTGTCTAAGAGCTTGGCTCAGCTGAGAACCTATACCAGGGAGCCTTCCCAGATTAAGGGTACAGCTTTGATTCCAATCTCTTATAAAAATCAACTGGTTCAGTTACCAGTGATTGTAGTGAAAGGCTGGGGCCCAAGCTTGATGAGGCTAAATTGGTTGCAAGGGATTCACTTAGTTGGTTTAATATTTTCAATTAGAAAATAGCTGCCTGGGTGAAGTCCTAATTAAATACCCGGACGTCTTCCAGGAAGGTCTAAGGACTGTTAGAGGAGCAAAGGCCACCTTGCATGTTGAGAAGGAAGCAATTCCACAATTCTGCAAGGTCCACCCAAAGCCATTTGTCTTATGGGCAAAAATCAGAAAGGTTGGAGAGTGAAGGAATCATCAAACCAGTCCAATTTGCAGAATGGGCAGAACCAGTCATAACGATTTTGAAGCCTGATTGGTCGGTTCACCTTTGTGAGGATTTTAAGCAAGTGGTAAACTGCTTTTCTCAGCTGGATAAATAGCCAATCCCTCGCATCTAGGATTTATATGCAAAGCTGGCAGGGGCAGGGGCAGGGGCAGGGGGAGGGGGAGGGGGAGAGTGGGGGAGCGGGGGAGCTGTCCTTTATGAAGCTGAACATGAGCCATGCTTGCTTGCAATTGCATTTAGCTGAGGATTACCAGAAGAATGCTACAATTAACACCTATAAGGATTTGTATCAATATACAAAATGGCCATTTGCAGTATCATCAGCCTGTTCAACTTTTCAACAGACAATGGAGAACATTTTGCAAGGACTACTTCCAGTCACTATTTACCTAGATGATCTTCTAATAACAGGGAAAACTAGTAAGGAACGCTTAAAGAACTTGGATGTACTCCTAATGCATTTTTCTAAGAAGGGAAAATCGTGTTCCAGGAACCCTAATTAACCTACTTGGGTTACTGAGTTGACAAGACTGGATTAGACCCATTAGAAGATAAAGTGACAACGATCAAAGGTGCCTGGCTCCCATATGTGTCCAGGAACTTTGGTCTTTCCTTGGGCTGGTGAATTATTATGGAAAGTTCATACATAACCTGGCCTCCAACCTGGCAACTTTGTATCAACTCTTACAAAAGTGCCAGCCTTGGAAATGGTTGTGTAGCCAAGCCACGGTTTTCAGTGAAGTACAGAAACAGCTATGATCCCAAGCGAGGTCTGGCATTGACTTGCGATATCTCCCCATATGGCATTGGGCGGTATTAGCGCATAGGTGGCCCAATAGAGAGGAACATCCAATAGCTGACTCAGAATGAGGCAGTAACAAAGTCAAGGACTGTTTGAGTAAGTAAAGCGTGACTTGGTGACAGGATACTGTTCACTGTGGAGTTATTTCAACTAAAATATTGGGAGCACCAAGTACATGCATATTGACCTACCTGCTGAGCAGATTGTGCTGCAAAATTGATTGCTCATGTTCTTACTTTCTGCTCAGAAAATGGACACAGCAATGACCAATGTTAATACTATTCTTATTTGATAAATTATAAAGTTTCAATGATTTTATAGTCCATCATAAATATTTTGGCCAACAGAAACAATTAGTTGAACTCAGATACACTGAATAATAAGTGTGCCGACACTTTAATGGGACACCAAAGGGATTATTAGGCAAACAACCAAGGAAGGAAGTCTGTCAAACTGAGGCCTACATGTAACTAGATTGGATGAAGACGCCAAGTAACTCCTATAAACTGCTAAAAGGGAAAATCAGTTTTAGTCAAATAAATTGCAAATAGAATATTTCTCACATGCATTATACATGTGGTTTAATTTATGAAGTACTTTAATGAGCTTTATAATGTCTGGTTTTTGGCAAATTTGATTACAATTTCTAGTCCCCACCCACCTCCAGCTTTCTACCTTCCCTCCTCCCCCCAAATAATAGCAACAAAACAACTAGTATTTATATTATACCTGTAAAATAATAAAACATCCCAATGTGCTTCATAGGAACATTATGAAGCAAAATTTAACCCCAAACCACATAAACGATATTAAAGCAGATGGCCAAACATTTGTTCAAGGAGGTAGGTTTTAAGGATTAAATGGAGCAGGAAAGAGAGGTAGATTTAAACTTATTTAGACATTGGACTGAATCTTACTCTTTTTGGCAAAGTGCAAGTTGCACTGATTTTTTTGGATGGATTTTCACCAAGAGGCCTGAAGAGATTTCTCAGCGTATTTTACCAAACTTGCCTCATTAACTACCAACCCTGTCCCTGTGGCATTTCCCTTATCCAATTCTAAC
Organism: Rhincodon typus; assembly: GCF_021869965.1. Classification (NCBI taxonomy): domain Eukaryota; kingdom Metazoa; phylum Chordata; class Chondrichthyes; order Orectolobiformes; family Rhincodontidae; genus Rhincodon; species Rhincodon typus. The sequence goes on from NC_063342.1 coordinate 34,646,115, forward strand.
CAATCTCGCAACCCATCTTCTGTTTCCAGAATATCTCACCACTCAGTGGATTTCTCCCTAAAAATTAGTATCCTTTGTACTTGTGCCAGCTTTAAAGGGCCATGGTGTACCTGGACAAACATTGGCAGTCTGGCATTGCCTCTCTCCATCAATGTAATGGAACAACAGGCAGAAAGGCAGGCCACTTACAGCATATAGCCACATACAATCCAATTCTCTCACTCTAGTTGCTGTTTAACAATGAGGCAACACAGTTTACCTGTCCAACCCAACCTTTCAAGTCATGATTACTTTGTCCCAATGCACAATGTACACCCACATCTTCTCATTGCCCAATAGGGCCCATCACGTTCAGGCAAGAAGTTGGACAATTACAAACATGAGCTTTTATTTACAACCACCAAAAGTGAAAACAAGCAAAATGAGTAGAGGTTGCTGTTTGCCCCACAAAGCAAACCAAATGTCAACATGATCACCAATGACTATTTTCCAGTTCGTGATATTTGCTGCACCCAGCTCTCACCTACTGGATGTCAATCAATCTTGTCAGACATGGAGCACCCAACACAGCTAAGGCCATGTCATGCATAAGAAGAACTTCCTCCGCTCCAATGTCTTCATGCCACTCCTTGGAAGACCGAGCCTGTTCCACCATCTACAACATTGCCTTATTACCTGTTCTAATCATGGCGAGCACAGTGCTTCAGGATCGTGTGGCACACTCTGTCTCAAAATACTTTCTCTCTCTCCCACACACGTGTGCACACACACACACGCACACAGGTAAATCTATGGGGTGAATTTGCATTTGCAGATTTGTAATTGCCGATACATTCTATTTTGTTCAAAAAGCACACAATTTGTAGACAGTCAATTTGGCATTTTATAAATTCCTAATTTGGAAATAAAGCAAGTCTGACTCCAAGTTGATACACAGCCAGATTGTAAACAAGGCCTCAAACCTAAAATGCATTGTCTGACCTGAGACTTCACCTCTGGTATAGTGATAATATCTTTAGTTATCTTGGGGCGTTAAAGAAATTCTGGGATTTGCGTATCAATCCTTTCTAACTGATTAAAGATTTAACAGCCATCTTGGGTTTATTTAATACATTCGCATCTGTTCTCTGACTCTTTGATCTTTTGCTTAAATTCTGAGTCTGATGCCACCTCTCTAGCTGACACCTAAAGAAGGAGCGAGACTCTGAAAGCTTCTGTCTTCAAATAAACCTGTTGGACTATAACCTGGTGTCATACAATTTTTGACCTTGTCCATCCCAGTCCAACATCGTGATCAAATAATATAATTCTAAATGGTTTTCTAATAAATCCTTTATACTAGATTTAACATTTTCCCAACAACAGATGCAAGCCAGCTGGCTTACAATTACCTGTTTATTGTCTCCTTCCCTGTTTAAGTGAAGGTGTTATATTAGCAGTTTTTCAGTTTTTTTTAATTCATTTGTAGGATGTGGGGGTCACAGGCTGGCCAGCATTTCTTGCCCATCTCTAGTTGCCCTTGAGAAGATGGAGCTGCCTTCTTAAACAGCTGCAGTCCACCTGCTGTAGGTTGACCCACAATGCCATTATGGAGGGAATTCCAGGATTTTGACCCAGCGAACAGTGAAGGAACGGTGATATATTTCCAAGTCAGGATAGTGAATCACTTGGAGGGGAACTTGGTGGTGGTGTTCCCATATGTCTGCTGCCCTTGTCCTTCTAGATGGAAGTGGTCGTGGGTTTGGAAGGTGCTGTCTGAGAATATTTGGTGAATTTCTGCTGTGCATCTTGTAGACAATACACACTGCTGCTACTGAGCGTCGGTGGTGGAGGGAGTAGATGTTTGTCGATGTAGTGCCAATCAAGCAGGCTGCTTTGTCCTCGATGATGTCAAACTTCTTGCGTGTTGTTGGGGCTGCACTCCTCCAGGCACGTGGGGAGTATTCCATCACACTCCTGACTTGTGTCTTGTAGATGGTGGACAGGTTTTGAGGAATCAGGAGGTGAGTTACTTGCCACAGTATTCCTAGCTTCTGACCTGCTCTTGTAACCACTGTTTATGTGGTGAGTCCAGTTGAGTTTCTGGTCAATGATAACTCCCAGAATGTTGATAGAGGGGCACTCAGTAATGGTAACACCATTGAACGCCAAGGGATGGTAGTTAGATTGTCTCTTATTGGTGATGGTCATAGCCTGGCATTTGTGTGGTGCAATTGTCACTTGTCACTTGTCAGCCCAAGCCTAGATATTGTCCAGATCTTGTTGCATTTGAACACAGACTGCTTCAGTATCTCAGGAGTCATGAATAGTGCTGAACATTATGCAATCATCAGTGAGCATCCCCACTTCTGACCTGATGATGGAGGGAAGGTCATTGATGAAGCAGCTGAAAATGGTTGGGCCGAGGACACTATCCTGATGAATTTCTGCAGAGGTGTCCTGGAGCTGAGATGACTGATCTCCAACAACCACGACCATCTTCCTATGTGTTAGGTATGGCTTCAACCACTGGAGAGCTTGCCCCCTGATACCCATTGATTCCAGTTTTTCTAGAGCTCTTTGATACCACACTCAGGTGAATGTAGCCTTGATGTCAAGGCCTGTCACTCTCTCCTCACCTCTGGAATTCAGCTCTTTTGTCCATGTTTGAACCAAGGCTGTAATGAGGTCAGGAGCTGAGTGGCCCTGAGGGAACGCAAACTGGGCGTCACTGAGCAGGTTATTGCTGAGCAGGTGCTGCTTGATAGCACTGTTGATGACACCTTCCATCATTTACTGATGATCGAGAGTAGACTGATGGGGTGTCAATTGGCCAGGTTGGATTTGTCCTGCTTTTTATGTACAGGATATACTTGGGCAATTTTCCACATTGTCGGGTAGATACCAGTGTTGTAACTATACTGGAGTTAGTACCAACTCAAGACTGGGCACCCATGAGATGCTGGAGGCCATCAACAGCAGCAGAATTGTGCTCTAGCACAACCTGTAACCTCATGGCCAAAAACATCTCCTATCAAGCCAGGGGATTAACCCTGGCTCAATGGAGAGTGCAGGAAGGCATGTCAGGAGCAGCACCAGGCATACCTGAAGATGAGGTATCAACCTGGTGAAGCCACGAAACAGGGCTACTTGCATGCCGGCTTGGCTAGGGAGTGTCAAGTTCTGGAGCACATGTCATCAGTGCTATTGCTGGAATGTTATCAGGGCCCATAGCCTTTGCAGTATCCAATGTCTCCAACCATTTCTTGATATCACATGCAGTGAATTGAATTGGCTAAAAACTAGTATCTGTAATGCTGGGGACCACTGGAGGAGGCCGAGATGGATCATCCACTCGGCACTTCTGGCTGAAGATTGCTGCGAATGCTTTAGCCTTATCTTTTGCACTGATGTGCTGGGCTCTTCCATCACTGAGGATGGGGTTATTTGTGAAGCCTCCTTCTCCAGTGAGTTGTTTAATTTTCCACCACCATTCACGACTGGATGTGGCAGGACTGCAGAGCTTAGATCTGATCCATTGGTTGTGGAATCTCTTAGCTCCATCTTTCACTTGCTGTTTGGCATGCAAGTAGTCCTGTTTTGTGGCTTCACCAGGTTGATACCTCATCTTCAGGTATGCCTGTTGCTGCTACTGACATGCCTTCCTGCACTCTCCATTGAGCCAGGGTTAATCCCCTGGCTTGATAGTAATGGTTGATAGGGAGATGTTTTGGGCCATGAGGTTACAGATTGTGCTAGAGCACAATTCTGCTGCTGTTGATGGCCTCCAGCGTCTCATGGGTGCCCAGTCTTGAGTTGGTAGATCTATTCGAAGTCTGTCCCATTTAGCATGGTGATAGTCTACATAACACGATGGAGGTTATTCTCAATTTGAAGTTGAGACTGTCTCCAGAAGGACTGTGTGGTGGTCACACTTACTGATAATGTCATGGACAGATGCATCTGCAGCTGGCAGATTGGTAAGAATGAGGTCAAGTATGTTTTTCCCTTTGGGACTTTTCCAGAATCTAAGAATTCCCAAAAGATTATGACCAGTGCATCCACTATAGCTGTAGTTACTTCCTTTAATAACTTAGGATGTATCCTGTCAGGTCCAGGGACTTATCGGTTTTAGCCCCATTAGTCTCCTATTTTTCTCCTAATTTTTCTCTAGTGATAGTTGTTGTGTTTATTTCCTCTCCTCCTTTTGTCACTTGATTAGTTAGTAATTACACAGTGATACTCATGTCTTCTACTGTGAAAACTGATACAGAGTAATTATTCAACTCCTTTACCACTTCCTTTAATGAGCAGCCACTAGATTGACCAGATCCCTGGCAGCTGTGTTTGCAGCTCTCCAACAGACATTACATGATTCCTCTGACTACTTGTGCTGTTCCTGTAGGATTGGCTGTTTCCCACTCCCCAGACTGTAGTCAGACATATCACCTGACTGTGCCTGGCCCAAGCAGGTGATTGCTCTTGGCCAAGCTTCTAGCCTGTATTTGGACTATCCCTGTGGCTGATGGCAACAGGATCCCCTAAATCAACAGACCCCACACTCCTCCTTGATGGTCTGAGATCTTGCCACCATTCACCTTTCGATAACATGGTCATTTGGCTGAATAAACACACTGCAGCTGGCACACCTGTGAATGTTAGATTGACACCTTGATGTTCCATACAGCAAGAAGCTCCCCGCACCACTCCAGACCTCACACGATTGACAAATAGCCTGTCCATGTGTCTGTGCTAAAGAGCATATCATGAATGGAGTGACAGCCTTCAGCTCTGGCTAACACACTAACAGGTAAGACAAGGCAAGGATGTTGTGAGCATGCGGGTAGAAGTTGCGAGGGTGTGCACTAAAAGCAGGTGAGCAGTCTTGAGATGCAGCCTGATCCAGTGTGAGTGGGTGTCTGTCCTTGCTCACAATGTGTTCTTGCAGCAGCTTTTCAATACTAGTTGCTGGTGCACACTGCAATGCAAGTTGGTGCTTCATGAGAGTCCTACAAGTAGATTGGAGAGGTGCCATGATGATCATGAGGGGTTAGCAAATCTCTGGTGCCAATGTCTACAGATAAGGAGTGCATGTGTTTAGTGCTCATGGAGACGGTGCTTGGTGCTGAGCAACGTGTAGGGTCCTCTCAGCCAAAGTTGTGAGGAAACCATCGGGTACCTGCTCTGACTTCCATGTCGAGAATTCTCTGTCTCTCTCATTCAGCACATTTGGTGAAATAGGAAACTGAATATTCATGATGTGAGTTGTGCTCCAATAAGGTGTTTATTTAGCAGTAATTCTCCTTAATAGTTAACTCTTCTGCTGAGCAAAAAACTTGACATGCTGCTTGGCAAATGCATAAAAATGCAACGAGTTGCTCCCAATGACAAGTTACCTTTTGCTGGATTTCTCTGTCTGATTCTGCCATAAATCTTGCCACAGCCCATGGTGTTCGATAAGATTCCATTCACAGTTTCCTTGATCCCAGATAGGAAATAGGCACCAAGAATCCATCAATGGGGGGAACGAATGAAATGGGCAGGAATTTATTGTGCAGCTGAACCCTAAAAAGTAAGATTTCATTGCCAACCCAATGGATGCACACTTCTTGCTCCTTTCACAACAATGGGATTTGAGAACTGAATTTGCTTTATCTTGTAGACATGGGACATTTGATGTATTTAAACCAATTCCTACATTATATCTTGAAGGCTGATTTTAATTGAACTGTGACTGGACACATTCCAAGGATTTGGAAAACCCAGCAGTGTAAAGGGGGTGACAATAGTCATTTTACAGACCTTTTCAAAGATCAGGAGGACTTCCTCCAGGCCCCTAAAGAAATCTTCAGCATGCTTTACTGGTTACAGGCTCTCTCTAGCTCCACCATGAATAGTGACCTCTGCAGCCTTCCATGGCCCAAACTGCATAGCACTGCCGTGTCTTCCTGCTGCTGACTTTTCACACCGGCAGCTGGCAACCAACCCCTCAGCCAATTTGTTTATTACCTCGGTTGCCCTCCCCAAACAAGACAATAACTGGATGACAGATACAGGCATGGGTTGCACTGTGGTTCAGTGATTAGCACCTCACTGTGCCAGGGATTGGGTTCAACTCCAGCCTTAGGTAACTGTCTGTGTGGAGTTTGCATGTTGTGCCGGGTGCTCCAAGATCAAAGATGTGGGGGTTAGGTGGATTGGCCACACTGAAATTGTCTGTTGTGGTCAGGGATGTGTAGGCTAGTTGGATTAGCCATGGTAAATGTGGCGTTAGAGGATATGTTTAGGGGTGGGGGCTTGGTCTGTGTGGGAGGGCTGGTGCAGACTCGGGGATGATCTCCTATCGCACTGTAGAGTTCAATGATTCAATGACATCAGAGTGGAGGATTTTTAAATATTAGAAGAAATTAACAAAGAGAGAGACAGCGGCACTAGCATGTTCAGTAGCCTTTGAATACGTCTGCAAGACTGGGTGAGAAGTATCCCAGGTAGTTGAAGAAGGCAAGGAAGGAGATGTATGGAGGCCTGGCAGTAATTTTCAATTTTTCTGGCAACTGGTCAGATCTGAGGATGAGAATTGTTAATATTTTTCCATTATTTGGAAAAGAGAGGAAAGGATAAATCAGGAAATTACAGGTCGGTTGAACTAACTTGAGTAGTGGGGATGTTATCAGTAAGAATTCTGAAGGGAAAAATGTATCGACACTTGGAGAGACACAGATTAATCGGGGATTCTCAGCATGGATTTGTTAACAGAAGGTTGTATTTGACAAAATTGACACATTTGATCCAAAACTTTGAGGAGTTTGACGAGAGTAATACATTTGTTGTCATCTATGTAGACTTAGCAAGAGTTTGAGGTCTCTCATGACAGGCTGGTCAAGAAAATAAGAGCCCATAGGGTCCAAGGCAATACACCAGGTTGGGTTCAAAATTGGCTGAGACACATTAAGCAGAGGATGATGGTAGACAGATGTTTGTGTTATTGGAAGTTAATTTCCATTGGGTTCCACAGGATTTGGTGTTGAGGTCATTGCTGTTTGTGATGCATGTTGGTGATTCGGACTTAAATGTAAAGGATATAATCAAGAAATTTGCGAAGGTATGAAAATTGGAAGCATGACAAATGATGAGGTTAGTTGTAAACTGTAGGGATGATATAGATGGAATGTTCGGTGGCAAATGGATCTCAACTTAGAAAAGTGTGAGGGGATACACTTAGGGAAGGCTAACAAGGCAAAGGATTACACACTGAATGGGAGATCAGACGAATCGTAGTGTGCATATCCACTGATCCTTGAAGGTAGTAGGACATGTCGGTATTTGGATACCTGTCTTTCTTAGCCAAGGCATAGTATACAACAACAAGCAAGGAGGTTATGTTGGAACTATATAACACATTAGTTAAGCCACCACTGAAGTACTGTGTGCAGTTCTGCCACTACATTATGGGAAGGATTTGACTTGCATTAGAGGGGGTGTAGAGGAGATTTACGAGGATGCTGCTTGGGCTGAAGAGACTGAGATCTAAGGAAAAATTGGATCAGCTGGGATTGTTTTCCTTGGAGCAGAGAATCTTGAGAGGGGATTTTCTAGAGATGAATAAGGTTGAGGAGCATAGGAAGGCATATTTTCCATTAGTAGAGGGTTCAGTCACCAGGGGATATAAGAGATACAAGGCCAAGAGGAGATTTAAGGAGAACATCTGTCACTCAGTTTGGTGTGAGTTTGGACCTCAGTACCTGAAACGATGGTTGAATCAAAAACTCTAGTAACATTTAAGCAGCATTTAGATACTTAGTAGCCTACAGGTCTATTGGACAAAAGTTTGCAAACGGATTTAGTGTAGTTAGACCTCTGTTGATGATTCAGATACTGTGGACCAAATTGCCTCCTCTGTGCTGTAATCATCTGAGTCTAATTCCTTACCAAGGACCATGCTCCAATTAGACACTTAAGAGTTGACCAGCAAGCTTTTTGGCGAATCATACGCTTTGATGCTGAAGCCCTGCCCTGTCAGATGCTGCTAGCCAATCAGAGGCCAACAGCTGAGTCCTAGAGATTGTCATTGGAGGCCCGAGCTTTGGGAGTTTGAACAGCAAGAAGGTAATTGATTTTCTTGAGATCTTGTGATGGGGAGAGGGGTCAGAGGTGAGGGCAGCACCTAGCTCCAACACAGCAGGTAGGTTAGACTAGTTTGACCAGTCAGGAAATCAGCTTTTTCCCTCAGATAATCAGGTCAGTGGAAAAGTGGTGGTCCTTAAGTGGTTGCTAATTGGTCATTTAACACTTTAATGGCTGTCAAGTTGAGAAGGTGGACCTGGGACCCTGCATTTCATTGCTGAAGTGATGAGAATGGGATGAGTATTTTTTCACAGCCAACTTGCCCACTTAATTGTCCTTCTCACTACCCTCCTTGATATCTCCAAGAAAAGGGAAATCACACTCGCTTTCATCGGGATTTTTCATCCCATCTTTGCAAATTTAAATGTCTAGGTGAATACAATGGCTAGATCTAAATGACCTGGAATGTTTTGAAGGGTGAAATAATTAGTTCATCTTCTCTCCCTTTATTCATTAATTTACCTAAGTGATCACTGCTGTACAGAAAAAAGTACAATTGGTTCTAAGAGATAGCAAGAACTGCAGATGCTGGAGTCAGAGATAACAGTGTGGAACTGGAGGAACACAGCAAGGCAGGCAGCATCAGAGGAGCAGGAAAGTTGATGTTTTGGGTCAGGATCCTTCAGAAATGACGGGGGAGTGGGAAGGGACCTTGGAAATAAATAGAGAGGTGGGTGGGGCTGGGGAAGGTAGGTGGGATGATGATAGGCGAGTGCAGGTAGGGAGTGGTGGGGATTGGTCAATTAGGTGGGAGGGTGGATAGGTGGGAAAGAAGATGGACAGGTTGTCAGGTCAAGGAGGCAGGAATGAGACGGAGGGTTGGACATGTGATGAGGCCGGGAGTGGGGAGATTTTAAAACTAGTGAATTCTATGTTTAGGCCATTGGGCTGTAGGCTCCTGAGGGGGAATATGAGATGTTGCTCCTCCAGTTTGCGGGTCGTGCCATTGTGACACTGGAGGATGCCCAGGATTGACTTGTTACCCAGGGAATGGGAGGTAGAATTAAAATGGTTGGCGACTGGAAGGTATTGTCACTTGTCGCGTACAGAGCGCAGATGCTCCACAAAATGGTCTCGGAGTCTCCACTTGGTCTCACTGATGTAGAGGAGGCTACATTGGGAGCAGCAGATGCACAACCTGTCCATCTTCTCTCCCAACTATCCACATCATCCTTCCATCTGACCAATCCCCACCACTCCCTACCTGCACTCACTTATCACTATCCCACCTACCTTCGCCAGTCCCACCCCTCCTCTATTTATTTCAGAGCTCCCTTCCCCTTCCCCCATTTCTGAAGAAGGGTCCCGACTCGAAACATCAACTTCCCTGCTCCTCTGATGCTGCGTGACCTGCTGTGTTCATTCTGCTCCACACTGTTATCTAAAAATGTTTCTAAAATCTTTTGTTTCACATTTTACTGTTTTTGATTCATATGTTTTGATTTGCTGCTGTTAAGCAAGCATGAGATAAGAAGTAAGATGGAAATGTGTTATGGCCAAGACCTGTAATACAATATAATGAGAAGACCTCTTGTCCTATTGAAGTCAATAAGTTGGCAGTTAACTATCCATTAATCATTTTACACATGTGCTGAAAGTCAAAATTATCCTGATTAAGTCTTCAGATCAGTGTAACATGTCTCTGGTGTCTTTATGCTGCTGCTTCATCTGCCCTATATTTTTCTTTTCCTTTCTCTATTTGTTTTTTTTTCAGCTTTCTTTTGGAGCTGCTATGGGTGGTGGATAATATAATGTAGTGCAGCAGGAAAAACGGTGCCAAGGAGGTGTGGTGCAATTTCTGGTGAATGTTTTGAGAAAATATTGTTGCTTCTCTTCATGATTTGCCAACACATCAGCTACTATGTCTTATCTTTTCCCCTCTCATAACTTTGACAATCACTCCTAACTACTTTTTTATTCTTTTTACCATCCCTAAACATACCTATCTCTAACATATCTCATCTCCCTGAAAAGACCCACTCAACCACACATTACAGTCAGTGTCAAAATATTGTCTGCTGGACCCAGCAACTATATCAACCACAACATTATTAATTCATTGTTCCAAGTGAGTGGTAAATTAATGAATTTGTTGGCGTGAATAAGTCATCTTCTTAATTTTTAAACTCATGAGCATCCGCTGCTGATTCTTTAAATTGACCACAGGTTAAAGTGAACTGCAAAACAACCTTTCTAAAACATTGTATTAATTGTGGACAGTAAGGAAAGGGAATGTGAGAGTTCATGAGACAATACCAAATTTAAAAAAAAAAACTTTCAGCTACAAATAGGGCAAATACTGAAGATGACATTTGCATTGCTATGAGGAAAGGACAGTGGATTGGGAACAGTTAAGTTGCTCTTGCAGAGAACTGGCGCAAACATGACATAATAGGATGAATAGTCCTTTTCTATTCAGTTGGTTAGCTCAGTTGACTGGGTGGCTTGTTTGTGATGCTCAGTGACACCATCAGCCCAGGTTCAATTCCTATTGATTTTGATTTTATTGTCATGTGCACCAAAATACAGTGAAAAGCTTTGTTTACGAGCGATACAGGCAGATCACAGCAAGCAAAGGATGTATAGATTCAAAAGACTTAGAGGCATACAAGTTACATTATTTGAGGCTGGAGTCCATTCAACAGTCTGATAACAGCTGGAAAGAAGCTGTTCCTGAACCTGCCTGTGTGTTCAGGCTTCTGTCTTCTGCTTGACAGAAGAGGTTGTAGGAGGTCATTCCCAGGGTGCAATGTGTCTTTGATGTTGGCTGCCTTTCCACGGCAGCAGGCCGTGTATATAGAGTCCATAGATGGAAGGTTGGCTTCCGTCGTGGCCTGGGCTGTGCACATCACCTTCTGTAGTTTCTTATGGTCCTGGGCAGAGCAGTTGCCGTACCAGGCCATTGTACACCTGAACAGAATGCTTTCAATGGTGCATCTGTAGAAGCTGGTGAGGGACCTCATGGATCATGCCAAATTTCCTGAACCGCCTGAGGAAGAAGAGGCATTGTTGGCTGTGGTCAACATAAAGGCCCTGCCTTTTCTACCTCACCTGAGATGCAGTGACCCTCAGGTTAAACTTTCTACCAATTGGCTTCTTCCAGTGACAGGACAGTCTGTGGTGACTTTTGCTTCCTGTGTAGTAACCAATCTTTGATTCTTTGAATTATTATGGAAGTTATTCCTCCTGCTTTATAGTTTTTTTAGTGTCGTAATTTTTATCTGCTATGAACATTTATACTAAGCAAAATAGATTCATCCAACAACAATTAGTATGGCTGGCATGTCAGATATGGTATTGTTTTCTGTCAATATAATTTTTAAAGTTCTGTATGGAAGATATGGAATCTGGATCATCCACATTGCATGATTTTCTTTTCATTTCCTTGAGTACAGACTGGATAACCACCAGGGATCAAGGTACTTGGTGAGATTTAGACAGTTCACATATGAAGGAAATCAAACCAGATAACACATTATTCAAACAAGTGAGATAATTCTTTATTGTTATTAACTTTAATTTATAATAGACACAGATGGCTCCTCAATGCTTCCAATGGCTTTAACACATACTTACACTCACTCAAACATTGACTGGATTCCATCTTGAAAACCTCTAAATTTAATTTACATTGACTCGTGTCCATTCCAGTCTCAGACAGAATCACTGAGGTTGAGCAAAAATTTCAACATGGCAATTTGATGTAACTACTTTAATAAATGTTAAAAATTGCAATTTTCCTGTGTATGGTAATAAAATCAGATCTTACAAGTTTAATTCCACATAGCAAGCCACAGTCCTGCCTTGGCTAACAATGTCATCGGAAATGTGGAGTTATGCAAAATTAATCCACATTTTAGAGTCCACTTGAGTGTGATAAATACCACTAATAAACTTAAAAATGTGGTCTATAAAGTTTTCTGTGTTCTAGATTCAGATTCCAGTCAGTGATGAGGAATGGAAACAGCACACTTGAAGACTTATAGTAATCACAAAACATATACTTTTGACCCAGAATAGATTTGTGATCAGATTTCATTTCTTTCATGTTATTTGTATTATGAAACTCATTTTTATTCTCATGATTTTGTACACTAAATTATTAGGTCTAAAACTAATAACTAATATTACAACTATTGTGCCCATTTTAATTTAGTTACTATAAAAATAATATAGTTAAGATATAATAATTGCCAGAAGCACCACAAGCTAAGTCCCATTAACTTGCTTTATTGCTGATTTCAAATATTAGATAGTTTCAGAGCATTATAGCTGGAATGGCACATAACCTACAACCCAGAAACAGGCTATTCGGTCCAACTAATCCATGATTCACACTAGCCTCATTCCATTCTACTAGTCAATTCCAATTCCTTTCTTCCTTGTGCATTTCAGCTGAAACTAGGCAAACAGAGGTGGAAGAAACATAGAAGGATACAAGTATGTTTTGATGAAGAAAGTTGGTGGAGGATTATGTGAGGCCTAAATGCCACAATTGATCTGTTGAACCTTTAGCTTGAATAGCTCACAAGATCTGGGTTATCTACATTGATCCAGTGCAATTCTCTGACACATAGCTGCAGTTTAGTCTTGGCCAGGCAGAAGTACATTTCTATTGTGCATTCCTCCCACCTGGTTGGAGTTGGAACAGCGATAGCCAAGAGCAAACAGTGTGCAGAGATAGAATGTGGTCACTTCTCCCAATCATTGACAAATAAACAATTTTAAAGGGGGGAGAGGAGATTGTAACCATTTGAATTAAAGTTAAGTGGATGCCTAGAATGACTGGTTAGAGGAAGTCTCTGAATATCATGTGAACTGAGTTTGATACTGTGCTGAATTTACATGCCATGTGGTATCCAATTAAAAGTCCATGAAACAATCCATTTTAAGGAAACTCATATTTCACTTCATTCTAGAGTCAGGTGTACAATGCATCCTAAGTACCAGCTGAAAATTGAATACGATCACCTCCTCAACAGCAACCAGCACGAAGATACATTTTTAAAATGTTTGTTCCAAAACTGGAAGAAAATCCCAGTTGCACTATTTCACATTATTAATAGTAAAAAAAAACCTGGCATGTTTTTTTTATTAACATTGCCATTTTGACTTTTTGATTTTAAATTAACAGTGATCAGCTTGAGGGTCTGAATGGCCTGCTTCTCTTCCTTTGCCAGCAAGTCCTTCTCCATGGTTACATTGGACCCTGTCTATCTGAAATATGAGCTGATACTGGGTGACTTCGTACAGTTTGAAAGCATATATCCGTTTCAATCTGTCCCGTGCAATGTAAAGAAAGCTTAAGTCTTCCTGATCACTAATTTTTTAACTTTGCATTTCTAAATTCACAAGTCCCATTTTGTAAATCCAATTCAAATATTTGTACTACAAATAATCTTAACTGGACACTGACAAGCTTTTATAAACTCCACCGCATTGAACAAGAAAACATCATAAATGTGCACTGTTTCAGCTCCATATATCTTTACATCTCAGTAGGGACAGATTAAATGGCTTCTGCACTTTGCTGTCTCAGTTGAAAGGGGAAACAGTTAAATGTCAGACTATAATACAACTTGACTTGTCCAAGGCAACTTCCATTATCTCTACCTCCTCCTTCCCTGGAGAGAAGTGGTTTAATTTCCTGTCCTGGGCCAGAGTCCACCATCACATGTTTGTGTTTCTCACCGAGCAGCACAAAGTGATGAAATACGACATCTGGCTGGGGAGTGATTTTGAAGAGGTAAATTAATTGTGGGTCCCTTGAGTCCAAGCAGAGAGTAATGAAGGCCAAACAGGCCAGGATTAGCTCTCCATCTTTCTGATTTAGGTCATTGTGTTAACCCCATGTAGTTATGTTATCAAAATGAAATACTGTAATCCAATCACGAAAATACAGTTGTTGAGTTTCTTACAAAAGTATTCTTACCAATGACAACATGAGCAGTTTAATATTTGTGTTCAGTTACAAAGATTGGGTTAACCCTTTGAAAGTCTAGCATTGTAAATGTTTTTGATCTTAAAGCAGCTTGAAATTTCAAGTTTGGAGCAATGAAGATGACAGAGTAGATCTACCTTTATTTTTGTTGTGAGCTGGGATATTGCTTCACATTTGAGCTGTCTTAAATAAAAAGTGAGAAAACAGCAAAACATTGTACAGGAGATGGACAATTTTCAAAACTAAGTCTATAGTCACTCTAGTAAATAATATGATTATATAGTTAAGATCACAATAATTGTAGTGTATGGGATAATTAACTAAGGGACTACTGTATGAAAGGATAATTATTTACATTCCAATAAGCCTAAATGTAACAAGTACTGTTGTAGGACTCTGTAGTACTGCCCTACCACAGGAAATAAGCTAACACCTGAACTGATTTTAAGGAGAAATCTGGACAAATAATGAAAAGATTTGGAACTTATTGCAGGCACAGCACTATCAAGGTTTTTTGAACTACTTTGGCAAAGTTGAAAACAAAACTCTTCAGAGTGAGAAGAAACAGTATGATTTTCACCTTATCTCTCACTGTCCTAAGTTTACATACTTTTTTTATTCATTCATGGGATGAGGGGTGTTGCTGGCTAGGCAGCACTTATTGCCCATCCCTAATTGCCCAGAGGGCAGTTAAGAGTCAACCACATTGCTGTGGGTCTGGAGTTATATGTAGGCCAGACCAGGTAAGGATGGCAGTTTTCCTTCCCTAAAGGATATTAGTGAACCGGATGGGTTTTTCCCTGACAATTGACAATGGATTCATGGTCATCATTAGATTCTTAATTCCAGATATTTATTGAATTCAAGTTCCATCATCTGCTGTGGTGGGATTGGAACCCAGGTCCCCAGAACATTATCTGGTGAAGTACAGGGAAGTGGATACTTGCATGGTAATGTCTATTCCTTTAAATGGTTGTATTTTCTTGCAAAATACAGTAAAATTAAAGGTTTTAAAATGAACACTTTCATTTGAAATTTGAGATAGTCCTGTTATTCATGTGAAAAAGAAAACAGACACACTTATGCTAAACTGTCATTAGGTGACTGGGTAAATGGATAAACAATAGGAGAGTAATGGGCTTACGCAAAATGCAGAATCTCAACAAGAGCAAAACTTTGAGTAAATTTTAAGACATAGTTAACAACCTCATAAAATAGATCCAGATTGAAGAAGATGTTTCAGCTAACCTTATTTCAACTTTCTAGAATATCAATAGCTATGATTATACATTACGGTTTCCAGACTTTTTTTTTGTTTATTCATGTGGTGTGGGTATAACAGGCTAGACCAACATTTATAGTCCATCGCTAACTGTCCTTGAGACAGCGGTGAGCTGCCTTGTTATACTGCCGTAGTCCTTGGGGTGTCGTGACATCGATAGAATTGTTAAGAATGGAGTTCCAGGATTTTGACACTGAAGGAATAACAATAAATTTCCAATTTAGGATGTTGAGTGTCTTAGAGGAGAACTTGTGGGTGTTTGTATCCCATAAGTCTGCTGTCCTTCTCCTTTCACAGATGTATTCTACAGTTGTGGATTTGAAAGCTTCTGTGAGATGAATGTGGGTACGTTGCATCTATGCATCTTGTAGATGGTGCACATTGCTGCCTCCGTGCATCAGGAGTGAAAGAATTGAACTTTAAAGCTATTGGTTAGTGTGTAAATCAAGCAGGCTTCTTTGACCCAATAGTATTAGGCATTCTAAGCATTGTGGGAGCTTCACCCATCCAGGCAAATAGAGTATTCCACCACATTCCTGACTTGTGCCTTGTAAATAGTGCACAGGAACTGGGGAGATAGGAGATGAGTTACTTGTCTGAGAATTCCTAGAGTCTAATTTGCTTTTGTAGCCTCAATATTTATCTGGCTGATAAAATTCCGTTTCTGGCCAATGGTAAACTTTAGATTGCTGACAGTAGGGGTTTTAGAGATGGTAATGCCATTGAACATTAAGGAGAGGTGGTTAGATTCTCTTTTGTTGGATATGGTCTTTGCCTAGCACTTGTGTGGTGCAACTGTTGCTTGCCACTTAGCAGCTCAAGCCTAGATGTTGTTCAGGTGTTGCTGCCTATGGCCAGCGGGGAATGATGCTGAACATTGTGCAATCATCAACAAAGCTCCTCACTTTTGACCTTATGAAGGACCGAAGGTTCTTGATGAATCAGTAGAAGACATTTAGCTCTAGCATATGACCATGAGGAATCCTACAACGACATCCTGAGACTGAGATGATTGACCTCCAATAACCACGCCCATCATCCTCTTCCAGTTTCTAGTTGCCTGCAATCTTCTGAGATACAACCAGGGTCCCTGCCTCAAACACCTTTTGCTGAATCCCTGTTTCAAACATGAGGCATTCTCTTGGGTGACAAGACGCTTCTAGAAATGTGCCACAAGTCGGTGGCTTCAACGTTTAGATTTCCCTTTCATGCCTCCATGTTGTATGTCTTTAATTTCTCTTCAGTACAATTGGAGTTGTGTTGTACCTATAGCTACTTAAGTTACAAAGCTCGTGGAACTACTTGGTTGTATGTGTATATTTTTGAATAGCAGGTGGTGTCAATTTTTTTTTTGAAGCTGTTCAACTTTTACTATTTTTCCGTTTTGGCATACATGACATGATGAGGGATAACACCACAAATATCTTGAGCTGCATTTCAGCTTCTGTCCTGGTATTTTCTATCCTTAAAGATTGGATGGGTGGAGAGTTTCAATACTTTGAACAGGGGTATGAACCAGAAGGAGAAAACCAGGGAGGAAAACAAAGGAAACTACTTGGACAGCATGACCTGAAACTTATTGCCTATGTCAGGGCTGGAGTCAAAAGAAGGAAAGTGCCAATATTAACAGGTGAACTGAGGGAGAAGAAAACATCAACTTGGGGAAAACGAGTGCCAGTATGAATTAGAGAGGAAGATTTGCTTTGCAGCATTCAATTGATGAAGACATTACTGAGAAGAAATTGATTTCCAGTGTCTTAAAGAGAAAGAAGTGAGAAATGAATTGCCTGAGAGGTAGAGGTGAAGAATTATTTGCCCGTGATATTTATTAGGATGCAATTAGTTTTAGTTAGTTTCTCACATGCAGGCAGCAGAGGATGAGGAACAGCCTCTGGAATATTGGAAGAATGAGTAACGTGGAATATCATGGTAGGAAAGGAAAGGAGACTGGAGAGGCCAGATCTAAACTTTCTGAACGGAATGCAGGACTCCTGGTGACTCCTGCTACTGTGCTCCACAAAAGAAATCATAGCTTGTATAGAAGTAAAATACTGTGGAATCTGGAAATCTGAAATTAAAACAAAGTGCTGGAATAGACAGGCAGTACCTGTGGAGAAAAACATAATTAACTGATAGGATTTTCATTTCAGCGTCCCAATTCCACCATTGAGAAGAAATGCAGGTCAGGGACAATCACATGTTGGCACCAGGACCTAGGGGACAAATTTTGACGACAAGGCCAATTAACTGGATCCTGAAGGAACCCTGTTCATCGAACAACAGAGAATAGACTCCCATGGTTGTGGGACCAGTAGAAGGTCCTCCAAAACTAAGATTGGTGGCTTCACTATAGAAGATAGAAGTTGTAGGAAGAAGAAGCAGAGGATGTCTCAAGATAGAGCTGCCTCCTAAAGACAATATAATATATAATATCTATTTTAAAACAAGAGGTTACAGCGACAGGGCTGTCATCATGGGGAGCAACTCATTCATAGGGAGGATTCTGGCAGCAGCTGAGGCCCTATGGTTACGGTGAGTGCAAGAGTATGGGTCTCCAAGCTCGATGGAGGGCTTTTCTGTTTAGAGGCTGCCTCTATCCATCTATCCCTTGGCAGGCCTGCATGCTGACAGGGAAATTCTGGTTGGCACAAGCAGAGTGACCTCAATGGACCCTTTAATTGGCCCAATTAGCTACCTTTTGCTGTTGTTTACTGTTTGTGGGAAATTTTGCACCCACATGCCTCTGGATTCTACCCTCACAGACATATGAACCAAATTTTCAATGTTTCAGATCAACAAGCTTTTCAGTTTAATTAGCAAATATAGAGCCATAGAAATGTGTTACTTTTACAAAATGCCTTAAGATTTAAACTGCAATCCTAATTACCTAAAAAAGTATTAGTAGAAAGTAGCATAATGGACCTTTTTCAATTTTTTGGATTACCAGCTGATCCTCACTTTAAAATGTTGGAAGTTTCAATAGGGCTGACTCATCTGCTACATATTGACCTGTGATTTCCCATTTTTCAATTGCTTCTACATTGCCAGCAGGAAGCAATCCAAATGGTGCTAATAATATACATTTGCTTCTGGACTCATCTGTATGTGGTGACCATGGAACTCATTAATTGATGTCAGCATAATAGTCTTATAATGTGGAATGTTACTGTATCTCCAACAGGGTCTTTACATTGACTATCTCTGAACAAAGAGACCTGACCAAAATGCTATTATGATTCCCTCCCATGAACTAGTTTTAATATATTATTCTTAATTAAAGTTATTATTGAGCATAAGTAGCAATAAAAATGGAACAAGTTACTTCCCATAAGAATAACAATTATTTTACATGGCCTTTAAATATGGAAGTACAAGCCTCATTCATGACAAAAGAACTTAAGTACAATTAGACTATATTTGGAATAAGATACAACTAATTACAGACTATTGCAAACTACTTGTGATCAGCCATTAAGTGTTTATAAAAATGCACAAACAACAAATCACAAATATGAATTACAATTGAAAATATTATCTCTGAACTACAGTTAAAGCAAGGCAACTTCAATCAAAGACTATAAACCACTAACATCATTAAAGATACACTTGCTTTTTTTTAGTATTTGTTGTAAAGTTGAAAATCCACATCCCTGACATTTCACTTTCCATCTTATTCCTCATGGCTTCCTCATAAGTAACTTTAATTACTAAATATTTACCTTATGTTTTAGCTACTTAGCTGTCCAGCCTGGAAGCATAACTCCTTTAATTTCACAGTTAAATTAAAACCTTGTTTAAGTTTTTTTCCCTAAGTCTCCACTCTCTGACCAGAATCTTGTGATCCTTGTAATTATTCTTCCACAAATGTGGGTCTCAACTTCTATAGCACTGGCTGTCCAAACAGAGTTGCAAACCTGTCAGTGGCTTTCAATTAAAATGCACCATCTGATTAAGAACTGTAGCAGACCTGGGAGCATGGAGAACCCAATGTTGAGCCCTGGACAAATTATAAACATTTAAAATTTATTGTGGGCACAGCTGCCATGCCTTCATTACAGAGAGTGATGCCCTGAACAGAATGATCTGTGGATGTAAACATTCAAAGCAGCTCCTGGAAGCAAGTGCATTTAACCAGATGTTGATGAATCTGTCACCTTTTTTGCCAGGGGGTTATCTTCATTTACCAACTGGGCTTCATCCTCCCTGTCCTCTGGGTGACATCCCAGCAACCTTGTACCAATTGGTACCTGCATGGATCTAATTAGCCAGCTGCTGCTGCTTAAGGATGTTACAAAATTTTAACTTGACACATTAACTCTGTTCTTCTGTCCACAGATGCTGCCAGATCTGATGATTTCACCACCAGTTTCTATTTTCATCTCTTTGTCAGATTTTGAGGTTGTTGAGGTTGGTTGGCTCGCCGAGCTGGTTTCTTGTTTCGCAGATGTTTCATTATCATGCTTGGTAACATCCTCAGTGCAGCCTCCGATGAAGCGCCGGTGTGTTTTCCTGCCTGGATTTTATACTCTGGGGTCCGTTGAGATGGATTGCCTCACTTCCAGTTTTCCTTCGAAGTGGAATGTATATGGGGTTGAGTTCAATGTATTTATTAATAGCATGCTTCGTGGAGTGCCATGCTTCTAAGAATTCTCATGCCTATCTCTGCTTCGTGTTGCTGCAGTATGTTGTTGCCCTTTTAAATAGTGTTCGCACGCAGCTTCATTTTTGTGTGTGCTGGGATGGTTACTATTGAAGTTCAATACCTGGTCTGTGTGGGGCTTTTCGGTGTACTTTCGTTTGCAGTTCCCCATTTGTCTTGAGCTCTACCATGACGTCCAGGAGCAGGCACTGTTTGTTTTTCTCCTCCTCTCTGGTGAATTTTATTCCGGTGAGGGTGTTGTTTATAAGTTTGTGTGTCTCCTCTAATTTGGTACGTTTAAGGATGACAAATGTGTCGTCTACGTAGCGTGTCCACAGTGTTGGTTGGATTTGCAGAAGGGCAGTACTTTCTAGTCTTTGCATCACTGTTTCTTCTGAGTC
>NC_063342.1:34676480-34763315 GCF_021869965.1 Rhincodon typus
GAAGAAGGGTCCAGACCCAAAACGTCAGCTTTCCTGCTCCTCTGATGTTGCTTGGCCTGCTGTGTTCATCCAGCTCCACACCTTGTTATCTCAGATTCTCCGGCATCAGCAGTTCCTACTATCTCTAGGAATTTGTGCTAAATGTTTCCTTGGGGAAGGGGAGGAGAATTGGAAGCTGTTTAGAAATGAGGTGATTTGCACTAAAAATGAGATGAAAACTCATAGAAATAAGGTAGTCACTGCTTATTAGTGAGCGTCTGAACACATCGTTTACACCTTAAGTGCAAACGCAAAAATGTTTTTCTTGATACTAAAATTCTGATTTTTTTCTTTCATTTTTAATGTTGTTTTTGCATTGTCCCATCTCGTGGAAGGAAACAAATAATTCCGCTCTGTTTCTTGGACAAGTAAAGTACATATTTGCATATAACCTGCATGTCCAAAAAACCCATTCTGTTCATATGGTCAGGATTGTACAAGACTGCCAGATTTCCACAATATGAAGACACCAGGGCTGAAAGACATATAAATCTTTAATATATTAGGGAAAATATAATACCTCATTGTAAAAATCCTTGGCGCTTGACATGGTCACATTACATGTGTAATAAAGTTCCTTCCACCTCATAATATTGCCAACTTTCTATGGTGGTCTAATATTCATTTTTTTGAAACCTGCTGGGAGTGATGTAAAACGTGTCCAAGATCTTTAGCATTCCAAGTGGATCTTCTAAAATTGGAACAGATGTGTTGCAAACTTTTAACGCTAAACATTTATCTTGTATTTACATCCCACAAATTCTTTGGTAGAATTGAACACACATCTGCAGTAATTAACTAGAAATATCTAAGGTTTGTAAAAACAATATTTTTCAGGAAATGATCCAAATTTTGCTTGGGACTGTCCCACTGCTGCATTATTTTATCCATCTTTAAATCATCCTGTTTCAGTCCAAAGCAGTGTTTTAAATAATTACATATACAGTTTGCAGTATGCATGGCTAGCAATGTTAACCTTCTCAATTTCATTTTTTTTGTATGAAACCATATGAAGGGACTTTTCTGAATGTGCAATTGAAGATGAGAGGTTTAAAAAATGCCCTGACGGTCCCTGGTCATGAGCGTTTAAAAAGCCAAAGGGTATAAATGTTTCTGGTGTAGTTTTCCAAAATGGTATTTATAGTTCATTCCAGCCTACAAAAATTATAAAGAATTTGACAGGGACCTGAAATGTTAAGAATAGATATGATTGGGGCAGGTGGTGATGATGATTTTTGCATCCTCCTTATGCTAACAAATAGCCAAGAAGACCTTTTTTTTTTTCAATCATTCATATGGGATGAAGGTATCACTGGCCAGGCCAGCATTTATTGCCTATCCCTAATTGCCCATATTGCTATGGGTCTGGAGTCAAATGTAGGCCAGATCAGGTGAGGATGGCAGACTTCCTTCCTTTAAAGGATGTTAGTGAACCAGATGGGCTTTTCCAACAATCAACAGTGGATTCACAGTCATCATTAAACTCTTAATTCCAGAGCTTCAGTGGATTCTAATTCCACCATCTGTTGTGGTGGGATTTGAACCCGAGACCCCAAAACATTACCTAGGTCTCTGGATTAACAGTCCAGCAATTATACCACAAAGCCATTGCCTCCTCCTTTAGACAATCTGTGTGAAATAAATACATTGATATTAAAGAATATAGGATTAATGATTTCTCCATACTGTATAACAATTGGGAAAACTTACAATTACAAATAACATTCTAATATGGTTAGCTGGAGAGGAATATATTTTAGAGAAAGGTAAAATGAAAAGTGAATATATATATATATGACAGAATACAATATAATTTGTCATAAAAAGTGCAACATCTTAAAAGATGGACAGAACTCCAATAAATTAAACTGTTTACACTTGAGATGCCATGAGACCAACTTGAATTGTTTTACCGTGGAGATAATCGACACTACATTGAGAATTGGAACAGAGTTACCCTTCCAGCTGATTAACTTGCCAAGCTAACTAGTTTGGGAATACAACTTTTCTGATCTGTCTGAGCTGTACTCTGATTGCTTCCTGCCTTTTTGTGATCCAAAGTATATATATCTTGGCAGCAATTGTCATCCCATTAGACACTATGCCTTGTATATAAAAGAGACATAAGTACTTTTTTTTGCTCTTGAAGTGGAAGCATGGAGGTCAGAGCAAACACTCAGGTTCTGGATTTGACCCTTAACAGATGGCATTGCATGTAAGGAATGCCACGACATAACAGCACACAGATATTTTCTAAGCATAAGTTTTTCAGATGATCATTGAGCAGCATTTCTTTAAGCTCCTAAGAGGAGAATCTAAGTATAGTTTAATCATGTTAAGATAAATAATTTTAGCACAATACATTAGTTAATATGACATACAATGTAATAGTGATCTATCCAAATCAAAATTGCATGACAATCATCAATTTTAAATCATGTTCAAGGTAAAATATTAAATTATGTTCAATATATGTTTAGACATATCTGATCAGAAATGGTGTGTCTCCCCATACTCTGACTTTTACAGAGTCCATCTGTACCTGTCAGCCAGCCTTTTCAACGTATCTGCTTATGCTGGGGATTGTGTAGGGCAGCTGAAACTTGTTTCTGGAGAGGCAGGGCATAGTCTATTGAAATTGCATTGTGTATTTTGTCTACACTTCCAAGTTCAAATTTTGTAAACATTGGTTATTGCTCATGTGCCAGCAAACCACCGAAAATGCAACCACAGCAGTCTCTCAAACAGAACTGTGATCTGGCCAAAGATTGTTTTCACTGTGGCACTGCTTATTCACACTGGATGATGTCATTCTATTGGCAGTGTAAAGATTGTAGAAAAGCCCATCCACTTTGCGTTTGTTTGTTGCTCATCAGCAAAATCCACTACAAAGGCTGATACCAACGGGTGTCATGTCATCCTAGGGTCTTAAAAGAGGTTGTTAATGAGGTAGCAGATGCATTTGATATTTTCCCAAAATTCCATAGATTCAGAAAAGGTTCCATCCGACTGGAAAATAGCAAATATAACCCCTCTATTCAGTAAGGGAGGGTGGCAGAAAACCGGAAACTACAAGCCTCTATCACCTGATGGTTGTCATGGAGATGTTAGAATTCATTGTTAAAAATATTGTACTTGTAAAATCCCAAAGTAATTAGGAAATTCAGCATCAATTTGTCAAAGGGAAATAGTGTTTAACCAATTTATTGGAGTTCTTTGAAGGAATAGTATGAACAGTGGATAAAGGGGAAGGTGTAATACACTTGGATTTCCAGAAGGCATTTGCTAAAGTGTCACATTAAAGTTTATTACAGAAGATAAAAGCTCATGGTGTAGGGGATAGCATATGTAGAAGATTGGCTGGCTAGTTGACAGAAAACAAAGACTATGCAAGAATCAATTGTGCAAAAATCAATATGCAAGAATATGCAAGAACAATAGTCTTTGTCTGACTGCAGGATGTGATGATTGGAGCTCTGCAGGAGACTCAGTTTTTTACAGATTACTTCAATGACCTAGAAGAGAAACCTGAAGGCTTTGTAGCCAAACTTTCAGCTGATACCAAGCTATGTATGAAAGTACATTGTGAAGAAGACATAAGGAAATTTCAGATAGAGATAACTAAATTGAGTGAATGGGCAAAAATATGGCAGGTGGAGTATAAGGTGGGAAAATGTGGAGTTGTTTGACAGGAAGAAAAAAAGAAACAAAATATTACATAAACAGAAGGTACTACAGAATTTAAGGTGCAGATGGACTTGGGTGCGTGAGTCTCAAAAAATAGTTTGCAGGTACAACATGTAATCAGAAAGGCTAATGTGATGTTGTCCTTTGTTATGAGAGGAATTGACTGTAAAAGTAAGAATGCTATGCTTCATTTATGCAGGACATTTGTGAGACCACAACTCAAATAATATGTGCAGTTTTGGTCTCCTTATTTAAGGAAGGATGTAAATGCATTGGAAACAGTTCAGAGAAAGTATAAAATTATTACCTAGAATGGGACATTGTCTTATGATGATGGTTGGGCTTGTTTTCACTGGTGTTTAGAAATATGAGGGATGACTTCATTAAAATGTATAAGATCCTGAATAGTCTTTTTCCTTCATACCTAACAAAGTTCTAATGGTTATAAAACTAAATTTTCTCTGGAATTTTGAAACACTTATCTTAATGACATTGGAATGAAGGTTCTGTTTTATGTCATATTTGGAGATTGTGACAAGCTTACCAGCTTCCATGCAGCATCAAATCTTCATATGATCGCAGTTACGCATGTGATTCCTGCACATGCTAACAATCTCCTTGAATTGCATGTTGCCACTTTATTGGTATCTGCAAACTGAAAGGCGTAACAAGAAAGTAGCATATCGATCCCAATTTGTCCCCAGTCATGCATCACAGCAATGAATAGAATTTCATGTCTGGAAACAGACAGCGAAGAAACTTCTTGCTGAGAAAGATAGGGATGCATCTACCCCTTGGGACTCATCCATACAAGTTGTTAAGAAGCACAAGAGTGTGAACCTGATTAGAATCTGTGTTGATAAGTGATCACTAAACCGAGCCATACAATGGGGAAGACACTTGACACTGCCAGCTACTGATACCATAAGTGCAAGGTGCTAAAGACTTTGCTAAACTTGACTTCATTGCTAGTCACCAATAAACCAAGCTTACACCAGAACGTTAACACTGATTTTCTCTTCAAAGATGCTGCCAGACCTGCTAAGCTTTTCCAGCAACTTCTGTATTTGTATCTTATAGTATTCTCCAGTCACTTTTTCATTCTCTTTTCGTACAAGATACTCAACTTTGGAGTCAATTCAGCAGCTGAGTTATTTCAGCATTTGATTTAAATTGTACATCAAGGATTTGAAGGCATTTTGAACATCGGTGATGACGTTTTCATCTACAGTCATGCTGAAAGTGAATTTGAGACATGCGCGCCTACAATGTCTCAGAAATGGTGGAGATAAACAAATAGCTCCAGTACGATATGGGACCAAAATAACCATGCCACCAACCTCTTCCTAAATTGCTTCTAATATGAAAATCTAGATTATCAAGGATTGCTTAACATTATTTCAAGTTAAGATGGCCCCTCTAACTCCAGATCTTCCCCTTATTTCAATCTTGTGCGATAGATTACGGAAAAGGCTACTGTCTTTGTAGATCTATCATAACAATGAAATTTCCACTGTTGAACTACTGGTTTACAGGAGGAGGCTAGATCCTATAAAAGTTGTCATAAAAGATTCTCCTTCAGGAATGCTGAGCCTGGGCGGACTGTGGATAATCATAACACCATGTCTCGAGTAAGGGGGAAGTTATGCTGTAAATTGTCCATGTCATCACCAACATTTGCTCATGATATACCGTTCACGATGGACATGAGGATGAGATGTTTCAGGGGCTGATGCTGCTTGTCAGGAATGCAGGGAAGAGCAAGTCTGTTAAACCCATTAACTGCTCCCCAAGTACTATTTAATATTACTTGTTGCTTACCTCATAAAATCTTTCGCTTTGCCAATTGGATGCAAATACCTTTTTAGTGAAACAAAATACAGTGTCATTCCAATTGCGAACAGAGTGCTATGCCTGATCAGAATGATCAAGAAGAATTAGTCTAGCTGAATAGTTTAGGAAGCAGACAGTGAAAGCTGAAGGAGTCTTGGTTTTTCAAAATTCCTAACTCACTTTTGATTTTGCAAATATTTCATGGGTATATATCCCAAAGTTTTTTTTAAAAATTGTTTTCTTTCAGTGCCAGATCTTGCTCCTTTTGATATAACTGCCTCTTTGGGCTGGGGTGGGGGGGGTTGGGGGGAGCAGTTTAAAATGGGTGCTGCTGTTAACATTTTTTAGTGTCTATTTCTAATTCTTTCCAGCTAGTCCTACTCATTCCATTCATACTTCACCACCCAGCTTATGTTCTTCACCATTTACACAAATTTCAATATTCTTTTCCTGAATATTGCTGAAATCTCATCGTCTTGCCCAATGTGACTCTGAGGACAGGACCACTGTTTTGATGTTAGTTACTAAGATGAAGCAACTTTTAACATGGCCATTTAAGACCATGGCGCAGGCAGGTATTCCCTGTGGAGCAATTGTCTAAATAGACACACCATGAGCTCACTCACTCTCTCACTTCTAAATCCCTCACTTTTACCCATGGGAAAAGACCAGGTCACGAAGATCAGAGAAACAGGAAATAACTGGCTTTCCCTTTTTAAATGCTTTGATGTCTTAAAATTAGATATCTGAATTGTAATGCCTGTATTAAATAGGATATGTATTTCATGTATACTACTAGATATAATATACATTAGAATTGTATCATTGTATACATTAAATGTAAACAAATGAACTAATTTTTTTTGTTCACACTCAGATTTTCCATCACTTTGCTTATAGTGACTTGTTGGATAAAGTGGATACAATTCATAGTGCTTTTGTTAATAGTATTTTGTAAAGTTTGGAACTGAGATTTTGTTCATTTTCTCTGAATGCTCTGGAGTCTTTGTTATTCTTACATTGATAAATCATTCAAATATTTCATCTATGGTTCCTTCACCATATATATGCTTTTTTGAAGCTGCGGATGCAATTCAAGATGGGATGCAATGTAAGTAGATGTTTGGAGTCTGAAAATTCATATTGTTGTTGCAGTACTATTATTCACACTTACCCCTTCAGAAGTTGTAGGCTTAGTTCATTTAAACATTGAATGCAGAACCAGGATTAAGCCACTGTGGGGAGGAGGAAGCTGATTTCTGCAGCATTTAAAAATAAGTAGCAAAGTATGTTGGGAAATGATTTTTGAAAATTATTTCTTATAGCCTTTGTTAAAATGTTCAGTAAATTCTTACCAATGGGTTACCAGTGATCTCTTCACACTTCATGACTTCCATGCCCAGGATTGATTTTCAGGAAAGCATTAAATGGGGAAGAGGGCAGCAAACTTTGAATTTTGCAGATGCTGTTTTATGCATCTTCTATAGATCTACCAATGCAATCAATTAGTCAGTTATGTCAGACACTTGCATCAGCAATGGCAGAATGTATTGCACTGATGCTGACTTTTTATCTGTCAATTGGACATATGCTCTATTTTAGGTGGCCACATGTTTACACTGGAGAGTTTTTCATTGCCATGTACGTACTCTGTGTTTGCATCTGGCATGGTTTGCGGTTCCAGTTTACGAGACTTCATGGAATATTGAAGCCAGGATCTTTTGTGCTTCATCTTTCATAATAACTTCTTTTGGACTCAACTTGGCTTTAAAAGCTTCATCAATGTTAAAGCTGCAGCTCATCTACAGGTTAATTACAGTTCAGAAAGGGCCTGTATGGCTATCTATGTTGTTTTTGACTTCCTGGTGTTTGGGGAGATATTCATTTTCCTTGATTCACTGGAATATCCAAGAGTGACAACATCCTTCAGCCGCTTATTGTGGATTGATTTTAACCAGTAAACTGAGAAGGGGTAGACAAAACATATTAATGAAAAGCTAAGTTTATAGTAACAATGCCATAAAAGTCAAACAAGCAACCAGTTATCATAACATGCATCTGCAGTTCCTACTATCTCCGATTATAACATGTATATTGGTATTGTGTCACCATAGTCTTACCAGATCATAGGGCTGCTGTCTCATTACAGAGGGACAACTGGTGGTGATTTAACCTGAGGGCTACCATTCCTCAGACAAGGGGAGAGATTGAGATGGAGAGTCTTTCATGGTAACCACAGCCAGTGTGGGAATTAAACCCACACTGCTAGCATCATAGTGTTTTGCAAACCAACTGTCCAGTTAACTGAGCTAAACCAACCTCAATACTGTATACAGACTTGCATGTTAACATGCCTGTATATGAATGCTAGAAGTTGTTTTAACAGGGTATTCAAGGCTTTTGGCTTCACTTGGGTGTCTTTCCTGAATTTGTCTTCTCTAAGTTCGTTAAGATATATTGTCAAGCAGCAGTGGACAGCAGCGTGGGTTTCTCAGTGAGGAATTCATCTCTTAATGTCATTTATTTTAGAGGATGAAGGAGAGGCGACTTAATAGAGAATCCAGGAGACTTGGAGGTACTGCTGGAGATACACAGTAGCACAATCATTTTATTTGTACATCTTCCTGGCGTTCTATGTGAGTAGGTTAAAGCTAAAAGCCCAAGTAGAACTTTGCACTGACCAGTAGGGAGACCAACAAAATTCTTAAATTTTTGGCATAGTTATGCTAGGCCAAATTACCTTCTTCGGTGCTGTGTCATTCTGAGATTCCATTAAGTGAAAACATCACCTTTGCACTTAAATGTTCTGAAGAAGGGTCACTGAAGGGTCCATTGAAGCTGCCAGACCTACTGAGTTTCTCCAGCAATTTTCTGTTTCTGATTTCCAGCATCTGCAGTTCTTTTGGTATTTTTGCACTTAACTTCTTGTTCATAGGCTCATTCCGAGGGACAATGGATAATTCCAGTCAGCTAAGTAAATTTGCAGTCCATTCTTTACGAGTGATCCCAATTCATGACTTCCAACGCAGGGCAAGAAATTGAGAAACGGCCATTAAATGTTATCATCTTTGAGTTTCTCAGACTGTTTGGAGACGGAGGTGAATTTTATAAGGAGGCATAATGCTTACCCTGTTCCCTCTCCCCCACCCAAACTGGAGAAAAGTTGGTTTTGAGCGGACTGATTTTTGAAAAAGGCTGCCCCACATTGGGCTACCTTACAAGCTGAGAATGGAAATTACACACAAACATACAAAAACAGGAGGAATCAGCCAATCAACCCCTTGAGCCTGCTCTGCCTTTCAATAAAATCATGGTTGATCCATCTTCCACCTGTACTAGGGATTATCACTTTATCTGTCTTAAATGGATGAGCCATATTTTGAAACAGTAGAATTTGCCCACAAGTGGAAGCATGTGGACCACATGCAATCTGTCACATACCCTTTAGGATCTTCCAAGTTTCAGCCAAGTTCTCTCTTATTCTTCAAAACTCCAGCAGATACAAACCATCTTCCTGACAATTTCTCATTTTCCCACACTTGCTAGATGTTTGCCCCCTTAACCTCTCTATAAACGTTTGTAGCTTTGAATGGCTGTGCTGTCCTTGAGGGCTGCTAACCAATCAGAATGACCGCTACCAGAGCCAAGACATGGCTGTTTTTGCGATAACATGGGATTCCCTCAGGAAAGAAAACATGACACTGGACTAAGGTAAGTCCAGGGTATTTGGTCATGGAAGGATCAGGGACCCGAGGGAATGTGGTGAGAGGGGTGCGAGGTGTTTGAGTACTGGGAACTGGTGGGGAGAGGGAAAAGGCAGAAAGAAGGGTAACAACTCGGATCTTTGTGTCCCCAGTAGACACGAGGCATCCCCCGAAAGGAGGTACCTTGCCTTCCTACCATCTTTCAGCCTTAGATCATGAGAATGCAGGCTGGCCTCCTTCGTTCTGTTCCCTGACCACCATATTATGGTGGTGGTGGGTTTGTGGGTTTTGGGGGGCACCTTAACAAGCTGAGAATGAAACTTACACACAAACCTACAAATTAGGAGGAATCACCCAATCAACACCTTGAGCCTGCTCTGATTTTCAATAAGATCATGGTTGATCTATCTTCTACCTGTACTAGGGATGATCACTTTGTCTCACATTATCTCACTTTATTTACCAGTAAAAGTCGAAGGGCTGGGATCTGGCTGACGCTTTACCTGCCCACCATTTCATGCGAGACAGCTTGATAGTGGGTTGGAAGGCTATGGGCTAGTGAAATGGATCTACTTTACTCATCACTCCTGCCCGCAAAAACATGCTGGCAGTAAGTGGTCAAGTCCTCCCATAGATTACATTTGAGATCATATAACCCCACTATCCACCAGCTTAATTATTTGAATGAAAAGGGATTTCCCTCTTTTAATGTCTGATTTATGTATAAATTCTGGTATAGGTTTCTGCATGGCAATTCTCAGAAGCTGCTATTATTCATTATCCTTCAGCGGCTTTTATACACTTTCATGACTACGGGCTAGATATCTGATTCTCTAAGCTTGGAATGTGCCCAGACTTAGACTGCTGACTTTCTATCGCCTGTAAAGGCATTTGAGAACTCCGTAGTGTTGCTATCCTGAGGAAATCTTCCAACCCATCTCCTGTTTAGCCACAAAACATGGGGTCAGGGTATTTGTTGCCATTAATCTGGAGGAAATTAGATCTTTTAGAATTCCTAATAGTCTT
The DNA here is from genome assembly GCF_021869965.1 of Rhincodon typus. Classification (NCBI taxonomy): domain Eukaryota; kingdom Metazoa; phylum Chordata; class Chondrichthyes; order Orectolobiformes; family Rhincodontidae; genus Rhincodon; species Rhincodon typus. The sequence goes on from NC_063342.1 coordinate 34,686,770, forward strand.
TAATCTTTGGGCGAAAGGAGACTGATGATCATGCCCTGGAGATCTCGGAATCTGGTAGATATTACTTTCTCCATTCTCCTCGTTCCGTCACCTAAAGCTTGAATGCCTGAACATTAGAGGTGATGAGTTGCCTCCAGGCATCTGAATTCTGTGGGATGTAAACAGAGGTTTCTGCAGCTGCCGTTTATTCCAGGCTTCTCTGTAATATTGTGCGGCACTCTCCTATATTCCCGTAAATAAGGACGACTCTGGACTTTACTACCAGCCCTACCAGATTCTGCACATATTGGAGAGGCTTTGCCTCCCTCTGTGTTTGATACTTTGTTGTTTTCGTGGCAGACTTTCTTCAGTCATTGTGAGAATGTTTTCCATCCAAGATTTGATAACTTAGAAACCTCAGACAAAGTGGTATCCTTTTTCCTTTTTGTCATTTCTTTCTTTGATTTCCATGCATGCCATGCAATACCCAGTTACCCATTCACAAACAGACTATATTCCCACTAGTGCCTACATCTTGATTATAAAATACTAAGGAGAGGGCGACTGATGTATGGACAATTTTTTTGTTGACTGTCTCACTGGTTAAGGATTCAGTCCCTCTAGACCACTCTACCATTCAATACAAATAAGAGAAAAGAACTTTTCTTATCTCTGTCCCAGAAGAGCAACCCATAAGTTTAAAATAGTGCTCTCTAGTTCTTGATTGACCTACTCATAGAAACATTCTTTCCAAGTCCATCTTGTCAGGATCACTCAGTGTCATATACACTTCAATCATGTCTTCTCTTTTAAACTCCTATAGAAACCAGTTCAACCTGTTCAACCTATCCCCATATGACAAAACATTCATTCTAGATATCAATCTAGCAAACCCCCTCAAAAACACCCCACAATGAATCCTTCCTTAAATAAGAAGATGAAAAATGCTCATAGATTTTTGAGATGTGTTCTTACCAGTGTCCTGTATAAATGAATCATAATATCTTTACTTTTATGTTCAATTCCTCTTGTAATAAAGGAGAGCATCCCATTAGCCTTTTTTGATTACATACTATAGTTGCATATTAACTTTTTATGACTCATGCAATAAATCTTTCTGCATCTTGGAATACAGTGATCATTCTCCATTTAAGTCATACTCCTTTTTTTCACTCTTCCTGCCAAAGTGCACAACTTCATATTTTCCCATATTATATTACACCTGTCAGATTTTTGCCCACTCACCCAACATCTATCAATCTCCTTATGTCATCTTTGAACATATTTTCCTACCTATATTGGTGTCATCTGTGATTTTAACTACTTTGCCTTTGCTCCCCTAATTAAAGTTATTGCTATAAATCATAAAAAGTTGAGGCCCCAGCACACATCCCTACAAGACTTCACTCATTACATCCCATCAAACAGACAAAGGTCCCATTTGTTCATAGTTTCTGTTTTCCCCCTTATTTTGAGGCCATGCCCCGTAGTTCTGGTTTCACCCGCCAGTGAAAACAACCTCCTTGCTTCTATCTTATCTTTCCCCTTCATAATTTTATATTTTTCTACAGGATCCCCCTCATTCTTCTTTTCTTATTACCTGATATTAATTCATCATTCTTGCTCTCTAGAGGGCCAACAGCTACCTTACTTATTCTTTTCTTTTTAAATTCCTGTAGAAACTCTCACTATCCAGTTTTACCTTCCTAACTAGTTTCCTCTCATTCCTTCCTCCTGATTAACATTTTAATCATTTCCGCCATTCTCTGATGTTTTAATCAATCATCTGACCTACTACTCATCTTCGTACAGCTAAATGCTTTTTCTTTAAGTTTGATGCTGCTCCTATTTTTTTAGTTAATCACAGATGGTTGTTATTCTATTTAGAATTTTTCTTTGCAGTAAGAATATTTTGAGCATTCTGAAACATGCCCTGTAATCTCTGCCACAGTGTCTGTATTGATCTGTCCCCCGTATTCTGGTATTCTATTAGTATTCTGGTTCATTCTGCTAGCTCAACTTTCATGTGCACAAAGTTACTCTTATTTAGGTTTAAAATAACAGTCTTAGTTCCAAACTTTTCCCTTTTAAACTGAATGTAAAATTCAATTATGTTGTGGTTGCTACTACCTACAGGTCCCTTTGCTCTGAGCTTATTAATTAAGCCTGTTAACATCAAATAAAGGGAAGGTGATGGCCCAGTGATATTATCACCAGACTGCTAAGCCAGAAACCAGGGAATTGGGGAACGTTCTGAGGAAAGGTCACTAGACCTGAAATGCTAACTTTGATTCCTCCCCACAGATACTGCCAGACCTGCTGAGCTTTTCCAGCAATTTCTGTTTTTGTTTCTGATTTCTAGCATCTGCAGTTCTTTCAGTTTTTAATTTAGTATTTGATATCTGGAACCCCTGAGCAAAATTCATCTCCAGCTATTGTGCAAATGCCATCCTTAATTAGCAATACTACACCTCAATCTCCTTTGTTCTGTGGAGAATAAGCCGAAAATTTCAAACTTAACCTTTTAAATAAAATCCTCTATCCTTGGAACTATTCCAGCAAAATGGTCTGCACTGTTTCAAGGAGTTTAACAACTTTCTTGAGGTATAGTAACCATGACAGTACTCAATATTCCATTTGAGGCCTGATCATTTTAGAAATGTTCAGCTTCACTTCCCTGCTTTTTGGCCCATTGCTTCTATGCATGTAGCTAGGTCAACTTCTGTGTACGAACTACACTATCTGTGAGTGGAAGTGGGAAGATTCAGCCAAGTTAAAGGCTGGTCTCCATTGCACAGCTAACTTCCCACTAAAACTGGCAGGCAAGTTGGTGAAAGGTGGTGCACCAGTGTAGAACCACTAAAACCCATTGGCAGAACACCACCTCTGGAGACTAGAGGGAATACTCCTCCACTCTATGGTAAGTCTTTTAGATTAGGACCCAACAGAAAATTTTCAGCTGAGTCTTATATTTTCTTTTGGCTAAATCTAAGTTGCATCAAGTCTTTGGAGAGATTTTTGCCAATTGGCCCAGAGTTTTCTCACCACATCTTACTAAACTTGCCAAGATAACTACCTAATTTACCCTTATGATGTCCCTCGTGTCTGATTCCAGCCTCGTCTTATCAGGCATCGTTCCCAGAACAACTCGCCATCCACTGGAGGAATGTCAAAAGACTGGCACCCCTTGCTATTTTTGAAAGGCGGCTGTGCACCTGGACCTGTGTTGACAATCCAGTATTGAACCTCAATGGAAACATCATGCCACAGCAATCTGAAGCCACACTGTGCCCATTCCCTCACATTACGTGTTGTTTAACCACCAGGCCATCCAGTTTTCATGTCCTTCGATACATCCTTCTAAACACTCTCTCTATACCATTGCTGCTCTGTCCCCAGTGCCCATTGGAGGAACCTCACGTACAGGCAAGCAATTAGCCAATTCAAAAGATGATCTTTTATTTACAGAAGTCAAAAACAAGCACAAACAAAACCAATAAAGGCTACGTTTCACCCTCACATTTCCAACCAAATTTTGGCATCATGACCAATAAAATATTTTACAGTCCACGATTGTAACCTGTACCCAGCTCTCATCTGTTGGAAAAGGGTCTCAATGAGGTTCAGAAATAAAAATAAAGTGTTTGAGAAATTCAGTAGGTCTGTCAAAATCCATGGATTGAGAAGCAGTTTATTTGTCAGCCAAATTTGATTCTTTTTCAAAGCTGGGTTTTTAATGCTTATATTCCTTAACACATGAAAGGAAGAGAAAATCTTTCTGTGAAAAGACTTTAATGAGATCAAGAATTAAGTTGAACTGGGGATCAGGACATCTTTGAGATTTGACGTGGCGCCGATTGAGAGAGAGAGAGAGAGAGAGTGAGTGTGCATATGGTGGAACATGGCACGGAGTATGAGCCAAATTTGAAATGTTAATTCTGTTTCTCTCTTTTAGATGCTGATAGATCTGTGGAGTCTCTCCAGAATTTTCTGCTTTTATTTCAGATTTTCAGCATCCACAGTATTTTGTTTTTTATGTCAATGATGTTCTGTCTGGCTTGCAGTACTTGATGCAGCTGATCTCTGTTATAAAGAAGGGCAGCTTCCTCCCCTCTCATCCTCCTTGTCCTCCTCCTTGAAAGGCTGTTCCCATTCCTACAGTTCCTCAGCATCCAGCACATTGCCTTTTTGCCTGCTCTAATTGTCCAAGACAGTGTGGTGTTCTCTGGACTATATTAGTCCAGTATACTATCTAGACCAGTCCAGTCCAAGCAGCAGAACCTCAGCTTTAGCAGCATCTGTTCAACCAAGATCAAAGCATGGGCAACACTTCACCTGCATTCTGTATCAGTCAGGAGGTTGCAAAATGGTGTCATAAGCTTTGGTTGCAGTGAATAACCTTGACCCCCAGTAACCAGCCTTTTAAGGCACCTGGATCCTCAAATGCACTAGGTACACAAGAGTGCTCCAGGATGTAGGAATTGTGGCAGCTGCCAGGGAAGTGGGTACACACATCCAGGAAGTGGTAATTCTACAGTGTTCTGATTCAGCCCTCTCAGTGTTACATGTGGACAGTTGATGGCACCGTCCCTGGGGAAACCCAACTATATTCCCAAATCCTACTGCCCCGGGCTGCAGCGCTGACCTCATGACAGGGCAATGACTTTGCACAGATGACATTGGTCACTGTTCTGATGCAATTGTGGGTGCAAGACTGAGAGATCCTACACAAGTCACCTGTCACTGCCTGGAAGGAGCCAGGCATATTGAAGTTCAGAGTGACAGTGACCTTCACAGCCACAGCCAGAGGATGGATTCCCATTCCTGGAACTCTCATGTCCCACTCCAGCATCCAGCACAGTTCAGTTACAGTGTCCTGGGACATAAGGAGCCTGCACTGACAGTGCACCTTGCGCATCCATAGGAAATGGAATGTAGGAATGTACAAATAGGAATAGGCCATTCAGCCCTTTGAGCCTGCTCCCTCCAGTAAGATCATGGCTGATCTGTGGCCTAATTCCATATGCCTGCCTTGAGCCCATATCCCTTGAAGCCCTTGTTTAACAAATATTTGCTGAACCAGATTTCAATTTAACAATTGAATTAGCATCAACCATCATTTGAGGAAGATACTTCCAAACCCCTACTATTTTTTATATGTAGGAGTGCTTTCTAACATCTCACCTGAATGGCCTGGCCCTAATTCTTAAATAATACCCCCAGTTCTAGAATCCCCAATCAGTGGAAATAGGGTAGACCAAGATAAACTATCTATCCCTGTAAATATCCTGAAGACTTCAATGAGATCACCCTCATCCTTTTCCAAATTCTAGAGAATAAAGACCTAATTTGTCTAATCTCTCCTCATAATTTAACTTCAGATGTCCAGGTATTATTCTTGTAAAGCTGTGATGAACCCCCGCCTCCAGGGCCAAAACACCATTCCTAAGGTGTGCAGGTCTGCTCACATTACTCTACATTGTGTCTAACTAGGGTTTTGAATAACTGCAGCATGACGTCTGTATCTCTATACTCCAGCTCTTTAGATAAGAAGGCCAGCATTCCATTAACCTTCTTGGTTATTTTCTGCATCTGCTCATGACATTTCAAAGAACTGTGCCCCTGAACCTCCAAATGTAATTGGATATCCTCTGTATTTAAATTAGTGTCTTCTGAAAAAAAATAGCCTGGTCTGTTCTTTTTCAGTCCAAAGTGGATAACATCACACTTGCTTATATTAAAATCTATCTGCCCCAGCTTTGCCCATTCACCTAATGTAACAATATCCTGTTTCAACTTTATGCTGTCTTCAATGCTGCCCAATTTTGAATCATCAGCAAATTTGGATATTTGATGTTTTATGACATTACCCAAATTGTTAATGAATATTGTGAATAATTGAGGCTCCAACACTGATCCCTGCGGGACACCGCTAGTCATCTCCTACTAATTTGAGTACATAGCCATTATTCCAACTCATTGTTTCCTGCCACTCAACCAGTTTCCTATCTACGTCAGTAGTTTGCCTTTAATTCCTACTGGCTTCCAGGGAAAACGCTCAGCCTCCTAAGCACCCTATGCATCTGAAGGGTCCTGTGACCTCTCCCTGAGTTGGATTCTCCTTGTCCTCTACACTAGCCTGCACCCAGGTGTGCCGTCAGCCCTGGTCTTTCTGGATCTGCTTACACCTTCTGACTGTTTTGTTTGCAGCTCCCAACTGATAATTTGTGATGGCCTTGACTACAAGTGACTCTACAGGACTGACTGCTGAACACTTCCTGGCCTGCACTGGGACAAATCTCCTGACTGACCATGGCGAAGCCTTCACAGGGGACAGACTGTGTCTATGACACCCGACCAAGATCGCACTACCCCCTCATACCCCTACCCCTTGACTGACGAATGACTAGCTCTCCCCCAGTTTCCTACATGCAATTTAATTGAATAAGGGTGCGGTGGTTTGCTGGGAATTATGATTTCTACTTCCCACTCGCCTAACTTATTGTGCTTTCTAATAATTTCACCTGCAAACACACAATTCCATAATTCAAGCTCTTAATGTATGTGATGAAATGCTGCTGCCACATTATGAATCAATTGCTCGAGAATTTGTCAACCATCAACCAGAGAGCAAACTAGAAGCTTATTACAATTTGTCAATTTTGTCTTTTCAGGCACATACCTTAAGCTTATATTAAATCTATAAAGTTCCTCCCATTATCTTCCCGCTAATGTTTCTCCTCTTCCATCACTGTGAAAATGGATACAAAGTACTAATTTAATAAATTTATTATTTCTTGATTGAATTTGCCTTCAATGGGCCCAGAGTCCATTTTAATGTACCTTCAGCAGTATATTTATAAAACTTTATTGTGCCTAGGAATGTTGCTTCATAATCCATTTGGCACCTCTCACTTTGCTCTGAACTCTTTATTGTTTGTTAATAATAGTTAGTGAACCTGACCAGATTAATTTTTGCTTTTATATAAATACAAGGTCTTTATTTCTAATATTTTATTAATTCAGTCAGTATTTTATAAAGAAAAGTAATCTAAGGACATTTTCTGCTTTTTTGTCCAACCCACAATAAGACACCTAAAGATATATGACCCAGGTTCCTGAAGGTCACAGAAAGTGATGTTACAAGTAACTTACAATTTATTTCATGAGTGCCGTTGGCGTTTTCTTTCCATGTAAAATGCTTTCACTTCATTAATGTCCTTCTTTGCATTTCTGAAGGTATAACCTATAATTCCTGGACACAGAAAATACTCTTTGATGCTATCCAAGATACTCAGTGTACTTCACACTTCATTCACTCAGTTGCATTGATTTTTGGATTATGTAGATTGACCAAATCCTGACCCAGAGGCCAAGCCTTGTTGATGGATTCCCCAGATGAAAGCAGGGACGCTTAAGGATGAATCAAGTCATACCTCTCATCAACTTATTGTAATGTCACTAACTTATATCTGGGATCATGCCACCTCTACTCTCAAGCAGAAACTGATGTATTGCATTTGGGGATCTTGAAGTTGAGATTGGGAATAAATAAGGGGGGAAAATGGATCAATGGATGGTCCTTAATTTTTTGAATGGGAACTTTTTCTACATAAATTCCTTGAAAGATAACTTAAGGTTTTCAACATTTCAGTGTTCAGTTCTAATCAGCATTTATCGTTCTCATACTATGAAAAAGAATGAGATGCAAATTTAAGACAGCTGAGTAATGAACAGAATGAAACCTTATGTTTAGCAAGGATCCTGTCTGGCTAGAGTATGTGTAAATCTGGACTTGGCTGTTCAAGCCTGTAACCACAAATGAGCTTCACTTCACTTCGCTGCAATGTGTTAGACTTGTAAGCACTTAACCACACAATTTCCCCACCACCAACAACCATCCCCCCCTCCCCCTGAAAAATATCTCATCCCAAAGGAAATAGGGGTCTTGACTAGTGACTTAGCAAGACATCTGGTGACCATAGAGGCACATCAAGGAATCCGCAATTTTCAATTGACAAGTTTATAAAAATGTGCGTGGCTTTGTTTCATGCCAAAACAGTTCCTTATGTGCTAAAATCTTTTATAACTGTACACCTTGTTCATATTGTTTGGTTCAAACATCAAAATGGCATTTTACTCAAACTACCTTGAATTTTGGGGGAGCTACGCGAAATGTCAAACATTTTGCCACCAAGCAGAAAACACAATCGAAACACATGCACAGTTACACCAATATTTAGAACGCTGCACATTCTGATTCTGCTGCCTTCTGTTCTTATTATTCAGTTCCTGGGAATTGAGGATGATTTGCTACCACTCCGACTCAGCGGGTTTTCAGTGGCTGATCTGCAGACTGTCATGTGCCGGACATGTTGTGTCTAATGAGTTTGCTTGATGGGTTGATTGGTGGTTTGTGCTCGTCCTCTAACTCCGCAACCTCGGCTCTGCAGGGACCTGATGCTGTCTTTCAAAATGTTTGGTTGGTCCTCTATTTTGGTGATTATGATGTGAATAAAGCTATACAGAGTTACACAAGTTATTGGAGCATGGCTTCCACTTAATTTAAAGGGAAAGGAAAAGTCTAGGACTCTATTTGCTTTTCAAAGAACAAAGTTACTAGAGTATGTCTGCAAACAATAAGGTACTTAATATTCATTGTCCATCACAAATGTCGCAGAATGTTCTGGAATTAGAACATACTTGGGTGATTTTAACTCTTTAGTGCTTCTGGTGACATCAATTGCAGGAAGTGGGGATCGCTTGCAGTGATGAGAGAAAAGCTTCTCTCCTTCATTTAGCCTTTCCAAATGGCTATGATGTGGTATGCTGCAGGTCAAGAGATCTTTCTCTTGGTGAAGGGGGAAACCAAAACAACAACCAAAGAGTAATTTGGAGAAAATCTAAAACAAAATCCTCTCTGGTCACTTTATGAACATAGCAATGTACAAATTAAAGTAGGAGTAGACCATTTGGCCCCTCGAGCCTGCTCCACCATTCAATAAGATTTGATGTTATCTGATTTTGGCCTCAAGTCCACTTTCTCCCTATTCCTGGTAATAATTGTCCTGCCTCCACCACTCTCTGGGAAAAGAGTTCCAAAGATTCTAAACCTCTGAGAGAAAATAAAACTTCCTCACCTCCATCCTGGAACTTTTCCTCTACTTCTAGACTATTCCATAAGGGAAATATTCTTTCAGAATCCAACCTGTCAAATCCTTTGTATCATTTCAACTGAACTACACTGACCTTCAAATTGAGGATTGTATTTGCTTTACTATGGCTATTCTGCTTTTGTTGTGAATCTATATTGAGAGTTGTGATTTTTTTTTCTCTACAGGCCTCTGTTCTATTCTCTGTAAAGTGTTTGTATGCTTAGTGCTGATCCTAACCATGTCCAGAATACTGTATTTGTCTAATTTAAGTAATTACTAGCCATGTGCAAATCTATTCCCTCAACACATCAAAATCTGTTTGGAGCCTGTAGTTTCCTCTGCTCACCTAACGCTTGCACAATCTTAATGCTTGCAAATCATTGCCTCAATACCTTCACCTCGTGATGAACATAGATTGTAAACTTCAAAGCCCTGGACAGTGATCCCTGAGGGATATCATTGGTAGCTAGTCTCCAAGCAAATCTGCAGCTTCTGCTAACAACTTTCTGTAATGTGCATACAACCAATTCTTCATCGAGAAGCTGCTCACTAATTTTTCAAGACTTTACCTTGTAGAGTAATAGTGAAGTAAGGCATCACACTTTCTGGCCTGTATTTGAACAAACAAACCATTCAAAACAAAGTTGTACAGTTCAAAGCATTAACAATCATGGTGAGGTGTCATATAACGGCTATAATAAAAACTTGACTGGGAAAGTGACAGCCTCAGCTTTACCTTTCGATGTTAGATATGGCTAGTAAAACAACAGCTGGAAGATAAGATGCGAATATTGGCGAATGATTTTACTGCACTGTTAGAATGTAGAGATGTTCTAGGAGACTGAAATAACTAGTTTTTTTCATGTTTCTGTGGTGCTAATGCAGCTCATTATCTGTGGGTGACTCTGGGACAAAATCTATTTCTGTCACAGGGTTTGACATTCTCCTCCTGTCCCTGACTTCCGATGTAACACTTATCAGTTTCTCAGGACATCCAAAATGCTTTACAGATCAACAGTTCATTTATTTTGGTCTTGTTAGTGAGACCTTGCTGCGTGCATATTGGCTGCCATATGCACCTACCAAACAATTGCAACTGCACTTCAAACGCATTGGCTATGAAGTGTTTTGGAATGTTCTAAGATATGAAAGGAGCTGCATAAAGTTCTCTTTCATAGCCAGAGGATTTATTCTTATGTTACAAATTGGTTGCAGGTGTCCTACCTGCACATGGCAAAACCTTACCCTGCTGATGTAAAGCATGCTGAGGTAGTTGTTCTTGTGCATTGCCAGATAGATGTGCCAACATCTGCAGATATTCCTTGATAACTAATTATCCCTTCTTTCATCTTGAGCTACTTCAAACATGAAATACTGCATTAGAAGCCTTGAAAACAAAATTCCCTCCAGTAAAATCAAATTTTCTGCAAAGATTTGGCATAATAATTATCAATAAAGTTATTCAGTAATTTATAAGGTACTGCAGAAATTCTTACAAAGCATACAAAAGCAAATTAAGTATTGCTCTGTACACAGAAACTCCCCTTCTCCTCATTATGTGGGGAGAAATGAGGAAGTTTGATCTAAATACAGCAGAATTGTATTGAATATTAATTTGTTAATTATTTTCACAGAATGTGGAATATTAATGAGAATAATGCACTTAAATAGATGCAAACAATTCAGTTTATTAAATGTTGAATATATCTGAATTATCAAAGGAATTATCATTGGATCATCTGCCGATATACATTTGCTGTTGCTGGTGGTTGCACACTATGTGGTCCATGGCAGAACTGAATAGATTATTTCTATTAACTTTGAGATCAATCCATCTTCACTGTGATGGCTTATAATTGCTGTGCAGTTGTTAACAGGGGGACGTTGGCATGCGCAGCTCTCTGATATGTTTCCTGAGTGCTTCAGATGCTTTTGCAAAACACACTGTGAAAAGTGAGTTGTGGAATTTTTGTATGCTTTTATAACATAATGAAGTTATGTCGATATATCAATGTGTCCATAAGAAAAAAAATCACAAAACCAGATCTATGTGCTTTGTGCTTTAAAGGAGGATCTATAGAAGGCAGTGGGTTTGATGTGGTTTGTATCCAGCCAAGCGACAAAAAGCCTTCTCCGGGCATGTGCTGGCTAGATGTTTACATGGAGATCACCATATTCCTGCCAACACTCTAAAGATGTGTGCCATTAATCTTGTTTTATGTAGCATATGCTCTGAATTTATGAGCTGTGTATCTTTGGAGATTCCCCAAGGAGCTTTGAGGGGGTGTATACATTCACTGACAGACACTTCTTTGTAAATTCTTCCTTGTCGAGGGTATATATGCTTGTGTGTGCGTGCGTGTATGTGTGCGCATGTGTATGTGTCCATATATTTGTGTGTATGCATCCCTGTGTATGCATCTGTGGCAAAGCGAAACAACTTTGACAACAAAACTCCAAACTCCCATCACCATGAAACTGGGTATTTTGTTGCTCCTGTAGGTGTTCCAGAGTTTCAAGATTCCAAGTTGAATGATAGCTAACACTCATGGTGGAATCTTGTTGATATCATGCACCCTATAATTAGATAGTACACGTATGGTTTGACAAATTAACTGCAGCTATCACAGAGAGATAATTAATAAAGGAGCACTTTTGCGTTGGAGGAGGGGGAATTTAGAAACAAAATTCAACCACTTGCACATACACTTGTATGTTGAAGTAAATTGCTGTTTATTCTTTAAAGTGTGAGGTAAAGATCTTAGAGGAAAATTCTGCCATAAAATGACAGTAAAATGTTGCTTTTGTATTCAACTTCTAGGAATAGAGAAATATATCTCTTCTTCAGACAACAAGACCATATGGTATAGCTTAGTCTGTGTCTAGTTAACTCAGCCTTTGACTAAACCATTTACTACCATATCCACCATGTGGCTATCAAATATAAACCAGAAAACCTTTCTATTCATTATCTTTTGCAAGTCATAAGGAATGCAAATGGTTACTTTTACTGTCCTGAACCAATAACCACACAAGCAAACACAACAACAAAATATATAATCATGGACTGCATTTTAAAACTCAAAATTGCAATAAATGAAATACAGGAAATTATACCATAAGTCAAACATTTATTTTCACTGCCTATGTCTCTATTGGGATTCAAATTAATAAAAAGAAAGAAAGCTCGTCTAGTGCAGAGAGTTATACCATTGATGTCAGCCAACTAAACATCTCTACTATCCACTCATTATTCAAGACACCTGGAAATATACGTTTGTAGAAAAATTCATATCACATGTTGCATTGGATTGGGCAAGGTGTGTTTTCACGTTTTATTAAAATATCTAAAAATTCCTGAAAACATTTCTTTGTCTCCTGTAATCAATGATACAGTTTACCTTAAAGAAAACTGATTCAGAGGCATTTCTGATCTTTTTGACAAGTTACATTTATATTACACAATCCGAGACCAATATAGAAAGTGAACCGCAGATGCCGGAACAATATTTATAATATGGGAACCCTCTGATTCTTACAATATGAGGAAGTTAAGTATTAAAGACCCAATTGTAACGCTGTGCTTTCCATATCTGTTGAGAAGAGGCATGCAGAGCTGGATACACACCAAATTCACAGTGTAAAGACCAAATCCATTTATTTCCCTTCTTTGGACTGTGGATTATAAAAGGAGTATTTGGCTTAAATCAAGGAGACGATACAAAGATATGACTGCAGTTTTAAAAATCATCTTTGCTGGAGCACATTGTGAGTTGTATATAATGTTGCCTTTTCCTGAAATGGTGAGAACAAAACCAATGGGTTCTAAACTAAGGGACATCCTGCTTGACAACAATGGTTTGATTATTCTGACAAGGTGACAATGGCTTGCGTGGAGCCATGTGGAGCAGAGAACATCCAGCCTACAAATCCAAAGCATCAGAAAATCAGTCCCTGTGTCTCTCCCTCCTGTATGAGGATACCAGAAAGTTTCCAGTAACAACTCGCTGTCTTCCATTCACCTTTTTAACAAATAGTGGAAGGATGAATTCTCAAACAGTGAATGAAAGAGAGCAGCAGAAGATGCAAACAAATTTGTGTCAACAGCAAGGAACTAAATGGAATTGAAACAAACAAATCATCAATGTCTGTGTTCCAGACTGGTGCTATTGAACAGTATTACTCTGATTTTTTTTTTCTTTTCCACCTTTAATGTCTATGTCATGTCTGTCTTTGTGTGTCTGTATAAATGAAATTAGGAGAAGTTGAGAAGGGGTAGAGCTTAAGTCTTGGATTTATATTTTGTCAAGTTATGAATTAACATTCATATTTCCCAATTGCAATTGGTTACAAGCAATTTGCTTTCAATAAACAATTATTTTCAGGCTAAGCATAGCTACTTGGTGAGCATTTTTTTCAATCTGAGTTCATTAATCAGGTAAATTAGGGACTTTCGATAGTTTGGCTAAATATTTTCACATTTGTATTGATTCCTAGAATAGCGAGATTTGATATCTGGCTGAGCTACGATAGTGCATGCACCACATGTCAATGTAACAAATATGTTTTGGACCTGTGAGCTATCTATGCCAACCAGGCCTGGGAATAATTGAGATCAAAAATTGGACATCATTCTGACTTTGAAAATTTTGAAACTATGGCAGTGATGCAGAACTTATTTCTAGCAATGTCGAGGAAACTGACACTGAGGAGCAGCAGATCCACAAGAGGGCCAAGAAGGCTAAATTATGTTTACCTTTTAATAATTCCCTTGGGGCCAGGAAAAACACAGTTTACACAATGGTCAAGCCTGATGTATTTAAATGAGAACTGAAAGCAGAGAGTCCTGGGAATACTCAACAGGTCCAGCCGCATATAGAGAGTATAACAGAGTGAACATTTCAGTTCAAGCATATTCCTTCCAAACAAAATATATAGAAATGCAATAGTTCTAAAGCAAGTGAAACAAGGGAATTGGGAAGAAGAACAAAAGGGTAGGTCTGTGCTAGGATGGAGAGTGGGAGAAATTAACTCATTAAAAAAAAATGCCACAAAAGGCAAAGGGAGTGGTAATGGTTGTAGTAAAGAAAGAATGGAATTATCCAGTGTGGGGGTGAATGTCAAAATAATGAACAACTAGATGTGGGGACTGTGTTCTGGTCTGAAATTGTTGAACTCACTGTTGAATCCAAATGTCTGAATTGGGCTTAAACAAAGTCAGAAGCCACACAATACCAAGTTATAGTCCAACAGTTTTATTTGAAATCACAAGCTTTGTGAACGTTGCTCCTTCGTAATTATACTCTATCCACTGAGAAGTGAGATGATCCCCCAAAGTGGTTTATGCTTCATTTTCTGAAACTCTGGAATTAGACTGAAGATGATTCTTGCGGAACACTGTCACTTTTGGATTGATATACATCTAAACTGTAAACAAAACTGTTAAAATAACTATAGTCTAAAGCATCACTTACATTCTGTAAAAACAGAGAGGAGTACATGTTTTAACAAAGTGAAGCAAATGAAATTATTGATCTTCCCATGTAAGATGATATATCTGGCCTTTCAATTAAAATCAGTAAAAGTGGGTCAAACAGGATAAACCTGATGATAATGTTTAAAAATCAAGCAGGTAAGCTGCAATAACCTTAGAGCATGGTGTTCCTTTCTTTGTACATAAATTGAAAAGTGTAATTTTAAAAATATTCATTCATGGAAAGTAGGCATCACTGACTGGGCCAGAATTTATCACCCATCCCTAATTGTTCTTGAGAAGGTGGATGTGAGCTGCTTTTTTGAACTGCTGCACTCCACAAGCTGTGGGTTGATCCACAATGCCATTAGGAAGGGAATTCCAGGACTTTGACCCAGCAACAGGGTGGTAGTCATGATGTGGAGGTGCTGGTGTTGGACTGGGATGGACAAGGTCAGAAGTCACGCAATACCAGGTTATGGTCCAACAGGTTTATTTGAAATCACAAGCTTCCTGAATGCTGCCCCTTCATCAGACTTCACCTGATGAAGGGGCAGCACTTTGAAAGCCTGTGATTTCAAAAAAAACTTGTTGGACTGTAACCTGGTGTTGTGTGACTTCTGACCAAATCAGGATGGTGAGTGGCTTGGAGAAGAACTTGCAGGTGTTTCCATGTATCTGCTGCCCTTATCCTTCTAGATGGAAATGGTTGTGGGTTTAGAAGGTGGTGTTTGAGGCTCTTTCATGAATTTCTGTGGTTCATCTTGTAGATAGTACACACTGCTGCTATTGAGTGTCGATGGTGCAGGGAATGGACGTTTGTGGATATGATGTCAATCAAATGGGCTGCTATATCCTAGATATTGTTGAGCTTCTTGAGTGTTGTGGAGTCACACTGAGGGATGGTTTTAGATTTTATCCTAGGTTTTGGAAAGTACTGAAGATGGAAATTACTTTTTCTAGTTTGACTGTATTTCTGTCTGTGATTTGAATCAGGCAAATATGGTGTGATTTCAATCGTTTAATCAAAACTATTTGAAAGAATGTATAAACACTGAGATAAATGAGATGCTTATCATTTATCTGGGAAGTGGTTGCTCTGTTCAATACGGAGACTAAATTAAATTTCATGCTTTCACTTCTCTCGGGTGACTTGCCTTCCAGCACAGATGACTGAATTTCATAAAGAGAATTTTCCAGGTCTGATCGACTGGAACCCCTGACCTCTGCCATGTGGAGAATATTTGGATATACACACACAAACCTGTCATCAGCAGCTGCTTCAGTACATCCCATTACTACCAGCCTGATCCTTTTATAGGCTGTGCCCTGCTAAAATGAGACAATTGGTTCTAACTGCCATGTTTATGTGACAATGGGTTGCAATTTTGTAAACATTTACACTCTTGTGATGAGATCCATTGAAAGTGTTCTTTTTAGTATTTGGTAGTTCTCAGATGCTTTCACAATCCATGTACCTGATAACAGGTTGATTGTGCCTGCGTATATGTTGGTTGCTTCCTGATCCATCCAATTGATTTCAGCTGATTACAAACATTTCAGATAATATTGGGATAACAAATCCTCCTCCTGTGATAGACCATAGTGAATCAGTGGGTTTGGGTTGTACATAATTCAGGGGAGGTTTAAGGTCGGTCCACTTCAGTAACAAGGCTGCAGGCAGATTGAGCCTGGGAATTGGCCTCATTATATGTCATGTATTTATAAAACTTATTGAAAAACTACTTTACTTTCAAAAGGTATCATGGAATACGGACACTGCACCTTGACAAGATGGACTCCAGAGGGATCAGATGACTCTGTTTGTGCCATCTATATATACAGATTGGAATTAACTGTATGTCTGGACATGTCTCTGGAAAATCATTAACATGCAGTAGCCTTCCTGGGTATCAGTGACTGCTCTTTCCATTTCAATTGAAGAGTACTAAATGAACATTGGCTGTTATATTTACTGGTCCAGTGAAGATGAGATTTCAATGTTGCTGGGACATCATTCAATTTCCATTGTGTGCCAATTACACCTGTTATTAAATCATTGTGCAGACAAAGGAATACATCAAGACTGTTGTCACATGATTGAAATTGACTGGAGATAGCCAGTAGTTTATTATATCATAGGGGCAGCACAGGGAGTCAATTTGGGGATATGGAGATGAGAGGGAAGCCATCTTTCATTCATCAAAAACTTGTAAAGGAGATAGGTATAATTAATTATACCTGTGGGTTTGTACATTGGTACTGCAGGAACTCAGCTACAATTTTGATTGATAATAGAACATGCTTCAAATCTGTATGGACTCTAGGTGACCAAAAGAGAATCCTTCAGGCTTGCAGCATTTCAATTACCATCTTAAGGATTGTTCAAGAAAGTTGTATGTTTCTTTTACCATTTAAGTAATTTAAATGCATGTTATATGATTTGGAATTTTTTTTGTAAGTGTGCATCAAGGAGTGTGAAAAATGAATGTTGCAATTAAATTTCATTCATAATGAAAAATAAATAATTATCTTAATCTGACCAATCTGATATAATCTGACCCAATTGGTCAGATACTTTACAGAATTTTAAGCAACTCTTGGATAGGCACATGGATGATAGTATAATGAAGGGTATGCAGGGTAGTTTGATCTTAGTAGGATAATAGGTCGGCACAACATCATGGGCTGGAGGGCCTGTACTGTTCTATGTTCTATCATTTTTTAATTTAAGTTTAAGTTTAATGTTTTGTATCTGTTTGTTAAATTTAGAACACTCAAAGAAAGAAAATTATTCTACAGAATAAATGCTATTTAAGTGACACAATTTTCTTCTTAGTGTGAAGGCCATCCGGTGAGATGACATTGCAGTGGAAAATAAACAGGCACTTTGCCCATCAATCTTCCTTCCCATTTGTTGGTACCTCCATCACCTTCCAAACCATTCCCCTTGCAAATGATTATATTACACTTGGTCTCTTCATCCAAATCATTAATGTGGATTGTAAATATTTGATACCCCATCACTGATCCCTGTGGCCTGACAGTAAATGTAGTTCGCCAACTTGAAAATGACCCCTTTCTCCTGACACTGTGTTACCTGTTAGTTAGCCAATCCTCTGTTCAAGCTAATATATTTCATGCAACACCATGAACTTTTACGTTGTAACTTTTTAACCGGTACCTTATCAAATGTTTTTTGGACATCCAATTAAGCTATATTAATTGTTCCACCTTAACCACCCTACTTGTTAAGTCCTCAAATAGTTCTAATAAATTGTCAAACTTACAAAACACAGCTAACATAACACAGAGCCACTGACTCAACATAACAGAGAGAGAGATCTTAAATGTATTTCTCAGTACGTTCTGCGATATGCCAATTTATCCAAATAGATTAACTTTGATCAATTGGCAATGATTCTTGAGAACTCATTGCATTCAAAAATTCAAAAGACTTTTTCACTAGTAGTCCACTTTCATGCCAGTAAATTGTTACAGTCAAAAAAGAAGTGTTAAGAACAGAATGGTTCACAACTTTAATCATTCCCACCTGTATATATGCCATCTGGGGTTATGCCGCACATCAGAAGATAATTATTACAATCGTATTTCCCAAATGGAATACTGTGCTTGGGTCAGAATTTTACTTGGATTAAGTATGTGTTTAATCTGCAGAGTCTGTGAGAACTGTGTTTGATGGGTTTCCTTCCATACAGATCAGCTTGCACACAGACGTCAAGGCAGCATTTGTGAGCTGATGAAAGTTAGTAATGAAGAGAATGGCGAATTTTCTTCACTGAACACAGGAAATAATTATCCCCATCCCCACTCTCACTCTACCTAACAGATATCAGGACTTAATGAGTGAGTGCTTGTTTGGAATAATAATATTTTCTTTTGATAAACCTGTCTTCCTCTATTTCAATCATGTTAGAAAGCTTTAAAAATTTCACATAGATAATACCTCCATGTGATTCTCAAATGGCTCAGAAAATGCTGAATTGGTGAATCTTTGAACAAACATCATGAATTTAATTTTCTACTTCATTCTTCAAGTTATTTTACTTTTGCAACCTGAATTGCTTGAGGCATCAATTTTTTTTTATTCTTTCATGCTATATGGTTATTGCTGAAAAAGCCAGCACTTGTTACTCATCCCTTACTGCCCTCAAATGAGACCATGAGCCTTCACTCAACAAAACTCTGGAAGCACCCCATTCCCTTTACTAGTCAATGTTTTTATTTTCAGTTTCTTTTAGTTTCAGGGACTTGGCCATGTCAGAGACACTTATGAGTCAACCACATTGCTATGTATCTGGACTCACATGTAGGTCAGACCAAGTAAGGATAGCACATTACCGTCCTTAAAGGGAACAAGATGCGTTTTACAATAATTGAAGAAGAAACAACTTGAATACAATGTACAAGATGATGTTCTGACAGGATAAAAGAGGAGAGGATGTTTCCTCTTATGGGTGAATCTTAAAGGTCACTGTTTAAAAATCAAGGACCACCCATTTAAAACAGAGATTACCCAAAAAAATATTCTCAGAGGGTCGTGAGTCTTTGGAACTCACGTTCTGAGAAAGATGGTTTGAGCAGACCTTGACTATTTTAAATGCAAAGATAATAGATTCTTTATAAGCAAGGGTTAAAAGGTTATTGGGGATAAGTGGGAATGCAGTTTTCAGATTAGCCATGATCTTATTGAATAGAGGAATAGGGGTTGAATTGTCTACTGTTGCTGCTTGTTTATATGTCCCTATGAATTATAGAGATGTCATTGAATTAGTCATCACCTCTACACCAATTAAATCCTTCAGGAAGGATATTTTGGGCAAAACCTTGGGAAGAACAAGGGCTTTGAACATTACTTGGAAATGGACACAAACATATGAAGTCATAGTGGCAAACCAGACAATATAATTGCTACAGTCAGCAAATTGCACTGAACCAAAAAAAAATCTGTAACAGATGTGGTTTGTCACATCTACCCAAAAGCTGTCCAGCATTTCTTGCTATCTGCAAAACACATGTTATCAATGGACATTGGGCCTGAGTGTCAGGTAATCCGGTTCCAAAGACAAAGCCAGATCCCAGAACAAAACACAAATGACCAACAAGACTGCAGTATTGAAAATGCTAAGAAGATGTACAAACATATTTGTGAGGTTCAGATTCAACCAAGTGAAAAGCAGAGATGACCAAGTTTTCTGTAGTATTAACTTTATACACCATGTTAATGGGAGAAGGTGATCCAAAGGATTTATAATTATTAATATCATCTGTCCTGAATATGTAGGACAGCACACTTTAACAGCTAAAATTGATACGGAAGCCGGTTCCAAAATATTATCATTACCCATCCTGAAAGACATGTACCTTAGGACTCCGTGGTACAGCCTATAAGAGTCCATTTCACAGCGTATCATGGGTGACCAGTTCCACGGTTTGGCAGAATCACACTGCAGTGTCAATATATAATCTCAAATTGACTTCCTGATGGATGCCAATAGTGCAGTAGTGGCATGACTATCAGTATGTACAGATCTCAGTATAATCGTAATTCATCAGATCCAAATCATAGCCAGGGCAGGGCAAATCACGTGATGCAATTAAGTCAGGCAACGATCTCAAAGGCTATTACTCTGAAGTGAAATATAGGTCAGGTATGATGATGATTGTACCTGCTATGTTGAGCAGAGTACCTAACACATTCAAAGACCAAAATATTCTTCTTGATCTACATGCTGATAGTCTGGATTATGAAGTTAAAGATGTTCTCAAGGTTCATCTGTTATATTTTCACCAGAGGAAGTGTGAATAATTACAATTATCAACTGCCGGAGATGAGCAACTACAGGATTTGCAAAGAATCATTATTCAGAGATGCCTGACATGTTCTCAAAGAAGTATCTGAGAAGATTTATTCATTTTGGCATAAGAAATAAACTTGGTAAATCACAACGAGTCTTTTTTGAGGGCAAACCATTCCTAATATCGAAAACATAATGCAAAGATGTTACATCCATGTTACATCAGAGACATGTGTGTACTGAACACATAAGACGTCTAACACATGAAGTTGTGTACTGGCCATGGATGCATCAGGATATTCAATAATTTGTGAATTCATGTTAAGTGTGCCAAATGTATAAACCCTAGCAATGAAGGGAGCTTCTAAATTCACACAATGTTCCATTCACTCCTTGAATAAAAGGAGCAACAGACCTATTCTCAATGCACAGGTTATTTATCGAACTATCCTACTGTTTAAAAAACTTATCAACAACGATGATCATGAGGTTGTAAACATACTCCCTGAGCTGGTGTGTTTGGTTGCAAACATTTTGTCACTCTGCTAGGTAACATCATCAGTGCACCTCTGGTGAAGCATTGGTGTTCTGTCCCGCTTGTTATTTATATGCCTCAGTTTGTTGGAGTGTTTGGTACCACTTCCGTTTCTGTTTCTCAGTGGTTTGTACACAGGGTCTAATTCAATGAGTTTGTTGATGGAGTTCCAGTTAGAATACCAGGCCTCCAGGAATTCCTTGACGTGCCTCTGGCTTGTGCAATTATGGCTGTGTTGTCCCAGTCAAATTTCTGTCCCTTGTTGTCCATGTGTAGTGAGACAAGTGAGAATTGGTCGTGTCTCTTGGTGGCTAGTTGGTGTTCGTGTATCCGTATTGTCAATTTTCTTCCAGTTTGGCCTATTGAGTGTTTCTCACAGTCCTTGCATGGTATTTTGTATATTACACTGGTTTTGCTGGTTTTGGGTATGGGATCCTTAGTGGACAACACTTCCCACTGTTGAGGAGAATTCCTCAACATCAACAAAGACACCAGGATAGATGAGGACGAGATGATGATATCCTTCAACGTAACAGCACTATTTACATCCATAAACATCGATCCAGCCAAAGAGACAATTGCCACACTGCTGGAAGAATTAAACAGGCAGGCACCCAGGACACCACCAACATCAATAAGGACGCCACCATGAAACTACTAGATCTGTGCTTCACAACCCACTTCACCTTCAACGATGGCATATACAAACAAATCAATGGAACACCAATGGGATTCCCAATATCAGGACTGATTGCAGAAACACTAATGCAAAGGTTAGAACAGACAGCGTTCCCCACTATACAACCCAAACTTTGGGTCCGATATGTAGATGACACCTTCGTGATTATCAAACGCACAGAACTAGAAGAAACCCACCAACACACAGACAACATCCTCACTGGGATAAAATTCACAAAAGAAGAAGAGAACACCAACAGCCAGCTACTCTTCCTGAACATAATGGTAGAACGCAAAAACAACGGGGAGCTCCAGGCTGGCATATATAGAAAGACCACTTATGATAGTACAATGTCGGATATGCAGTGTAGTTTGATCTTGTAGGATAATAGGTTGGCACTCCATCGTGGGCCAAAGGGCCTGTACTGTGCTGTACTGTTCTATGTTCTATGTTCTACGTTCTATGTTCACTCCTACAGACCAGATACTCAATTACACTAGCAATCACCCCAACGCCCACAAACGGAGCTGCATCAGGACATTATTTAAACGAGCTACAACACATTGCAGCAATCCGGAACCACATAAAGCAGAACAGGAGCACCTACATGAAGTCTTCAAAAGAAATGGATACCCGAAAAGCATAATCTGCCATTACCTCAGAGACAGACCACAACAGGAAGACACAACACGACCAGAATCACTAATCACCCTACCATTCATCAAGGACATTTCAGAGATGACTGCAAAAGTACTCAGACCCCTAGGTATCAGGGTAGCCCACAAACCAACAATAACCCTCCGACAACTACCGGTGAAAGTAAAGGATCCCCTACCCAAAACCAGCAAAACCAGTGTAATATACAAAACACTATACAAGGACTGTGAGAAACACTACATAGGCCAAACTGGATGAAAACTGACAATACGGATACATAAACACCAACCAGCCACCACGAGACACGACCAATTCTCACTTGTTTCACTACACACAGGCAATGAGGGACATGAATTCGACTGGGACAACACATCCATAATCGCACAAGCCAAACAGAGACATGCTAGGGAATTCCTGGAGGCCTGATATTCTAACCAGAACTCCATAAACAAACACATTGAATTAGACCCGGTGTACAAACCATTGAGAAACAGAACTGGAAGTAGTACCAACATATAAATAACAAGGGGGACAGGACACCAATGCTTCACCTGAGGCACACTGACGATGTTATCTAGCAGGGTGACAGAATGTTTGCAACCAAACCCACTGGCTCAGCGAGCAAGTCTACAACCTCATCCACAACCCGAGATACAAATCTTCTCAAAAACTTTAAATATGACCATCACTGACACTGTAAACACTATTTTCAGTTTATTTGGTGTTCTGGAATGAATCATGTCAGACTTGTGTACCCCAGTGCACTGACAAACCATTTTAAGCTATGTATAATGAGAGAGGAGTGACACATATCATCTATTTATACTCAAACAGTCTGACAGTGTGAGGGTGGGATGAGAATCATGAAATAGGGGCCATGGGAATGGGTTGCAGGGAAGACAAAGGCTACAGCTTACTGATAACAAGGGAACAACAAACCCCAACACTCTTCATCCCATCACCATCCTCCTCATTTACTGAGGCGCCATTGGTGGCCCAGAACCCTGCAGCAGCACCTTCCACTCTTGAACTGAATAGTGGGAAGACTTGCTGCTACCAAGAGCCTGACATAAGGTCTATCCCATCAATAAGTGGTTCCCATCATGACAACCTGAATTAAATCCAGCCCAACTGACTTATCAAAACCTGGTGAGAAACATCTTAATAGGAAGCAATTCCTTGTTGAAGTTGTCATCATGCTTATAATCATACTCTCATCACCTATCTTCACTCTTCACTGTTTTAAAACAGGGAAAATATAACTTACTGTCTTTCCCACATATTGTTACTGGCCCAGAAGTTGCAACTATGTTAATATTTCTGGTGAATTCATAAATTAGACCATTGTATGACCAAATTGTCCAGTGACAAACTTATTCTAAAACCTTGCTGATTATAACATGTTACAGCGAGCATAGCAATGAGGTGTGTATGATGTAGGTAATGCCAAAATGAAACCCATTGCAACATAACATTGCACAAGACAATATATGTTCAAATATATATTTTAAAATTGAACTGATGTACGGAAACAAGTACAAGTTCAAAACAGAGAGAACCTGATTCATCTTTCAGCCGTCGTTGTTGGATTTGATTGTAACCAGCCTTACCTATGGAGGTTGTATAAGGAATACAGAAATTAATACTTTTAATTTTCAGTTGCTTAAGTTGTCCTCAACTCCTGTAATATTTCTAACTTGCTATTTGAATTATGATAAGATGTAAATGTTAACTTATGTATATTCAAGCTTAAAATAATGACTATGTGAATTACATATCAAAATGTCAGACTTGGATGAGAGTTTAAGAAACAAACACACAGAACGCTGGAGAAACTCAGCAAGTCTGGTACATCTGTGGAGAGAGGAACACAGTTAATGTTTCAGGTCTGCCATGACTCTTCGGAAGAAAAGTTTATTGAGCTTTTCTCTCTCCATAGATGTTGGCAAACCTGCTGAATTTCTCCAGCTTTTTCTGTATTTGTTTCAGATTTCCAGCATTCATCATATTTTGCCTTTATGCGAGTTTGAGACTATGGACCAGCAACTTTTTCCCCATCCCTGCAAATCCATATGATTAGTACTGTTTTGAATTTTACAACAATGACTCCAGACACTGTTGGAACTACTTGACAGGCTGACTTTGAAAATGTACAAATTGAAGTTGGCACAAGTATTTCTTAAGTAAATCTTGAATTACAATGTTATAATTTCACAGCAGCACCACCTTGCTATGGTTTAAATCAATTTGGTGATCAATTGTTATTATTGATTTTCATGGTGAGGGATGGAACTGCTCAACATTTTCAGTAAGAGAAATAGCAGAGCAATACAATTATTCTGGCCAATTATGGAGTTGCTGAAGCTGAAATTATGCCTTAGTTTTCTGGGGCCCTGGCATCATAAATTGAGTGTATGCAATAGCAAAGGTCTTTGGGAAAAGGAACAATATTATTTTCTTCCCTACATTTACACGACAAAAATAAGAGCTCATTTTATACCACTCTTTTACTACTGAGGTTTCTTAATACATTGGATGTTGAATTAATTGAAATGATTTCAATTTTTCAAGAGGAATTTCCTAACTCATTCTTGTGAATGATTAGATTCGTTTAGTCCGGTGGTCTATATATCGTCTGTTTGTCTAACAGCTGTAGCTACAATCTGAACCCCAATCCTGAAAACTGACCTTTCCATAATGTTGGTGGGAGATTGCAGAACGCCCAGAGAGACTAAATAAATGAAGCTTATCAATTATCTGTTATACAACCTGTGAAATATTCTTCTGTCAGCTCGTCATTCTCGTATTTTGATGTTCGCACCTTTATATAGCAACAGATGTTTCTGATTTAACTCCACAGACTTTAGCCCATTTTTTTCCCCAGTTCCACAGTCTTATGTTCATTAAATGAGAGTTGTACCACGAGTACTGGAGTTCACAGCTTTACAGTTAACAGTTCACTGCTGGAAAACTAATGCCAGTACATGCTTTCTCAGAGTTTGTAGAGATGGGTCTGACAACAAAAAGAAATTGTTTAAAATGTATCTATTAAAGCAATTTACACTTGAACCAAAGAGTTTGAGTACACGCTAGTGATTATTAATTTGTCCACAGTTAGCAATAAGCCACACACAGCTCACCTCCATATAAATCATCTCCCATTTTTGATTTTCTCTCCCGTCACTGATTGGAAAGAAGAGGGATGGGGAAACTGCAGGAAGAGTCACTTGGACTGGAAAGGGGTGGTGATGGTGGTGGTGTTTGGGGGCAGGTGAAGTTATATTGCCATTCCTGCCCTTTCATGTTATCTTGAAGGTGCTGATATGATGAGTGCAAAATTATTGTAACTTCACCTCTCCCCTGGCTCTAACTCTGGGTCCAACTGCTTCTGGAAAGATATATCCTTTCTCCTGTCACGAGAAATCTCCAACATTTCTGTGTCTTATCGGTTTGGGGTGATGGACAACTAGAAAGTGACATTCCTTTCCCTGTATGATGGGGTAGACATCATGCTCAGCTTGAGAATGACTGAGGTGAAGACTTCAGGAATAAAAATGGGAATGGGGTTGATTACAGAGTATGGCGAGTACCTGTCAAATATTGGATTCAAGTTCCAGAAACATAAAGTTCTCAACTAGAGCCTTGGGCAGGATATAGGACAGAAGATGTGCAAACTCGGTCATATCCATTAAAGTTGAACTGAATGCACCAGATATGTCTGCACTGTAGTTAGTCCTGTGAGCCCTCCCCACTGCCCACCACCATCCATCTCCCTCACCCAACCCTCCAGCAAGTACTGGCTTCCACCACAAACACAATCTAGGACCACAGGTATTGTAATATCAGGGATGATCTGCAATTGCCATCTACTACTGCCCTTCACAGCTGCCATATTACTCATAGCACACCATCTATCCATATTCCCTCAGGGCAGAATCAACAAAGCTGCGCTTTGATCCTAATGGACAGAAACCATGTCCTTAGCACAAGATTGATTTATCACAAGGTCAGCTGAAGGACAAAAGGGAATCGAGCATTACCACTATGTGGCATCCACTCCTCCCCCTCACTGTAACTCAGGACTGACTCTTGGGCATGGCTTTAATGGTACAAATCTTATAGAAATAATTAGTTAAATCTGTTGCTATTTATCTTGCTGTATTGTTGCTGTTGTGTTATTTGTTTGTTTAAAAAAACTCTTTTTAATAGTTACCTCTGGAACATCAGTTCTGAGGAAGAGTCATACCTGAGTTGAAACATTAACTCTCCTCAGAGTTTCTCTCTCCACAGATACTGCCAGACCTGCTGAGTTTCTAAGTATCTGTGGAGCGTTTAGTCTCTATTTGTGATCCAACAATTTCTTTACTTTTACAGCATGTCAAAGGACAGGATGCTGGCAACAGTGCAAGGCTCATGGTAGTCATCTGGCAATTTGTGGTTATTCCCAACTTTTGACACATTTCTTCCTTAGCACAGATCATTGGATTCTTTTGCACAGTAATACGACAAGACCTCTAATTTATCATCATTTTGTCAGCAAGTTCTGATCCAATAAGATCACCAATGAGCAACCATTTGGACAAAGTATCCCACACGTGTCCAGCATCAACAGAACCATTTCCCTGAGTATAACTGGAGTAGGAATACGGGCAGATTTATTTCCTTACCACTCACTGTGCCCAGAGGTCAACTGTAAAATTCAAACTACAATTAATTAACTCAGCACAGTTTGGGAAATAAACTTGGGAACTTCCCCTCTAGAAAGCTTCAAACTATGCTGAACCAAGCCTCTTTGCACTATGCAAAAACAATTCCTCTTTGAAGTACTGTTCCATTTCACCCCTTATATTCTTCCACATTCTGCCTGCCTTATATTGCTATTATAACTTTATGTTTTCAACTCATACAATGTCTATTTTACCGATTATCATGACTTTGTTCTGTTCAGCTAACTATCTTTGTTCCTAAAATGGAAGGGGTCTCTTTCCTGCAAGATTGTAGGGACATTGTAGGGACTTTCAAACTCTGGCTTACACCTTTAATTACTTTTCCAAAATGAAGCTAATCCCTTCCTTTCAGATGAACTTTTCCACTGGATGATGTCATGGTTTGTGAAATGAACAGATTATGCGAGGAAAGTGCCTGATATTCAATTCATAACATTGGCAGTAAAACAGTCGACTTAGGGAAGGATCATGTATAAATCTGTCAAATTAGAAATTACATATTTGATATTTTAAAGTTCCCAACATTACAATATTAAGAGTCTGTTACATGCCAGAATTGGAATAATTTTCTGTTAGTGAGTAAAACTGTGAATTTACTTTCAAAGATTAATGTTACCATGGCAAACAGATGAGCATATTTCATGGCACCATATGTAATGAATTTTAATACTATTACTATAGAATGTACAGCTGTAATTGTTTTGGCATTTTAAGCTTTGAGAATCCAATTCTGGAACTGCGGTAAAAGGGTCTTTTCTTACTTTCAATCAATATCAGAATAACAACTTCAGCTGGCATCTGAAAAACTCTCTAGAAATATTTTGATTTGGTCTGAGTTTGGAATGTATGAAGTGCCTACATATTTAGTTGAATGAACTGCCAGGAGCCAGGGGATAGATTCTATGAAAATAAGAAAAAAGTATACATCTTTTACATATCAGGAAAAGGTCTATTAGATCCATTAAGATATGCCCTTTTGATAAAACTTAGCCTCTTATAAACTCACTACGGGGGAAGATTATCTCTACAAAGTAACAAAATCATCAACACATGTATAAATACGAACTTATAATTGAACTTAGCATACAGAGCAAATTTTCCCCATAATTTTCTGTCTCCTGCTTTGAGAAATGTACCTGAATGTGTCTTGAGCCTTAAATATTGACTACTGTAATGACTTGATAGCCTCATTGGTTCCATTTCTGATGCACTGGGTTCTTGGCAAGCCTGCTACAGATTGGAGGAGTCACTTCCTTCTCTAGTTGACATATTTTTTCAGCTAGTTGTGTTTAAAGCTGTTTCATAGATCAAACATGGATTTTTTTTTTAATTCACATGTAAGATGTGGGTGTCACTGTCTGTGCCAGCATCTACTGGCTGTCACTAGTTGTCCTTGAGAATATGTTGATGAGCTATCTTCTTGAACAGCTGCAGCCCATGTGTCGTAAGTGTACCCATAATGCCCTTTAGGGGCAATTCCATGATTTTCAACCAGTGACACTGAAAGAACTGTGATCATCCAAATCAAGTTGGTGAGCAGCATGGAGGGAACTTGCAGTTGGTGGTGTTCCCATGTATCTGCTGCCTAAGTCCTTCTACATGGAAATGGTCATGGATTTGGAAGGAGCTATCTAAAGAACTTTGACGTATTTCTATAGTGCAACTTGTAGATAGAACACAATGCTGCTATAGAATGTCAGTGGTAGTGGTGGGAGTAGCTGTTTATGGATGGGATGCCGCTCAAGCGGGTTGCTTTGTCCCGGATGGTGTCAAGCTTCTTGAGCGTTGCTGGAGCTGCACTCATCCAGGCAAGTAGGGAGTATTCCATCACATGCTTGACTAGTCAAAGTTTGACGCAGAAGACAATACACAGGGCAGAAATTACATCTGGAGGAAGGACAATGAGAGATAGAAAAGTGACAATTGAGCCTGAGACACGACAATGCACAATGACAGATCTGAGCAGAAAAAAAATAGAAATGTTTAATAGCAGATAAAGGTACAGTGGCCTTGTAGGAGTTAGGAGCTGAGTTACTTGCTGTAGTATTCCTAACCTCTGACTTGCTCTTGTAGCCGCTGTAGTTATATGGCAAGTGCGGTTCAGTTTCTGACATGCATTATATTGGTATCAATTCCAGAATAGTTTCTCAATATTGGTGTGAAAGGATCCAGGTGAAGTTTAATGTTCTAGTGAGAAGACCTGACCATTTGTTGACAATGGCTGTCTATTATCCCCAGCAGAATTCAAACAATGTGTCTCTGGAAAGTGCAGATTGTGGAAACAGGTGAGCTTTGGCATATGTAAATGGCATGGACAGTAAAGATGAATCTTTCATTATTGATGGAGTGAATGTATCATCTGAGTGTCTTTGGACCTGATGATATTAGCCCAGGTATAATCCTTTTTCCAAGCCTGATTGGATTTAAAAATGACTCACTTACCTTTAGATGTCTATGTGGTGAATAATTTCATCCAAGATGTTTGTTTATTTGCAGATACATTCTATTTTGTTCAAAAACACACAATTTGTTGTCACAGTCAGTCAGTGTGGCATCTTATTGATTCCTGCTTTCCGAATAAAACCAGCCTGAGTCCAGGTTAAAACTCTGAGACAGATTCTGAACAAGGCTCACACCTACAACTCAGTGTCTGACCTGAGATGGCACCTTTTGTATATTCCTATGGCTCTGCCTGATTGTCATGACAGCACAGCCCTGACATTGACTTTATAAACACTTTATTCACCGTCTAACACTCTTGGTCACCTGCAGAGATTTATTATTTGACAATCCACTCACACCAGTTGTATGATCTTTTGATCTCTCTGCCCTTGATCTCTCTACCTATAAACTCTGTATCTGTGTGCTTTCCTCTCTCACTGCACCTGTCAAAGCGGCTGGGCTCCAAAAACTTGTGTGATTTCAAATAAACCTGTTGGACTATAACCTAATGCTATTAGTTCCTGATGCAGTGTTATGCAATTAGGAAATGTTATGAATACTAGAATGCTAATGAGACTTATGTATGAAAGAAATTTTCATCCTTATTTCAAGTGCCTCCATGCCCTTGCATATTCTTAACTCTTTAATCTTATGAAACGCCAGAAACCCCCAAGGTGCTGCTCCTCTTGAGCATTTTCATTTATAAATTTTATAATTGATCAAACATTGTTGGCTATGCCTTCTGTTATCAATACTTCAAAATCTAAGATACCTTCCTTACATCTCTCCACTCCTTAACCTCATGTTCCCCCTTTAACCAGATTTTTGATCATCTGATCTAATATCGCCTTATGTGGCTCAACGATTTGTTGTGTTTCATAATGATCCTGTGATTTTTAGAATGTATTTCATGACGTTTAGGGGTGCTACATAAATATAAGTTTTTGTTGTCATTGACTAAAGCCTGCTTTTAATCCCTGAAGTCATGGATTACAGTGGGCATCTGATTTGATGTCATGCGTAGTTACCATGCAGTTCCTACTTTCAGATGACAACTTATAAACCTGGTGCTCTTTGGGCTTCCCAAGGAGTGATTGTCTCAGTCTCTTTTATGCCAGTTAGCCTTTGATCTATGTCCTCTCCACTGACGGTCACCATAACTTTTTCTGCCATTAAACATTTCTATCGTTTTCTCCTCAGATCTGTCATTGTGCACTATCATGTCTTAGGCTCAATATTCACTTTTCTATCTCTCATTGTCCTTCCTCCAGGTGTAATTTCTGCCATGCATATTGTCTTTTGTGACAAACTTTGACCCAGAAGCTACAGAATAAAGAAAATTTGTAATTTCTCTAAAATATGTGATATGTATAATTGTTATTGACGTTGCTCTAGAAGGACCATAAGACCTTAAGACTATAAGAAGCAGGAACAAGAATAGGCTGTTTGGCCCTGCAGGCCTGCTTCACCATTCAATAGGATCATGGCTGGTCCACTATTCCTCATGTTCACTTTTCTGCCTTTAACCCTTGATTCCCTGACTGATCAAGAATCTATTGATCTCAGCCTTAAATATAAGGACTCTGCCCCACCTGTGACAAAGATTTCCATCAACTCAAAACCCTCTAAAAGAAGAAGTGCATTATAGCTTTTTTGCAATTCATGCACCAGAACATCCAAATCCCTCTGCACTAACAACTTCAACAATCTCTAAACATTTAAATTGAATAATATTCTTCTATTCCTCCTGAAAAATAAAATATAGGAGAAGGAGTAGGCCATTCAGCTCTTTGAACCTGCTCCGCCATTCAATAGGATCATTGTTAATCATCCAACTCAGTTCCCTTTTCCTGCTTTTGCTCCATACCCTTTGATCCATTCGGTGCTAAGAACTATATTTACATCTTTCTTGAAAGTCTTCAGAGTTTGGGCCTCAACAATTTCCTGTGACAGAGAATTCCACAGGCTGACAACTCTCTGGGTGTGGAAATTCCTCCTTATTTCTGTTCTAAATGCCTACCCATTATCCTTAATTTGTGGTTCCTGTCTCTAGACTCCAGATCATTGATATATCATCATTCCTTCATCTACCTTCATAGAATCCCTACAGTGTGGAAACAGGCCTTTCGGCCCAACAAGTCCACACTGAACCTCAGAGCATCCCACCCAGACTCACCCTCCTATAACCCACCTAATTTACACATCCCTATGGGCAATTTAGCATGACCAATCCATCTAACCAGCACATCTTTGGACTGTGGGAGGAAACCCGCACAGACGTGGGGAGAATGTGCAAACTCCTCACAGACAGACGGTCGCCCAAGGCTGGAATTGAACCCGGGTCCCTGGTGCTGTGAGGCAGCAGTGCTAACCACTGAGCCACCATGCAGTCCCTTGTTTAATATTATTAGAATTTTATAGGTTTCTATGAGATCCGCCTCATTCATCTAAACTCTATATTTATATCCTTATCAATACCTTAATGTGGATTTAAAATACTCGTCTTTGACTGATGTTTCTTACCTTCTAACAGAACATGAAGTTCTAGCATATGAAAATCACTGTCACCTAGAGGGTCCTTTACCATGAGGTTGTTGATCAATCCTATTTTATCACTGATTACTTCCTGATTGGCTTTAGAATGTACTACTTTATGAAACTGCCCCAAATACACTCTGTGAATGCATCTTCCAAGCTACTTTTGCCAATCTGAATCATCCAATCTACATGAAGATTATAGTCACCCATGACTGTAGCTGTACTTGCATACATCGCTTTTTATTCCTGCATCTCCTGTATCGCAGTTTAATTACTGTTACAAAACCTGTACCCTCACATGTGACCTTAGACTTTTCTGATTTAACATCTCTATGAAAATGATTTTACACTTTGCTGTTTCAGGCTAAGTTTATCTCTCATTACTGTGACAATGCTATTCTTAATAATTATATGAAAGGTAAGGTGCTTTCCTGCTCCTCTGATGCTGCCTAGCCTGCTGTGTTCCTCCAGCTCCACACTGTGTTATCTCTGACTCCAGCATTGGCAGTTCCTACTATTTCTGTCCCAGAAGTAGGGTCACGACACTAGGCCCCAGATCCTCCTCATCCTTTGTTATCTTCTGTTTACCAATGTTGATTAAGAGTTTGTTCAATGAAACATGGACTTCAGAGAAAACTCATCTGATTACTATTGGTCAATTAAGTCTTTTGGGAAGTGTGACAAATTGGGCAGCCATGTGATTGCTGAAAACTGTACTAATGATGGGTAAGCTCACAATTAATACATATTGACAAAAAGGTTTGGCTATAACTGAATTTGGTAAATAATGAGATAGCCTTAAAAGGATTATTGTCACTTTGCATTTGTCCTCAAGTTCAGACCAACCTCCTGCATCTGGTTAGCATCTTGAATGACCGAAATGTTGTAATATTGTTTCATAACCTTGAATTTTGCTCCCACTGGCCCATGCTATGTCCTTCCATATTCCCACCCACCCTGTGTTCTGAAGGTCAGAAACTACAGGAGAAATATTATTTTGTCTATAGTTTTTTTTCCCTGGAATGAGATTCTGACACAAGCCAGGCATTCTGAATGTCGTGGCAGCTGAGGGGAACAGGACAGGAGCTTTGTGTGATAATCAAGCTCATGTAATCCTCTTCGCAGCTGTTCAGTGTTATCTGGTGCAAAAGGAAATTAAATCTATGCTTGTGATATGTAAGTGATGATATATTCAAAGGTTTAAGATTGCCCAGTGGGTCTATAACACGTGCCCACTCATTGCATGGGAGCAGCTTGTTGACATGTCTGGGAGGATGTGTGTTGTGAAGACAGACTGCATTGACTTCGAAGTAAAAGAAACATTTTAGCATGAACTGAAAGTATATGAAATTGTTATTGTAAATCCCTGTGTCATTTTTAGCAGTGTAAGTGTCCTGTAACAAAACCACAAGTCAACATTGCAAAACCCTTAAAAGGATACTACTACCAACTCCTGAGAATACATTGTCTGCATGCATTCTTCAGAAACCTTTCTGAAAAGGATTAGGTTACAGTGTATCAAATAAAATTATTGTAAAAATGGCAAGAATGTAAATGCTGGCACCTCTGTAAAATTTTGGAAAAATTAATAAAAAAATGGTTTTAATGATTCAGTCTGTTTGCCTAGCAACTGCACAAGACTGGAGATTGCCCTCTTGTGATATAACATTCCCCAGAAGCACACGTGTTTGTGCTAAAACTATAAGAATGGATTGATACTAAACTCTTTGACAACCTATGCTAGTATGAAATGGGCTTCTAGAAGTATCTTATGTATCAGGACTACAATGTGCTCAGTCAGAAGTCATAGTCAGAGTCATACAGTACGGAAACAGACTGTTTGGTCCAACTCGTCCATGCCAACCAAGTTTCCCAAACTAAACTAGTCCCACTTGCCTGCATTTGGCCCATATCCCTCCAAACCATCCCTATCCAAGTACCTATCCAAATGTCCTTTTAAGTGTTGTAACTGCACCTACCACTCCCTCTGGCAGTTCATTCCACATACAAATCACCCTCTGTGTGAAAAAGCTGCCCCTCAGGTATCTTATAACTCTTTCTCCTCTCACTTTAAAATATGCCCTCTAGTTTTGAACTCGCCTGCCCTAGGGAAATGACCTTTGCTATTCACCTTATATAAGACCCTCATGATTTTATAAACCTATATTAGGTCACTCTTCAACCTCCTATGCACTAGTGAAAGAAGTCTCAGCCTCTCCTTATAACTCAAACTCTCCAATCCCAGCAAGTCCACACCGACCCTCATACCCATTTTTGCTGTTATTTCATCTATTTTGTTCTAGAGAGTAGAGAGCCATTAATTTTGCCCTTTTACCATTTCCCCCATTTGACCTACTTGTTACTGTTTGACTAAGTTTGTACAATCTGTCTCTCCTCCCCTCTGCTACCCCCACCCCAGCCCCAGCCCCATCCCACTCTGGGTATCATTATCCAAATAGCTGCCCTGTAATGCTGGCATATCCTCTTGCTTTGTAATCCTATATTTTCGGTCTCCCAAGCCCCCTCACTGCAGTGCTAGTTATGTGACTCACCAGGACACTGGCCTCACCATGGTTCAAATGAAACTAGTCCCACTAGAGCAGCTCCTTCTATCCCAATACTGGTATCAATGCTCCATGAATAGAAATCTGTTCCACCACACCAGTGTTTGAACTATGCTTTTAACTCCTTCACTTTATCTAGTCCTGTGTTAGTTTGCCCCTGGCTCAGATAGTCATTTAGAGATTATTACCTTGAAGGTGCTGCTTTCTAATTTAGCTCCTAAATGTTCAAAATCCCTCAGAAGAACTTCCTTTTTAGTTCTACCAATGTTGTTGGTGCACTGTGAATGACGACTACAGGACTGGCCCACCAACCCCCCACCACCCCATCCTGTGCTCCCCCACACCACCACCTCCCCTCCCTCCAATTCTTTTCCAGCCCTGAGGACATGACCTTAATCCAGGCACCGGGTAGGCAAAACAGCCTTTGGGAATCCGCTCACAGCTACAGAGAACAGTATCTATTCTCCTAAATACACAGTCACCTATCACTACTACATTCTTATTTCCTCTTCACCTATTACAAAGTGTAGTAATTAGTTCACTCATCCTCCCTGCAGTCCCCAATCATATCAGCACAGCTTGCAAGACCCTTGTAATTATTGGACAATTACAGCGGCTAAGGCTGCTCAACTGCAACCCCCAAATTAAGAAGGTAAGAGCCTGTGGGATTCAGGGAAGTTTGGTTTGAATCCAGGCAAGAGGCAAAGGGGTGTTTTAGTGACTGGAAGGTCTGTCCATGGGATTCTGCAGGGATCACTGTTGGGGCCCTTGCTGTTTGTGGTGTATATAAATGATTTAAACTTGAATGTAGAAGGGTTATCAGTAGGTACATGGACGATATGAATATTAGTGGTGTGGTAAATAGTGTAGAGGATAGCCTTAGATTACAGGAAGGTATAAATGGGCTCATTGGAAGATCTGATCAGGGGCAAATGGTTTTCAATCCAGATAAGTTGAGGGAGAACCCTGTGAAGCGCTGAGGATCAGATGGACCTTGGGGTACATGGCCACTGGCCCCTAGCAGGGCAGTTAGATAAACTGGTGAAGAAGGTTCATTGTATTCTTGCCTTCATTAGCTGAGGCATAGAGTTTTTGAGCAGGGAGGTTATGCTGGAACCACAGCTAGAGCATTGTGTGCAGTTCAGGAATCCACATTATAGCAGGGGTATGATTGTACTGGAAAGGATGCAGAGATTTACCAGGACGTTGCCAGGGCTTGAGAATTTTAGTTATGACTGGGGTTGTTTTCCTTGGGGCAGACGATACTAAGGGGATACATGATTGTGATGTATAAAATTATGAGGGGCATAGACAAGAAGAAATTTTCCCATTGGGGAAGGGATCATTGATCAGAGAGCATAGATTAAGGTAAGGCGCACAAAGTTTAGTGGGGACATGAGGAAAAAATTTTCACTCAGAGCATCTGGAATTCACTGCCTGTACAGGTGGTAGAGCCAAGTGCTGGGATAATGGGATTAGAATAGTTAGGTGGTTGTTTTTGATGGGCCAAAGGGTCTTTTTCTGTGCTGCGGGCCTCTATGATTAAGAAGCAGAACTTGAAATGGTATAATTTCACCATTATTACCTGAACCACATGCAAATTGTCGCTCCACATACTGACTGTGCGGAATGTTTTTCTTTGTCCTGCTTATGTCATTGGTACCTGCATAGACCACAGTGATTTGATCCTCTCTCTCTCCACCTCGAGCTCCTCTCCAGCCTTGAGCAGATGTCCCAAACTGCTCCCAGGGCTCTTTCTCCTTGTTGCAGTAGACAGTATCAATCCCTCTCATTATCCTGTCCGTTACTAACACTATATTCCTTCTGACTCTCCCCTCTGGAGTGGGTCCTGTACCAAGGCACCATCGTCAGTTAGCTCAGTCCCCATGCAGTTCTCACTCTCAATCAGGCAAGTTGAAAAAATCTCAAAGCTGTTGGACAATTGCAAAGACTGAGGTATACGTATTGTAGATTGTATTACTGCTCTGACCTTATTTATTGTTTGTACAAAACATGGAATCTTGTGCCTTTATGAACATTGTAAGTTCCCTGGATCTCACACTTTGTTTACTTTTTTAAAAAATCTACTTGTTCCTAACCATATTGCAGTATAAATTTGGTAGTCTGGACCATGACTGTAACAAATCTCTCCCCAGTTAAGCAGAATGCTACTTTATTATTCTTCCTGCCAAAGTGAAACAGTCCACATTTTCCCACATTATAGTCCGTCTGCCATTTGTTTTTTCCTTTTTGCAGGCTCTCTACCTTCTCTGAATAACTAACTTTTCAACCTATCTTGATGTCATAAGAACAAAAGGACATAAGAACTAGGAGCAGGAGTAAGCCGTCTGGCCGTTCGAGCCTGCTCCGCCATTGAATAAGATCATGGCTGATCTTTTCGTGGACTCAGATCCACTTACCCGCGTTCTCACTGTATCCCTTAATTCCTTTATTGTTCAAAAAAAAAAACCTTTTCTTTAAAAACGTTTACTGAAGTAGCATCAACTACCTCACTGGGCAAGGAATTCCATAGATTAACAACCCTCTGGGTGAAGAAATTCCTTCTCAATTCAGCCCTAAATCTGCTCCCTCTAATCTTGAGGCTATGCCCTCTTGTCCTAGCTTCACCTGCCAGTGAAAACATCCTCTCTACTTCTACCTTATCTATTCCCTTCATAATTTTGTATGTTTCTATAAGATCCCCCCCAATCTTCTGAATTCCAACAAATGTCCTCAACAAATTTTGCTGTTATACATTACATCTCTTCTCCAAGTTATGGTATAGGTTGTAACTATTTGAAGATCCAGCACTCCACTCATTGCAATTTTATCAATCCAGATAAAACCTATTTATACCAACTGTCTTCTCCCTTTTAACCAACCAATCCTTTATCCATGCTAACATATTGCTTTTTACACAATGTGCTTTTGTGCAGTAGTCTTTGAAATTATGCTCATCAAGTGCCTCTTGGAAATCCAAGTACATCAGTACTACAGATTTCCCCTTATCAACTTGCTTGTTAATTTCTCAGAAAATCCATTAAATTAATTAAACATGACTTCCCTTTCACAAAGCTATGGTGTGGTAAACTTTCCTCACTTGAAGTATTCTGAATCTGCATGTTCTACTGTGCATGCTCATTTATTTACTATATAAAAAGGCAGATGTTATTAGTGTTTTGAGCACTTAGCATATTAAGAGATTGCAGATGGTATAGGAAGGTGAACGTCAGCATTGATCTTATTGAATGTCAGAACAGGATCAAAATGTCTAGAATAAGGACAACAAATGATGATTACCAGTATGTGCTTCTTTTCCGGAAACTAAATAAAATCACTGTCATGCACTAAAAACATACTGTATCATACCAGAAGAGATAACAAATGTGTATCGCTTACAATTTGTAACAATTCTGACAGCAGAACAGCTGCTAGAAGTGAAATCAAAAATAAACTGACAAATGATAATAACTATGATATATTAAAAGGCTTGAGTGTAACGATTCTTTCTTCTACAGTCCAAAGAACTCCCAAAGAACTCCTCATCATTTTTCTGTCACAGTTTAAGGTCCCCCTTGGATGTCAGACAACTACAACTTACAAGTGATGAATCATCAAGCAGCTACTAATAAAAAAATACTAGCAAGAAGGAGAAGGCACACCAATAAAACTGTTCACAATATTTTTGAAGACGTTTTCAGCTACTAAATCTCAAGAGCCTCAGTTTCAACATGCACAAAAGAACTGCATTTCATGAGTAAATTGAAAGTGACTTTTCCTAATGTACTCCCACATTCATTAGATCATAAGTGCACCTTATCCCAGGTATTTTATCGGATGACTATTCCAGGTACCTTGTGGTATTTGCGCCCTCTACCAGTATGTGATACGGGGTAAGGGATGTTTGAGGTAATTCCCTCCCACCAATCTTCTTTGCCTTGGCCTATCTACTGATTAGTGGTAGAGGATACACCACTGTAGAGAATCTACAGAAGAGGCACAGTTTTAGATAACAAAAAGGCATGTTGTATGATAGCAACCTTAGAAAGTTGGAACAGACATATCTTCTCCCTTCTAGAATTGAACTCTTTGCCTTCACCCACAGACTGTATGTGACTTCAATAAAATGTAATGAGGGATTACCTTTACAACAAGAATGTTCACTGATATTTACGCAATATTCAATTTAATTTAAAATCCCTTAGATAATGAACAGTTACCACTCACATGCTGTAAGAATTGAACTGCATCCTAGCTTGGTCTGACTAAGATTTCTTGCTAAGTCAAAATCCTATAATTCTATTTCTAGCAGCACTGTGGAAAAACTTCAACTTCAATGAGCTAGCAGAAGTTCACCACCACTGTCTCAAGGGTAACAATGTATCAGCAATAAATGCTGAGCTTACTTGTGATGCCCATATCCTTAGAATGAATGAAAAAATATAAATGCAATACTAGATGTATATGAACAGTACAATAACTTTCTAAAAAAAAAGAGATAAAGTACTGAAGTTCTACCTCTGCAATGAGAACAGGAAACAGAATCGTACTACCTACAGGGCAGCACAGTGGCTCAGTAGTTAGCTCTACTGCCTCACAGCGCCAGTGACCTGGGTTTGATTCCACCTTTGGGTGACTGTCTGTGTGGGGTTTGCACACTCTCCCTGTATCTGGATGCTCCGGTTTCCTCCCAAAGTCCAAAGATGTGCAGTCGAGGTCGATTAGCCATGCTAAATTTCCAGTAGTGTTCAGGGATACGTAGATTCTGGGTGGGATGCTCTGAGGGTCAGTGTAGACTTGTTGGGCTGAAGGGCCTGTTTCCACACTGCAGGGATTCTATTAAGTTGCAGATTCATGCAGCAAACCTGTCAATATCTGAAGAGAAAAAGAAAGTTCAAATTCAGTTTTATGTTTTATTAGATCGGCTCAATGCCTGTATCTTTCTTCTTAACCTGAACATTGATGTTCCAAACTCACTTCAGGATTTATGTGTTTAGTGTTACATTGTGGCATTGGTACACAGTTAGATTTGACAGTTGCTGGATTGTACTATAATATCTGTGGACATGTGGATGAAAGAATCCCAAGACACTGAAGAAGAAAAAATTTCTAGTGTCCTGAGCCAATTTTCCTGTCTCAGACATATTAGATTAACACTTTCATTTGTTCATGGAATGTGCATGTATCTGGTAAGACCAACAGTTATCACCTATTGCTCTTCAGAAGGTGGTGGTGAGCAGCCTTCTTGAACTGTGACAGTTCATATAATGTAG
The DNA here is from genome assembly GCF_021869965.1 of Rhincodon typus. Lineage (NCBI taxonomy): Eukaryota > Metazoa > Chordata > Chondrichthyes > Orectolobiformes > Rhincodontidae > Rhincodon > Rhincodon typus. The sequence continues at coordinate 34,726,611 of NC_063342.1, forward strand.
GTACATCAACAATGTTTCAAGATTTGGACCCAGATACAGTGATATATATTTCTTATTCCAGATGGTGTATGACTTGGAGAGGGGTTTGTAGGAAGTGGTGATGTTTTTATGTGTCTCCTGCCATTGTCTTCCAGGTGGCAGAAGTTTGGAAGGTGCTGTTGAAGAAGTCTTATTGAATTGCTACATTTCATCATAGAAATAAAAGAAACCTTAAAGCACTGTACATGACCAGCATGTCAAGTTGTAAAGCACTTTAAAGTCAATTACGTGCTTTGAAACGTTGACACTTTTATAATACAAGAAACATGGCAGTCCATTATGTCTTTACCAATCCCCCAAAAACAGAAATGAGAACATGACCAGAACATGACATTGAATAGTGCCAACCTTCTCGTGTGTTGTTGGAGCTGAACTCAACCAGATAAATGAAGTGTATTCAAGCTCCTATGCCGTATCTTGTAGATAGTGGACAGGATGTGGGGAGTCAGGAAGTGAGTTACTCCGCACAGTGTTCTCTCTCTGACCTGCTTGGAAGCCTCAGTATTTATGTAACTGGTCCAGTTATATTTTTGGTCACTGGTAATGTTAATGGGAAACTGATGGAGGGGGTTTCATAATAGTAATGACATTCAATGTCAAATGAAAGTGGTGAGGTTCTTTCTTGTTGGAGTAGGTATTGCATGCCACTTCTCAGCCCAGCCTAATGTTGTCCACGTCTTATTACTTATCATCATGAATTTCTGAACATCGTTCAATCACAAGTGATCATTCCATATCAGGCCTTAAGTTGTAAGGAATAATGAAGCAGGTCAAGGTGATTGGCCCAGGGCTTTATTCTGAGGAAATCCTGAAGTGATGGCCTGGGACTTTGATGATTTGCCTCCAACAACCATTCTCCTTTAAGTACAATTCCAGTGATGATGTGGAAGTGCCGGTGTTGGACTGGGATGGACAAAGTCAGAAGTCACACAACACCAGGTTATAGTCCAACAGGTTTATTTGGAATCACACAAGCCTTTGGTGCACAACCCCTTCATCAGGTGACGAAGGGGCTATGCTCCAAAAGCTTGTGTGATTCCAAATAAACCTGTTGGACTATAACCTGGTGTCATACAATTCCAGCGAGTGGAACGTTTGTCCCTGGTTCCCGTTGACGTCAGTTTTCCAAGGCTCATTGATCCTTTACTTGGTCAATATGTCCTTAATGTTGAGAGTAGTCTGTATTACCTTATCTCTGGAGTTCATCCTTTTTTTGTCTATGTTTAGACCAAGGTTGTCATATGGTCAGGAGCTCATTGGTTCTGGCAGAATCCAAGCTGAACATCAATGCGCAGGTTATTGGTGTAGAGGTGCCACTTGATATTGTTGGTGACACCTTCCGTGACTTTGCTGATGATTGAGAGTAGACTGATGGAGCAGTAATTGATTGGGTTGGACTTGGGTAGACGGCAGCACTGTAGTTATTACTGGAACAGTTCACCAGGGGAGTAGACTATCTGGAAATCAATCACCCCTTAACTTCAGCTTCTTGATATTTATACAGTTTTACTGCATGCTAACTGCTTTTCATGTTTTCCAAATAACATTGTTCATAATTGCTCAAAAATTCAGGATATCTCCAAGATGCAAAAGGTACAATAGAAAAGCAAGTTCTTTCTGTGTTAACATTTCAAAGCAAGAACAGTTGCGATAAAATATTATGTTTAGAGTATTAATCATTTCCATTTTGAATGTATGCAGTAATGCACTGAAAATATCCAACATTTTCTGCTTTTATTGTAGTACGTTCCATGTTTCAGGAAGTCATGCTGAGATTCTGTTATACATTGTATAGACTCTGCAGATAACATTGTATTATTCTTTTCCTAAATGGGAAAGTCTGATACTTTGGTGGTCCTGTCTATCGATGTGTCATGCTGTCTGAAATAATCTGAAAGAAGTCCAACTATCCAATGTTGCTTCAATTATTTTCACCAATTCCATGGGATGTTCCAGAGGGAATAAATTTCTTTCTATCTTTCAGAGACTGACTTAATTGAATACAATTCAAAAAGACAAGATCACTGCTATGAATTTCCAAAAATTGAGGATTCTAAACATTGTGTTGTTAAATTGCAAAATACACCAACTTTCAACAATTTGGTGTTTAAATTGGACATGATGCTGTCTGACATGCCATGTTGCACTGAGTGAGCTGCTCAGTGATTGCAAATCTCAGTAGGGGACCTAAGTCCCTGTGGGGCTAGCACGACTTAACACCAGGCTACAGTAAAGGATTGATTTTTATTATTCACAGGATGTTGGCATCACTAGCTAGGACAGTATCTATTGTACATCGTTAATCAGTGAAAAGTTAGCCACAAAAAAACTGAAAGTACTACAGATGTGGGAAATCAGAAACTGAAACAGAAATTGCTGGAAAAGCTCAGCCGGTTTGGCAGCACCTGTGGAGAGAAATCAGAGTTCTGAGGAAGGATCATCGGACCGGAAACATTAACTATGATGTCTCTCCACAGATGTTGCCAGACCTGCTGAGCTTTTCCAAGAGTTAACCACAACTGTGTGCCTGGAGTCACATGCAGGCCAGATCAGGTAAGGACAGCACATTTTCTTCCCTAAAGGACATTAGTGAACTGTATGGTATTTTTTACAATTGTCACCAGTTTCTTGTCCTAGATATTTTAAAATTAATTCATATTTCATCCTCTGTCATAGTGGGATTTGAACGCATTTCCACTGTACATTGGCCTGATGCTCAGAATTTAGCCCCATTGATACTACCACTACACCACTGTTTCAGCTGATGCATAGGAACGTATATCTGGGACAGGAAGTAATTACAGAATAGTTGAAGAGCAGAATTGAGAATCGGTGTGTTCTGACAAGGGAAAACAATTTCAAAGGGAGGATCCACCATCCGTAGTTAACTAGAAAGGTTAAAGAGCATCAGACTCAACCAAAAGACAATTAATTGTACAATAATAAGTAGCAGGTTAATAGATGGGGCAGAATTTTTTTTAAAACGCAAAGAATAACTAAAAGATTAAAAATTAGAATACAAGAAAAAGTTAGTCAGAAGTATAAAAAATGAAAGTTTCTAAAATTAAAAGGCTTAACAAAGTGAGCATTAATCATATAGAAAATGAGTCTGGGTTTTTAATAGTAAAAAATAAAAAGATGGCAGATGAATTGTACAGATATTTTTCACTAGTCTTCACTGTAATGGATACAAATGACATCCCAGAAATATCTGCAAATCAGGGTAATGAAAAGCAAGGAGATCCTTGAGAAAATGACAATCACCAGGGAAGCAGTACTGAATAAATTGTTGGAGCTCCGGGCTAACGAGTTCCTGGGTCCTGAAGGGATCTATCCCAGAGTCTTAAAAGAAGTGCTTTTAACTTTTGAAAATTCTCGAGATTCATCGATGGTTCAATTCAATTGAAAAATTGCAAATTTAACTCTTTTCTTTAAAAAGGAGGAGAGGCGAATTTCACCTGAGGGCCGGTTGTAACATCAGGAATCTGGCTATCAGGACAATGACATGGTCAGTTATTGATGGATCATAAACTGTGGGACTCATGGCATGAATTTGGGACCGTGAGCATGGAAGCCAACATGTAATGACACATTCATGGATTTGGCACCTGCTTCCTCTCTGCCTTCTCCTCCTCCTATTGCTTCTACCTCTGCTGTTTTTGCCACCTCCTTGTCTTCTTGTTCTTATTCATCCTCTCCTTCAAGTTGAAGTCTTTGATGAATCTCTGGTGGGAATGATTGTGCTAGATTGTGGAACATATCATCAGAAATTGAGACACGTGTTCTGGCAAGTACTGGAGGGCTTCTTCAGAGTAACCAACGTAGTGGAATTGTTGCTTCATTATCTCAATCACTGGTTTGATGGCACTCCTAAGAATAGCTGACTCTTATTCTACGTGTGCGGGTCGTGTGGTTAGGTTGAAGCACAGAGACACAAGCCTGGGGGGAGTATGGAAGTGGAGATAGATAGGATGGAATCTCCAGAGCTTTTGGCCCAGACAGCTTACGGCACAACCTTATTATCTGCAAAAGAAGGATGGATAAAGTGAGGAAATATTTTTCACTCGGCAAGTAGTTAGGGAGTAGAATTCTATGTCTGAAGTGTGATGGAGGCAGGTTTAATTGAGTCAATGAGGAGGGCATTGGATGATTATTTGGAGAATTGTAATGTGCAATGATATGGAGGATAAAGTAGGAGATTGACACCAGGCAATGACACTCATTTAATGGCTGGGCCAGTCACAATGGGCCAAATGGCCTCCTTCTATGCCATAAAACTTCTGTGATTCTGTGATGGTGGAGCAATTAAAATTGGAGATGCTCAAGAGGATGGAATTGGAGAAACACAGATACTTCAGAAGGTTTTGGGTTGCAGACTATAGAGATAGGAGGGGATAGGGCCATGGAATGATTTAAAAACAAGCAACAGTTTCAAAATTAAGGCATTATTAACTGGAAGCCTATGCAGTTCAACAGGTATAGGGGTGACAGGTGAATGGGATTTGGTGTGAGTTAAGTTATGGGCAGCAGTGTTTTTGCATCACCTCATGCTTAGGGACATGAGAATCTGGCCAGGAATCCTTTATAACAGGCATAACAATGACACAGATGAGAATTTAACAAGAGATGGGCCGAGGTTGGAGGAGAGGCAGGTGATGTTACAGAGATGAAAATAGGTAGTCTTTGTGATGGCACAGATAGATACACTGCTGCAAAGCTGACTGCCAGGTTGTAAGAAGAATATCCACTCATTATTATTTTAATTGGAATTTGTGTTGTAACCTAATGCATGCTGAAGAAGAAGGTAACCAGTTAATTAATGGGAAATATGTGGATCAGCTCCATATGTTCAATCCAACAACTCTTATTCTCCAAGGTATTCATCTTTACAAGAGCCTGGAAATTTGTTTAGGCCTGTTTCCATGCTAGAAATTGTTGGTGCATTCAGGCCTTATCAATGTCTATCTGGCACACTGCGTGCACCTGCTGTGTCTCCTGAGGGAGCTTGTCAGTGCAGTAGCCTCATAAATAAATGTGGCAGGCAGAGAGTAAGAAGAAATTGGCTTTTCGCAAATGTTCTCTTCATTGCTGAATCTCAGGGCTATCATCACCAACCCTGCACATATAGTGATGTGGTGAACTCCAGAGGGCAAGTGAGGGTGATCCCCCTTGGCATCAAAGCAGCATTAGATCAAATGAGGCATCAAGGAGCTTTGGAAAAGGTGAATTCAATGGGAATAGTGGGAAAACTCACCAATGGTTGGAGTCATCAAATGCAGTTGGTTATGGTTTTTGGAGGTCAATCATCACAATCCCAGGATATCACTGTAGTAATTCAGAAAAGTGTCTTAGGCCCAACTACCTTTGGCTGCTTCATCAGTGATCTTCCCTTCATCATTGAGTCCGAAGTAGGGATGTTTGCCAAAGATTCCACAATATTCAGTAACATTCCCGACTCCTCAGATATTGAAGCAATCTGTGTCCATATGCAACAAGTCCAAAACAACATTCAAGTATGAGGTTGATATTAACAAATAACATTCGAGCCACACGAGTGTCAGGCAATGACCATGTCCAAGAAGAGAGAATTTCACCCTCTCCTCTTGCTGTTCAATTGCGTCATGATCGCTGAATTCCCAAGGTTCTGGGGTACCATTAACCAAAAGCTGAACTGAACCAGTTATATAAATATTGTGACTACAAGAGCTGATAGGAAACTAGGAATTTTGAGATAAGTAACTCACTTCCTGTCTCCCCAAACCTGTCTACCATCTACCGTCGGGACTATGGTGGAATATCCTTACCTATCCAGATAAAATGCAGCTGCAACGATATTTAACAACTCAACCCCACCTAGGACCAAGCAGTTCACTTACTTGGCATTCCATTCGTCGCTCAATTATTCACTCCCTCAATTACCAACACACATCGACTGCAGTGTTTAACATTTAAAGGATATGTTGTAGCAAGTCATCATCCTGTGATAGCACCTTCCAAACCTGTGACATCTGCCAAGGACAAGAACAGTTGATGCATGGAAACACCATCAGCTGAAGTTTCCGTCTGTTACTTCACCATGGCTGGCTCATAATCCTGGAACTTCTTTCCTAATTGGTGTACCTGCAACATGTAGGCTGCAATAATTTAAGAAGACTGCTCACCACCACCTTCTCAAGGGTAGCAAGGAATTGGCAACAAAAAATACTTGTTTTGCAGTGCCTCCATTCCGTTCAAATCATAGAATGCCTATGGTGTGGAAACAGGCCATTCGACCCATACTGACCCTCTGAAGAGCATCCCACCCATACCCACCCCCCTATCCCTGTAACCCTGCATTTGCCATGGCTAATCCACCTAGCCTGCACATCCCTGGACACTATGGACAATTTAGCATGGCCAATCTACCTAACTTGCACATCTTCAGATGGTGGGAGGAAACTGGAGCAGCCTGGAGGAAACCCATGCAGAGACAGGCAGAATGTGCAAACTCCGTGCAGTGGATGGAATCAAGTCCAGGCGCCCGGTGCTGTGAGGCAGCAGTGAGCCACCGTGCTGCCCATAAAGGATAAATGAAAATGGCCAATAAATGAAAATTTAAATCCAATCTTTAAAACAATCTAGTATCATTAAGCAGTCTGATTGTTGTAAAAACCCAAATAGTTGATTCAATTCCATAAGGGAAGGGAACCTGTCAGTCACTTGGATCTGACCTATCTGTAACCTCCATTCCAACCTAACGTAGTTAACTGCCCTTCAAAATGGTTTAGCAAGCCACTGCATTGCACAAACTGTACACACACAGAGTCAGAAAGGGGTTCACCACTATTTAATCAAAGAAGCTAGAGATGGGGACAATGGATGCTAGCCTTGTCACTGAAGCCAGAATCCTGAGAAAGAACTGGGTGGCATCCATACGGAAAATTCAGACACAACTTGCTAAACTAATTTGGATTTTTAATGTTAGTCATCCTGATGATTTCAGGACAGCTTAATCCTTGACTCAATCTTGCATTTTAATTGAGTTATACAATACTAAAAGAAAGATTGAGAGATAATAACTGAAATAATATAGCATTAAAAATGATGCATTAGTAATTTATGTATACATTACAATTGGATTGTTCATTGGCTCAGTAAACATATTACTACTTCGAATCATTTGCAGACAGTGACCAACATTGAAACCTGCCTGTCTGCTGACCATGTCATGTTAATAGAAAAGTGAAAAGTCTGTGCCATAAGGGACCTGAAGATAGAGTGGAAACATCGCAAACCAGCAATTTAATGCAGTCCAAGTATTTTGGCAACTGAGCAAAACTGAAGATAATAAACGTCAGAGGAATATTTATGGGACAGTAGATGGAGAATTGCCAATTCCCTCCACGGCAATCAAAGCCATGACATCTGCTATCTGCGTTAAAGGTCAAGCAAGTGGGAGTTCTCTTTTCATGTAACACTTTGTCTCTTGCATATCTTTTCTTCTTGGACTGTTTTTGTCAAACTATTAACTGTTTTGAAACACAGGCTGTTTAGCACTGTTTTGGGCACTGCAAGTGTTGTTGTTCAGCCTTCTGCTTTCACTGAAAACCTTTTTGCCTGTACTAATTGCAAGAAGTTATATATTTGTATACCTGCAGCAGTTGGCATAATACAGTGTAATTGGAAGTAGTTTGAGCTTCCATACACCATTCAGATTCCAAAGCACATTCTGCATGTTTAAGTGAGGGTTTCTCATTTCTTGTCATTTGTGAATAAAGTTCCATTAAAATTCCTGCTCTTATTGTCAGGTGCCCTCATTGATTAACAAAACTGTGTAAGAAAAGAAAATTTCAGTCAGTAGAATTTAGTTTTCTCTACTTTCAGTCTAATACTGCTCTTCTCCACTAGCTATTGAGCCCTTTTAGTTGACAGATCAAGGGGCACAGATCGGCTAATATTCATTTGTGAATTGTTAACAGATGACCATTACAGTCAGACCTACTGCTGTCTTCACCTGACAACCACACATTGACACATCCAACAGGAATTGGAACTGGTCATTTTGCTTGCTTTCTCTCCCTTTAGCCCAGGACTAACGTAGCCAATTATAGTGTCCTTAAATGCTTCCTTCATTATAGTAAGGAAATGCTGCACAAGCAGCAGAAAAAGAACAAAAGACTTGAATTTATATTGAACCATTTACAATCTCAGGACATTCTAAAGTGCTCTACAATGCAACTGGTAACTGTTGTAATGCAGGAAACATCACAGCTCTCACAAACAGGAAAGTGACAATGACTTGATAATCTGTGTGATGTTGATTGAAAGGTAACTATTGGTCAGGACACCAGGGATAATGTACCTTTATTTGTTCCAAATAGTATCATGGGATTTTTTACATCCACCTGAGATGGCAGACTTAAATTGGTTTACCGAGTCTCACGGAAGATGCAACTCCACCAGTGCAGCATTCCCTCAGTCTGGACAAGACTGTCAACATTTTCTGTTGTGCTCAAGTCTCTGTAGTGGGGCTTAAACTCAACCATCAAACTCAGAACTGAGAGAGCTGAGTTATGACTGGCATTCACTTTGAGATGAGGTCTATTTGACTCTACCCACTGCTGTAACTGGGCAAGCGATCACAGAACCTCTTTCAGTCCACTTAACTACAGATGCTCATTAATCAATAACTGTGGTGGACTGACAACTAATCAATTTAAACTCAAAATCAAGTTAAGATTTTACTAAATGGTTACAATTTGATTTTTCTTGGGAATGACATTATAGTTTCCTGTAGGAATTGCAAGAAAATTGTCCAAGGAAGCACTTTATAGCTCGTGCTTCTATGATATGGTGAGGTGGGATCAATGGTTTAATCCCCTCTAGGGAGTACAAAGTTAGATATTGGCCAGGGAGGTGAATAAGGAAGAAAAATGCAAAGAATTACACTTGTCCATTCTTTAATGTTAATGGAGGAGTTTAGGAGCTGGGCATCTGCACAATTCGACTGTTGAGGAAATCAAAAAGTAAAATAGAAAATAGAAACAAAGGAACAGGAGACAGCCATTTGGCCCTTTGAGCCTGCTCTGCCATTCTTCATGATCATGCCTGATCATCCAACTCAATAGCCTAATCCTGCTTTCTCCATAACCTTCGATCCCATTCACCCCAAGTGTTCTATCTAGTCACCTCTTGAATACATCCAATGTTTTGGCATCAACTACTTCCTATAGTAATGAATTCCACAGGCTCACCACTCTTTGGGTGAAGAAATGTCTCCTCATCTCCATCCTAAATTGTCTACCCCAAATCATCACTGCGACCCCTGGTTCTGGACACGCCCACCATCAAGAATATCCTCCCTGCATCTACCCTGTAATGTAATCTATATGTAGAAATATGCGTTAGTGAGATATTTTAATGTGTTATAACAGAAACAACTTTAAAAGCTACATCTGCACAAATTCATAAGCATACACATAAATGTGTGCACATTTACACAAGATACAAAATTTTGTTGCATCAATTCTTTATTTACAAAAGATACTAATAAAACTTGAGTAAATTTAGACTACAATAAATAACACAAGTTGATACTCAAAATAACAAATGCTGGTGATCACGAGTCACAGCATCCATGGAGAGATAGCACTCTCTCTCCATTGCTGCTGTCTAACTCACTGATGTGGAGGTGCCGGTGTTGGACTGGGGTGGACAAGGTCAGAGATCACAACACCAGGTTATAGTCCAACAGGTTTATTTGAAAACATAAGCTTTCAGAGCCTCGCTCCTTCTTCAGGGCTTAGTGGGAGAGGTAGTATCAGACACAGAATTTATAAGTAAAAGATCAAAGGACCACACCACTGATGAGGATGTGTCAAACAAACCTAAGATGCTGTTAAATCTTTATCAGTTAGAAGAAGGGTCCCAACCCGAAACATCAGCTTTCTACTCCTCTGATGCTGCCTGGCCTGGTGTGTTCCTCCAGCTCCTCACCTTGTTATCTCAGACTCCAGCATCAGCAGTTCCTACTCTCTCCTTAATTAATTAATATGTATATGTAAATCCCCAAATTCCTTTCAAGTCACTGCCCTGAGGGCAGTAGAGGTTTTATCAGTGTAAAGAAGGTGACATTTTAGAGATATTAAGAACTGCCGATGCTGGAGTCAGAGATAACACAGTGTGGAGCTGGAGGAACACAGCAGACCAGGCAGCATCAGAGGAACAGGAAAGTTGATGTTTCAGGTTGGGACCTTTCCTCTTCTTCAAAAAACATTTTAGGTCACTTAAGTTCCATCAGGACAGTGACATGAAAGGGATTCATGGATTTACATATACGTATTAATCAATTAAAGCCTTCTGACGGATTAAAGCCTTAACAGCATCTTGAGTTTGTTTACTACATCCTCAGTGGTGTGACACTTTGATCTTTTACTTATAAATTCTGTGTCTGATACCACCTCTCTCACTAACACCTGATGGAGTGAGGCTTCAAAAGTTTGTGTTTTCAAATAAACCTGTTGGACTGAAGGGTCTGAAGAAGGGTCTAGGCCCGAAGCGTCAGCCTTCCTGCTCCTCTGATGCTGCTTGGCCTGCTGTGTTCATCCAGCTCTACACCTTGTTATCTCTGTTGGACTATAACCTGGTGTCATGCGATTTCTGACCTTGATTCACAGATCCCCAGCATTTGTTTTCAGTATATTCCAGCATTTGCAGTAATTTGCTGCTACAGAAGTTGATACCATCGATTAAAAATAGTAGGTACTTTAAAAATGACAGTAGGGTTAAATTAACAATGACAGTGTAAGAAAAGGACATTGAATGACAAAAGAAACTTTCAAATCATTAAATTCACTCTGTATAACAATGCATTTCCCTTATTACTGGTTTTATCTAATTCTCAATCAATACCAAATTATTCTAGTAAATGGTTATATTTATTTTTCTCCTGTATTAGATTAGCCCATAAGAATTACATTTGGTCAAAATGGAGGAGGCTTTTTAGAATAAGTGTTGTTTCTAGAGGAGAAAATGTTTTACAATGCAAAAAGGAAGGTAGCTTCGTTTAGCTCTGGGGAATGAAATAGGGCAAATAATTAATGTTATCTGTAGGAGAACAATTGATCAGTAATAACTACAGCTTAATTGAATTCAACATGTAATAGAAAAGGACAGTGAGGACACAAGAGTAAGGGACTGGAAAAAGGCTAACTTCAGTGAGATAAAGTGAATCTGCTGTAAATTAACTGTCAGAAAAAAATACCAAATAGACCAAAAATAAAAATCGGGGGTGGTTAGAAAAGAGGTATGTCATGTTATTGACTTTCATGGGTAAGTACAAAATTTAAAAATAAATTGAATCTCAATATGGAGATGTGATGACATTATGCCCATCCACAACAAATTCAAATTATCATCCAGGCTTGAACTGTTGTCCACCACTTTAGTCGCACCAACCGATAGCAATGACCACCTCAAACATGAGAAAGCCCAGTTATCTCCCCTTGACTTTCACCAGCATCTTCATTGCCTGGCTCCCTAATATCTTAGGATCATTAGATTAATGAATGAAAGAACAGCAGATGCTGGAAATCAGATCCATGAACAGAAATTGCTGTGGAAGTTCAGCAGATCTGGCAGCATCTGTGGGGAGAAATCAGAGTTAACATTTAGGGTCCAGTGACTCTTCTTCAGAACTTAAGTGTATGAAGAATCTAAACACCATTTTAGCCATGCACTGTGACTACAACTGATCTACATGATAAGTTGCAGAAGTTCTTGAAGTTGTCTCCCTTTATTGTCTCTCCTGCAATCTCTTACTACAGTGGGAGGCAATGGTCTAGTGGTATTATCCACTAGATTGTTAATCCAGAGACCCAGATAGCATTCTGGGGACAAAGGTTCAAATCTCACCGTGGCAGACGGGGGCATTTGAATTTAATAAAATATTGGGAATTAAGAATCTAATCAAGAACATGAATCCACTGTCTATTGTCAGGAAAAACCTATCTGGTTCCCTTTTAGGCCTACATGTGACTCCAGACCAACAGTAGTGGGGGTGATTCTGGACAATTAGGAATAGACAATAAATGCTGCCTAGCCAGCAATGCCCTCGTCCTGTCAATGAATAAAAGGAAAAAAAAAACTAGATTTGACAAAGAACAGCAAGGTCATGGGAATATCATTGCTTCTCCAACTCATACCCTATTCAGATATGTTTTTATATTCTTCTGGGCTCCATTTCTGCCTATCCATTCACCGCCTCCCTCAACAAACTCCCACCCCACCCCAACCACATGTCCACCTTCAGCATAAATACCACCTTTTCCTAGCCGCTATTGATTCTGAAGAAAGGTCACTGGACCCAAAACATTAACTCTGCTTTCTCTCTATAGATGCTGCCTGACCCGAAGAGTTTCTCCAGCAATTTCTGTTTTTGTTTCAGATCTTCAGTATCCACGGTTCTTTGTTTCATTTATAACTTTTCATGGTTAAAAGGACAGTATTTTTTAATCTCCTTATGAACATCATTTTTGGAGAGTCTTCAACAGTAGTTCAAGCGGAGGGCCCATTTGTCTCTTGAGGGTACCTAGTAATGAAAAATAAGCATAGCCTGACCAGCATAGGCCACATCCTGGTACTGAGTTAAAAGAATATAGAATATAGTGTAAGGATGTGAAAGGTAAGATAAGAGGAAATAAGTGAAAATAAAGTCTAGCAGATAGTCAGAGTCATCAAGGTCTACAGCACAGAGAAAGGCCCTTCAGCCCATCAAGTCCACACCAGTCATTAACAGACACCTTACCATTCAAATCCTATTTTCCAGCACTGTTCTCATAGCCTTGTATGCCTTGACATTGCAAGTGCATATCAAAATACCTCCCAAATATTGAGGATTTCTGCACCTACCTCCTTACAAGTAGTGACTTCCAGATTTCCACTACCATCTGAGTGACATTTTCCCCTCACATCCCCTCTAAATCTTCTGCCCCTTACCTTAAGTCTATTCTCCCTGGTCATTGAATCTTCTACCAGAAGGAAGAGTTCCTTCTGTCTACACTCCCCCATAGTTTTATATATCTTAGTCATATCTCTGCTGCTACAGAAATCAATCTCAGTCTAGTTAATCCCTCTTCATAACTAAAAACTCTCCAAACCAGGCAACATCCTGATAAGCCTCCTCTCTGAAATCACATCACAGAAGCTGGTATCCCACCACCAAGTCAACATTTGTTTACATATGGAAACATCTTGACACTGATCCAGCTCTCTCAAAGTATGAGGATGTTTGACAATCCTGTTTTTATGTGTTGGCCAGTGGTCCCTGATTGAACCAGATTAAAAGCCCCAGCCAAGGAACATTCTATGATGTCCGAGATAACAAGGTGTAGAGCTGGATGAACACAGCAGGCCAAGTAGCATCAGAGGAGCAGGAAAGCTGATGTTTCGGGTTTAGACCCTTCTTCAGAAATGGGGGAGGGGAAGGGGATTCTGAAATAAACAGGGAAAGGGGGGGAGGCGGATAGAAGATGGGTAAAAGAGAAGATAGGTGGAGAGGAGACAGACAGGTCAAAGAGGCAGGGGTGGAGCCGGTAAAGGTGAGTGTAGGTGGGGAGTTGGGGGGGATAGGTCAGTCCAGGGAGGATGGACAGGCCAAAGGGGCAGGATGAGGCTGGTAGGTGGGAGATGGGGGTGGAGCTTGAGGTGGGAGGAGGAGATAGGTGGGAGGAAGGACAGGTTAGGGAGGCGGGGACAAGCTGGGCTGGTTTTGGGATGCGGTCGGGGGAGGGGAGATTTTGAAGCTTGTGAAGTCCACATTGATACCAGTGGGCTGCAGGGTTCCCAAGCGGAATATGAGTTGCTGTACCTGCAACATTCGGGTGGCATCATTGTGGCACTGCAGGAGGCCCAGGATGGACATGTTGTCTGAGGAATGGGAGGGGGAGTTGAAATGGTTCGCGACTGGGAGGTGCAGTTGTTTGCTGCGAACCGAGGGTGGGTATTCCACGAAGTGGTCCCGAAGCCTCCGCTTGGTTTCCCCAATGTAGAGGAGGCCACATCGGGAACAACGGATACATTATACCACATTAGCAGACGTGCAGGTGAACATCTGTTTAATGTGGAAGGTTTTCTTGGGGCCTGGGATGGGGGTGAGGGGGGAAGTATAAGGGCACGTGTAGCACTTCCTGCGGTTGCAGGGAAAAGTGCCGGGGGTGGTGGGGCTGGTGGGGAGTGTGGAGCGGACGAGGGAGTCACGGAGAGAGTGGTCCCTCCGGAAAGCAGAAAAGGGTGGGGAAGGAAAAATGTCTTTGGTGGTGGGGTCGGATTGCAGATGGCGGAAGTGTCGGAGGATGATGCGTTGGATCCGGAGGTTGGTGGGGTGGTACGTGAGGATGAGAGGGATTCTGCTTTGGTTGTTATTGCGGGGAAGGGGTGTGAGGGATGAGTTGCGGGAAATGCAGGAGACGCAATCGAGGGCGTTCTCAACCACTGAGGGGGGAAGTTGCGGTCCTTGAAAAATGAGGACATCTGGGATGTCCGGGAGTGGAATGCCTTATCCCGAGAGCAGATGCGGCGGAGGTGAAGGAATTGGGAATAGGGGATGCCATTTTTGCAGGAAGGTGGGAGGAAGTGTATTCTAGGTAGCTGTGGGAGTCGGTGGGCTTGAAATGGATATTGGTTTCCAGGTGGTTGCCAGAGATGGAAACAGAGAGGTCCAGGAAGGATAGAGAGGTATCAGAGATGGTCCAGGTGAACTTTAGGTTAGGGTGGAAGGTGTTGGTGAAGTGGATGAACTGTTTGAGCTCCTTGTGGGAGCATGAGGCGGCGCCGATACAGTCATCGATGTAACGGAGGAAAAGTTGGGGGATAGGGCCAGTGTAGCTTCGGAAGTGGGATTGTTCCATGTATCCTACAAAGAGGCAGGCATAGCTTGGGCCCATGCGGGTACCCATGGCCACCCCCTTTGTATGTAGGAAGTGGGAGGAATTGAAGGAGAAGTTGTTAAGGATGAGGACGAGTTCAGCTAAGCGGATGAGGGTGTCAGTGGAGGGGGACTGGTCGGGCCTGCAGGACAGACAGAAGTGGAGGGCCTTTGGGCCATCTGCATGGGGAATGCAAGTGTAGAGGAACTGGATGTCCATGGTAAAGATGAGGTGTCGGGGACCAGGCAGTCGGAAGTTTTGGAGGAGGTGGAAGGCGTGGGTGGTGTCACGGACGTAGGTGCAGAATTCCTGGACCAAGGGGGAGAAAATGGAGTCGAGATATGTAGAGATAAGTTTGGTGGGGCAGGAGCAGACGGAGACAGTGGGTCGACCAGGGCAGTCAGGTTTGTGCATTTTGGGAAGGAGATAGAAACGGGCTTTGCGGGGTTGGGGAATGATGAGGTTGGAGGCTGTGGGTGGGAGGTCACCTGAGGTGATGAGGTTGTGGATGGTTTGGGAGATGATGGTTTGGTGCTCGGGGGTGGGGTCATGATCAAGGGGGTGGTAGGAGGTGGTGTCGGAGAGTTGGCGTCTGGCCTTGGCGATGTAGAGGTCAGTGCGCCATACTACAACTGCGCCTCCCTTGTCCGCGGGTTTTATGGTGAGGTTGGGATTGGAGCGGAGGGAGCGGAGGGCTGCACGTTCTGCGGGGGAGAGGTTGGAGTAGGTGAGAGGGGTGGAGAGGTTGAGGCGATTGATGTCTCGACGGCAGTTGGCGATGAAGAGGTCAAGGGAGGGTAGGAGGCCTTGGGTTGATGTCCAGGAGGAGGGGGTGTGTTGGAGGCGGGAGAAGGGGTCAGTAGAGGGAGGGTTAGGCTCACTGTTAAAGAAGTAAGTGCAGAGGCGGAGGCAGCAGAAAAACTGTTCAATGTCCAGGTGTGAGCAGTATTCGTTGATGTTCAGGTGGAGGGGGATAAAGGTGAGCCCTTTACTGAGGACTGACTGTTCGTCCTCAGTAAGGGGGAGGTCTGGGGGGATGGTGAAGACCCAGCAGGGCTGGGTGCTGCTGTCTCCTCTATGATGTCCACCTGGTTGACCTCATTAAAATCACTACACTCTCCTGGTCAAACATATCCCTCCTGTAATGTGGATTCCAGAACAGCACACAATAGTTGTGGTATAACCAATGTTTTATACAGTGTCAAAGAGAATTGTAAGTGATTATGTAAGCACATAAAGGAGTAAAATAAGTGAAAGAGAGATAATAATAATGCAGGGAGAGTAATTAAGGAAGATGAAGGCATGGAAAAAATTTAAATGCTTATTTTGAATATGAGTGTGCTAGAGTTGAACAGAGATGCATTATTGGATGAGAAGTGGGTAATTTTATATACTTTGTATTAAGGGAAATTGGTCTTGAAAAGATTAACAGAATTTACATTGGTTAAACTTTGAATCTTGGTGTACACAAAGTTGTTGAAAGGAATTAGACAAGGAACAGAAGAGACCTAATTAATTGGCCATTTGTCAGATGATGTGAGGCAGACAGCAGTGGGTATGGGTCCCATCTATGGGCCCAACATTTAACTCCTAATGTCCAGTGAAAATTTTGCCCAGTCTCTTGACTTTTCTGCAACATAACAAATTTTACATGTAATCTGAATTTCCTTTCCATTAAAAATTACTCACCTGCTGTATATATCAGCAATAAACCAAAAGATTGGCTTCTAAATCATTGCATTATGGTTACACATCTAATGTGCAGGTTTTCTTAATGCAATTCAGGAGGACAGGATAAATCATGATAATCTTAATGGTCTTGCCATAGAATAGTAGGACATAGACTTGTAGTAATGTCTCCCACTTTGCACATTCCCAGTCTCAGCAAGTTGTTGGATGAAGGAAGGGAGCATTCAAAAGGCCATGAACAGGCAGCCAATGAATTTAACCACAAGCAGGGACAGAAATTGCTGGTCAAGTCACCCCATTGGCAGTCTTATGGGTTGGCTGTCTTTCAGACTGCTTAGACAGTGAATGCAAAGCACAGGAATTAGATCACCAAAGGAAGTGCAAAACCTAATAAAAGTGCAGAAATATTTGTATCATCTATAAAACACAGCTGAAGTACCAGAGGACTGGAAGGTGGCTAGTGTTGTGCCATTGTTTAAGAAAGGCTGTAAGGAGAAGCCTGGAAACTATAGACCTATGAGTCATAGTCATATATATTGTTAATGTACCTGCCTCAACCACTTCCTGCTGGCAGCTCATTCCAGATGCGTGCCACCCTCTGATTAAAAAAGCTGCTCCTCAGGTTCCCATATATTCTTTCCCCTCTTACCTTAAACTGATGCTGTCTAGTCCTCAATTCCCCAGCCCTGGGAAAAAGGCTGAGTGCATTCACCCTATCCATGCCTCTCATGATCTTTTACACTTCTATAAGATCCCCATCAGTCTCCTACATTCTAAAGAAAAAAGTCCTAACTTGTCCAACCTTTCCCTGTGACTCAGTCCCTTGAGTCCTTGCACCATCCTTGTAAATTTCTTCTGCACTCTTTCCAGTCTAATAACATCCTTTCTATAGCAAGGTGACCAAATCTGAACACAATGCTCCAAGTGTGGCCTCACCAACGTCCTGTACAACTGCAAGATAACTTCCCAACTTCTGTACTCAGTGCCCTAACTGACGGAGGCCAGTGAAAAGCATTCTTCACTGCCCTGTCTACCTATGACTTTACTTTCAGAGAGTCATGCACCTGAACTCCAAGGTCCCTTTGTTCCACTACTCTCCTTAAATCCCCAACATTCACCATGGCCACTTACCTTGATTTGACTTTCCAAAATGCAATACCTCATACTCATCGAAATTAAACTCCATTTGCCATTTCTTAGCCCACTTCCCCAGCTGATCAAGCTCCTTTTGCAATTTCTGATAACATTCCTCACTGTCCATGATACTGCCTATTTTAGTGTCACCCGCAAACTTACTAATCATCCTTGTACATTCTCATCCAAATCATTGATGTAGATAGCAACAGCAAGAGCCCAGCTCTGACCCCTGAGGCACACCACTAATCACAGACCACCAGTCAGACAAGCATCCTTCCACTATCACTCTCTGCTTCCTACCGGCAAGCCAATTGTGCATCCAATTTGCCAACTCTCATTGGATTCCATGTGATTTAACCTTCCAGAGCAGCCTACCATGTAGAACCTTATCAAAGGTCTTACTGAAATCCATATAGACTACATCTACTGCCCTGCCCTCATCAACCTTCCTGGTCACTTCATCAAAGAACTGTAACGAATTTGTGACGCATGATCTCCCATGCACAAAGCCATGCTGACTATTCCTAATCAAACCCTGTCTTTCTAAATGCATGGATAGCTTATCCGTCAGAATCTTCTCAAGGAACTCACCTACCATAGATGTTAAGCTCACTGATCTATAATTCCCAGGTTTTTCCCTGTAGCCCTTCTTGAATGAGGGCACAACAAATATATAAATGATTTGGATGACAACATAGGAGGCATGATTAATAGGTTTGCAGATGATACCAAAATTTTTGGTATAGGGGACGGCAAAGAAGGTTATCTAAGATTACAGAGATCTTGATCAATTAAGCCAATGGACTGAGGAGTCTGACATCGCTGGTGGCTAAGTTGCAGGATGGATTCTGAAAGATAGGATTTATATGCATTTGGAGAGGCAAGGAATGATTAGCGATAGTCAGTATGGTTTTGTGCTAGGAAAATCATGTCTCACAAACTTGATTGAGTTTTTTCATGAAGTAACCAAAAAGGTTGATGAAGGCAGAGTGGTTGACATAGTTTACTTGGACTTTAACAAAGCCTTTGACAAGGTTCACATGGTAGATTAATTAGTAAAGTTAGATCACATGGGATTCAGGATAAGCTTGTCAATTGGATACAAAATTGGCTTTATGGTTGTAGACAGAGGGTGATGGTTGTTTTTGGACTGGAGGCCTGTGACCAGCAGCGTTCCACAGGGCTTGGTACAGGGTCCACTTTTGTTTATCATTTATATAATTGATTTGGATGACAATACAGGAGGCATGATTAATAGGTTTGCAGATAACACCAAAATTATTGATATAGCCGGCAGTGAAGAAGGTTATCTAAGATTACAAAGAGATCTTGATCAATTAGGTCAATGGACTGAGGAGTGGCAGATGGAGTTTAAATTTAGATGAATGTGAGGTGTTACAAGGATAGGACTTATCCAATTAATGGAAGGGACTGGATAGTTTTGTAGAACAGACAGACCTAGGGGTTCAGGTACATAATTCTTTGAAATTTGCATCACAGGTAGACAGGGTGGATAGGAAAGTGTTTAGTATGCTCGCCTTCTTTGCTCAGACCTTTGAGTATAAGAGTTAGGATGTCATGTTGAGGTTGTACAGGATGTTGGTGAGGCCTCTTCTGGAATACTTTGTACAGTTCTAGGTCGACCTGTTATAGAAAGGATATTATTAAACTGGAGATGGTTCAGAAAAGATTTATCAGGATATTGCTGGGAGTGGAGGTTTGAGATCTAAAAATAGACTGGAAAGGCTGGGGCTTTTTCACTGGTGTGTGGGAGGTTGAGGGATTACCTTATTAGGGTTTATAAAATCAAGAGGGGCATAGATAAGATAATTGACAAGGGTCTTTTCTCTAGGTTGGAGGAGTTCAAAACTGGAGGGCATGTTTTTAAGGTGAGGGAAGAGAGATTTAAAAAGGACATGTGCGGCAACTTTCTTACACAGAGAATGGTTTGTGTCTGAAATGAACTGCCAGAGAAAGTTGTGGATGCAAGCATAGTTTCCACATTTAAAAGACATTTGGATAAGTTCATGAATAGGAAAGGTTTGGAGGGATACGGGCCAAATGCAGGCAGGTGGGACCAGTTTAGTTTGGGAACATGGTCAGTGCGGGCTGGTTGGACCAAAGTGTCTGTTTCCATGCTGTATGACTCTACGACTCTAACCATGTAGAAAATAGAAAAGCCAAGGAATTAATAAATATAACAGTTAGATGTTAGGAATTACTGCAGTAAAACCTGAATGAAAATTTGCACACGAAGAATTAATCACTTATCAGGCAGTTTAAGTGGAAATCATTCATCCTGTCAGAAATCTCAGCAAAAAAAAACACTTGTATGTGTTTTGCTGCTTCTACTAGCTGTCTGCCAAAACAGTTAGATAAGTAAATCTCTGAAGGGCTGCCTGACATGGAAGCCTTGGAAACAGGAAAAATCTTTAATATCATTTGAGATAAGAAAATTACTGGATAAAACCACGCAATGACAGAGGTCTGACAGAGGTCTCACAGAGGAAGCAAATCCACACTATCCCGGAGGAAATCCGAACACCAGCTGTAACAATTTACAGAATTCTTAAGAGTTCCCATTCTGAAAGTCCTCAATTGATTGTGGTACAAAATCCTGTGCATTGAAGTTCCTTCAGAAACTACAATATTATTTTATGTTGCAATAAGTAAACACGTAAGACCTCTTCAATAAATGCTAAGTCAATACTATGTTCACTAAGCCTCATAACATTCTAGGATGATCTCAGCATGGGTATACTACTGTTACTGATCACATACTTCACCAATAAGTGTTTGTTGATGCCTGGTAAATGTTTGCAGCTTTTTATTTGTCCATAATGTCATGCCTATGTTAAGGTTTGTTAAGTCCTGTATGACTACTTGAGTCCATGTCTTTCTTGGTCACCTTTATGGTCTATGCAAGTTCAAAGAATGCTTAACTGGGGACATTAATCTGACTGGGTGATTTGCCTGAACAGTTGAACTTGTCAGAAGCTGATCATATCAGATACTGAAGGTCACACAGTGTAATACCTGATCTTTGCATTCCTGATGTTGTTACTCTAACAGACACTAAAGCCAGGATTTCCCATGTTTTGGGTTTAAATGCATGTGGTGGTGAGCAGGTGTCGTTACTAGCAAGGCATCCACCACCGCTACTAAAAGGCAACTCAATTGGCTCAAGTGCCTGAAGCTGCTGCTAATTAGAGGCCTGTACACTATTGGGGTGGGGAGGGGGCAAACAGTATTAAGTGGAGTGGGAAGAGGGAGGGATTTTAACACTGTTGAGGGATGTAGGAGGGGGGTCAACACTGTCGATGGATGAGGGAAGGGATGTTGAAAACTGTCAAGCTATGTAGGATGGGGTAAACATAGTTGAGAGATGTAGGAGGGGTGTGGGTTGAACACTGTTAAGGGATGGTGGGTCGGTTAAACACTTAATGGATGCGGTGGGTTGAACTCTTGAGGGATGGGGAAGGGAGTTTCACATTGTTGAGGATAGGGGAGGGGAGTGAACATTACCTAGGGAGGAGGGAGGACAGTGAACACTGTTGAGGGATGAGTGGGGGTGAGAGTGAGCTCTGTTGGAGCTGTGGAGGTGGTATACAGCATTGGATGTGTGGAATGGGTGTGGGAGTTATGGAGGGGGTGCATGGGGAATGGGGTGGTGTGGGCGTTGTGGGGAATGTGGCATGGGTGTATAGTTTTGGAGGTGTGGGGGCTATGTGGGTGTGTGGAGGGGATGTGGGGGGGATGAATAGTGTTGGAGGTATGAGGAGTGGGTGTGGAGGGGATGTGGGGGAATATGTGGGTGCATGGAGGGGGTTTACAGTGTTAGCGAGTGAGGGAGTATGGATGTGTATTTGGAGGAGGTGTGGCGGTGCTGTTGGGCAGTGTGAGGAGTGTGGAGGGGGTGTACAGTGTTGGAGGTGTAGTGGGGTATTGGGATGTGGAGAGGGGGTGTGGAGGATATGTGGCAGGTGTGGAGGGAGTGTACAGTGTTGAGGGTGTGGAGGAGGTGTTGTGGGGTGGTTGGAGGGGTGTGGGGGATGTGGAGGGGCTGTACAGTGTTAGAGGTGTGGGGGGTGTAGATTGTTGAGGGGTTTGGGAGCAAAGTGAGGACTGTCAGGGATGAGGAAGAGGGTGTGAACATTTGGAGGTGTGGAAGGGCTGACCACTATCGAGGGGTGTTGGAGGGAGGGGAGTGATCATTCTGAGGACTAAGGGAGGGGCTGAGCACTTTGGGCAGTAAGACAGGGAGGTGGTCATGTTATGGAGGTGAGGGAAGCATAGAAACAGGAGTGGGCCATTTGGCCCTTTGAGCCTACTCCAAAATTGATTATGATCATGGCTAATCATTCAACTCAGTAGCCTGTTCCTGCTTTCCCCCATATATCCTTTGACTGCTTTAGTCCCAAGTGCTATAGTCAAATTCTTGAAAACGTACAATGTTTTGACCTCAACTGCTTTCTGCAGTAGTGAATTCAACAGGCTCACTAGTCTCTGGTGAAGAAATTTCTTCTCATCATAGTCTTAAATGGTTTACCTGGTATCCTTTGTCTGTGATGTCTGGTTCTGGGCTCCCCCCATATCAGGAGCATCCTTCCTGCATCTACCCTGTCTAGTCCTGTTTAAATTTTTTTTCCATTTCTATAAGATCTCCCCTTATTCTTCTGAACTCCAGCAGATATAATCCAAGCCAAGTCATATGTCATCTTTTCATATGTCAGTCCCACCGTTCCAGGAATCAGTCTGGTAAACCTTTGCTGCGCTTGGTCTGTAGGAAGAACATCCTTCCTCAGATAAGAAGATCAAAACTGTACCCAGTTGCTGATGTGTTCTCTCTAAAGCCCTGTGTAATTGCAATAAGACACCCCACTCCTGTACTCAAATCCTTTCACTACGAAGGCCAACATGCTATTTGTCTTCATTACTGCCTGCTGCATTTGCATGCTAATCATACACCAGATCTCAATGCACATTCCCTTCTCTCAATTTATAGTGATTCAAACAATAATCTGCCTACCTGTTTTACCATCACAGTGGATAACCTCACATTTATCCCAATTATTGAGGAGGCAACGGACTAGTGTTATTATCATGAGACTATGAATCCAGAAACTCAGCTAATGTTTTGGGGACTTGGGTTTGAATCCTGCTAGGGCAAACAAAATGCATAGGGGTACATCTGCCTGCATATGGTTCATATCCCTCTAGTCTCTACCTGTTCACGTGTCTGTTTAAATATCTCTTAAACATTGCTATCGTATCTGCTTCTACCACCTCCCCTGGCAGTGCGATCCAGGTGCATACTACCCTCTGTCTAAACAAACAGATGGGTTTTTCCAACAATAGTTTCATGATCATTAGACTCGAAATCCAGATTTTTATTGAATTTATATTCCACTATCTACCAATGCAGGTCTCCAGAATAATACCTGGGTAGCTGGATTAATAATGCAACAATAAGAACACTGGGCCATCATACAGAGATTGCAATCAAATGCTCTACCACTGAGCTATACCCTATCTTACTACACATACTGTGCATTTAACCAGAGGTACATATTGGCTGGATCAGGACAGCAACAGTTCGCTTTTCTTAAATATACCCATTAATTAGTTGGATTTTTCTAGCAGGTGTTCCCATGATTCAGGGTGCATTTGACAGCACCAACATACCGTTTTGCAGGAGTTATATTCCAACTCAACACTTTACTATGATAAAACAAAGAACTGCAGATGCTGGTGATCTGAATCAAACAGAAACAGAAATTACTGGAGAACTTCAGCAAGTCTGGCAACATCTGTGAAGAGAAAACAGAGTTAACATTTTGAGTCCAGTGAACTTCCTTCAGAACTGGCTTTAGTTCTGAAGAAGGGTCACTGGATTCAAATCATTAACTTTGTTTTCTCTCCACAGATGCTGTTAGACTTGCTGATTTTCTCCAGCAACTTCTGTTTTTGTTTGTTTCAATACTTCACTACAACTGAAAAGGATTCGGTACCCTTAATCAATGGTGCAAACTAGATTTCTGCTTTTCTCACCTTCTGAGATGTGGCTCTAAACCATAACATTAAAATCTTCTAGCCTTGTTGTCTGCAAGATCTCTGCTTCCCAAACTTATTCCCTGTGAACCCATGTCAAGCCTTGAAAATTTGTGCGACCCCTCAGTGAGCGGTGACAGAACAGTGAGGGAAGGAGACAACCTATAGGTAGGGGGGGAAGGTGGTCAACAGATCAGCATTTGTTATGTTGGAGCTCACAACCCCGAAATGATAGCTTGTCACGTAACTTGTAGTCCCAACACCCACTTTGGAAAGCAGTGGTCTACATGAGATGAGTTTCACTTGCCTTTTTAGTTCTTAAAGGCACTCACCAATGGCATGAAATTGACATTTTCTTCAGCAATATTCTGTACTATGTTCATGCTATTACCCTGCAAAGCTGGAAATACTATTACTGCACAAAAAGAAACTACTCACTATGGCATGATGTTGGGGTGGTGTTCTGTATTCAAAGCTAAGATACATTGGTGAGGCCAAGTTGAGGGACCTTTGAATGATATTTAATTCAATCCCATGAGCTTTTGGTTCTGTCATTAGTAAAATGTTGCCCAGTCTAAAGCTATAATCCATTTAATGAGATAATTAGTACCTGATTTGGTTCACAAGATAAGCTCTATCCATCACGATATGAAAGAACATCTAGCTGTTCTTGTGGCTCAGTGGTGGTGGTAGTGTCCCTACCTATGATACAAGCCTCACCCACCCAAGAGCTGTGTAATAACGTCACTGTACAAGTTGTTTAGAAAATATCTCTATAAGAGTGTTTCTGCCAGGAGCTAACTTGTGCTGTAAAGGTTTTCCATGTGTCTTAACTAGTGTTTCGTGATTGTTCTTAGTGTAACAACATGTAACTAAATTAGTGATGTGCACTTACTCTGAAGTAGAGCCAAAAGCAGTCATGTATTTTAAATGCAATCTAACTAGCTATAAAGTAATACATAATAAGCTACTACAGTTTAATGAAGACTAGGCCTATCTTCTTCTGAAAACGTCATGTGAGTATCCTCTCCAACTTTGCTATCAGTGGTTTGGCTAATACCAATATCAAGGATTTTTGGCAGGAAACCTACCCATATGTTGGCAGTGCTGACAACCTACCTTATTAGAGCTTTCATCAATTTAGTGAGCGCAAAATTCTAAGAGTTGAGAAAATGCCATTTATGTTTTTCACACAACCACTATTGGTTTTTATTCACACATGGAAAGTGGTTGTCGCTAGCTGGGCCTCACTTATTGCCCATTCCTAGCAGCCTTTGAGGAGGTTGGTGGTGAGCTGAAATTTTCTGAACTAGAACAAGAGAAATCTTCCGGATTTGCTTCTCTTTCAAATTTTCCAAGCATTTTGCACTTTTGAGAGAGTGAATAGAATAGAATAGAATAGAATGTCCTTTTATTGTCACGTGCACTCCATTATAGGAGTACAATGAAAAGCTTTTACAATGTCTGCCTTGTTATGGCAACATCTTAGGCACAAGTACCTAAGTACATTTCTTGGATACAGCAGTGGAATAAAAGTAATTACATTCCTTTACAGAGTTGAAAAGTAAATTAAAAATAGGATATCGTTAAAGGGTTGACATTAAAGTGAAGTAGGAAACTGCAAATAGACATTACATTGCAGCAGCTCAGCGCAGGGCCTCCATGTGTGTTCTGGCTGCATTGTGGGATGCAGAAGACCGTATGAAAATTAAAACACAATTAAAACACAACTCACATCACTTCCTTTACCAAAAGAATGCAGATTGATAAATGGCTCAGAAAATTAGACTGATAAACAGCTCTGAAAAGGAAAGTTGTTTTCCAAGAATGAAACATAACTTCAGAAACTTGATTCACACCCTGCTGTGATGCTGTCATAAATTGGTATGCTCTTCACAGCTTTAAACATAATGCCATCTGGTGGCCTCAGTGGAACTAGGGACCTCATGTAACTAATGTGTCTATAGCAGCTAATAAGGTGGTCTCTGGTGATGATGGTCTCAAGGGTCCTCAGTTCAAAAGCCCTTGGAAATACTCACAGAAAGCATCATGCAGCTTGCTTATATCCATAATTGCTAATGCAGCCAGGATCATTCACAGTTGATTGGCTGTGCCTTAACTCCTAACTTTTGAGCACCTTTTTAAACCAGCCTGCACACTTTGAGGTACATAGCACTGCCACTTTCACTTGACTTCACACCTGTACCCATGTGTTTAGCTGGTGATACTAAACTACCTTAGAGGATAGATTATTGTTGTATGTGATGAGACACTGTAATTAAGTGGACTGCATTCAGGGTAGGAAGCAGGGATATGACAAATGCCTGCTGGGCAGAAGGTGAGTTTTCATGTGTGTTCCTTTGCACAGAACTTGAATGAAACTTTGATAAGACACTTTTTGATGGGTGTGCACACCAAAATGTTTAGTGAATGGGGATTTCCAACTGGTGGTCAATGTCAAAGAGTATGGAGCAATCCAGCACCAACACAATATAGCCCTTTGAACCAAATGTTTATCCTTTCAAACCTGGGATGCTGGTCAGCTCCATTTAGTACAATAGCGAAGCTAACATTGGTATAGCATCTGATTGCTACTCTTTTGCCTTCAGGTGCAGTGCAAGCAGAAGCCATCCTACATCTCAGTGCCATACTAGATGCTTGGGCTAGTGTTATGAAATCTCAGCTTGTTACCATGCAAGTCGAGACTGCTGTCATCAGGATTGTAAAGAGACCTGCAATTTTCCTCAGTAGTCGAGCAAGCCATCTATCCGCCAACAGCTTATTGGAATGGCAGAAGTTCTTCTCCAGAAGAGCAGTAATTTACTCAAGGAGCACAAATCTCTTGTTCTCCCTTGCTCGCGGTTTGTGGATGCCTGACAGCTAGTTCAGACAGTAGCCATCCTTCTGGAGGTGTGCCATCCACAACCCTCTAAGACCAGAGCTGCTTGAGGTTCCTGTGCACAGGCATGTGCAGTAACCCCCATTCTCCCACGTCCTGTCGCACAAGCTGTTGGAAATCACCAGTTTTCCAGCAGCATGCTGTGGCCACTGTGTTAGTACCAGGGCTGGCACAGGCACAGTGAAGACAGACACTATGAGGAAACATTGAATAGTTGATGCTTGTCTTCAATTTAGCATGATTGAATTTCTAAATTTAACTTGCAATGTTAAATTTGTGGTCAATTTTATTTTTTGTATTGTGGCCAAGTGAATTAGTTGGAAATCAAGGGGAGATAAGGTGTGGAACTATGGATGAATGTGGAACTGGGCTTGTGGTTATTAGTATTTTCATACTCAGATGAATTCTTCCGAAACAGCCTGGTCAGAAAGGAGCTTTTATATCATTTCCTCCCTTCATCTTCCTTCTCCTCTTCATGCTCCAGCTCAATTACTCACCATATGTTTGGTGGTGAGAGCTGTCGCCTTGCAAGGTTGTACAGCAGACCATTATAAACTTAAAACATCCTTCATGAGACTGCAAAACTCTTCCAGAGCTGTTTTGCAGTAGATGCATTCTTTCAGCATCTCAAGGGTCAGCTTGAACTCATTTTGCATTGCTGTGAGGCTTTCATCCTATTCTATAGCATTGGCGGGGATTCATTTCTGCTACTGAACATGTGTTTAAAAGATAGCATTAGCTGAAGCATTTGTCTTTTCAATGACAATGTTCAATCAATATCATAATTGTGTTAAATCAGTGATGCACAGGGATAGCTATCATATCTTCCTACTCTACCCACAATCAGCGACAATTCATCACCTACATCCTAATACCCTCACCAAACAATCCCATCATTATGGGCATGTACTGCAGACCCTATTTTGGAGCTCTAAGAATTTGTAGCACCTGGAAAATAGTTTGCAAGAAAACTGATCAAAAATGCTATGGATCAATACAAATTCCACTTGCCCCATATACGATACAAATCTAGTATATTAATGTGCATCTATGAATAACTGAATTTCCCCCGACTTCTATTTGACGACTTCTATTCACCAAAGTATGCTCACTGTCAATCATAAATCTTTGGTATAAATTATTTTCTTCTTGAACTTCCTATTGCACTGATGCCACCAGCTTTTGCTATGTGCAGGCAATCAAATTATCCATGGTAGGACTTTATTTTCATTAGGTTCCATTTTAAAAGCCTTTTGCAGCGCAGTTATTTGACAAGTAAAAATTAGCACCAAATTATGGCTACTTTCATGAAAGACACTTTGACAGCTAACAGAAAAGACCTTGATCTCCTCAGGCCTATACAATGCCAAAAGATCAATAGAGCTGGTTGCATTCAAACCAGTTGTGTTGTCTACCTATCAGTCTGGGATAGATTCAAACCAAATTTCTGGAAGTGAAAACACAACATTGTGATGAATTGTACTTAAATGTGTTTTTCATCATTGCTTTAGGGAAAACAAATCATTATCCTATTTTTCCAAATTAGCTTTGATCATAAATCACTGAACTTCAGGAAAATACTGTGGAGAATAGATCAAACAAGCCACTCCCATTAAAGAGAGGAAATTTTTGTACTTTTACATTTGATTATAGCAATCATACCAGAACAAAAAACTTATATCTATCAGGAAAGATTGAACAGACTAGCTTCTTTTCTTCAGAAGCATTTTAAAACTAAGTATGATAAGAAGCATATTAGGTGATATTAAGTTAGATGACTGAAAACTTAGTCAAAGAGATGGGTTTTAAGGAATGTGTTAAAGGAGGAAAATGGAGTACAGAGGCAGAAGGGGTTGGTGAGTGTATCTCAGAGGTTGACATATAGGCAAAAGAAGGTGCTGCTATTTGCATTGATTAAAGTCAAGGATGCAGAAAAAGCCTGAATTACGAAAGTACAAACATCTCATAGACCTATGGGACTTGATGAGATTACAGAACCAGGGGCCAGGCCATGGACGAATTTGAAAACAAAGATGAGAATATTAAAATCCAAGACATTTCTTCACTTGGTGTCAATGTATGCTAGCAAGCATACAGATGATCATGTCTTGGTACAAGTGACAATATGTGAAGAAGAGTTTTCAGTGGCCTTAAAGTTATATAAAGTAGAATGTAGGAGATCAGCTTGAAGTTCATTGGAATATTTGAGTTTAGAGGTCACAAAGGTATCAATGACAGTTCCAGCATCAACAGATGAGCTGTGACAAGGGCGAAGTCAGGCAATGTTATGAGTTGGGAATGCCTTTTGAAGATCAAGCATACATATGGTTTGGAAACTCATCTCAGGCAGAGGAGGTGGAGGCTTGCTGCTAGATTGATATCCACTGCAGGCCAAGACTTGTACAGCAACTCAAGCCAGAGCTATGTGATGGGTGGAGGAGTTTTTGGAGTGGAGTTGAGGGTTGGGGAGGTCAACAGCAGGGTCAAGAATATGGTCTCAACAGACCTTCCGTATCCCCCCACTTCCCAGGTTCTGTAGCCAGTCAATAAGTGCCTTTGAATGAAGGACTTACCACAGGGGAGAGAAAAAATTATAACACCAAAGAGCAAACTTGGTTAATCTCAGATGGTTGCCATGCAGAGGGATGATATTGATTGCTAGAGAATGGAGTTTGGAATGGGATGAGAAAATAATGGACAGTGTTTTACATTCTCCCCTGTGCATGGCTTGGAGGTGGCAAAAATATTCATTCAGGCAGAATGGTGATTGGCATTTAGAGTAGAAGCCCATCTCCGCCCTGATTAAATCCAAAATGGAAAGACGTATGGATGGATGATTTTCTTGACCTAAAGCCCTTTGAGGCCCATAGGGCACAATTAATGCTCAATTAAGAGAGTCTTTACACTGGCACTAGTATTAGCTCAGTGGTGGATGGACCTGTCACACCATGGGGAGTATTACATGCAAATCTGCATGGTCTCCTTGAAGTTTCCCAGGGTGGGGGTGTCTCTTATTCAAAGGAACTCAGTGCCTGACTGAGATACCGGACATCAGGAATTAGGGGAGGGCTGCTAATTCTATGTCCCTGCCCTTGCTCTAACTCCTTCTTGCAGCCCATTCTTCATCCCTCAGGACTCCTCCATCCGTTACCTACCCCTGGACAGGGTGGCTGCATGATCCTGGGTCTCCATTGGTAGGAGGTGGCACCACTGCCATCCTTTGATTGGTTTTTTTCTGGCAGGGTATCCCACCCCAGAATTCTGATCCCTTGAAAGATCTGCCACTGACCTCTTAGCTGCCTAATTGGCACATGATAATTTCCAAGGAAGCAGTGGATTTTCTTGCTGTCTCTCCAGCTGAGGGCAGAGTAACCTGCCATCTCTTTAAAATTCCCTCTACCGACTTCAGTCTTCCTGCTGTGAAATTGGAAGAATTTTCTGCTCAGCCAGTATATGATATCAGGTAAACAACCTGATACCTCAACAATAGAGGAAGAGCTGAGAACAGTGTGCTGAGGTAGAGATGGGTGTTCACAGCACATTGGCGAAATCCAACATATTGGTGTTTATGGATGATGTCACCAAGGTGCAGCACAGAAATGAGAAATAGACAAGGCTCAGGATAGATCTGTTGCCAATTCATTATCAACCCCTGATGCCACTGGTAAATACCAACTTCCTGATGAAGTTGATCCTTCCACGTCAGTAAACACCAAAAACACCTAGCCATGCATTGCTTAATGGTTACTTATGAGTATTCAATCAAAGAATGTCTGGAAGTGTGAGTGTGGGCAATCGAATTATAAAATCTACAATATAGGATAATGTTTTTGGATGCTGAAATATTAGACTAGCTATCTAGGCTACCTGCAAATTGTATCTCCTACTTGTTGTTGAAATCCTCTTGAGGTCACTGCCTGAAGCTAGGTCTGACCCAACAGCACCAGGACCTCTACCATGAGTAGGGCAAGGGGCAGACCCCTTACTCTTCCTCAACTGGAACAGGATTTGAATCCTATGCTGTTGGACAATGATAGTACAGGCTCCAACTTTACTTCCAACTTGTGATTGACCAGGAATCTCTTCTCCTCCTACTGCCATCCATTGGTACCTGTTAGAAGGATTTGCAGGATAAAACCCAACCTGCTTCATCACGTTGTGAATACATCTCCCTTGGTCATCTAGTCTGAAGTGGCCCTTGAATTGGAGTTTATTTTGGGCTCAGATTTAGGCATAGCCCCCATTGCACATTCCTCTCTGTTATTGACAAAACCCTTGTAAATTATTCCCTAAGGTTTTAAATGTCATTTCTTTCAATAGTGGAATGCCCCATTTTGAACAAATATTGCTCCATTTAATTCTGCACTATGCACTTATTGTTTCCTCTAGTCAAAGAGGCAGATGAATGGCCATCAAAGGTCACTTATTTCAACAGTTCTAACCTCCACCTTCAAAGGAGTGCCAAGGTAAGAGGCATTATGGGTGAGGATAGAATTTAGAAATCTTGTTCTGGAAAAAGGGTGAAAAATGTTGAAATAACTCCACAAATGCTGGAATCCCATCACTCAGTCACCTGTTATTTACATGTGCATAGTACATGACACTGACCCAGCAAGTTCACAGCTGGTTCCTAGAGTGAACAGAACCCCTCACACTTCTGTTTATATC
Source organism: Rhincodon typus (assembly GCF_021869965.1). Lineage (NCBI taxonomy): Eukaryota > Metazoa > Chordata > Chondrichthyes > Orectolobiformes > Rhincodontidae > Rhincodon > Rhincodon typus. Next base: position 34,757,997 of record NC_063342.1, read on the forward strand.
TGTCAGCCAGGACTCCCTGATCAGACCAAGTTAACAGCCACAATCAGGGAACTCGTGTTCTATGAGGTCCACCTGGCTAGCCTCATTCCAATCATCGCAAATGTGTTTAATCTTATTCTTTTGAGTATGATAAGCAACTCTGCCAAATGTTTGAGCTCCAGTTCCATGCAAGTTAATTAAACAAAGCCATTTTTGCTATTTTAAATTTAATGTAATTGGTTTCATTTCATATAATCTATGTAAAGTCATGAGTTTCATAAACTCAGAATTTTCCTAGATTTTTACAGCTTGTTAATGTATTGAGATGGTGATTAAACCAAACCTGTTTCAGTTTTTCTAAGCTATCCAAATCAGTGCTGCAATAAGACAGTCTCACTAGATGAGCTTGTATCAATTCATATCATCAGCATACTTCACAAACTCTTTCTTCCCCTGATTTAGTTTTTTTTTCATTGCTGTTTGCTCGTTTCCTCTCTACACAGATGGATTCAACACATTAACAAGATGCCCACAAATATCCCTCCTAATTGTTGGGTCATAAAAAAATAAAATATAATTTGTGGCTCTCCCTTCATTGACTGATGCCCCTTGTCTTCTACTTTCTAGTTTTTGTTTTCTCACAATTTTCTATCTGGCTCTGAGGTAAAGCCATAGAGTCATACAGCATGGAAACAGACCCTTTGGTCCAACTTGTCTGCGCCAACCTGATATCCCAATCTGACCTAGTACCATTTGCCAGCATTTGGTCCATATCCCTCTAAGCCCTTCCTATTCATGTACCCATCCCGATGCATTTTAAATGTAATTGTACCCTCCTCTACCACTTCCTGTGGCAGTTCATTCCATATACACATCACCCTCTGTGTGAAAAGGTTACCCATCTGGTCATTGTTAAATCTTTCCCTCTCACCTTAAAACTATGCTCTCTAGTTTTGGACTCCCCCACCCTAGGAAAGAGACCTTGGCTCTTCACCCTAGCTATGACGTTCATGATCTTATAAACCTATTTAGAAGTGCATTGAATCTTTCTGATTAATTTCCAAAGCCCACCAAGAGTATTGGGAAAAAATGGCCAGGGCTGAAAAGGTAAAAATACTAAGCCTCCACCCAAGGTCTGGATTGAACAAGACCAGACCCTATCGGAGCTCGTTCATTGGCATTTAGGTCTGTATGAAGGAGAAAAGATTTGAGTTGTAATATTTAAATTGCCTATTGACTATGCCTGGAATAAAAGCAAAATATTGTTGATTCTGGAAATCTGAAATAAACACAGAGACTGAATATCATGAGTCCCTTGGCCTCAAAGGAGGAAATCATAGCTTTTAAAAAGAAAATCACAGGAATGATACTTTTGCCAGCCAGAGTATCCTGGCTATGCAGAATTAATTGCCCATCCCTAATTGCCCTGGAGAAGGTGAAGGAGAGCTATCTTCTTAAACCGCTGCTGTTCATGGGAGAGGGTGGATTAAGGTAAACTCACAGTCCTGTTAAGAAAGGATTTCCACCATTTTTACCCAGATCATTAAAACAAGGAAGCTATGTGTAAAAGTGAAATAGAGAAATGGTAAAATGTTATGGAATGTGAGAAAAGTGAAGAAATAAAACTATGTGTCTTGTGGAATTGAACTGTGATCGACTTACGGTGAGTTTATGATCACATCGTTAATGTGGACTAATTTATAATCCTTAAGCAGCTTTTAATTGTACAATGATAGATTTTTACAGACATAACATTTTTAATAATTCATTTCTTTAAAAAAATAGTTTGTTCTCACATGCCTGGCAGAGGTGTGTATTCACATATAGATTACACAAGTATTTATACAAATCTATGGTGTTTCTTCAGCAAAACTGTTTAAAAGAATAAATGGGAAGGAACTCCATTTCTCTACTCACAAATATTCAAATATTGAACCCTGATTATTGTGTGTGCCACATTGTAAATTAGAAATAATAAAACAATAAAGCTTATTCTAGTCATACCAATCCTATACACAAACAAACCTCTCATTAACCTCGAGAAACTCTTCGCATCAGAATAACTGACAGTTGGCCTAATCCTTTACATCTGTTTTCCTGGTCCACTCATTCTCTTTTCTATATTTTACCTTTTACAGTACATCTGCATCTCATCATTTTCTTTGATGTCCTTTTTAATTCTGTTTCGAGTGCATGTTTGTTTTTCTAATGCCTGCTTAATATCATACCCACTTAATCTAATAAATTAGATGAGTGATTGGAGATGAGTAATCATAGCAGGGTGTATACTTCAAGATCAATAGCTTTTCAAATGAAAGCATTTTCTTAAAGTTGTCATAAAGCACATGAAATAATTTCGTTCAGAACAAATCTTTACAGACTGAAGGTCTATTACAGTTCTGAAAGAAACAAATTGAATTAAAATTCAATGGAGAATGGAGTGCTAGCATGCAAACTGAGTTAAACAACTTAATGGAGCCAAAAATAGCACGGGGCCTTCAAAAAGTGCAAGAAAGACTAATTTTGGACTGAAAAGCTAGACATAGCTTTCGGTCTCGTCAAATGTAATGACAAGGCTGGTTAGAAATTGTTTCAACTGATTTCCCACCAGATACTCAGTCAGATTGGCAGGATGGTCCTCTACGAGAATGGGAAACACAGTCTCAGAAAGAACGTTGACACAAAGGGGTTTTGGGTTTGGGGGATTTGGATTTTAACGAAGAGATAAATAGGATATTGTGGTGGTGATGGTGAAAAAAACGAGATATTGTGGGAGAAGCCAGATATTGCAAAGTGTGACATTGCATAAAGTGGTTTCCATTGAGCATCGGGGTTGGCTAATGGACAGAATTAGTTGATTGCAGGGATCCCATTGCAGGGATTTTAAAAGCTACCTTGGTAGCCCAGGGGCTCCTGGCCCCCAAACAGTGAAATAAAGGCATGACTCAATAATCTGGCCCTCTTGATTTCAATGCTCCTGTGGCTTTGGAATCCAGTCCTAGGTGTAAAAATGAAAGTTCAATTATAATGGTGGCACTCAGACTTCGGTGATCAACTTGCCTCCTGAAAACAGGCTCTTTAAAACAGTATGTGGGAGCACTGGAGTTGAATCAGGGTTGGTTTGCATACTGCGAGATAGTAAGAACTGCCGATACTGGGGTCAGAGATAACACCTGGCCTGCTGTGTTCCTCCAGCTCCACACTGTTTTTTCTTGGTTTGCATACTATTTTCTGCATAGAAATAGGCCCTGTGAGCTAGCAATCCATGCTCATGTTTATGCTTCATACAAACCTCTTCGCACCTTTTTCATTTAACACCATTAATACACCCTACTTTTCTACTCTTCCATGTGTGTTTATTTGTCTTCCTTTTAAAAACATCTGCTAGTCACCTCAGCAAGTTTTGTATTCTCTCTTGGGTAAAGTTCTCCTGCGTTCTCTATCAGATCTGATATTGCCTATTGTCAATGTCTGGAATAAAAGCAAAATATTGTTGATTCTGGAAATCTGAAACAAACACAGAGAATGCTGGAGGTCTGGTGGGTAGTCTGGTAGCATCAATGGAGAGAGAAACAAAGTTAATGTTTTGAGTTGAATATGACTATTCTTCAGAATTCAGGGGTTCAGGTGTTAAGAAACAGTTCTGAAGAAGAGTCATAACGAATTTACATTAACTGTTTTTCTCTCTCCACAGATGCTGCCAGACTTGCTGATTTTCTGCAGCATTTTCTGTGATTTTTTTTCCTTTATTTCTGGCTCCTAGTTCTGGTATCACCAGCAAGTAGAAACATCTTCCTACCTTATCAGTTCCTTTAATACATTACCAATGGCACCAAAAATAGCTGCCTCCTTGTTGTGCCATGTTATCTTTTACATTCATCAGAGAGGGCAAAAGGAGACTCAGTTTAACATCTTATCTGAAAGACAGATCTTCTGCAATACAGCATTCTTTCAATATTGCACTGAAGTACCAGCATAGATTTTCATACTCACTTAGAGTCATAGAGTCATAGAGATATACAGCACAGAGAGATCCTTTGGTCCACCTCATCCATGCTGAAAAGATATCCTAAATAAATCTAGTCCCATTTGCCAGCATTTGGCCCATATCCCTCCAAACTCTTCCTATTCATATACCCATCCAGATGCCTTTTAAATGTTGTAATCATATCAGCCTCCACCACTTCCTCTGGCAGCTCATTCACACACACATTACCCTCTGCGTGAAAAAGTTGCCCTTAGGTCCCTTTTATATCTTTCCTCTCTCACCTTAAACCTAAGCCCTTGAGTTTTGGACTCCACCACACTGGGGAGAAGACCTTGTCTATTTACACTATCCATGCCCCTCATGATTTTATAAGCCGCTATAAGGTCACACCTCAGCCTCCAATGCTCCAGGAAAAATAGCCCCAACCTATTCAGCCTCTCTGTATAGCTCAAGCACTCCAACCCTAGCAACATCCTTGTAAATCTTTTCTGAACCTTTTCCAATTTCACAATGTCGTTCCTATAGGAGAGAGACCAGAATTGCATGCAATACTCCAAAAGCGGCCAACCCCATGTCCTGCTGAAGTAAGACTCAAGCTCATAATCTTTTAATGGAAAAGTGAAATTGAACCATAGCTAACACTCATGAATTTGGTGTGAAATTTGAACGTAGAACATAGAACAGTACAGCACAATACAGGCCCTTCGGCCCACAATGTTGTGCTGACCTATTATCCTACTAAGATCAAACTACCCTGCATACCCTACATTATACTATCATCCATGTGCCTATTCCAAGAGTTGCTTAAATGTCTCTAATGTATCTGACTCCACTACCACTGCCGACAGCGCATTCCACGTGCCCACCACTCTCTGTGTAAAGAACCTACCTCTGACATCTCCCCTATACCTTCCTCCAATCACCTTAAAATTATGCCCCCTTGTAATAGTAATTTCCACCCTGGGAAAACGTCTCTGGGATCCATTCTATCTATGCCTCTCATCATCTTGTACATCTCTATCAAGTCATCTCTCATCCTTCTTTGCTCTAATGAAAAAAGCCCTAGCTCCCTCAACCTTTCCTCATAAGACCTGCCTTCCAGTCCAGGCAGCATCCTGCTATATCTCCTCTGCACTCTCTCTAAAGCTTCCACACCCTTCCTATAATGAGGCGACCAGAACTGAACACACGCTTTCGAAGTGCACTTGGATTTGGGTCTAAACAAAATAAAACTAAATAACTTCAGAGATAGTAGGAACTGCAGATGCTGGAGAATCTGAGATAACAAGGTGTAGAGCTGGATGAACACAGCAGGCCAAGCAGCATCAGAGGAGCAGGAAGGCTGACGTTTC
>NC_063342.1:34768315-34846958 GCF_021869965.1 Rhincodon typus
GAAGAAGGGTCTAGGCCCGAAACGTCAGCCTTCCTGCTCCTCTGATGCTGCTTGGCCTGCTGTGTTCATCCAGCTATACACTTTGTTAAAACTAAATAACTGAATGCTGAAAATCAGAAACAAAAACAAATTGCTGGGAAAACTCAGCAGGTCTGGCAGCACCTGAGAGAAAGCAGAGTCCAGTGACTCTTCAGCACAGGAGCAATTTTCCAGCAATTTCTGTTTTTGTTCAGGCTTAGACATTTTCACTTTTGTAAGCAATGAGCAGTTCTGGAGTCTCAAAATTAAATCATGTCTGTCCCATCTTTTCTATGATTTTACACCAAGTCAGTAAATGTTCACCTCATTGTTTTCTTGCATTTGACACTCTCGTAAAATGCAAAACCATGCAAACATACACCCTATGTTTTACATTTCAGACAGAGGTTTTCTTGACATTAGTGTCAACAAGTTCAGCATTGAAGTCTTCAATATTGTATTGTCAGGAGTCACATGACACCAGGTTATATTCCAACAGATTTATTTGAAATCACAAGCTTTCAGAGTGCACTTTACCTGATGAAGGAACAACACTCTGAAAGCTTGTGATTTCAAATAAACCTGTCAGGCTATAACCTGGTGTCATGAGACTTCTGACTTTGTTCACCTCAGTGTAACACCAGCACCTCCTCATCAATATTATATTCATCTTGCTATATGCTTACACTCAGTTCTGATTAAAGGGTATATTTACAATGTCAAAGAAGTATCTCATATCTGACACAGGTTAAAGGTCATCAAAAGAGCAACACAAGCTCACAGCAATCAAAAGAATATGGAAATATATTGATTAAATCTTCGTTGTTGTCAACAGAAGTAAGAGTGTAACGTATCAGATGACATATAAATAGTTGCTCGAAGTTGAATGTAACAACCGTTCCAAATATAACTCATCCAATATCCTCATAACACCAACTGCACCACAGAAAAAACGTTGGCAGCAATACAGAGTTCTCAAGCTGTTGGAGCTCAAGCTGAATGTGTGATCCAGGGAGATTGTTTGCTGCACATAGCACATTCCAGATTTGAAGTATTGAAGGCGGTGAGGATGTTATCATCGTCTTATCTCACTTGTTTTAGGGTCTTTAGTATTTAGATATACATATTATAAGCATTGCACCTTCCTAGAACTCAGGACTGAATGAAACTAAGTATGAGTAACTGAGGCCTATTTGTATTGCGTCTTTGATCCATATCCGTACTCATTTCTGTACAAAAAGATGACTGATTGAGTACATTTCACAATTTATATCAACATATTCAGATCACGTTGAAAATGGTTAAACAAAAAGAATAAATTAATTGAAATAAAATGTTGGGAAAGCAATTTAACCTTTCTTAATTTTAATTAATCATAGGTGGTACAGATGATGTCTATAATTATGCAAGAGTGTTTGACTGAGATAAGACCTTTTGAAATGATATGCAGAATGAATGGGAAAGAGTTAGGATGTTTATATAAATTGTAAAAGCAGTGAGTAGATTGTCAACTCGCTGTGTTCAGACTGTCAGAAGGCAAGACATTCACTCAATTTCTTTTTGTTTGTGAGTATCACTGGCAAGACCATTCTTTACAACCCATTCCTAGTTGATCTTGACAGCCTGGTAAAGAGTTACATTCTGGGAATCCATGTAGTGTTGGCACACCCACAGGCCTATTATGAAAGGAGTTCCTGAACCTGGTGACAACAAAGGGCTGAATATTATGCTTTTTTGACTAAACGCGAGTTGTATCAAGTTTTTTGGAGGGATTCTTGCTGCAAGGTCTAGTGAATTCAAATGCTGTATCTTATCAAACGTGCCTCATTCACGATATACTCAGTCCCTATGGTGTCTCTTACACCCAATTCTAACCTCATCTTACCACAGAGTGTTTACAGAACAACTTGCCATTTATCGGAGAGCCACTGAAAGACAAGCATGCCTGGCACCCGTACCACATTTAAAAGGCAGCTGTGAACCAAGATAAGCTTTGACATTCTGGAATTGCCCTGTTCAGTGGCAGAAAGTCATTCAGAAGACATCGGTGAAAGGGAAAATTGTGCCACATTTCTTTGACAGGAATCTGGAGGTTTTGGTGGAGGCGTTGGTACAGTGAAGGGGTGTCCTCTTCTTGGAGGAGTGACAGAGGAGCCTATCATGAAATCCTGGCAGTCTGGTCTAAAGTCACCACCAAGGTCAGTGTGACCTCAATGGTCTGGACGAACAGCCAACAGTGCTACAAGGTGATAGATTTCAGTTCTTCCTTTGAAGCCACTCAATTATCCAATTAAAACAAAGATCAATGAATAAGTATTACTCACTAGGGGGACAGTGCAACAATAAGACAAATGGAGGAAGATCTCAGATCTTGCAGATATTTTAAATCAATCTGTTCAGAAGAGTTAATGTGCACTTCTGGAGTAGGTGGAATTTGAACCCAGGCCTCCTGAAGTTTGCAATACATGCACTAGGACATCCAGTCAAACTGCATCTCAGAACTCTGAATCTCTCACTATTTGGATAATATGTCACTTGTAACTTTTCTGCCAAATCTATCAACCTTACTAATTGCATCTTCAAAAATTCCAATAAATTTATTAAATAAGATTTCCCTTTTGTAAAACCATGTTGACTTGTTCCAATCATGAATTATTTTTTAAATGCATTGATGCAATTTATTTCTTAATAAATGCCAACATTTTCTCAAAAAAGAGTGCAAGGTTAGATGGCTTGTCATTCCCTGTTTACTCTTTCTCTCCTTTCTTGTAAAACAGTGCAATGTTTGCCAACTTCTAATCTAATGGAACCATTCCCAAATCAAACAAACTTTGGAAAATCTCAGGTGGAGCACCCAGTATCTTTGCATTTATTTTTTTTCTAACCTTAGAGTGTCAACCATTTGGTCCTGAGACTTTGTTAAATTCTAGTCCCTTAACTTTCTCCAATACTTTTTGAATGTTGATATTAATTTCCTTGATTTCCTCAAATCACTTTAGTCCTTTGCTCACAGTCTATTTCTGGAATGAAATGTGCATATTCTTCAGTAAAGACAAACACAAAATATTTGTACTATACCTCTGCTACTTCCATATTCCTATATTTTTTCCTCTCTATGCTCCTAAGGTGCCAATTTTTACTATTACAATTTTTAGCTTCTTTCTTCCTTTTCATATGATTAAATAAAAAGCCCTTACAATCTGCTTTTATATTTTTGGCTCACTTGCTCTCATATTGTACTTTTTTTTCCTTTGTAAAAAATTTTGATACTCTGTTGCTGTTTTTTTAAAAGTACTTCCAATCCTCAAAATTGTTATTATTTTTTGCAATGTTATAAGCTTCTTCTTATAATCTTCTTCCAATGTTAATGTGTGCCATTTGTCATTTTAATGGCATTTATGAATTGTTGGGTGAAGGGTGTGAATTCTTTTACCAGGTACAGAAATTTGATATTTAGCTTTTATTGTGTTAGCTTTTGAATATTTGGGGTAGTTACATAATAGGCGAAATCAAATTTTTTTTATTCATTCTTGGGAAGATGGTTGAGCCAACGTTTATTGCCTGTCCCTAGTTGGCCTTGACAAAGTGGTGGTGAGCAGTTTTCTTGAACCATTGCAGTCCATGCGCTAAAGGTAGACACACAAAGCCATTAGGGAGGAAATTCTAGGATTTTGGAGCAGCAACATTGAAGTAGTGGCAATGTATTTCCAAATCAGAGCGGAGAGTGTCTTGGAGGGGAACTTGCAGGTGGTGCTGCTCCGGGTGTGCTATCCTTAGGCATGCACACAGGCACAGAAAATAACAGCTTTTCAAAAATATAATATTTGTCAAATTTATGAGTGGTGATAAGTGAATGTAGTTTGAAAATCAAAGCCCGTGTTATGAGTAGCTATCAGAACCTGTGTCTCAAGAATTGTTCTCAGAATCAGCATAGCACTTAGAAGAGCATGTTCTACTTGAAAAACTCACTGCTTATTTAACCTACCGGTTTATCATATGACATTGCTGTATCTATATTCTGCACTGCTATCTATAGAGTATCTCATAGACAGCATCTCACAATACCAAAAAAACTCCTTCATTTGCACATTTTATTCATTCGGGTAAAGCAAAACAACCTTAAGCATGCGCCTTTCCCCATGTACTTGTACAAATATACCCACTAGCTCAGTATCATTCATTCATCTGCAGATCTGTATTGACACATACAAGGACACAGTTGGAATATCTACTGCTTCACATTTGCAGAATAAGTTACGTGGGTCTATTTTGAAGGGATTAGAAAGCAGACTTATTCCAACATCAGATACAGTTTCACATTCTTCTTGTATCTAAGAATTGGTTGAACCAATCCCAGATTTCATTGCATTAACACTTTTAATGTTTAATCCTCTGAATGAATTAAGAAAATAAAATGGAATATCAGATATCAGAGAGACTTGTGCTCATTGGATATGTAAGGTGATTGTTCTTTTGAGGGGATGGTGGAATTCGCAATTGTCGAGTTCCCTCAAACCAGCCAAGACAGATTTATATCAAATAAAAACCGAAAGAACTGTGGATGCTATAAATCAGGAACAAAAACAAAGTTGCTGGAAAAGCTCAGCAGGTCTGGCAGCATCTCTGAAGGGAAAAACAGAGTTAACATTTTGGGTCCGGTGACCTTTCCTCAGAACTGATGCTGGCTGGGGAAACGTCAGTTTATATGCAGAAAAAAGGGAGCGGGTTGGGGTAGGAAGTAAACGATAGGATAGAGCCTAAAGAGAGACAAGAGAGTTGGACAGACAAAGAGTTGGTAACGATCAGGCTGGGAGGGTGAATAGTTGTTAATGGGGACTATTAGTGACTAACAACAGGGGGTGTGCAATAGCGGGCTATGTGATAACAAGGCCTTGTGTGTGGGATGGGGGGCTGGGACATGGGAGAGTTTAGGCCCTAAAATTATTGAACTCGATATTGAGTCCGGAGGGCTGCAGGGTCCCCAAGCAGAAAATGAGGTGTTGTTCCTCCAGCTTGCGTTGAGCTTCGCTGGAACACTGCAGCAAGCCAGAGACACAGATGTTGGCCAGGGAACAGAGTGGTGCATTTAAGTTGCAGGCAACGGGTAGTTCAGGGTCTTTTTTGCGAAGCAGTCACCCAGTCTATGCTTCGTTTCCCCAATGTAGAGGAGACCACATTGTGAGCAGCGAATGCAGTAAACTAGATTCTGGGAAGTGCAGGTGAAGTGTTGCTTCACCTGGAAGGTATGTTTGGGCCCTTGGATAGTGGGGAGGAAGGAGGTAAATGGGCAGGTGTTGCACCTTTGCCAGTTACAGGGGAAGGTGCCGTAGGGGTGTGGGGGGGGTGTCGGGGGTGAAGGAAGTGTGGACCAGGGTGTCCCAGAGGGAATGGTCTGTGCAGAAAGCAGACAAGGGAGGGGAGGGGAATATGTGTCTGGTGGTGGCATCTTGCTGGAGGTGGCGGAAATGGCATCTGATGATCTTCTGGATGTGGATGCTGGTGGGATGGTAGATAAGGACAAGGGGAACCTAATTGCTGTTGCAGGAGGGAATAGAAGGGGTGAGGGCGGTAGTGCGGGAGATGGATCGGACCTGGTTGAGGGTCCTGTTGACAACAGTGCAGGGGAATCCTCGGTTGAGGAAGAAGGTGGACATTTCGGAGACTCCCTTGTCGAAGGTGGCCTCATCTGAACATATACGATGGAGACGGACGAACTGAGAGAATGGGATGGAGTCTTTATAGAGAGCAGGGTGTGAGGATGATTAGTCGAGATAGCTGTGGGAGTCAGTGGGTTTGTAGTGGATATTTGTGGCCAGTATGTCCCCTGAAATGGAAACAGAAATGTCAAGGAAGAGAAGGGAGGAGTCAGAGATACACCTGGTGAAAGTGAGGGCAGGGTGGAAATTGGAGGCGAAATTGATGAAGCAGCACCAGTGGTATCAAACAGAAATTGCAGAAACACAGTTCCAAGGAAGAGTCACTGGACCTGAAACGTTAACATTGATTTCTCTCCACAGATGCTGCCAGGTCTGCTGAACTTTTCCAGCAATTTCTATTTTTTGTATCTGATTTCCAGCATCCACAGTTCTTTCAATATTTATTTAGTATTAGGGGAGGCAATGGCCTAGTGGTATTATCACTGGACTGTTAATCCAGAGACCCAAATAATGTTCTGGGGACCCAGGTTCAAATCCAGCCTCGGCAGATGCTGGAATTTGAATTTGAATTCAATAAAATATCTGGAATTAAGAGTCTAATGAGGACCACGAATCCATTGTCAATTGTTGGAAAAACCCACCTGGTTTACTAATGCCCTTTAGGGAAAGAAACTGCCATCCTTACCTGGTCTGGCCTAAATATGACTCTAGAACCACAGCAATGTGGTTGATTCTAAACTCCCCTCTGGGCAATTTGGAGTAGGCAATAAATGCTGCCTGGTCAGCAATGCCCTCATCTCGTGAATGAATAAAGAAACGAATTGTATTTAAATCACCAGCACACCTCTCTTCCAGGCAGGCTCACCTTGAAGAAGTTCTGCTTATATTTCTGACAGGATTTATGTTACAATCTTTCCTCTTGTCCACTGTCATTAATTTCACTATTGATCCTGGTGTTTGACAAGGTATTTGCCAAAACTTGTTTCTGCAGCCATATCACATTCCTTAGTGTCTGCATCTGGCTCAGACTCACCAGTTCTGAAGAAGGGTCACTAGCTCCAAAACATTAACTCTGATTTCTCTCCACAGATGCTGCTAGAACTTCTGAGCTTTTCCAGCAATTTCTATTTTAGTTATCAACTCCCCACATCAGACAGAAGAGTGTATCACATTCTGAATGGGTTGCATGGGTATCCTTATTTATGTATTGAAAAAGCCTGTGCAATCCACACAGTTTTCAGCCAGTGGCAGTGTCTTTTCCTGGGAAATCACAGTACTCTGTGTTGCTCACGGGGGATTTGACAATATTTTCCACTTTCCTGTCAGGGAGAGTGATCGCAAATATTCCATCAGACTCCTTATCTGGTCAGATGAAAATAGCGCTCATCAGTATCAGAAGGAGGTAGAAAGGGAGAAAATTCCAAATTTCAGATTGTGGATGCTCAGAGCAGGCAATAGAAGCATGTCAATATCCAGTTTAGATGTTTCTCCATATCTCAAGAATTATTTTCTCCAGGATGCATTCTATTAGGCTGATCTCTGGCATTGAGTCTTCCTGTATTTTTTCTGTAGGTTTTTTATTGTCTTTAAAAATTTTGATTTTATAAAATAAAGGGATATGGGCCTTGCTAGCTGGGCCAGTATTTATTGCCTATCCCTAGCTGTCATTGAGAAAGGGATGGAGAGTTGCTTTTTTGAACCACTGCAATCCATTTGGTGTAGGTACACCACAATGCTGTTAGAAAGGAAATGCCCGAATTTTGACTCTACCAATTTGAAGCAACAGTGATAAATTTCAAAATTCGGATGGTGAGTGGCTTGGAGGGGAACATGCAGGTGGTAATGTTCCAATGTATCTGCTGCCCTTCTCGTTCTAGATAGTATGAACATGAATTTGAAAAGTGCTTTCGAAGGAGCTTTGGTAAATTTCTGCAGTGCATCTTATAGATGGTACACATCATTGCTAATATGTGTCAGTGTTGGTGGAAGTAGATATGTTACCAATCAATCAGCCTGCTTTGCTCTGGATGGCTGCAAGCTTCTTGAGTATTATTGGAGCTGCACTCATCCAGGCAAGCGGAGGGTATTCCAACATACTCCTAACTTGTTCCTTTTAGGTAGTGGGATCAGGGTATGAGTTACTTGATGCAGGATTCTCATCTCTGACTGGCTTGTGAGTATCAAGGGGCAATGGTTAAATTCTTTCTAATTGGATATGGTAATTGTTTGGCACTTGTGTGGTATGAATGTTACCTGGCATTTATCAGCCCAAACCTGGTATTGTCCAGGTCTTGTTGTATTTGGAAATAGATTGTACCAGGATCGGAGAAGCCTTGAATAGTGCTGAGCATTCTGCAATCATCAGTGAATTTCCTCACTTCTGACCTCATGATAAAGAGATGGTCATTGATGAAGCAACTGAAGATGTTTGGGCCTAGGACACTATCCTGAGGAGCTTGTGCAGAGATTTCCTGGAACTAAGATAGCTGACCTCCAACAACCACAACCATTTTCCTATGTGCCAAGTATGACTCCAATCAGTTGAAAGTTTCCCCCGGATCCCACTGACTCAAATTTTACTGGGTCTCCTTGATGCCACACTCTGTCAAATGCAGCTTTGATATAGGGGTTGTCATTCACACCTCACCTTTGGTGTTCAGCTTATTGGGAGCTTATGGCTCTTGCAATGAAAACTGAGACATCATCCGCCAGATGCTGTAAGTGAGTTTATGGGAGTTGTCATGGAGTTGACCACCACTTTCCCATTGAAAAGGATGAGGTCCAAGCTCTTCATAAAGCCCTGTGCTACTTTAGAATCAAACTCCTCCATGTCCTCTGAAAATGACAAGAGCGTTTGTGCATGGCCAATGCACCAAGGATCTTGGTGTGCACCATTGTTTTTCTGTACTCCACATTATTAAAGTCCTCAGGGGAGGCAATGACCTAGTGGTATTATCACTGGACTTTTAATCCAGAGACCCAGGTAATGTTCCAGGGATCCGGGTTCGTATCCCACCATGACAGCTGGTGGATTGTGAATTCAATAAAAATCTGGAATGTTGTAGAATGGAGACACCTAGGAGTTCAGGTACATAATGCTTTAAAATTTGTGTCACAGGGTGGTTAAGAAGGGTGGTTACCATACTTGACTTCATTGCTCAGACCATTGAGTATAGAAGTTGGGATGTCATGTTGAGGTTGTACAGAATATTGGTGAGGCCTTTTCTGGAGTACTGTGATTAGTTCTGGTCACTTGCTATAGAAAGGATATTATTAAATTGGAGAGGGTTCAGAAAAGATTTACGAGGATGTTGCCAGGAATGGAAGGTTTCAGTTATAAAAACAAGCTGGGAAATTTTTCAATGGAGCTTGGGATGTTGAGGGATGACCTTATACCAGTTAATAAAATCATGAGTGACACAGATAAGGTGAATAGCAAAGGTCTTTCCCTGGGTTGGGGGAGTTCAAAACTAGGGGGCATATTTTTAAGGTGAGAGGAGAAAGTTTTAAAAAGGACATGAGGGGCAACTTTTTTTTACACAGACAGTGGTTTGTGTGTGGAATGAACTGTTAGGGGAAGTGGTGGATGCAGATACAGTTACAACATTTTAAAGACATTTAGATAAGTTCATAAATAGGAAAGGTTTGGAAGGATATAGTTTGGGAACATGCTTGGTATGGACTAGTTGGACTGAAGGGTCTGTTTCCATGTTGTATAATTCAATGACTATGAGTCTATGATGACCAGGAATCCACTGTCTATTGTCAGAAAAACCCATCCAGTTCATTAATGTCTTTTAGGGAAGGAAACTGCTGTCCTTACCTGGTCTGGCCTACGTGTGACTCCAGACTGTGAACAATATGGTTGATTCTTAACTGCCCTGTGGGCAGTTAGTGATGGAAATCAATGCTGACCTAACCAGACACATAGCCTTCCCATGAAGGAGTAAAAAAAAATCTGTCCTTTGCAGTGGAACTTATTTGTAACCATGTGTCCCTTGGGAAGTGGCACACACACTACTTCTTCCTCAACTGGCTGCAGGCTACTCATTCCCAATGAGTTCACATGTGTATATTCCTCTGCAGCATCATGCTGTAAATTACATGTAGTGCCTGAACAGATGATTGTGATGGTGCTTCTTCATCAGGAAATTTGTATAGCTCTCACCCTTCATGGTGAAGCTGCACTGCACTGGACTGTGTAGTATTCAGTTGTTCACTGGTTCAGTATTTGAGTATATTGATCTGTTGACTGCTCTTTGTGCTATTCATCAAACCATGGAGTGGAACTGAGAAAGAGAAACTAAATTGAAAGCTAGCAATAAGCTTGACAGGAGACATCTTAAAATTATTCAATTAAAACTCCCACTCAGACACAGAAACTAGCTATGCTAACTAGCTAGCTATCCCACTATCTCTGAACCAGCTACACAGCAGTTCAGGGGATCTGAAATCTAAAAATAAAAAATGGTAGTTAGGCCGAGGGAAGGAGGCTGCATGGAATGCAAACATTCACTCCCTCCACCACCGACGCTCAGTAGCAGCAGTGTGTACCATCTACAAGATGCACTGCAGAAATTCACCAAAGATCCTGAAACAGTGCCTTCCAAACCCACAACCACTTCCACCTAGAAGTATAAGGACATCGAATACATGGGAATACGACCATTTGTAAGTTCCCCTCCAGGCCGGTCACCCTTCAGTAATGGAAATATTTCACCATTTCTTCAGTGTTGCTGAGTCCAAACCCACACGCCCCACAAGCAAATTAAAAAAAAAAGTCTTGGTGCAGTAGTGGAAGCTCAGACTGAGGCCCTGAGAACCCAGCTTGTTGTGTACAGGCTTGGGTTGCTGCCATTATGGCTGTAGATACCTGCACTCAATGGAGCATGTGGGTTCTCACTGTAGTTCAGCTACATGTATCTCAAGAAATTATTAGGATTGCTGAGGTGTTGGCCTGGGAGAATGCAAGTGACTTCATGGATCACAAACCTGCTGTCTTGCCTCAGGATAACAAAATTCATGCCCTTACCAACATCACCCTACAACTTTGTTTGCTATTGTTTCTCAGCCAACTAGTGCAGACTGCCACAAAGCAAATGAGGATGCTGCAATCTGAAGCAGTGTTCCCAGGGCCAAGTCTGCTTGAAGCTTCGTTCTGCATCTCTATCTGTAGTCCCGCCCTGTGAATGTCAACAGCCTTTCACCAGTAACGCTGCAGCCACTCATGTTGTATTCCATAGGTGTTAGGTCAGGTAAAGCCTTAAGGACATTCAGTGATGGAATACACAAATGAATTGTTCAATTTTGTATGCGCTTTTGGAAATTCTCTTGAACAAAGATATTCTGGAATTTTTTTTTCTTTGATGTTGACTTTTATTTCAGAATTTTGGCCAAGAGGCTGCAATGATGGTCCCTTGCAGATGAATTAAAAGGTGGGGGACTATGTGGAAACTATGATCATAGGAAGAGATCTCAAGAGAACTGTAGTCCAGGTATACATTCATGGACAGCCTGTTGCAGAAGGATGCTTCCTCCATACCTCTTTTTCCACCCTCACTTTGTCTCTCCCAGTCCCCCTACATAATCTTTTTCCTGTCCACTTCACATCGCCCTCAGTCCTGATGAAGAGTCCTGACCCGAAACATTGAATTTCCTGCCTTTCTAATGCTGCCTGACCCGCTGTGTTCCTCCAGCTCCACACTGTATTGACTCTGACTCCAGCCACTGCAGTTCTTGTCGCTCCAACAGATGGACTCTATTGCTGAAGCAGGCTTTTTCCTGACAGGCCAACCGACTCCTCAGACTTTCCTTGTCAAAGATCCAGCACTGTTTTCTTAAGCATCCAAAATGTGTACAATGCTTCTCCAATAAAGTTCAGCACAATACTTTCACTAACTCTCCCCAGCAAAAGTAAGTCAAGAGCACTTCATCTGAAAGTTAACTAATGTTGGTTATGTTGTGGGCGAGGGGGGCGGGGTCTGGTGTTATTAGGTATATCCCTTGTGCATGTGCTCAATTGTGTATAAGACAGGGCATTAATTGGATCTTTGTGGTCCAGAATTTCAACATGTCAGCTACATCAGTGCTGGAGATCAGTTGATGTGGTGATCTGTCACTCTGAACATATATATTTCTGGCACATGGACGTCATACACACGTTATGACCTGGGCAGTCAGAACATGCCATGTGTGTTGTGTTAGAAGTGGCTGAAGCTATTTTGGCCATATTTTTTGATTGTGGGACTTTGGTGGCATAGGTACCAGCAATCCTCTGGAGCTCAACTTCATGATCAATAACTTGAAGTTTGTTAAATACTTACTTCTGTCGATGGAAAATAGAGGTCCAAACGGCCTCGCTGTTGGACACTTTTATTCAAAAGTACTGTTATTTTTGAATTTGAATAGTCTGTAGCTATCACATTGTCAACTGTCAAAACTATATTCCAAATAACTTCACTTGAAAGAAAGTTTCTTTAAGGTTTGGAAATACTATACAGTGCTCAAAGCGTTAACACATAAGCCTATTAATTTGTTGCTTTTCTTAGGGCACGCTCTCATTCCCCACCCTTTTGTGGAAAAGGCAGGTTCTGTTTGTGTAATCTGGCCCAACACATGGAAAGTGTGAATTTCCAGAAAATTAAAACTGCAGGTCAGAGTGAATGCACAAGGAAATGGAGGTCAGAGATTTTCATGGCTCGGAGCTTGTGACGCATTCAGATTTCATTGGCTTTCTCTTCACAGAACATTAACATTTACAGCCAAGGGACTAGAAGGTCCTTTCCTCCAGCCAATAAGTGAACTCATCTCTCTAGAGGGACATAACGTGAATGGGCCCTGATAGTTAGCCTATGCTAGTGCACATTAGAGAGCACTCCAAAAATACTGCAGCTGATGTGTCACTTGTCAGTATCTTTGTTAATCTCTGTAACAAGCCTCTAACTGTTCTGTAGTTTGAAAGCACTTTACTTTCAACGGAAGTGTAAGTCTGATTTTGATTCACGCTTCTTTTGCTGCTACATAAGGCACAAAGATTATCCTGCAACACTTTTTTAAATTTTTAAGAGTTTTTATAGAAGCAGGATTTGAAACAGGATTTGTGAACTGCAAATAGCTAATAAGATCATCACATTCCATTGTTCCATCATGACTTCAGCATTTTGAAGTGCATATTTTGCAGATGCAAGTTCCAGGCCGCCATCTGTATGCATGTGCTGTATTTATTCACAGACTCAAATATATAGATGGCCTGCATGAAAATGTAGTACAATGGTGACTACACTTCAAAAGTTATTTTGTGGGCTCTAAAATACTTTGGGACATTGATACTGTGAGAGGCCTGAGAGAAATACAAGTTCTTTATCTCTATATGCATAGGGAAGAAAGCATTTGTGAGCAGATGTATCCTTACATATGTGGATTTTATACCAGCCTAAAGGTTGATTCTATAGATCCAAACTAAGTGAATATTCTTAAATATCAAAGGAGTTTCCAATAACCTACAATTTGCTCTAGCAAACACAATCAATAAGTTTTCCTGGGCACTGTCAGTTCTGATGAAGGGTCACCTCAACCCGAGATGTTAACTCTGATTTCTCTCCGCAGATGCCAGTCTCCATTAACAGATATTCTCCCTCATAACCAGATTGTTATCCACATCTTTATCAGTCCAGCTGCTCTTCTCTCTCTTTGGGCTCTATCCCCAACTATTGTTTACTCTTTACCTCCTCACTCCACCCTATCTTCTGCATACAAACTGACATTTTCCTCGTTACCATCAGTTCTGAGGAACATCACCTGACCTGAAGTGTTAACTCTGATTTCTCTCCACAGATGCTGCCAGACCTGCTCAGCTTTTCAGCAATTTCTGTTTTTGTTGCTGATTTACACCATCCGCCGTTCTTTCGGTTTTTACTATCAGTAAGATTATTGTCTGTACGGATTCTCTGAGCCAATCCAAAGCCAAAATTTGGCAATGTCAATGTATGCCACATAAAAGATAGTGATGATTTAAAGAGGTCTTAGGCCGTGTAACTGCAGAACAGTGGCCCACACTTATGCACAGGACACTTTAACTTGGTGATAATTGAAGTATTATTCAATAGGCAAGGATTCGTATCACGCAAACTTGCTACTTGCAATGATTTGATTGGCTTTCATCTGAATAATGTAATTTATCACTATAATAATAGCCCACAGAAACTGTTTTCTTAGATTATGTATACAATATTGTCAATATAATAGTAATTGACATTATTATTAGCATAATTTACATTATCTGTCAAATCGCTCTTTTGCCACAGCTCATCTATGGCTGTGGGAGTCCAGTTCCAAGTTCATTCATCAGTTTTTGAATTTAGCATAGTATATGATGTCAGATCATTTATGATATCCAATACCTGTTTTAAAAACTGCAGGTTCACAGTGAGACTTTGCATTCCCAGCTTTGGCTGCTGACCCTAATGTTACCTAAGAAATTGGTTAGAAGTCAGGTGACACCAGGTTATAGTCCACCAGATGGTCCAACAGCTTGTGATTCCAAATAAACCTGTTGGGCTTTAACCTGGTGCTGTCTGACTTCTGACCTTGTCGACCCCAGTCCAACACTGGCACCACCACAACATGGTTATCTAGGAACATATCTAGGAACAACACAACATGGTTACCACGTATCCTGCAATTACACACTCCCTGTTGTTAGTCACTAACAGTCCCCATTAACAACTATTCACCCTCCCAGAGATAGTAGGAACTGCAGATGCTGGAGAATCCGAGACAACAAGGTGCAGGACTGGATGAACACAGCAGGCCAAGCAGCATCATAGGAGCAGAAAGGCTGATGTTTTGGGCCTAGACCCTTCATCAGAAAAGGAGGAGGGGAAGGGGGTTCTGAAATAAATAGGGAGAGAGTGGGAGCCTGATCGTTAGCAGCTCCTTTGTCTGTCCAACTCTCTTTGGGCTCTATCCTATCGTTTACTCCCTACCCCACCCACCTCCCTATTTTCTGCATATAACCTGATGTTTTCCCAGTCACAGATCTGCCAATGTGGTATACTGCATCCGCTGTACCCGTTGTGGCCTCCTCTACATCGGGGAAACCAAGCGGAGGCTCGGGGACCGCTTTGCAGAACACCTACGCTCGGTTCGCAATAAACAACTGCACCTCCCAGTCGCGAACCATTTCAACTCCCCCTCCCATTCCTCAGACGACATGTCCATCCTGGGCCTCCTGCAGTGCCACAACATTGCCACCTGAAGGTTGCAGGAACAGCAACTCATATTCCGCTTGGGAACCCTGCAGCCCAATGGTATCAATGTGGATTTCACAAGCTTCAAAATCTCCCCTCCCCCTACCACAACCCAAAACCAGTCCAGCTCGTCCCCACCTCCCTAACCTGTTCTTCCTCCCACCTATCCCCTCCTCCCACCTCAAGCCGCACCCCCATCTCCTACCTACTAACCTCATCCCGCCCCCTTGACCTGTCCGTCCTCCCTGGACTGACCTATCCCCTTCCTAACTCCCTACCTACACTCACCTTTACTGGCTCCATCCCCGCCTCTTCGACCTGTTTGTTTCCTCTCCACCTATCCTCTCCTCTATCCATCTTCTATCTGCCTCCCACTCTCTCCCTATTTATTTCAGAACCCCCTTCCCCTTCCCCATTTCTGATGAAGGGTCTATGCCCGAAACGTCAGCCTTTCTGCTCCTATGATGCTGCTTGGCCTGCTGTGTTCATCCAGCTCTGCACCTTGTTGTCTCGGATTCTCCAGCATCTGCAGTTCCTACTATCTCTGTTTTCCCAGTCACCATCAGTTCTGGGGAAGGGTCACTGGACCCGAAACGTTAACTCTATTTTCTCCTTCACAGATGCTGCCAGACCTGCTGAGCTTTTCCAGCAACTTTGTTTTTGTTCATGGTTATCTAGGAAACTGAGCTTTCAAATTGCCAGCACCATTGGTTTAACTGCCATTAATTCAACATTGATTTCAACAGGGAAGAGTTACGATAGTTAGTTATTCATCTATTTCAACATGGGAAACAACAGAGAGGCACAGACATCCTCGGAAATAACAGAATGGTATAGGTTATGGTGGAGGTTACTTTTACATCATGAATCTGGCTTTGCAATGATGGTATGCCATTATAGGGCAACTATATGTACAACTGTGTGCCCAACAGATCGATACGATGCTTCTAATGTGTGATTGAAAAAAGTTAGCCAGCTTTTAATTATAATATGCTAGTTTGTTTCTCTTTATCGACCTAATTCATTGGCTAGCAGTGATGAGAAAAAGAGAGTCAAATGGGAAGCCTCTCCTTGACAGTACATAACATCTCATTTGGCAAGTCCTCAGCTGTACCTCTGCATGATGACACATGGAAACTGGGTCCCTCAAGGCCCCAAACTAAGCTTCAGATGGACTTGTAGGAGGTTTACCACCAGACCTGCAGTAAGTATAGGCCCATTGGCACATGGATACACCCTGGCATTCATGAACTAAACTCTCATCCATAGGTGAGTAGCTCCACTGCCTTGCAGATGCCTAAGGGGAGTTACAGGTAAGGGAGTGTACACAGACAAAAAAAATGCTTAATCAGAATCTAAATACACATTGATTGCTAAATGCATCATTTCTCCAGCAATCCCTGCGATCAAGCCAGTGTCAAACATAGCTTTTTGCATTTCTTTGGAGTCCATTAGTGAGGTTAGGGCATTCCTGACGTCATCATCAATTTTGGACAGACTTAGACCCTGAAGAGGACACTCAGATTGTCTGTAGAACGGTAATGCTACATAGGGACAGCAGTTACAAGCAATATGCCTAAGAATATAAATTAGCATAAACTGGCTCAACACACTATCTCTGCTTGTGGGCGGGACTATCCTGTTTCACTGGTTAGTCATTGCTTACCCCAAGTCAGGCAGCCTACAGCTAGAAGGATGGTGACATAGAAACATAGAACATGGCAGTAGGAGTGGATTATTTCGCCCTTTGAACCTGCTATGCCATTCATTATGATAATGGCTGCTCATCCAACTCAATAGTCTATTCCTGCTTTTCCCTCATATCCTTTGATTCCTTTAGTTCCAAGTGCTATATCCAATTGCTTCTTGAAATCATGCAATGTTTTGACCTTAATCTCTTTTTGTGGTAGTGAATTCCACAGATTGATTGCTCTCTGGGTGAAAAAATTTCTCATCTCAGTCCTAAATGTTTTACCCCATATCCGTAGATTGTGGTCTCTGGTTCTAGACTCCCCAGTCTATATCTATCCTGTCTAGTGATTTTAAAAATTTCTAGGTTTCAATGAGAGACCCCCCCCCACCCCGTCAGTTTTCTTACCAGCCACGGTCATCTGCTTCACTGGTACATAGAATCTCTACTCAACAAGTTGATGGAATCCATCACACAAGGCAAACAAACAAAACTAAAGAAAAGACAAAAGATGCCATCATTTTGGTCGACAAACTGGGACATCAGGACCACATGCATGGGATTGACAGCTGGTAAATAACACTTGCAAGACAGCTGCAATCAACATGGAATTTGATCAGCTGAACATGACATCGCTTCCAACAAGACTTGCCAGGCTTCCCAAAAGCAGAACGTAAAATGTTACAGTTTGATCTGGCAAGGAGGAAACATGAGATGAAACAAGGTGTCGGCTTTGCTGTAAGGAACCTGCCACTATTGATGATAGAACCTCCCACAAATGGTTCAGAATGTGTTCACTCCATCTGTCTCTCAGCTGAAACAAGGCCAGTTAGCTTCATGAGTATTTATGTTCTAATGTTATGCTCCACCAGAGGAGCAAAAGACCAATTCTACGTAGAGGTTAACAATGCCATCAGCAGAATCCCTAACTCAGAACATCTGTACCTACTAGGGGATTTCAACACAAGAGGTGTCTTGGCATGGTTATGGCATGGAAAAGATAAATGAGAATAGATAGAGGCTACTTAGGTGTGGTACTACCATGGGTTTTGTGTAGGTAACACAGTACTTCAGAACAAATCAGCCCACAAGATGTCCAAGAGGGAAACATCCAAGATCAACTAGCTCTGATCATCACCACATGTGACTCTCCAAACAGTATTTCAACGCACATAGCTACCACAGCACTGACTGTGATACAGCTTGCCCCCTGCTGTACATTAGAGAGACAATGTAGATTGTGAAGCATTTTCATTAAAATCTGAAATGCCATCCTCGTATCAGCATCAGTGCCTACTTGAGTAAAACCAAGTGCCCCTCAACGCAGCTGAACTCTTTAGCCTTCTCACACAGAGTGAAGAAACAAAATGGAACATATTTGAGAGGTCATTTACTATAACACATTCTGAACATATGGGAAGCAAGTGCAGGAAAATGCTGACTGGTTCAAGGTTAACATCACTGTCATGGAATCTGCCATTGAAACCAAACAGTCTGCTCTCAGTAATTATAAGACAGATATAAATGAGAAAACTTTGAATACACTAACAGCCGCTTGAAGTAAAGTCTAACAGACCAGTAGGAAGTACACCATTAACTATTTGTTACGAGTTTGCCAGAATATCGCTTCACACAGGGAATGCTAGAGACATGAATGAAGAGATCAACAAGGCAACAGGTCCATCAGCAAAGAAAATAGCTCCATTGAAAGCAAAGGCTGGGGACGCATCACTGACTGCAATAGTCGGAGGGAAGTGGGGGACATTCTCTGGATTTGTATTCTAGGAAGAACACTGTTACAGAGCAAGCTTTCAGACTGCAGAAAGCCTGCCTGTCTTGACACAGCTGGATATGGAACCCATAGTGGAGGAGCCTAGCGAAGCTATTGACTCACTTGCAATGTGCAAAGCTTTAGGTGCAGATGCTATACCACTTGAATTCATCCAGTACAAAAAACAAATACTCCTGCAACATCTGCACAAACCCCTCGGTCTCTGCGAATGCCCCAGGATATATATAATTGAAAGATCGTGACATCCTTAACCTTGTGTCTTGAAATCATAGACAAAGGTATGCCAAGTGCTCATCAGAGAGCAACATTATGCTGGTGATACAACACTAATATTCCATATAGAGGAACACCTTGAGCAGTAAATGGACAGATTCTCTCAAGCCTAAGAAGAGTTTTCTTTAAATGTCAGTATCTGGAAAATGAATTTCTTGATCCAGGATGTTGTCAAACCACCATCTGTCAGCTTTAGCAATGATCTTGAAGTTTGTTAGCAGCTTCACACATCTAGGCTCTACAATCATCAGCAACTTCATGAAGAAATTGACACACGTGTTGGAAAAGCTGCAACTGTTAGGTCCAAGTAGTGTGAGATACTATGAACTACAATAACCTGACTGAGAACACAAAACTGTGAGTCTCTGCATCACCCATCATGTGGGAGGGCCAACACTGCAAAATGGACAAGATACATTCCAACAAGAGATCTGTACAATGTCAATATTGATTAATGGATTGATTTATTGTCACATGTACCAAAGTACATGAGAAGCTTTATTTACGAGCAGTACAGGCAGATCATAGCAAGCAAGGATGTGCAGATCAGAGGTTGTAAAAGACTTAGGCTTGTGTAATGGCATACTGTGAAATACAAACAGATAACAAATATATTCAAAAGTGATTTACCTCCCATTTGATTCCTCAAAGTTACTTAATTAATTTTTATTAAAATCATTATAAAATTTAAAAATAACATCTACTTGCTGATTTGGCTGATAATGCCATGATATCATTGAGCCTTGTGAGACGGGCACAAAGGAACTTGTCACTGGTACTGAGTCAGGAAGAATTTTACCTGTTGCTTTGGTCTCACCATGACTTCATCCCATTTTCCAGTGTCAGAGTCAGTCAGGTATCCAAATCAAATTGTTTAGCAGCATTTGTGCTCTTCATTGGTGACCCAGCATCTCAGGAAAGCCACTGCAGCACAAGTAATGGGGAAAGAGGAAGGTATTCTGATGGGATGGGCTCTATCTGAACCATGCTGTGACTAGGGTCCTGGTGGATCACATAACTAGGACGGTAGATGGAGCCTTAAACTAAATAGTGGGGGAAATAGGTTCAGTTGCATGGAAAATTAGAAAATCAAATCTAAAGGAGGAGGTAGGAGTGCAAGTTACTGATCATGTTAATTGTCACCAGCAAATAAAAGGAAGGGACAGAATGTGTGAATGTTATATTGCACCAAGGAATCATAAATATGTAGGGAACTTTGATATAGAACAAACTTAAAGGCTTTGTATCTTAATGCATGAAGCATTTGGAATAGTTAGACAAACTGACGGCTCAAATCAAGGGAAATGGATATGATTTATTGCTATTGCATAAATATGATTACAAGGAGATCAAAATAAGGAACTTAACATTCAGGGGTATTTGTCCTTTGGGAAAGAAGGTGGGACAGAAACAGTGGTGGGGTTGCATTGTTAATAAGATGAAATGAGAATCGTTGGTGATCTCTATTCGGATGAAGTGGAATCCATTTTAAAGGAGGTATAAAACAACAAGGGAAAGAAGATATTGGTAAGAATAGTGTACAGATCCACCCTCCCATCCCCACCCAAACAGTAGCCATTCTGTGCGAAAGACTATAAATCAACAAATAATAGTGAAAAGAGTAGAGTAATAATTGTCGATGTCTTTAATCTTCTTGTTGATTGGGTTAATGAAATTGGAAAGGGTAGCTATGACAACTAATTCATAGAGTATATTAGGGATAGTTTCCTCAAGCCAATCTTGGAGTTAGTAATGGATACTAAGGTAGATTTAATAAATAACTTTGGAGTAAAAAATCCCTGGAAGTTATGATCACAACATGACAGAATTTAATATTTAGTTCAAGAGTGAGAAACTTGGGTCAGAACTGTGATCAACTTATATAAAGGGAATTACAATGGAATGAGGATAGAGTTAGCTAAAGTGGACTGGGTGGATAGATTGGCAGAATGGCAGTAAGCAAGCAGTGGCAAAAATTTAAGAAGATAACTTATGATTCTCGGCAAAAATATATCCCTGTGGGGAGGAAAGATTCTATGATAAACAAACCATGGCTAACCAAGGAAGTTAAGAAGAAAAGTCAGTGAGAGCCCTGAAGACTGTGATGAGTTCAAAATCAAGCAAAAGAGTAACAAAAAGGTAATGAAGAAAGAGAAAATAAACTGTGAGACTAAACAAGTGAGGAATATAAAAACTGACAATAAGAACTTCTTTAAATACGTAAAAAGAAAGACAGAGATCAAGGTAAACATATGCCCCTTAGGAAATGAATCTATGGAGATAGTTAAGGGGAAGAATGAAATGGCACAGGAGTTAAATGGATATTTTGCATCAGTCTTTACAGTGGAAGATACTTCAAACATTACATTAATCTAAAGAATATAGGGGAGGAATTAAGTACCATCATCATCAATAGAGAAGTTGTATTAGACAAATTAATAGGTCTAAAAGCAGGTAAGTCTCCTGGCCTTGATGGTTTGCATTCTAAGATTGTAAAAGAGTAACTACAGAATTCGTGATGCATTAGTTGTAATTTTCCGAAAATCCGTGGATTCTAGAGAAGTGCCAGAGAATTGGAAAACTGATACCCTTATTCAAAAAAGGTAAGGAGGCAAAAAAAAAAAACAGTAACTAAATGTATTGTTGGAAAAATGTTGCAATCAGCTCTTAATAAGGAAGCAATAGAAGTACGTTTGGAAAATCATCACCTAATCAAGCAGAGTCAGCATGGCTTCACAGAAGGAAAATCCTGTCTGACTAATGTACCAGAATTTTTTGAGGAAGTCTTAATCAAAGTTGATAGAGAGAAACCAGTAGATGTATTGTATTTAGACTTCCAGAAGGCATTCAACAAGTTACCTCACAAAAGATGAGCTCATGGTGTTGGAGGTAATATATTAATATGGATACAGAATTAACTAATGAACAGCAAACAATGAGTGGGGATAAGAGGTCCTTTTTCAGGCTGGCAACCTGTAAACAGTTCCACAGGGTTCCATGCTGGGACCTCAACTGTTTACAATATATATTAATGACTTGGAGGAAGGAAGTGTATGTACTGTAGCCAAATTTGCAGACAACACAAAAATAGGTGGAAAGACAAGTTGTGAGAAGAATTCAAATGGTTCACAGAGAGATATTATTAGGATAAGTAAATAGGCAAAATGTTGGCAAATAGAGTATAATATGGGCAACTGTGAAGCTGTAAATTCCTTCACAGGACGTGGGCATCGCTTGCTGGCCAGCATTTATTGCCCATCCATAGTTGCTCTTGAGAAGTTGGTGGTTAGCTGCCTTCTTCAGCCACTGCAGTCCACTTGCTGTACATTGACCCACAACACCCTTAGGGAGGGAATTCCAGGAGTTTGGCTCAACGACAGTGAAGGAATGGTGTTATATTTCCAAGTTAGGATGGTGAGTGTCTTGGAGGGGAACCTGCAGGTACTGATGTTCCCATTTGTCTGCTGCCCTTGTCCTTCTAGATGGAAGTGGTCATGGGTTCTGGAAGGTGCTGTCTGAGGATCTTTGGTGAACTTCTGCAGTGCATCTTTCAGAAAATACACACTGATACTACCAAGCATCAGTGGTGCAGAGAGTGGATGTTTGTGGATGTGGTGCCAATCAAGCCACATGGCAAATGGAGTGTAAAGTCAGAAAATGTGAAGCTGTTCATTTTTTTTGGAAGGGAGAGCAAAAGAACAAGAGTATTATTTAAATGGACAAAAACTTCAGAAAGCTGTGACACAAAGGGAGTTGGGGAGATTTATGCATGAAACACAAGGGTAGCACACTGGTGCAGCAGGTAAACAGGAAGGCTGATGGAATGTTAGCACTTATTTCAAGGGGGTTGGAGTATAAGTGTAGAGATCTTACTGCAACTGTACATGCTGCTGGTGAGACCAGACCTGGAGTACTGTGAGCAGTTTTGGACCCCTTATTTGAGGAATGATGTTATTTCATTGGAGGTAGTTCAGAGAAGGTTAACTAGGATAATCCCTGTTATCTTCTTATGAGTGAAGGTTAAACAGGTTGGGACTCTATTCATTGGAATTTCATAAAATAAGATGTGATGTCATTGAAACATAATTCTTAAGAGGCTTGACATGGTAAATGCTGAGAGGATGTTTCCCCTTGTAGGAGAGTCTAGGACCAGAATGCATAGTCTCAGAATTAAAGGGGCACTAATTTACGACTGAAATGAGGAGGAAATTTTCTTCTTTCAGCGTGCTGCGAGTCCTGAGAACTCTTTGTCATAGAGAGCTATGGTGACAGAGACCGTGTGTATAGTTAAGGCTGAGATAGATATATTCTTGATCGGTGGGAGAATCAAGGAATCCAGGGAAAAGGCAAGAAAATGGATGTAAAGAATGTTGGATCAGCAATGAGCCTATCGATAGACAGAACGGGCTTTAGGACTGAACAGCCTACTCCTGTCCCTGTTTCTCATGGTCTTTTGGGAGACAAATGTTGTGCTGTTGCAGCATTTCCCTTCCCACTGATGCTTAAAGGAACTGGTCAACAGGCAAGACGCTGATAAAAGAGTTTAAGGGCCAGAAGAAGAAAACTAGCTTGAAGTCAGATGCAAATAATCTTTTATTTCAGAGGAGTGGAATTGCTGAAATAAAAAATGGGTAAAATGCTAGTCAGATATGATCAGTTCCTTTTTTACTCGCATCACCAGAGAATCACTACAGCCTCTTCTTTTATGAACTTCCTTTCAATCAGCAGTGCAGATGTGGAGCAGAGAGAAAGAAATCTGTCAGAATCCCAGTGCTTCCTATCCCTTTGACACCATCCATGTGCAGTGGGCCAGACAATGGATGGGCATCTATTCTTGGTAAGAGTGGAGGTGAGGAAAGTTTCACTTAGCGGGAGGCTGTCCTTGCCCATTTTACTTAATTCACCCCCTTGAGACCATGCACTTATTGGCAGCAATGTGAAGTAAATTCTTCCTCTGTGCCTCTTTAGGACTCAAGTCTATTTCAGTTGTTGTTACAGTCAAGTTTGCCAAACCCAAATTATTGCAATTTGCTATTTAGTAATTGATTGCTTTGTTCCTCCAGCCACAGCCAGATTTATTTAAACCAATTTTCTTAATAATGTTCATTATTGTTGATCCAGCAGATGAATTACCTCTGATTCAATTTCATGAATCACCCTTCTTATAGCATTAATACTGCTCACGGAGCAAATGAGTCTGACATATAGCTGGCACACAACTTTCCATTGCAAACACTAATGAAGTATATTAAGTGTATTAAAGTCTAAGATAGACAGATTTTTAATCAGTAATGGAATAAACATTATGGAATCAGCCATGATGTAGTTGATTGGCAGAGCAGACTCAATGGCCTGAACGGCCTACTTCTGCTCTGAAATCTTATGTCTTATGATCTTATTTAAATTCCATTGTTGCCTACTACTTGTACATATATTTGATTCAGTTGGCAAGTAGTGCTATTTGTGAGTTTGTAGGGATCATTGCTTCTAAGCATGTGCAAAAGAAGCTTTCTCATAGAGACGTCAGGTCACGAATTGGGTCTGTATAGCTCCAAGTAAGTTGTCCTCTCGCATTCAAAGAAACAGGGCACAGTCCTTGCATGAAGTAACTCAACTGCAGGAAGTCAGGTCTGTTTTATTAAGGGTCATGAGTGCAAAGAGAGAGACCAGGGTACAACTGTAGAAACAGCATAGAAAATTAAATACAGACCACACCAGTGTGCAGGAGTCCCAGCAGCAGGAGATGCAGAGGAGCAGAGGGGATGTAGTCGGCCCATAACGTGGTTTTGACTTCCCTGAAGATACAGGTACAATGAATGAATTCTGGTACACAGGTATTAAGGTAAATGACACTAAAATTGGTTTCAGATTGGATACCAGAACAGACATTTTAATTCTTTTGGTTGTTATGCCATGGGTTGAGGGTAACAATCCTCAGACCATCTCTTGTTTAATTTTGTGGATTGGGAAGCACTAGAATCAAAGTGAAGTGTCAAATATGTTCCACACTTTGCTACAATGGAAGCAAGATTACAGAGACCTTATATATTATTACTAAACATTATTGTTCTTTATTAAGTAGAGTTGTTTACATAGCTTTAAACCTTTTCTGGTGAGCAAACACCAAAGATATTGACCTCAGTACACCCTTCTCTACAGCCAATCCAGCATTAACATTACAGGAAGTCTGTGCAGAGCCTTAACTTCTCTCAAAACAGTAGTTGAAAATAGAAAGAAAGATAGGCACCTAAGAAGAAAATGACCAGGTCCCAGAGGGCATTCTGACCTTAAGGATATAGTTACAGAGAAGGAATCCAACCCTCACACTGTTCATTTACTGGAGTACGAGACCTTAAACATTCTTGTTCCTTTGCATTCAGGTGGCTTTGTTCCAATGAACGTAGGAAAGTTGTCTACGTATATCAGAGAATCTATGAAGGAGATGCAGGAACTGCAACTGCAGCTACAGTAAGATGCTATGCGTCCTAGAGCAGGACACTGGACCACTGCTGGGAAATAAAAACAAAACCCTGTGGTAGTTCAGTGATCAATGAAAGAAAAAATGAAAATTCAAAAATTTCTACAGCCGGTAAAATGATCACAGAATCTAAGATATGATGTAGGTAGTGCTGGCTGATGAGTGAAATTGAGGCTCTGGTCAAGAAAAAGAAGGAGCCATACACCAGATATAGACAGCTGGAATTGGGCGAATTGCTCAAGGAGTATAAAGGCAGTACGAGTATACTTAAGAAGGAAATCAAGAGAGAAAAAAGGGGACCTGAGATAGATTTGGCAAATAGAATTAAGAAGAATTCAAACAGACTCTATAAGTACATTAAAAATTGGCTTGAATGTAGGAGACAGAGAGTAGTGTTAGAGGGTTGCTTTTTGGATTTGAGACCTGTGACCAGCAGTGTGCCACAAGGATCAGTGATGGGATTCATAAGAACATAAGAACTAGGAGCAGGAGTAGGCCGTCTCGCCCTTCGAGCCTGCTCCGCCATTCAATAAGATCGTGGCTGATCTTTTCGTGGACTCAGATCCACTTACCCGCATTCTCACTGTATCCCTTAATTCCTTTATTGTTCAAAAAAAATCTACCTTTTTTTTAAAAACGTTTACTGAAGTAGCGTCAACTACTTCACTGGGCAAGGAATTCCATAGATTAACAACCCTCTGGGTGAAGAAATTCCTTCTCAATTCAGTCCTAAATCTGCTTCCTCTAATCTTGAGGCTATGCCCTCTTGTCCTAGCTTCACCTGCTAGTGGAAACATCCTCTCTACTTCTATCTTATCTATTCCCTTCATAATTTTATATGTTTCTATAAGACACCCCCTCAATCTTCTGAATTCCAATGAATATAATCCCAATCTACTCAGTCTCTCCTCATAAGCCAACCCCCTCAACTCCGGAATCAACCTAGTGAACCTCCTTTGCACCCCCTCCAGTGCCAGTACATCCTTTCTCAAGTAAGGAGAGCAAAACTGCACACAGTACTCCAGGTGTCATTTATGTAAATAATTTAGATGTGAATATAGGAGGTATGGTTAATGGGTTTGTAGATGACACCAAAATGGGTGGTGTAGTGGACCTTGAAGGAGATTATCTCTAAGTATAATGGGACCTTGATGGTGAAAGTCAGTTCTCACTTCTTGGCCCATTGGCTCAATTGATCAAGATCCCTTTGAATTTTGGATAACTTTCCTCAATGTCTACCATATCACCAATTTTGGGGTCATCCTCAAACTTACTAACCATGCTTCCTATATTATCATCCAAATTGGTTATATAAATGACACACAGTGGACCCAGCACTGATCCTTGGGGAACACTCCTGGTGACAGGCCTCCAGTCCGAAAAACAACCCTCCACCACCACACTCTGTCTCCTATGGTCAAGCAAATTTTGTATCCAATTGTCAAGTTCTCCCTGAATTACAGGTGATCTAATTTTACTAACCAGTCTGCCATATGGAACTTTGTCAATGGCCCTGCTAAAGTTCATTTAGATAACGTCTACTGCTCTGCCATCATCTATCTTCTTGGCCACATCCTCAAAAAACTCAATCAAGTTTGTGAGACAAGATTTCCCATGCACAAAACTATGCTGACTATCCCTAATCCCTAATCAGCTATCACTAATCAGTCCTTGCCTTTCCAAATGCATGTAAATCCCTGTCACTCAGAATCCCCTCCAACAACTTACCCGCCAGTGACGCCACCGGTCTATAGTTTCCAGGCTTCTCCTTTAGATGTAAAATCGAACACTGAGGTAGTGAGATGTTGGAGAGTTTTAGTTTGATTGTTCTGTATGGGTGTATAGAGTTTTCATTTCTATTTCTCTAAGTTCATAAAGCAGTGCTTGAGGTAGTCATGTGACTAGATGCTCAGAAAAGAAATGAAAATTAGAGAGGGGAAGACTCCTGAAAGTAGTTGCTTTACCATGTGTACTATCTGCTGTCTGAAGCATGTCACATATGAAGCATTGCCTTTGTCGCAGAGGGCACTTTAGCTTTACCAGAACTGGGGATGCCATTTTTTTTTGTTCTACCGACTTTAATGCTACTGGTACACCCATAAGGTGCTGCTTGCTTTTGTCATGGTTCCAATTAAAAACTCAACATGAAAGAAAAGTATGAGTCATTTTCAATTTTTTTTACCAACTGGACAATATCCCATTACTCACTGCTGTTGACTGGGCATCACAGAAGTGAGACATGGTTTAATAGAGAAAGCTGAAGCTACTTCAAGCAATGTCACTTTGCCATTGAGTTTCTATCAGGTGGTAAGCCAGCATCTGAACCTTTTCTGCTAAGTGTTAGCAGGCACTGTAACTGGAAAGGCAGCTCATCAAAATACAAATATGTTCCTACCTAATATCCACACATACTCAATTTTATCAGTGAGCACTGGTTAATTATACAGAGCGGGAAACGAAGTTCATTCATCCATCTCTGAGGTCTCTATTGCTCAATCACCTGAAATCAACTTTGACCTGGAATTAAACTTTGCACCATGATCTAACTGTTCATTGGATATATTCCCCAAGTCATTCAAGAAATCACATTCTTATTTTTAAGCAGAGAACACTAAGTGAACTGTAACACTTTAACAGAATAATATCAGAGCTTTTATACATAAATTTTCCAACGAAACTAAGAATTATTAGACAATTTATGAACCAGAATGCAAAAAAGAGAGCTAGGAAAATACATTATCAGAAAGAGAAGAAGTGATGCTCTGAGACCATAAGTATTACCAATTGAGAACATCACCTGGTAAAATGCTTATTTTTAAAGTAATGAAAAATGAAGTATTAAGCAATTCAGAAAGATGTTTATCTCACCAAATAGGAAAATGAAATCCTGTTGAAGAAAAGGAAAACTAGATTTATACAAAGACTTCTGTGCCAGGCACATATTCAGGAGGAACTGAGTTTGTACACTGTACTACTATTTACAAAAAGATTGTAATGCTTCTGAATGATTAAATGTCTAAACATATGCAAGAAGTAACATGGTTCATTTCTTATCAAATTGCATTTCCCGGTGAAACTGCAAGAGACAATCTCACAACTAGAGTTATATCAGCAAATTTATTCTATGCAAATTTTAGATCAGACTATTCAACATTATTGTTTATCTTTGAGACAATAGCCAAGACACATTGACAGTACAGCAATGCTCAATCATACTATAATTCTCTTATGTAGTGTTCTGGTTACTGTGCACTTATGAACCTGTTGTATATCATTTTAGCATAGTTAACCTATTTTAAATACTGTAAATGATTCAGCAGCTTTGATAAGAAGCCTCCAGAGGAGTTTTTGACATACGTGTTAACCAATACACTATCAACAACACTTGTCTCTAGTATATTTCCAGTTTCATAAAGACAAAGTCTAGTAAATCTTCATAT
This sequence comes from Rhincodon typus, assembly GCF_021869965.1. NCBI lineage: Eukaryota > Metazoa > Chordata > Chondrichthyes > Orectolobiformes > Rhincodontidae > Rhincodon > Rhincodon typus. The sequence continues at coordinate 34,796,912 of NC_063342.1, forward strand.
AAATATTTGGTCTTATCACCTTGTACACTTGTGTACGGGTTGAGGCAGTAAATTCTCTGAATGTGAATGTGAAGTGCATTTCTTATAGATCAAATATATTGGCAATATATCAGTGGCTGCTGAAGTTTACAAGATTCTAATATACGAAATTTAACAAGATGTTGAAGTGCTGCTACACAAGATGATTAAACCAAAGTCCAACAATCAACATAATTATAAAAGGACTGAATATCTTTAATTCCTATTTCTGCTCTGATTCAGGCTTTGAAAATAACAGTATGATAAAACATCTGAAATATTGTATGACCATAATACAGAGTTGCAGGTGCTTTACTTCTGATCAGCTCCTATGGTATTTTATCAAGTTTATCATCATTTAACCGATGGGTACACTAACATCCTTATCTTACTACATTTATAATATTATCGTGGTGCACGAAAACCTACATTTAAATGATATAATAAAACTAAGATGTGAAACTCTCTCTAAGAAGCCAAAAATTCTGCACACCAACATTGTAACTCTGTAATATATATTTTTTGATAGTTGGGAAGTACACAACAACCTACATAGCCTTTATTCAAATTAATAACAGTGGGGAGTTGGGAGAACCACCATGTCAAATTACTAACTACCAGCAACTTGAACTCCTTTTTTCAGATCGGCATAAGGTAGAGGACTACCAATACAGATCTTGCACATTCAATGTCATTAACAAATACATGAGAATAGAAATGTCAGATATGACTGGAAATCAGAATTTCTATTGTCTCATCAGAGTGGCTTCCTCTGCAAAGTTATCAACAATGTCAGTTTCACACTTTGTGTGCATGTCCTGCACAGTGGGTTGAGTGGGTATTTTCACTTAACTGGCACATTCAAGAATTATAGGAATGACCACGAATTATACAACTGTTGCAGCGTCAGTTTCTTTTTCATTGCCTTTTGTTTATAAACTGAACAGTGATATTTACAGAGTCAAATCAGCAAAATACTTACCTTTTTTAAAATTTTAACTACACTCTGTGTAAAATGATGGAAACAGGGAGATCTGATTGACCTGAATGATCTGAAAAGTCTAACTTCCTGATCAAGGCTACATTTGCATATGTTAGACTAGCATCACTTCCCACTCTCTTCTTTGAACTATTCATTTAATTATTGTCACAGTAAACAACATCTAGAGTCTTTATTTATTATTTATTTGCTAGACCATTAAATAAAGAATATTTGTGCATTAGCATCCTACAATATGATAATACCGATAATGATCTGAAAATTTTCTGGCTGTTTATGAATCTATAATTTTGCTTTCATGTGTTAAATATTAAAATGTTGGAAAAATGAACAATGTGAGTTACCAACACCTTGAAAGAGATCTTCATGGTGATGCATAAATGGCAATAATGATGTGATGGTCTTCAAATGGGTAAGGTTGTTGGATGGGTGCTGCTTATGCTGAGGCCCATATCATAGATGGAAGACTGAAGAAATAAGATAACTTTCTCTATAGGCTGAAGAGGGCCATTGGAATCATTGGTTTGAATAAATGTCCAGATTATTCAAGCCAGCAAAAGCTGATTTTGGACATTTCAGATAACGAGAACTCACAGATCCTGTGGAAATGACTTGGCACTGGAGAACAGAATTAGGCTCAAGTCAGTAATTATTAGCTGATGTCAGCTGGAGGATCAGAAGAAAGATTCAGGCTTCTATGGTAACCTTTCCTGAAATGACTGGGATTTTACAACACAAACGGCTGGTTGAAATTGGATTTTATTGGCTCTTCAATTCTAAGTAAACATTGTTAAAGTCATAGAGTCATACAGCACAGAAGAGTCCCTTTGGCTTGTGTAGTATGCACAATCTACACCAGACCCATTTTCCAGCATCTGGCCTATTGCCTGGAATGTTACACTTCAAGTGCTCATCCAAGTACTTTTTAAAGGTTATGAGTTTTCCCATCTTGTCCACCCTCACAGGCAGTGCATTTCAGATTCCCACCACCCTCTAGGTATAAACATTCCTCCTAAAATCCCTTCTAAACCTCCTGCCCTTCATCTTGAAATGTCACCCTGCCTCAACTAATGGAGTCAGCTGCTCATTATCCACAGTGTCTATGTCCTTCATAATCTAAGTACCTCTATCGGCTCCCCCTCAGCCTTCTCCGCTCTAAAGAAAACAACCCAAGCTTATCCAAGCTCTTCATAGCTAAAATGTTCCACCCTAGGCAACACACTGGTGAATAACCTCCACACCCACTGCAGTAAAAGCATATGCTTCTTAGAGCATGACAACTGGAATTGCACACAGCACTCCAGCTTGGCTTAACCAAAGTTTTGTGCAGCTTCAATATGACTTCCCTTTCTTATAATCTATCCCTTGACTGATAAAGACAAGTGTCACATATGCTTTTTTAGCCACCTTATTAATCTGCCCTGCTGTTGTCAAGGATCAGTGGGTAAGCACCCCAAAATTTCCCTGTTCCTCTTAACTTTCTGGTGTCCTGCCATTCAATGAATACACCCTTAACTTGTTACTCCTTCTTGTTACATCTCATTGCTATAATATATCCAGAATAGATCTCCCCTGGTATATACATTGTGTTCCTCTCATTTATCTATAATGAAGCTAATACTCTCACCTATATTTTAGTAGGCATATTATACGCTCAATGTAACTTCTGGTGGAACATGGTAGAGATGGTGGGAAGCAGCAGATCAAATCCCATCAAAGTTTCTGCTGCTTTCTTGTTGGAGTTAAGTCTGGGAACTGATGGAACTCCTGCAGAAATCCCAGGCTTCAGTGTTCACAAATCTTCCCATGAATCACATATTCTTCCTGTACACTTTAATTTATTTTAATACATTTTCCCTTTAAACTCAAAACATTGGGGGAACTGAGGGGAAGGGTATACCGATTGGGTAAGATGAAATACGTTTGGAGGAATTTGATGTGAAATACTTGTATTCTCACTGACCTTAAAGAATTTGGTTGAATCATCTACTAATGCTAAAATCCTGAGCAGTTTTAAGTGAGAGTGAGAACATACAATGAAAACTAGCAAAATTGTAGGGAAACAAAGGGAAGCGGTGAAGAAATTGAATGTCTGCACTTGGATCAGCATGGTGACGTTTAGTAATTCGCCAATGGGCATTAAGAGTTGGTTCCTTTTACATTTCCAACAACAATTCAAATGCTCTCGATGTTTTCTTTTTGTATTATACCCACTTGTACTTTTAATGGCAATGTAAACCACTTTTCCTGGGTACTGTGTGACATAGGGGGAAAAATGATAGAATTATTTACAACGTGCATGCTAAACGGTAGAAGTGCTTAACAGCCTGCAAGAGACCACAGAGGCATTGTTCAACACTGTGTGTGTGTGCAGCCACTCAAAAGAATTTAAAGGGCCTTGCACTCTGAAACAACTTGCTGCACACATTTGAATTTTAAAGGTTACATTTGTTATTAGGCATCTTTACACTACATAGAAATAACATGTGCTGAGAAAGCAAATTGTTGCACAACTGGATAACAGGATTTTCTAATACAATGGCTTTTTCTGTGAAACTATCAAGTGTTCCATGATCAGCCATTATACATCATTCTGTACAGTGGTTAGAGTCGGACTGTATGCCTGTCTGTTGTATTCAACTAATTATATAAATGATCCTAAACTGTATGTGCAACAGATGTGTTTCTATTTCTTCTTCCTGTCTCTGTCTATCCATCCATATAATGTTGTTTAAAGAGAAAAATTCACAAAATGCATTCAGTTAATTCTTTATGATTATTCATATTACATAGTGGTGAAACTCTGTATCCCTGATGAAGGCATAATTTACGTTTTTGAACTCTTGACTTATTTACTGTCTCAATAAAAGAGTCCAGAGTCTATATTTACTGTTTATTTGCAAGGCTATTAAATCTGCAACACTTCTGTATTAACATTCTGCAGTGTAAAGTGGGAAGCTAAGACAGTAATAATGATCTTGACTAATTCCTTTTCTGACAGTTTATGCACCTTTTAATTTGCTTCATTCTGCTAACCATTGAGGCATTGGCAAAATGATCAGATTAAATACCTAACACCTTAAATATAGCTTCATTGGGTTGTTCAGATGGCAAAGACACTTGTTCATCAAAGGGTTAAGGTTGCTCGAGGGATAGGGGGAGTGGCAGTCAATATCAGGGATGGAGGATTTAGAAGAAATCAGACCCCTCTCCCCAGGCACAAGCAGCTGTCTTTTCCCCTATAATTTTTCCCTGTCAGGCATTTAGACTATAATTAGCCTGAAGACCTTGGTGACACTGCACAAGTGTGAGTGTGTCTACAAGGCCTGTCACCCAGAGCCTTAAGCCTGTCTCACTGATTGACAGGTTCATATGGAGAGACCTTTATGGCTGTTGGGGGCCATTGGAAACACGAGTTTGAGTAAATATGTCCAGATGGTACAAGCCAGCTAGTGGCAAGCGCTGATGACGGACATTTCAGATAACTATAATTCGCAGATCCTGTGGAAATGACTTGGCACTGGCGAACAGAATTAGGCTCAAATGAGAAATAATTAGCTGATGTCAGCTGGGGGATCAGAAGAAAGAATCAGGCTTCTATGGTAACCTATCCTACATGACTGGGGGGGTTTTACAACACAAATGGCTGGCTGAAATTGGATTTCACTGGCTCTTCAATTACTTCAAGTAAAGATTTCTGTCACAAAATATCTGTGATAGAACTCCATTGAGATATGCATACTTTAGATACAAGTCTGACTGAAATGTGCTGATGCATCACATCAAAATAGTTTTTTGAATTTCAAAGGAGTAAACCTTTTAAACAATTTAACTTTCAAATCCCCTTTCCACAACATTGGTCATCAGGGACAAATAAGATTTTTTTTACACTCAACATGGCTATGCCATGAATAGCATTAAGTATGTTGGATAATGTCTATGTTCTTAACTTTATTTCTTATTTTCTAACTTATACGACAAATCACTAAGTTAATGTAACCTTTTTTTCCTTTATTTCTCTATTTTTGTGTGTAAAATTTGTACCTAGGTACACTGTACTTAACATGGCACCATGAGGATCAACATTGTAAACTTTTCACTGTACTCCTGTACTTCTGTACTTGAGTACATGTGACAATAAACCCAATTCTAATTCTAATTCTAATTCTGATTCTAATTCTAACAATCTTTGCCTGTAACTTATAAATAATGACATTAATCTCATGTGCATTTTTGTTGATGTATTGTGTGCTCAATGTTATTTCTGGAGGAACATGGTAGAGGTTTATGGGGCAGAGGAGAAGCAGCAGATCAGATACTGGGGAGGTCCCTGCTGCATTCTTGTTGGAATTAAGTCTAGAAGCTGATGGAACTCCTGCAGAAACTGCAGGCTTCAGTGTTCACAAATTACAGTCAGAATCGCCCCATGGATCCAAACCTTTCTTGTACTCCTTAATTTATTCTGGCATATCTTTCCACTTTAAACCTGCAAAATTGGGATAATTAATAGGAAGCACAAACTGATAGGATGAGACTGAATAGTGTAGAAGGAAGCGTCTGTGGAGCATTATAGCTGGTCTGAACCAATTTGTGCAGGCTGGTCTAATACTGTAAATTCTATATCATTCTATGTAAGGGAGACAAATTCAACAATAGAATGAACATGGTTGAACTATTTTAGATAAAGGCTGAAGGTATTCAATATCTATTCTTGAATAAGGATTTTCATTAACTCACCTCTTCTAGCTCATAATGGGCTTTGAAGTTGGTCATTTGTTGGTTCACTTTAGTTTCATTTGGATTCAAAAATATGTTGTCTCATATATGAGTTGTGCTTGTACCAACTTTAGAACTCTCACTTATCAATGGTTAACTGGAACAAAATGCTGTCGGTGATACTGAAGTTAATATTTTCCAATGACATTGAAATATATCTCAAGTTTACTGAAGGAAAAGTAGGAGTGAAAGATACATAACAATGTCAGAAGAAACTTACTGCATTAAAGCGTGAAGGCCAGCATGCAAGGAAATAAATAAATGATGCACATACTCCATAAATGGTAGAGAAATAGCCAAAGCTGAAAGATAATGTTGTCTGTAACTCTAGGGCATTTTGGGCAGGTAGACAATGGATTGATAATATAAGCTCGAGGAACAGTACTTCATCGTTGAGTTCTCCAGACTCAACACTGATTTGAACAATTTCACATCATAAGCTCTGGCCCCATTTTCTTGAATGGCAGCTGATGGTGATTCTGCAATTTCCATCTGCAGTTAAATCAATGACTTGCACAGTTTTCACATAATTTCTATGCTTTAATATCTATGCCACCATTTATGAAGAACAAAGAGAAGTTTTACAAATTACAAAATAATTACTGACTGGAGAGGCCATTTGGTCAATGTGTATCTTCCCAGAAAAATCTAAAGTTTTCCCAGTTATTCCCTAAATAACTCTAAACATTTTCACCTCCACCACAGAAGTCTATTACTCTTTGTGAGATGAATTTATTGTTTCCAGGTCCAAAGTTAACTGTTACTGGTTTGGGCCTATTTCCTCTGGTTCTACTACAACAACCTTAAACAATCATGTATACCTCAATAAAATGGATTCTGAGGTGAATCCTTTGTTGACTGTAAAGTTCAAATTTCTAGAGTCTTTCCACATTGCTCACCACTGACAAGGATTAACCTAATAGCCATTCACTGCAATGTCTTAATTACTCGAATATCTCTGACTTTTCAGTTACCACAATTTTTCACAGTCTTCAGGTTACAGTTTGACCAGAAACAGGAATGTTTTCTTAACACCTTTACACAATACAAAACCAATTTATTGGAAATCAGAAATAAAAACAGAAAATTCTGAAAATGCTCAGTGAATCTGGCAACTTTTGTGTAGAGAGAAACAGACTTAATGTTTCAGGTCAATGAAATTTCAACAGAACTGGAAAATGTTAGAGACATAACAGGTTTTAAATGAATGCAGGGGAGAGTAGGAAAGAATAAAAGAAAGTATCTAAAAGGGTAAAAGGCAGGAGAAATTAATTGGCAGAAAGTTTGATAGTGCCAGGCAAATAAAGATGCCAATGGGACAAATATGGGTCTACAGAGTACTGTGTATTGTCATGGTCACCTAATTTAAGAAAGGAAGTACTAAGTGAGTACCTCTGTGTTGTTGCCACAATTATTTCAAGTTTATATAAATAACTTTGTTTTAGAAACACAATATAGTATGACTTCCTCTCCTTTGATTTCCAATCTCATTGAGATAAAGGACAACTTCCCCTTAGTGTTTTTCGTTAATTGTTGTACCTGTGTACTAGACTTTGTGATTCTGTAAATGAGTAATTGTTACCATCCATTGCATTAATGCCTCAGTGATCTAGTTCATCCATTGTGTTAATGCATGGGTGACCTACTTTATGCCCCTGATAAATGTGCAAATAAACATGTACCATGGTGATATAACTAGTAAGAACTATAGAATACAGGGCTATGCAATACAAATAATGTAGTTAAAACTGAAGAGCAATATTTTGGCAGCAGCCTGTACAGCCTCCTTCTACATGAATCAGTGCCCTCAGGAAGGAAGGCCGTAATCCAGCAACCCACCAATGGAAATAATTAGGCAACATTGAGTGAGCTCTGGAACAAGTCTATTCCTTCAGTGTTTCCACATATTTTCATCTGCAGCCACATGTGGTATAAATAAAATAATTGACAAGGAGGGTGAGATGCATGATAAAATTTGGCCTTGTAAGTCTCTACAACTTAAAGTTACGTGCTTGCTGCACAAATTGAAGTGACTATCTGATGGTGTCAGCATCTCCTATTCTGTTTAATATTTTCTTGGTAACAGAAAATAACTTTATTAGTTCCCTGCTGGCTCAGTGGGTAAAATCAAGTATTGATTAGGATGGTGTCAGGTTGGATGCCTCATTTATAATAAGCTAGTAGACATTAAGCAAAGGAGACAATAAAAGGATGCAACAATTGATCTGGATGCCGTTGGTTAGAGAAGGGAAAGATCGACTAGGGCTTTCAATCACTATCCAGTGTTGACTGCTATATATTACACATGTAAAAGCTGAATGAGAACAGAAGAAAATACAAACTACGGAGCTCCTTTTATGAATAGTTTGGCAATGGTATCCATTAGCTAGGCTTCATATAACGTTGTCCATCTAATCCGACCTTGTGATCTATATAACTGTAGTTGATATGGATTGCAGTTTTGGAAAAGAAAAGTGAAGAGAAAAAGTCAGATAATAATCCAAACTTCATCATCAGTTTTGAATTGCCAGAGATTTAATATAATATCTCCTGTTTGGCAAATATTTGTGCTCCAAAAGTGAGTATCTTCATTCCAAAATTGGTAATGAGTTCCTGTTATTGCAAATATTTGGCTTTGGCAGTTACAGTTATCAAGAAACCACAGGCCCAGAATTGGACATTCTGAATTGATCAACAGCCAGAGAAATCAGGCCTGAGAGAAGATTGGCCAAACTAAACTAAACAGCAGCCAGTAAATATTGGTGACAGAGAGTAGTGGAAGCCAAGATCAAAGAGGTTAGAAAGGTTCAAGGGAACCAGTTACAACCACCCCAAGGGTAATGTATTGGAGAAGTATCGATCAGATGTTCTCACAACTTGACTGCCTGAGCATGTACTCGTTACACCTCCTAGCATGGCAACAGTGAAGGGTGCTGGTGCGACTCTATTGGATGATTTGAACTCTGTTCATGACCCCATTGGCCAAAGACCACAGAACATTGGAAAGTCCAGAATGAGGGAGATAAAGCCATACACACCCGGAAGACAGTCCATCAGTGAAGAGTCAGTGAAGATTCAGTGAAGATTCAGTGAAGACTTGAATTGGTCCAGCAGTGGAGCTCTGACCACTTGGAGAGAGAGAGAAAGAGAGAAGATCCACCTCAACCTCCAAGACCCATCTTTGTGGAAGAGAGCCAGCCCTACTTCAGAAGGGAAGGAGATTCCAAACGGTCAGCTCAAACAAATGGATAGTTGCAGGTAATATTCTCCCTCAGATAGGATACAGCCTAATAGAGAGTAAATATTATAGGAATTTGGGAAATGGTCACATGGTGCTTTAATAAGGAATATTTTATGAATAAAATCAACTTGAACCACAAACCAAATTCTGTGTCCTTTTGTCTGCCTCACTGAGGAGAACACTTGGATAAAATGTGTTTTTAATATATAAACTGGTGAAAGTGTCCAAAGCACAGACAACACAATTTTTTCAGTTTTAAAGTAACAGCATAGCTGCACTGTGACTGTGGATCAGTTTATTCCTGAGGCTTGGAAGATTCAGTATTACAATTTCCATACCACATATATGTGGACTTTCGTATATATATCATATATAATTCAAGATGCTTGGTGTGAGTTCATCATAGAATCTCTATAATGTGGAAGCAGGCTATTTGGCCCATCAAGTCCACACTGACCCTCTGAAGATCATCCCATCCTCTTAAACCTGCATTTACATGGCTAATCCACCTAGCCTGCATGCCATGGGCAATTTAGCCTGGTCAATCCAACTAAACTTTGAACTGCGAGAGGAAACCAGAGCGCACCCACGCAGAAAGAGGGAGAATGTGCAAAGTCACCCCAGACAGTTGCCCAAGGGTGGAATCAAACCCAGATCTCTGGCACTGAGGCAGAAGTGCTAACGTCTGAGCCACTCTGCTGCAGGTAATCTCAGATAGTAATTATAACTTCACTCAATGAAATGTATAATTGTCAATTTAACGAATCAATAACAAGCCTGGTTTTAGTTGCTAACGTCAATCATCTTTTAAAATGATTGAGAAAGTAACTGGAACAAAACCAAACTGTTTATCTTATTATTGTGCTATGTGATTTTTGAGAAATAATTACCAAAACACAATAACTCCATAGGGGAGATTCAGGTGAAGTGTTTATAAGAGATCCCTTATCATCATGCCTTACAAGTCACATGAAAGGAGATTTTTCATTTGTCAAACTGATCTACAGAGATTTATACCAATGAACACCCCCAGCTCATCCATTCAATCTACTTTCAGATTTGAAATGAAAAAAGGCAATGATAAACATTTGATCACCTGCATATTTTCAGATACTTATTGGAAAGCAGAGAATTTTTTTCCTATTGACTAATAAAAGAAATATCTTTACACATACATTGGCTTTTGTGGCTCAAAACATCATTTTTTTTTGAAGTCAATGAAATAGAATTAGTAAATTTATGTATTCAGTTAGACAAACGCTATGTTAAGGCACAAATATGCAACGTTCCAAAAAAACTAGAAAGATCTCCAATTAAATGTAAAAGGGAGAATAAAGTAGAAATAATCATTTTGGGATTTTGGGCTATTGTGTCACAAGGGGATTTGATAGAATCAAAGACAGGGAAAATTGATCGTGACTATGAAAGGAATGTAATTAATGGCCCAATTGTCTTTTCTAGTTTTATAATTTTTAAAGAAACTTTATGGGGGCCTAACATTTAAAGGGGCCCCATAGAGGTCTCCAATTCAACCAGTCACCATCTGTTAATCTTGGCTAACTCTACTACAAGTTCTATTTCTTTAACTCTTCAAAAAATGTTCCTCTCAAAGTCAAAGTTAAAGCCTGTTTAGCTGAGATTCTCAGCAATGGTGAACAGTGCTCCTTTGACTTGAATGGTACATCACATTACTGATACAACTGGGAAATACGACTTTGCAGAACACATAAATTAAACATATTTTTGAAGAACCACTCTGCAAGCAGGCAATGTTTCGACATGAACAGAAAACGGAAAGAAATGAAGTTATTTTAACTATCGGAAGTAAGTGAAGTATTACTCCAATAAATAATTAAATATTATATAACCTATTTAATAATTAACCCTAAAGTGTCCATAATCAACTGTTCCATGTTTGACAGTAGTGCAGATTTTCAATAAAAGTCTTTTTAGCATTTTAAAACAGGTAGCCAGTTATTCAGACCATCTGGTTCATAAAGGGCATAGATAGCTCCTCCATTGTAGCTAAGATCATGGAATAACATGTATACTCAACAATCAACCAACAGGTTCACACACTGTAAGGCCTCCCAGTGAAAAAGGTTACATTTGGACTCTTCCTTCATGTAGGTTGGAATTTTCACAATTTCATTTGGTGTGAGATTGTCTTTTGTTGACTGAATTTTATGAGGATATGACCAGCTGAGGATAGTATGATTGATGTAGTTGTGATGATTGGAATCAGGTGGAACTCATTGACTACAAGGTCCTTGATTGGGGTTGTTGACTTGGACCAATCACGAGGCCCTGGCTGACCAATATAAACAGGGGATTGATGCCTTTACATTGAGCCTCTCCCTAGGTGGTGTATTTTTTCTGCTGAGTGTGTAAATGTAACTACAATATGCAATTCCTATTTATTGACTGTGAGGTTTTGCAATCTGCTCTCAGGATGCTGCCTGTATTTTATCAGGACCCAATCACTGTCTGGAACATGGCCAGCTTGTGTCATGCCTACCCTCCAGCAGGTGTAGTGACCATTATCAGAGAGCCACTGCTCAGAAATCTGCACCTCTGTAGTTGCAGGTTTGACTGGCCATGGCTGTGGGGGTGATGGGGTGGGTGCTGCTGCAGGAATTGGTGCACAGGGTAGTGGTAGATGTCCAGTTCATGGCCACAGTCATTCAATACCTTAAGATGGTGGTGCTCAGACCTGACATTGCACCAGTTGGAGGATTCTTGGGTGTGCAGTGGGATCCTATCTGTGTGTACCCCTGTTTGGATGTAATTTCACATTGGTCCCAGGATCCTGTACCTCCCCCAGCAGCCTGTGTCCCACAACCTCTGGAATTTCACCTTTGTACCTTTTAAAGAAGTAGAAAGTTGGGCCCTGTACAGACAGCTGCTGCACACCATCCAACTTTTCTCCTTCATCCACTGCCCGGATACACCTTGGTGTGCCCATTTGCCACTGGGTGGTGGGGATCCCCAGTGGAGGGCTCCCTCACTGGGAGTGTTCTCTCTCTCTCGGGGATCTGGGGGGAGGGTGTTGCATGCATCAGTCCTATATAGCTGCAGATTGCAGTTGTTCATGGACTCCTGGCCCAACTGCTTGTTTTGTGGTGCTGTGGAGTCCATGGACCATGTATATGTTGGGTGTGGGCACTTGCACACCCTTTTCAGTTATCTTTAAGACCTCCCTTTGTGTTTTTGCCTGCACTTCAGCCCCACGCTCCTGTTCTTTGGGCACCTGATGAGGAGGGGAGTGGGCAGGTCGGTGGATCTCCTTATGGGTCTGCTCCTGGGCCTGGTCAAGCTGGCCATTAATAGGTCCAGGCAGTGGGTTGTGGAAAGGGTCATTATGGCCAACTACCTGCACCTTTCTGTGGCTACATTCATGCCCAAGTGTCCTTGGAAAAGGAGCACGTAGTGTCCACCAATAGTCTCGATACCTTTTGGGAGAGGTGGGCACCTTGTTGAGTGCCTTATCTCCCCCACCGATTCCATTTTGATTTGATACCTACCGTCCCTTCACTTTTTTTATCACATAGGCTTACCTCCTTGGGGCTCTGCTTGACATTGAAGCTTTGGTCACATGGGTGACTTTCCTGGTGGTATATGTTAATAAAGTTATTTGCATGCCTGATTTTTTTTTACTGTGTCTCACACCTGCACATGTGCAACAAGGGTTCTGAGGAAAATAAGCACTACTGCTGTATGGCAATAATATAATAAGAAGGGAAAAAACAATTTAAAAAGTTAAAAAAAAACAGGGATTCAGAATCTCTGAAGAAAACAAAATAAAATAAAAAATAGTAAACAGGGGATTTAGAATCTCCTCAGTTCTGGGAACTGACTCCGAGCTGGCTGGCCACAGACAGTGTACTGTGCACAAATAAATGAAGGGTGACTTGGTGACGGGATACCGCTCTCTGCAGTTATTTCTGTAGTTTATATGGATTTCAGCAAAGCCATTGTCATGGTCCTACATTGGAGACTTATCAAGAAAGCAAATACACGTGGGATACATGGTAATTTGATAAAAGTGGATTCAAAATCGGCCCGGTTGTAGGAGACAGAGGGTGATGACAGAAGGCTGCCTTAATGTCTTAGTCCAATGGTGTACCACAGGGATCTGTGCTTGGTCCTTTATTATTCATCACTTATAGAAATGGCATAGATAACTGTGTGTGTGGGTGTTGGATTAGTAAATTTGCAGCTAACAGAAAGATTGGCTGGGTGGTTAACAATGAGATTGAGTGCCCTGGGCTACAAGAAGATATAGATGGGATGGTCAGTTGGGCAGATAAGTAGCAGCTGGAATTGGACCCTGAAAAGTGTGAGGTGATACACTTTGGAAGAAGTAATTCAACAAAGAAGCATTCAATGAACAAGGAAGATCTGTGGAAGAAAAAGGGGCCTTGGTGTATTTGTCCATAGATCTCTGAAGGCAGAAGGGCATGTTAGTAGGGTAGTGAAAAAAAGCACATGGGACACTTGCCTTTATCAATCGAGACAGAGTCATTAAACTCGGCAGGTCAGTGATAGAGTGCACTCAAAGCCGTCTATTCCAACCTGGGGGAGGCCAGAGATTGTTGGAGGTCTCCATAAATCAGGATATTTGACTATTTTCATCTTGGAAAAAGGATATGAAGAGCTGAAATCTGGAGAAAATGGTACCAGTTACATACTGGATACATTTACATGAGGAGGATTAGGAGATGTCACACGTGTCCAGTTGCTCCCTGAAACAAGCAGGTGGCAGAAACGTTCGGGGCAGCTGTGACTTTGACAGCCACTGGAATGGGATGGCCATCCAATCCTTCTGAGCATGAGCCCTGTTCCAGCAGATTACACAGCCCGGGATATCCTCACTTGGTACCTGCTCTGACTTTGAGAGAGTTGAAGAAAATGACAGCGAAGCCTATAGATTTGGCAGTAAAATTTTTCTCCTTCATCTCTCTACTGGGTGTTCACCTGCTATTTCTCCCTCTGGAAACTGTGCAGCAGCCAATGCATGCTGCTCCCTGCAGAGCTGGCTGATAATATTATAATTGTGGTCTCCTTCTACTTTGTCTTTGAAGAAAGGCCAAAAGAGTTCAGGTCATGTTGGTATTCAAGTCAGATGCTTAAGCAGATAATCTATGGTTAAGGTCAGAAAGGGAATACCATAAGAAAGGCATGGCAACAATCATGGACGATTTAAAGCTACACATAGATTGGATGCATCAGATTGGCAAAGGTAGCCTGAAAGATGAGTTCATAGAGTTTTTTCAGGACCATTTCTTAGAGCAGCTGGTTTTAGAACCAACCAAAGAGCTCAGGCTATTCTTGACCTTATAGTGGTCAATGAGGCAGAATTAATTAATGACCTCATAGTAAATGAACTTCTAGTAGCAATGATCATAGCATGATTGAATTTCAGATTCAGTGGAGAAAACAGTGAGTCTAAAAGCAGTGTTTTAAACTTAAAGTCAATTACATGCTTATAAAGACAAAGCTGACTAAAGTCAACTGGGAAATTTAGCTAAAGGGCAGGAGAATAGAGATGCGATGGCTGATATTTAAGGTGTTATTTCTCACCAAGGATATATTTAGGTGAGAAAGAAAGATTTTACGAGGTGAATGCACCATTCATGGCTAAATAAGGAAATTAAAGATAGTAACCAATTGCAAAAAAAGCTTACAATTCCATGAAGATCAATGGTAAACAAGAAGATTGAAAGGATTTTAGAAATCAGCAAAAATGACTTTAAAGGGAGAAATTAGAGTGAGAGAAAGCTAGAAATATTTTAAATAATAAGATCTTCTATCAATATTTGCAGAAACGAAATTATTAATTTAAATGAGCATGCATGTAATGAATCTGGGGAATTAATAACAGGAAATAAAGTAATCGCAGTAGAATTGAACAAATGCATGCTGTCTGGCTTCACCGTTAAAAAAATAAATACTATACCACATTTATCAGTAAATCAAGACGTGAAAGGGAAGGAAGAATTTAAAACAATTACAATCACCAAAGAAATGCTATTGAGAAACCTATTGGAAATAAAGGTTGTAAGTCCCCTGGGTCTGGTAGACTTTATGTCCTAGAGTCCTACAAGAAGCATCTGCAGACATAGTAGCAATTTTACAAAATCCCCTACGTTCTTAAACGGTCCCCATCAGATTGGAAAATAGTAAATGCATGGAAGGAAAGGAAAGAGAAAAATTAGAAACCAGTTATCCTAACATCTGTCATAGGGAAAATGTTGGAATCTATTGTTAAGGAGGCTACAGGATGCAGCTCAAAGAATCTCACACTATCAAGCAAGGCCAACACCGATTTTTGAAAAAGAAATCACATTTGGCTAACTTATTAGAGATTTTTGGGGACGTTATGAGCAATGTGGTTAAATGTGAACCTGTATGCATGGTGTTCTCAGATATCCGAAAGGTTTTAGATAAGATGCCCCACCAAAGATTGTTACACAAAATATAGGTGTAGGGGGTAACATATTAGCATGGATAGGTGATTGGTCAGCTAACAGGAAGCAGACAGTTTTTTTGTGTGTTGCCAGTTGTTACTGCCACAGAAATCAATGTTGGTGAAATCACAATATTTACAATTTATATAATTATTTGAATGAAGGGACTGAATACCTGTTGATGTCATAAATATAGATGGGAAAATAAGTAGTGAGCATAAAGAGCTTACAAAGGAATATAGATTGGTTGAGTAAGCAGGCAAAAATTGGGCAGATTGAGTATAATGTCAGAAAATGTGAATTCAACCACTTTGGTAGGCAAACTAGAAAAGCAGTAGATAATTTAAGTCAAGAGAAATTCTAGAACTCTATAGGATCAAGTGATTTAGGTTTCAATGCACATAAATCACAAAGTCTTATGTAGGTGCAGCAAATGATGAAGAAGGCAAATGGAATGTTGCTATTTATTGAAAGGGGAATGGAATATAAAAGAAGGAAGTTGAGCTACAGTTGGACAGTGCACTGATGAGACCAAATCTTGAGTTTATGATTATTTAAACAGGATGTAATCACATTAGAAGCTGTTTAGAAAAGGTTCAGCAGGCTGACTCCAGGCAAGAAGGAGTTAGTTTATGGGGAAAGTTTCCATCAGATTTAAATGAATGAGAGCTGGTCTTATTGAAATATATATGTTCATGAGGATCCTTGGTAGAGTGATTGGTAAGATGACATGTCCCTTAGGAGATAGTCTACAACTATCAATTTAAAAGTAAGGATAAACGGTGATTTTTTTCCTCTGTCTGTGAGTCCTTCATCTGTGAACTTCACTTTCCCAAACAGCAGTGGAGACAGGATCACTAAATATTTTTCAGGCTGAGTTAGATAAATCTTTAATTGACAAGTGAGTCAAACAGTATAGGTGGTAGACAGAAAAGTGAGGTTGAGGCTGCAATCAGATTTGTCATGATCTTATCAAATGGCAAAGCAGATCAAGGCGCCAAATGGCAAACTCCTGCTCTTAATTTATATTTACACATTTATCATTTGAATGTACTCTCTCTCAAGTATGTCATGACAGTCATGATAGCACAAAATCCCCAGAGGCTCACTTGACACAAGCCTTTTAAACAGTCTTATGTGCTTTGGCATCTCTTAAACGGAAACAATGGTACTTTCCTATCCACAATCCCTCAACCTTCCTGACTTCATTGTACTGTCCTTAATATCGCTTCCACTAACCATATCAATCTACCATCATGCTCACATATTAGTTCTAGGTCTCCTGCCATGTTCTGGAAAAGACCAATGCAAGCTGAAAGAATAACGCCTTGTTTTTTATGTAGCCACTTTACACAACATTGAGTTCAACAACTCCAGATCTTTAACTCTGACCCCCATTCTGATATTATTCTCCCTTTACCTTCCACAGCATCCCCCTTCACTCACTAACAATTAGGGGATAGTGTGCTTCCTTCTTGAACTGCTGCAGCCCATTTTATAGGTACACCCACAATGCCATCAGGGAGACAATTCCAGTATATTGACCAAGAAACACTGAAGGAATGGGATATATTCCCAAATCAGGATGGAGAGTAGTTTGGAGGGGAACTTACAGGTGGCCATGCTCCCATGTATCATATATCTGATGGAGATTTTCATAGCCTGGCATTTGTGTGATGCGAATATTACTTGCCACTTGTTAGTCCAAATCTAGATATTGTGCAAGTCCTACTGCATGGCCGTGTTTTAGTATCTGAGGAGTTACAAATAGTGCTAAATATCATGTATTCTTCAGAGAACATCCCTACTCCTCATCCAATGAAAGAGGGAAGGTCATTGATGAAGCAGCTGATGAAGGTTGGGCCCAGGGCACTACCCTGAGGAACTCCTGCAGAGATGTCCTGGAGCTGAGATGATTGAACTGCCAACAACTATCTTCCTTCGGTCTAGTTATGACTCCAACCAGCAGACAGTTTTCCCCTCATTTTCATTGAATCCGGTTTTGCTAGGGCTCCTTGATGCCACACAGTGTGCAATGTGACTGTGATGTTGCGGTGAATCACTCTCACCTCCCCTGTGGACTTCAGATCTTTCGCCCATGTTTGAATCAAGGCTGTAATGAGGTCAGGAGCTAGGTGCTCCTGGTAGAAGTCAAATTGTGTTTCATTGAGTCAGTTATTGCTAAGCAAGTGTTGTTTGATAGCCCATGGTGAAACTGTTACCGTTGATTAAGAGTAGACTGATGGCCCAAAAATAGGCCTGGTTGGATCTGTCATGCTTTTTGTGTATAAGACATATCTAGGCAATATTCCACATTGTCAGGTAGGTGCCAGTGTTGTACTGGAACAGCTTGGCTAGGGGTCTGACAGGTTCTGGAGCACAAGATTTCAGTGATGTTACCGGAATGTTGTTAGGGCACAGCATTTCTTTATATCACATGGAGGAATCGAATTGCCTGGAGACTGGCATCTGTGATGCCAGGGACCTCTGGGGAAGGTCAAGATGCATTTTACTTCAGCCTTTTTTTTTGGTTGATGTGTTGGACTCCCCAGTCATTGAGGATGGTGATATTTGTGGAGCCTCCTTTTCCAGTGAGTTGTTTAATTGTCCATGATCATTCATGTCTAGATCTGACAGGACTGTAAAGCTTAGGTCTGAATCATTGGTTATGGGACGACTTGGCTATGTCTATCACTAGCTGATCATATTGTTTGCAATGCATGTAGCCCCATGACACCTAACTTTTATGTATGTCTGGTGCAACTCCTGGCATGCCCTCTTGCAATCTTCATTGAACTGTGGTTTATCCCCTGGCTTGATAGTAATGTTAAAGTTAGGCCTTAAGGTTACAAGTTGTGGTTCAGTACAATTCTGCTAATTGTCCACAGCACCTTAGGGATGCCCACTAATGACTTGCTAGAAACTAAAACAGAAATTATTGGAAAAAACACTGGATAAAGTTAATGTTTCAAGCCCAGTGACCCTTCTTCAGAACCTAAAGTTCTAAATGAAACTCCAGGTTCTGAAGAAGAGTCACTGGATCTGAAATGCTAACTTTGCTTTCACTCCACAGATGCTGTCAGACCTGCTGTGTTTTTCCAGCAATTTCTGATTTTGTTTCTGATTTCTAGCATCCACAGTTCTTTGGCTTCTTTGTTTTATGAGTTGCTGGATTTTTTCAAAGTCTGTACTCCAGACTTTCAGCAATGTGCCAAGTATGGGCGGCACGGGTACTCGTACTATGGCCCCACCATTGCTGTCTCCCTCAACAAGAGCAGATCTTTTTGTACGATTCTTTGTGAATAATTCCAGTAATATAGTAATGCAAAGTTAAGGCAGTGGGGGATATGCTACAGCAACTTCCTGCTATTAAATTAGCAACGTTGATAAAAGATAGTCATCTTAATAAGTTACAAATAAATTGGCAACTTGCATCAGTTTAGTTAAGGGTTAATGATATCTGCTCCGTTGTTCCCATGTCAACTTTTAGTAGATGATTTTAAAGGGACATTTTAAGAACAATCCTGTGTGACTACCCTGAAAATTCAAATTAACTACAATTGAACTGATTGATGTTTTGTTTGGCATTTGGGAAGGTGAATGCAATGTTTGCATTCATTTTGAGAGGGTTAGAATGCAACAGCAGAGATTGAGGCTGTATAAGGTTCTGGTCAGACCACATTTGAAATACTTTGAGCGGTTTTGGGCCCTGTATCTAAGGAAGGATGTGCTGGCCGTGGAAGGGGTCCAGAGGAGGCATGGTGGCTCAGTGGTTAGCACTGCTGCCTCACAATGCCAGGGACCCGGGTTCGATTCCAGCCTCGGGTGACTGTCTGTGTGGGTTTCCTCTGTGTGCTCCAGTTTCCTCCCACGGTCCAAAAATGTGCAGGCTAGGTGGATTGGCCATGCTAAATTGCCCATAGTGTTCAGGTATGTGTAGATTAGGTGGGTTATGGGGGGATAGGTCTGGGTGGGATGCTCTGTGGGTCGGTGTGGACTTGTTGGGCCGAAGGGCCTGTTTCCACACTGTAGGGATTCTATGGGGAAAAGAAAGGAGGTTTACAAGAATGACCTCAGGATGATGGGTTTATCATATGAGGAACAGTTGAGGATTCTGGGTCTGTACTCAATGGAGTTTAGAAGAATGAGGGGCGATCTCATTGAAGCTTACAGAATACTGAGGATGTGAAGAAGGTGTTTCCACCAGTAGGAGAGACTAAGACCCAATGGTACACCCTTAGAGTGCCAGGTCTTAAGGTGCCGGTTAAAACAAAGGTTACTGTAACACCATTATATCTAATTTAAGCTTTTCCCTCTCAAACTTATTCTATCATTTTCACTCTATGAATTCTATCATATTACAGTCACTGTTCCTTTGGGTTTCTTCACCTTAAACTCCCTAACCATGTCTGCCTCATTACACAATACCACATCCAAACTGTCTATTCCCCAGTGGGGTCAACCACAAGCTGCTCCAAAAAAACGTCTTGTAGACATTCCATGAATTCCTTTTCTTAGGGTGTGCTACCAACCTGATTTTCCTAGTCCACCTGCATATTGAAGTCCCCCGTGATATTGTAATAGTGCCTTTCTTACATGCCTTTTTCATCTCCTGATTTATTTTCTGCCCCACATCCTGACTACTGCTAAGAGGCCGGTACATAACACCCATTGGGGTTGTTTCTCCTTTGCAATTCCTCAACTCTACCCACACAGATTCCACACTTTTTTGCTATCACTTCTTGCTATCAATTTAATTTCACTTCTTACCATCAAAGCAACCCCACGCCTTTGACCATCTGCCTGTTGTTTCTGAGGAAATTTCTGAGGAAGGATCACTCGACCAGAACGTTAACTCTGACTTCTCTCCACAGATGCTGCGAGACCTGTTGAAATTTTCCAACAATTTCTGTTTTTGTGCCTGTCCTTTCAGTAGGACATGTATCCTTAGATATTTAGTTCTGGGCCCTGATCCCCTTGCAGCCAGGTCTCTGTGATACCCATAACATCATACCCGCCATCTCACTGTTTCCATATTTGAGTGCTAACACTGGGTCTCTCATACCTTTCTACAGATTTAATCCTGTAAGGTATAAATTGGCACTACTTTAACATTATAGAGGAAAGAATAAAACAATTTAACTGTTATGGGGAAGAAAGAAACCATGCCTTTACATAACACCTTTAATAACCTCAGAACATCCCAAAGGACTTTACAGCCAAGTGTAGTCACTTTTGTCAGGAAAAGTAGCACCCAAACATCAATGTGATAATGACCTGATAAGCACATAAATATGGTGTTGTCTCTTCAAGTATGCAAATGTAGCTTTGGTCCAAATGGGCCCATGTTATTGGCTGCCTGAGCTTGGTGACTGAACAGTGTTTGTTGACAACACAAGCTGCAAGCAACCTGCCCTATTACACTTAAGAAGGAATCTACATTGCATTACAAGAGATTGCTGCTAAAAGACATTGTTGCATTCTCAAGAAGAAAAATGGGAGAAACGTGCCTGCTAGCTCACGGCCTTATTCTTGCAGATGGACATATGGGGTGGTGCTATAGTACAGCACAGGGATCAGGAAGTCCTCAAGGACAACCCCTCAAAATGGATTGGGAGCATGTGGCCAGGGAGGTTAATGTCCAGAATCTGACCCCTAGGACCCGACAGCAGTGCCACAAAAAAGTCCAATAGCCCCAGGTCAGAAGTGAGTGACATCTCCTGTCCACCAGAAACCCATCACAACACTTGCAAAACCACTCCTGTGAAGTGCTAGAAACTTTGCAGTTGCAGACATTGTCCTCAGTTACCTTCCCTCAAAATTACTCTCTGTGCTTTAAATAACTCAAATGTTGTATTCGTCTTGCATGGAATGCCTGGACCAGAGGTTACATTTAACTTTGGACCATAACTGTCTGATGGTAATAGTTTCAAGAAGCCTCTGCAATTATAATATTACTTTACATTATTCTCTGTGTTACTTTTAAACGTTTACAGTTTATATTGTTTATAATTAAGTGAGACATTCTTTTTAAAAAATTCTTAAAAATTTAACATCATTGTTACTTACTAATTCTAAATGTAATTACACTTCCTTATATATTTTAAATGTCAATGTTAGTTGGTGATTTATGAGTATGAATGAGTGAGGTAAGTTTGTAATGGGATATGGGGTGAGGTAAATGGTTCAGGAGCTGGGGGTGAGGTAAATGACCTGGGGGTTGGGGATGAGGTAACTGAGCCAGGGAGTGGGAGTGAGGTAATTGGGTCAGGGTGGGGATGCTGAAGTAAGTGGGTTGAGGGTAGGCCTCAAGTTTGGTTTGGGGGATTGCAAGTCAGTGGAGAGTTGTGAGTTGGAGGAGGTGGTTGGATTTGGAGAGGTGTCAGAAGTGAGTGAGAGGGTTGGGTTGGGGTTTGGAGGGTCGCTGAGGCTTTGGTGGGGGTGTCTATTAGACATTGGGGATAATTGACGGGCTGTTTATTGTGTCAATTGGGCAGTCAGGACCAGCAGTGTCAGGTTTGGGGTTTAGGGAATAGGTGGTCAGGTTAGGTTGGAGTGTCAGGATGTGAGTTGTTCCCAACTGAGTGGGATGCCAGGGAGAGGGGTGAGAGATTGTTGGGGGAGTTAGATCCATTCAAGGAGATGTTGAGTCACTGGTATGGGCCAGGGATATAGTTACTGAAGGATGGGAGTGGTGGGGCTTGGTGACTGGCAATCAATGTTGAGTCAGGGGTTCATTTAATAGTTACCCAAGATTTAGAGTAGATTTTAATTCCTCTAACGTTTCCTTGATAACCACAAAATTAAATAAGTTGGAACCATGCAAAGTTTACAATTTCAGTGGATTTGTTTTAATTTCCGAATGCTAGGTAATTGCCCATCAGAAATTTCAACTTCCCAGCAAAGCCCACAGAGTCAACTGCTCTGGACTTCTGCATGATCCTATTACATTACTGCCATCTAGACTCCTGTAAGAAGCTAGGAGACACTTTTTTTCAGTGAGTTAGCAAACACGTACATTGAATGGATCTGCATGGTCCAGGCTTTAACTAAAGCTTCAAAGCAGCACCAGGCTGCGTGAGATCATCACTGTACCAGTTCAGAGGCTCCCATTGTGCAGGTGGGCTGTCCATACAATACCCCTTCTCCTCATGGCCCCATCAAACAGGTCATGCCTTATGTGGCTGGAGATGCAGTGAGCTCATTCAGAAGGTGTCCGGCTGTCTCCAGCAGAAATACAGACCTGAATTTCACACCTACAGACACGTTAACTTTTTGTTAAAGTTGTTCTGTGGCACCACCAGCTAAAAACTTGTCGTTGTGTTCACACTTTCATCAGCTTCTCTGTCTCCTCTGAAACCCAGATTAATAACTTGAGTAAATTGTTTCAAGATAAGTTTGGCAGTTGTGGAGTTTGTGCTGGCAAGTGTCATGTCACTGCGGCCTGTCCACTCGGGGACATATGTTGAGTGTTAGAAATAGCCCACACAAACAGCAGAAAAAATAGCTGCTCTATTTTAGTCAAATGTTTGGGGAGGGGGGGTGGGGAGTGGCATGGTGTGGGGGCCGAGTGGCAGTTTCTGCTGTAAAGAAGTTGGGATCTACTTTCACAAACAGTGTAGAGTTGCAGTGTCGCTTCTGTTTGGAAGCTGTTCAGTCTCATGTTGACACGACTCTGTACATCCTGTCCTTCTTGTCACCTTGGTGTTGCTGCCACCTGTTATAAAACAAAACAATTTCTTTATTTTCTCAGAAACAACGATTAGTTTGGACCAGTTTGTGGATTAGGCAACCACCTGCTAACATGGCAGGTGGGAAAATGAGGGAATTTCAGCGCCATCCTAATACTGACATCCCTGTATAGGGTAAAGAGGATACTGGAACTGCAGCAATGTCATTCAGATCAGATGTTGAATTGTCACAGAGATTATCCAGGCAGATTCTGTATCACATGAACCAACTCCTCATGCCCTGAGATCATAGACATACAAATGGCAAATGGATAAAATGGTTAGATTGAGAGATAAAAACATAAAAAGCTGGATCGATAGATAGATAGATAGATAACTGTTTATTGTAGTTATTGGTTTCACTCATATATGCATGATGTTTTCAAAACTGGAAATGAAAGACAGATGTGTGCGATGTGTGACTCCTACTTTGTAATGTGTAACATGAAATTTTTTAATTTAGACAACAGGAGCACTTTGGTCAACTTACAGATTTGACTGAATGCTCATAACTGGCCGATCTATAAGTCAGGCTTACACACAATACTTGTGCCTTGGTGCATGGCTTCAATATCTCTCTCAGAGACAGGAGCAGCAACATCTGCCGGAGGCCACAGATGAGGAGGTCAGCTGCAGGTGCTCCCTGGGCCATATTATAAGTTCCAGTGTTATAGGTGAAGCTTGACTTGCTGGAAAATGTGCAAACAGTCAGAAAGTATCCCTGAGGGCAATGGGAATATAAGTAATACTTCCTCAGTAATGCATATTAAAGCAGAATTCATGGCTGTTGGTTAATAGAGAAGGATAACAGCTCCTTGTAGAATAAAATGGTTTTAAGTTTTAAATGTGCAGATACAATAAAGGGCCAATAAACTTATTTTATTAAGTGAAAAAAATGTTCCAAAGATATACCTAATCTCAATAGATACATAACTTTGACTATATTGAGTTTAAACTTTGCCATTTCAGATAGATATAACCCAGTTGAGTTCAAATGCAAAGTTTTGATCTTTACTGTGACAGTTTGAGGGAAATGTTAAACAGATGCAAGCTGCTCACCCACAGGGAGGAGAGGACAATAATGCATCAGTCACATGTGCTTTGTCGCTTTCTCTCTCTCTCTCTTGCACCTAATCAGTATTTCTTTTATTTTTACGATCGGGGATGCAGTTATATTTTGATGTCACGGTTACCAAACTATCAATGCATTCAGCCAACACAGTGTGAATTATCGTAATGCCACCAGAAAGGGATCTCTCAGTAGTTTTGTTTGTTGGTGATGGTCGACCAAGATGGCCATATTTGACCTATTTCTCATGTTCCTCTTGTGGAGCAAATGACCACAGCTTCACTGGTCTCTCCTCAAATAATTGAGTGTTATCCAGATTTTCTGTGAAAGGTTGAAATCTGGGATTTTACTCTTTGGGTTAAATACCGATTGTAGTTGATAAAATTTGCAATCCACCAGAAGGCTCAACTTCAAGAATTGGGACTGTCATCAGTTTGTAAGCTGCTGAGTGTGTTCCAGCAGGGACAATTGTATTTCAGATGAATGCATTGGTTTTTATTTGAGGTTGTGTGACCAATGAGAGTGCTTCGTTAGTTGTCAGGCACAATAGTGGTATTCTTTGAGGAAGATACACACCTGTTGTTTCAATATGTGCTACTACAAGGATGTCAAATTGTCTTGGGCTCAACGTTCCAATCAATCTGATCAATGAATACCATTGATAGAGACTGCAAATAAACCTTTTGTTCATGTGATACTTTTTGAACTGCTCACTGTTCCCAGAGGAATAAAGGAAAAGAAGTTGAAGGGCAGAATCTTCACAACGACATTTGTTAGTCTAAATGCAATAGCAAAAAGGTTGAACAACAAGTCATAAAACGTTTAGCCAGACAGAATTATTGGACTCATACCAGGTGAGCGTCTTCAGATCTTGCTTGACCTATACATTAGCATTGCAATTTGAAGGGAAGGAAGGATTATGATAGTCTATGAATAATTTCTTTCTGTTTGTCAGTTGACAATGTTAATAAAAAATGCAATTTCCACAATGTAGAACCTATTGTCAAATGTTGGCTGTCTTTCAGTTCAAGGATAACATCTACTTAGGATCAAAGGTTTCTGCCATGGACCTTCATGTGACTGAACAGGCTAATTCTTAACACACAGATCTTTGATAACAGGTGAAGGGAGTTCACCAGTCACCAAGAGAAGGAATTGTAGCAAGATGTTAAAGAGGCAGCAACAGGAGAAAGTGGGGTGAATTTGAGTGAAAAAGCACTGAAAAATAATTTTGTGAATTGACTTAATGAGAGGTTCAGTTCATTCATAATTCAGCATAATGAGGCCCTAGTGTGTTAATATTCCCAGGACACTAAAAATTAATGTAATGAAAATGAAAGAAGTATCCCTCCACATTAAAGATATTTATGCTGAAAGTCCTGTACAAGTACAACTGAATAAAACTCTTTCTGACCTATTGCAAAGTCAAAGACTCTATCCTAAATCCAGCCTCAGGTCCTTTGCATGACCTAGGCAAGCTTGCCACATCTGCAAGGCATGTCAACAGTGCTTTACTACTGGAAAGCAAAGCAACCCACAATCTCTAATCTGATATGTTCCTTGGACCTTCTAGGTCGAAGAATAAATTGAACAGAAAATTTTTCAATTTCCTGTAGAATCATGGAGTTGAAACTTAATTGGTAGAGGTCCAGAAGTGATACAAATGAATCAGCCACCCAATAGATATTCAGCCTGATTTTAATTGTCGTTAACTTCAATGAGCTTGATTATTTTAAGCCTAAATGGTTCGGGGTCTTGTTAAAAACCTCAATGACACACACTGAACTTTATTATCTGGCTAAGTTCTACTGATTTCCCAGGTTTCTCTCCTTTATTTGCTATTTTGTCATAATCATTTGCAAATGGTTTAAGTGTCTGCTACATCTTTTATTTCTCTCATCATTGCCTGCTTTTGATACACAGTTATCACATCTGTTACTTAATCATTTCCGGTCTTCTACAGACTCACAGATAATTACGCTTTACTTCATGCTTCCTTTTCACTGGTTCTGTTCCTCCTTATAAGCTGCAACATTTCCTAGTTCTAATAAAAGGTCATTGACTTGAAATGTTAATTCAACCTTTTTTTTTCCCCACAGAGACTTCCTGATGTGCTGTATGTTTCCAACGTAAAGTGGAACCCTGGTGTAACAAAGTTCCCAAAATTCCCATCCCAAACTCATTATTCATTATACTTAGAAGTAGTCCATTGTATAGATTATATTTTGTGGCTAACTGGTGTGGAAGTGTGTAATTTTGGATTGTAATCTTCAGTAATAACAGTAAATGGGGTGGTACACTGTGGTTGGAGCAGGTGTTTACTAGACCCCACTGTATACATCAAAAAGCTTGAACTGAAAGGGAGAAAGAAGCAGCTGGAAAAAGTAAATAAACACCGTGGAATTTGAAATGTCATCGGGGCAGAAGCTGAGAAGGAGAGAAAAAAAAACCAAATGGAAAAGAGCAATGGAAAGGACATAAATCAATAGGATTTCTGAATCTGATGACAAACCCGATTCGTGTGTGAAGGGAGAGGAGTGATACTCTCCCAGCTGTCATCAAATCCCTGTGCAAACATCACAGTTGTCAGGGAGGAATCTCTGGACTCTGCTGGGACATGTGATCAGAGGGTTCCTCTGCATCCAGGCAAGCCAAATCCAGAAGCTTGTAAATTCCACTGCAGATTTTGTCACAACCCTCCCTGAGACATTCGTTGAAGGGCATTAATGGAGGTGATGGACTTCAGAGGAATCTTCAATTGAGCTGTGAACTGCAATAAAAAAATGTGATTCATTAATTGACAAGATTAGTTCCTTGGAATGTTATTAACCATTTGAATGCTGAAATTTCTTGGAAAACAATTGCAGACATAAATAAGAAGGCTGGAAAATGCTACGTGCGGTTATTTATGATGATTGAAGCACAGTATCAGATTGAGGCCTATTTTAATCATTAGTTCCTCAGCTCCCCCACATGACAACTCTGGCTGCACCATGAGAGACTACAGTGAGTACAGGGCAGTCACTTCTTCATATGGAGAGAGGGAAAGTCAAACCTTTGCTTGTCTGCACCTCAACAGCTGGATCAAGACTTTGCTGAGAATTGGACCAAAGGGATCAGACTACCTGACAAAAGTGACCACTGTCTGGGTTAGAACTGTTAGTTTTAAGCGACGAAACGCAGATTCGGTTTTCAATACCTTTAATTTGATACACATTATTTGTTTGACTGTGCAGACCAAATCTTGCATTTGTGCATACAAAATATTTCACCTTGCATTTAATGCATTCTTGAGGAAATATTACTCTTCTAAATTTATGCCAATCTGTTCCCTGAAAGACCATGTCATTTTTCAAAACAAAAATCCCCTACATTATTGACTGAGCACAAAAGTAAAATATGACAAAAGATGGAAATCTGATATTAAAACTAAAAATGTTGGTAATACTCATCAGGTCTTGTAGCATATGTGGAGAGAGAAGCAGGCAGTCAATGATCTTTTATCAGAATTTCCCTAAGAAATCCTTCAGAACTTCATCACAGTGATACATACACGTAATAAAGAAAGCAAATGGAATGTTGGCTTTTATAGCTGAAAGAATAGTATATAAAGGTAAGGAAGTATTGTTGCAACAATGCAAGGCACTGGTGAGACTGCACCTGGAGTGTTGTGCCGTATTGGTCCCGTTACTTGAGGAAAGATGAAGTGCCATTGGAGGCAGTTCAGAGGAGGTTCACTAGATTGATCCCATAGATGAGGGGTTTGTTGTATGAAGAGAGGTTGAACAGTTTAGGCCTATACTCTGGAATTTAGAAGAATAATGGGAGATCAAACTAATTCAAGATGATAAAAGGTATAAATAAAATAGATTTCGAGTAGATGCTTCTTCTTGTGGTGTATTCTAGGATGAGAGGTCATAGTCTTAGGATAAGGGGTAGCAAATTTAAAACAAAGTTGAGGAGAAACTACTTCACCCGAAGTGTTGTGAATCTGTGGAATTCGCTACCCCAAGGTATGGTGGATGCTGGGACAGTGAGTAAACTTAAGGAGGAGTTAGACAGATTTTTAATTGGTAATGGGTCGAAGGCAGGAAATATGCGGTGAGGAGCATATCAGCCCTGATGGCAGAGCAGACTGATGGGCCAAATGGCCTAATTCCACCCTGATATCTTATGAACTTATGAACGGAATTAAGTATATTCAAAACTAGGTTTCATACAACTTTGATTGTAACTTTAATTTGTTTATCCTATGTATATTAGAATCTGCTTCGTCCTCACTTTTACCCAAGTTTTGTCCATTTTAACTGAACTTGACTTTATCCGGTTCAATCTGGTCAATTCTTGAATTTCTTTAAATGTGACTAAACATTCTTTGTCCCTTTTTGGAAACATTAAACATTTAAAGCAACAGCAGAATGATAACCATTTGATAGATTGTAATTTTTCTTATTTAGACATAGTTATTTCAAAAGCAATAGATGGATTTTAAGTTGAAGCAGGCACGATGGGAAAGGTAACGGTGGTGAGTTAGTTTCCTGCCTGTCAGACTGCTCGAGTGATCTTTCACCCCAGAAGTGGAAGAGATACTGAGTGGTGTCTGGATTCAGAAGATGGGGTGTTTCTTTTCCTGCTACTAGTTTTCAGGCTGAGTCTATTAAGAAGGAAGAAGGTGGGTCTGGACAGGAGAGGCAATAGCTCTTTTTAATGTGGGGATAAAGGAGCAATTAGAATCCTCTTGAACACACAAAGTCCTCCAATTCAGGGTCAGATGGTGTAGAATGGTAGAGTGAGGAACCTCAGAATTTATACAAAACCATAGTTGGAATTATGTAGTCAGGAGCTGGGATGCAAGATATACCAGTAAACAGAAAAGGTGAGCAAGAAAGCCAAAGTTACGGTGATCCTGGGGATTTCAATATGCAGATGGACTGGGAAAATCAGGTTGGAGGTGGATTGCGAGAAAAGGAATTTATGGAATGTCTACGAGATGGCTTTTTGGAGCAGTTTGTGGTGGAGCCCATTAGGGAACAAGCAATACTGGATTTAGTGTTGTGCAATGAGGCAGACTTGATAAGGGAGCTTAAGGTGAAGGAAGCCTTAGGAGGCAGTGACCATAATATGATTGAATGTACACTGCAATTTGAGAGGGAGAAGATAGAATCAGAGGTAATGGTATTATAGCTGAATAAAGGCAACTACAGAGACATGAAGGGAGGAGCTGGGCAGGAAAGACAGTGGAACAGCAATGGCAGGAGTTTCTGGGAGAATTCAGGAGTCATAGCAAAAATTCATCCCTAGGAAAAGAAGTACGGTACAGGGATGATGAGGCAAGCATGGCTGACCTGGGAAGTCAGGGATAGCATAAATGCAAAAGAGAAAGCATATAATATGGCAAAGGGCAGTGGGAAACTAGACGATTGGGAAGTTTACAAAGACCAATAGAGGACAACAAAAAATGAAATAAGGATGGAGAAGCTTAAATATGAGGGTAAGCTAGCCAGTAATATAAAGGCAGACTGTAAGAGTTTCTTTAGATCCATAAACGACAAAAGAGAGGCAAAAGTGGACATTGGACCACTGGAAAATGACCCTGGAGAGATAGTATGAGGGAAACAAGGAAATGGCTGAGGAACTGAATAATTATTTTGTATCAGTCTTCACGATGGAAGACACGAGTAATATCGTAAAAATTCAAGATAGTCAAGGGGCAGAGCTGAGTATGGTGGCCATCACCAAGGAGAAGGTGCTAGAAAAATGGAATGGCCTGAAGGTGGATAAATCACCAGGACCAGATGGACTACACCCCAGAGTTCTTAAGGAAATAGCTGAAGAGATAGTGGAGGCATTAGTGGTGATCTTTCCAGAATCGCTAGGGTCAGGGAGGGTCCTAGAGAACCAGAAAATTGCTAACATGACACCACTGTTTAAAAAGGGAGTAAGGCAAAAGACTGAAAATTACAGGCCGATTAGCCTAACCTCGGCCGTGGGTAAGATTTTGGAGTCTATAGTGAAGGATGAGATTTCTGAATACTTGGAAGTGTATGGTAAAATAGGGCAAAGTCAGCATGGTTTCATCAAGGGGAGGGCATGCCTGACAAACCTGTCAGAATGCTTTGAGGAAGTAATGAGCGGATTAGACCAAGGAGAGCCAATGGATGTTATCTACCTGGACTTTAAGAAGCCCTTTGACAAGGTGCCGCACAGGAGGCTGCTGAGTAAGATAAGGGCCCATAGTGTTAGAGGCAAGGTGCTAGCATGGATAGAAGATTGGCTGTCTGGGAGAAAGCAGAGAGTGGGGATAGAAGGGTCTTTCTCAGGATGGCAGCCGGTGACAAGTGGTGTTCCGCAAGGGTCAGTGCTGGGATCACAACTTTTCACTTTATATATTAATGATCTAGATGAAGGAACTGAGGGCATTCTAGCTAAGTCTGCAGACAATACAAAGATAGGTGGAGGGACAGGTAGTATTGAGGAGGTGGCGAGGCTGCAGAAGGATTTGGACAGGGGAGTGGGCAAAGAAGTAGCAGATGAAGTACAACGTGGGAAAGTGTGAGGTCATGCACTTTGGTAAGAAGAATAAAAGCATGGACTATTTCTAAATGGGGAGAAAATTCAGAAGTCTGAAGTGCAAAGAGACTTGAGAGTTCCAGTCCAAGATTCTCTCAAGGTAAACTTGCAGGTTGAGTCAGTATTTAGAAAGACAAATGCAACTTTGGCATTTATTTTGAGAGGACTTGAATATAAAAGCAGGGATGTACTTCTGAGGCTCTATAGGGCTCTGGTCAGGCCACATTTGGAGTATTGTGTGCAATTTTGGACCCCATATCTCATAAAGGATGTACTGGCCCTGGAGCGGGTTCAGAGGATGTTCACAAGAATGGTCCCCAGGAATGAAAAGCTTAACGTATGAAGACTGTTTGAGGACTCTGTGTTTATACTCGATGGAGTTTAGAAGGATGAGGAGAAATCTAATTGTAACTTACAGAATATTGAATGGCCTGGATAGGTTGGATGTTGGGAAGATGTTTCGATTGGTAGAAGAGACTAGGACCTGACAGCACAGCCTTAGAGTAAAGGGAAGACTTTTTAGAACGGTGGTAAGGAGAAACTTCTTCAGCCAGAGAGTGGTGAATCTATGGAATTCACTGCCACACAAGTCTGTGAAGGCCAGGCCATTGAGTACATTTAAGACGGAGATAGATAGGTTCTTGATTATTAAGGGGATTAATGGGTACGGGGAGAAAGCGGGAGAATGGGGTTGAGAAACTTATCAGCCATGATCGATAGGGGGAGCAGGCTCAATGGGCTGAATGGCCAAATTTCTGCTCCTATGTCTTATGGTCTTATGGTCTTATGTCCTTCCTAACAACATAGAAACATAGAAGATAGGAGCATGAGGAGGCCATTTGGCCTTTCGAGTCTGCTCTGCCATTCTTCACAATCATGGCTGATCATCCAACTCAATAACCTAATCCTGCTTTCTCCCAATAAATTTTGATCCCATTTGCCCCAAGTGCTAAATCTAGTGGCCTCTTGAATACATTCAATGTTTTGGCATCAACTACTTCCTGTGGTAATGAATTCCACAGGCTCACCACTTTTTGGGTGAAGAAATGTCTCCTCATCTCCGTCTTAAATTGTCTACCCCGAATCGCCATACTGTGACCCCTGGTTCTGGACACACCCACTGTCGGGAACAACGAACAACCTGCTTTCACCTGCCTGGAAAGCCAAAGTGGATTTTTTGAGTGAATTAAAATCCAATCAGAACCCTTTGTCGTAATAAGAGGCAAGTTTGCATAATTTCCCATACAGTCCAGCCACCCGCCCACTTTTTCTGCACCACTTGTTTTCTGGAGCACAACAGGGTCCTGCTGAACCTTGCAAAATAAGATTAGAGATTTTGATAAAGTGGATGGAGGAAGGACTGAGTACCAAATGGGTAAAAAACCTACTCAACTTTAACTACTTTCCATCAGACAGAATGGGTTAAAATCTACCTCACTGTGCTTTTGCTTACTTTGGCCATTTGATGATTTCTTTGTAACTGTACTTTTGTGCCTAAGAGGATGCCAAAATATCAGGTGCATACTACCATTCCCACAATACACATGTGCTTACTATTATCTTGACAATATTTCAGCGAATGCAGGTCAAAAAGTAAACTGCAAGATTACCTGACAGAACAAGGAAATCATGGGTAGCAGAGATCATTATTTAGCTTGCATTTCAAGTTTAATGAGTGGTAGAACCTAGAAACATTCAGAAATAATAACAATGATATCACAAAGATAAGTAATTATGAATAAGAAGTAGTTTGAAGTTTAGCATTTTTTAAAATTATCAAATTTGAATGCAGAATCTGCCAAGGTAAAGCCCTTTTGCTGGAACAAGTATCCAAGGAGCTCTGATGTAGCAGTCTGAACCAATCGGTGTTATTCCTATGAATTCAGATACATCTCTTAGTCAATGCACTTCTTTGTAGATCAACTAGTTAATTTGCTGATGTTTACTGGCATATATAAATTTGATCAGCAGAGGGCACGATTATAACAGCTTTAAGCTTCAGGCGGCTTTATAAAAATTAACAGTATTGGAAGAATTACTCATATTTATAGCATTATACATAAACTTAAAACCCTATAACCTGATCATATTTTAATTCTAATGTGCAGATGTGACATTTTTTTTAAAAATTATATGTAAGCCAAGAACAAGTTACCCTGCTGGAATACGAGGGCCCAGCTATTTTCTATTTTATTCCAACCTGAGCAGTCTTAGCTGGGACAGTATCAAGACTGCTCTGAAAAAACCTCCTCACTGGACACACATGTTATTTTGTTCTTGCAATCATGTAATTCTGTTGGTATGTCCTTTGAAATGCATGTTTAAATTCTCCCAGGTAGACCACAGTTCCTTTGGGTCTGTGTTACAGTTTGAATTTCATCATTCCACAGCTAGATCCACCTTCCAACCAGATCTCTGCAATCCTCACATTAGTAGATGTAGCTGTGTAGTCAGCTGTTAAATTATGTCTTACACTACAGTGTAGATCATGTTTTATGCTTTTCTTTGCTACAAAGTACCACAGAACACTTCAGCTGACACATATATCGCTAAACTCACCAGGAGCAGCTGCTTTAAAATTTATATCTCATTGCACGGATTAAACTCTCATCTCCTGTTAAACTGTATTTAATAGGATATTGAAGCACATATAAATTCAATTATAAAATATACTATGACGAGAATATAGATAAGTTCTTAACTAACTAGTGTGCAACTCATGATCCATGATCGATCCTCAGCCAATGTTAAATCAGCTAGGCGCACTGTAACCGGCCTCAGGTTTGTATAATCCAGTGAGTTTCCCACTACATACGCCAACTCAATGAGGACAAGGGTTAACAAAGTTACTTCAACTGTACCTCTGCAATGCCACTTGATTGGACCTTATAGCTGCTCTAATCCATATCCAAGTTTGAATCAGCTCCATAGTTTCAGAGTGTTATTTATTATTTATCAGTTGCATTGCTCTATCCATTTCTCCAATTTTAAGTTCGTTTAGTTTGAAGCCTGGAAGTATGATTTGAAGCTGTCTTCTAAAACATTCAACCTAACTTTTTGTTGTTATTGAACCTGAGATGCAATTGTCATCTTCAGCAACCAAAGGAAGGAACATGGATTACAACAAAAGCTTTCTATATCAGCTAATTAATAACTTATATAAGCTACTGATTGCAATTTATATTGGGGATTGTGAGGACCCTTTCTCCTTTGCTCTTTATAATTTTAAAATAAATTTTCATGGATTGTGGGTGTCACCGACAATGCCCAATTACTTTTGAGAAGGTAATGGTGAGCTGGCTTCTTGAACCACTGCAGTCCATGCGCTGTAGGTAGACCCACAATACTGTTTAGGGAGTGAGTTCCAGGATTTCAACCCAGTGACCATATGACTAATGTAAGATCTAAGAATACTAGTAGAAAAACATTAGAAAATCTATGTCACTATTAATTGTTGTTGAATGATAGAAATAAGACCATAAGAAATAGAAAGATGAGTAGGCCATTTGGCCTCTCGAGTTTGCTGCACCATTCAATATGATCATGGCTGATTTGACATTCCTCATGTCCACTTCCCTATATTGTCCCCATAACACTTGATTCCCCGACTGATCAAAAATCTATCAATCCCAGCCTTCAATGCTGAAGTAGCATGATTCTTATTGTAGTCAATCAAGAAAATGAATCCAAAGGTGTACCATTAGTTTCAATCTAGTCAGCTCAATCTCACCACAACTCTCAACTCCTTCACTTTTGTTAAACTCGCAGACTACTGATCTGACATCCAGTACTGGATAGGTGGAAATTTCCCACCTGAACACACTCTAAGACAGCACTACCCTGTCCCAGTGCTCACTGTAGATCGCAGTTTGTAGTTGTCCAGTACGAAAGCATTAAATATAGACATTTTAAGCTGGAACTGTATAAAACACTGGTTAGGTCACAGACAGAGTATTTGTGCAGTTCTGGAATCCACATCTCAACCATCTCTCCAATCAGTCTCCTCTGTTCCGAGGAAAACATTCTCAGTCTATTCAATCTCTCTTCATAACTAAAACTCTCCAGTCCAGAGGCAATATTCTGGTAAATCTCCTCTGCACCTTCTCCAGCACAATCGGGTTTTGTCTGACATGTAGCACCCAGCACAGCTTAGTTCTCCTGTGGACAAGGAGAACTGCCCCCTCCCCGTGTCTTTGTTCTTCTCCTCGGAAGTCTCCTCCTTTTCCCCCAATTCCTCAGCATCTATCACATCACCTCATTACCAGCTCTAATTGTGCAGAGTACGGCAAGTTAGGATGACACGGCATACTCTGGCCAGACTTTACTGGAGGGTGCCCCCTCATATGACCAATCCAAAAAGAGAAACCACATCTTCAGCAGTCCTTTTGTCTGCTCCACCGCAGCCCTGATCAAAGCCTGGGAAACACTGTATCTGCTCTCTGCATCGGTCAGGGGCTTGCACAATTGTGTCATGAACCAAGGTCGCACTGGGTAGCCCTTGTTTCTCAGTAACCAGCCTTGTAAAGGACCTAGACCCTCAAGCACTTCAGGAACATGAGAGGGCTCAAGGGTGAAGGAGTCATGGCAGCTGCCAGGGAACTGGACACACACCTCCTAGGAGTGGTAACAGTCATCACCAATTACCTCAACATTAAAGGAATGGAACCCCTTCCTGTTGATGAATTCCACAATGTTGTGATTCGACCGTCTCGTTGCTACATGTGTACAGTCAATGGCATGCTCCCTGGCGAAACGCAGCTGTATTCCCAAATCCTATAGTCCAGTCTGCAGCACTGACCTTGTGACGGGGAAATGATGTGAACTGACGTGACCTTATACAGATTGTATTTGTTGAGAAAATATGGAGGAGTAGGACTGACACAGAATT
This sequence comes from Rhincodon typus, assembly GCF_021869965.1. NCBI lineage: Eukaryota > Metazoa > Chordata > Chondrichthyes > Orectolobiformes > Rhincodontidae > Rhincodon > Rhincodon typus. Next base: position 34,832,674 of record NC_063342.1, read on the forward strand.
AATGGGCCAAATGGCTTCTTTATTTTGCAATCTATAAAATTGGACCCTTAATGGTAAGTCAAAACGTTAATAAGGAAAGATAAAATAAAATTAAACAACCTTTGCTTGGAGGAGTAATAAATTCCTATCGTAATTTCCAACCAGATACATTACATATAAAAAACAACCTCTGCTTAGTTTCTACATATGTGGAGTTTTACACTAGACCTGAGGCTCCAATATTCATACAGAGGAGTAGCACAATATGGCAGAGCGGGGTAAATGAACAACAAGATATTATCATTTTCTCTCTGTTTCCAACCTGGGCAGTTGGTCAAATTAACAGGGTGAGGAGCCTAGAAATCTTGGGCAACCAAGTGGGCAAGATTATCAATGATAGTAATAGACAGAGATGCTGCAATCAACAGAAAAGACAGTGAAGGTTTCTTCAAAGGGCTGGAGGGATTACTCCTGCTATTTTTGAGCCAATGAGTAGTGCTACAAAAGGTACCTATTCTTCCTGATTAAGCAGCATATGCTTCCTTTACATTACTGGAGCCTGATTTAAATATATTACTCAGGCATTTCATCTGCTGAGGACAAGAGGTGGGATACTTGCATTGACACAGAAATACACCTGTAAATAAAGACATGTGCATGGTGAGTTTACAGATCACAGATCACAGATCACAGAAACCCTACAGTGTGGAAACAAGCCAATCAGCCCAACAAGTCCACACTGCCCCTCCGAAGAGCATCCCACCCAGACCCAATCCCTTACATTTCCCATGTCCAACCCACCTAACCTAAACATCCCGGGCGCTATGGGCAATCCACCTACCCTGCACATCTTTGGACTGTGGGAGGAAACCAGAGCACCCGAAGGAAATCCACGCAGACAGAGGGAGAATGTGCAAACTCCACACAGACAGTTGCCCGAGAGTGGAATCGAATCCAGGCCCCTGGCGCTGTGAGGCAGCAGTGCCGGTATTAGGGCAGATAGCCAAGCAGTCGAATGGAAGGAAGAAATGGAGAAGCAGAGATTTAGGGAACAGATTCCACTTCTTAGAGTTCAGGTAGCTGAAAGTATGGTTGCTAATGGAGAAGTGATCTATGTGATTAAAATCAGGGATGCTCAAGAAGGCCAAAGGTAAGGGAACACAGATATTTCATTGTTTTGCAGGGCTAAACGAGCAGAAATAGGGATGGATAAGGTGAAGGAGAGAAATAACAAATCAGGATGACAGTTTTAAAATTAACCATGAGATGAATGGGATTTGGTGCACACTAGCATATATAGATCATCATTCTGGACTGCCTCAATGTTAAAGGATAAAATGTGTGATGTCAGCTAGGAGGCTACTGAATAACATAATCTCTAGCAGCAAAGGCATGGTCAAGGCTTTTAGCAACAGAGGAGATAGGATGAGTGTTAAAAGCCGGGTCTCGGAGATGGTGCCAATATTTGGTCAAAGGGAACTCGCTATCCATTTTCAAAAATGTAAATTTTCCATTAACCCTCCTCAGTCCTCTTTGTGGCAGTGGATTGGAGAAAGTGAAGATAACATCAAGACTCTCATCTGTAAAGCTTTTATTATAAAAAGAAGATGCACATCCCATCCTGAAATCTCAGTAGAGTATTTAGAACTAGCTTGAAATGGTTGATTTCAGATCACATCAGACGTTCAGTTCGTATTGCCTGTTGTCCTAGGGGAAACAACAGTTGGCTCTTGTTAATGACTGCAATGAGTAATTACCAGGAAAAGGGTTGTTGATTCCTTAGTGAATGTAGGCTTAAGATGGGATCAATTTAGTGTGAAGGCTTGTTTTTAATTTTTTGTACCATTGTTCCATCCATAAAGTGCCTCTCATGAGATATAATTTTTGGAGGATTTGTTTTTCTCCGTTGTGAGCACAACATCATGCTCTTTATTAGTCTTAACAGTTTTCATCCCTTCAACTGCATATTTCAGCAAATCTCATGCTGTGCAACAGAACTTATCTGATCATGCAATACGTGAGGTCGAAAGTAACTTACGTTTCATTGACATTTAGAGCAGATGCCATATTTTCCCACATGCCTAGATATCATTTTGTGTCATAATTGATAAGAAATTTGTTACATTTTTATTAACTTTTAAACAATACTTTCTAACCCCTTGATAGGGTCTTTTCTTTTCCATTAACTTGTGTGAATTGATGGTCACAATAATTCTTGAAAAGGGAAACTGTAATTAGCTCATGACTTCACAACTCATGTACAGTTCATTCTAATTATGCTGACTATCATTTATTCAGGGAGCTATACAAGATACACAGCACGGAAACAGACCAATAAGTCCATCCAGTCCATGCCAGTGTTAATGTAAGTCTATATGTACTCAGACTACATCCCTGCTTCCTAGCCAAAGTGAAAGAATTTTGCTTGCAGGAATTCTTTGATAATGTGCTTTCATTAGCCTAGAGGTAATTCCTTTGCTGTGAAAGGTATTTCTACTGCTTATAAATTTTGTACATCTGGTCGACTATTTCCATTTGTCAAACTTCAGATTAGACTGCATGGTACTTATGCAGCTTTAATATGATCCATTAAATGGAGATGATGGTGTAATGTTGTCATGGCTTGGATGAAGGTACCAAATGTATGGTAGCTGCATTTACCAAAGAAACAAAGATAGATAAGACAAGTTATCACGTGGTAGTTGGGAAATGGCAAAGAAATTTAGACAGGTTAACTGAGTTGGCAAAAAATTAGCACATGAAGAATAATGTGGGAAAATGTGAACTTGTCTGCCAGTAAGTGTAGGTAATAATTATACGATGTGGATGGAGAGTGACTACAGAACTCAGTGATATAGAAGGATCCGGGTGCAGCATCAACACATTTGCTGCTATGAAGAATGCACATGTTGTAGGTGTAACATTGATATAGTACAGTGGCATACAGCAAAATGTCCACCTCCATGACTGATCCTTGCAGTCAACCATGACAAGATTCCATTTCCCTTGTAATATAGGCCTACATGCTATTTACCTTCTTCACTGCTTGCTGCAGCTTCATGTTAACTTCCAATATGGCATGTACAAACACACCCACTCTCTTTATACATCAACATTCACACGTATCATGCTGTTAAAAAATCTTCTGCTTTTCTAATCTTTGAATCAACGTAGCTAGCCCACACAACTCCACGTGATATTCCACCTGTCATGTGTGATGACTGTGCACTTAGCCTGTCTATAGCTCTTTGCATTCTCCTAACCTACACAACCTCTCCTCACAAAACAACAGCTTCATTTCAGGGATCAACTTACTGAACATTCTGTGGACTGCCTCAAATGCCAATAGATCTTTCCTTCGATAAGGGGCTCAAAATTATTTACAGTATTCCAACTGTGGTTTCCAGTTAGACACACATCAGGTATTATCTGAATGTGCCATGCCATTAATCTTTCCAGATCTTTTTAGGCTATGACACATTTTCCTGTGTTGTATCCAAGAGTGTGGCACCACACAGCTGCTGGATACCTCTTCAGCAATTTCCAAGTGCACCTCTGAGAGTCCATTGCTGCAGTTTCTTGCTCTGTTCAAATACCTGGACAATGCATCCAGTTTCATCCTGGCAGAATTCCATTAAACATGTCAGGGGAAATAGATTAGAGATAACAAGATGTAGAGCTGGATGAACACAGCAGGCCAAGCAGCATCATAGGAGCAGGAAGGCTGACGTTTTGGGCCTAGAGATTGCTGTGGATCATTAACATGTGCCCCTTACCCACACATCCCTGCAGCACCTCCCCCTCTCATCAAACACACACACATACATACACACACATACACATACACACACACACACACACACACAAAGTAACTGGACGGGAAACTTGGTGATCAAATACAATTGTAGTGACAGTGTTAAATAGTCGCTGACAAGCATGTTGCTGAAACATATCAAAAAGTTAAAATTCAGCTTTTTGTATGTATTATTGGGATGTATTGGCTGGTTTACAACATAAAAATTTCTGAGCTTAGGAAGTTCCACCAAAATGAGGTGGTGTGCTCTGCCACTGTAAATGTTTCACCTTGAGTAGATAAATCAAAGCCATTTGCTTGATTCTGTTCAGATGTCGATGATGAGTGGAATTCAGACTCATGACCTTCTGGTGACAGTCCAAAAGCCCCTCTACCCCACCCCCAACTCTGTAGTGATGCAAATGTCAGGGTCATCTCTTGAAGTATGTAACATGCTAAGAATGAAATTTGGATTTTAAACTTCAGAAGGTTGCATGTTCTTCACAGCTTTTTCAACCGCACTTGTTTACAGATGAATTGCACCTGAAGTGATTATCTATTATTGTTTAGGACTGAAAATTTGTAAAAGAGAATTTTGCAACAGTAACATGCAATGAAATATTCAGTTGTTTCCAGTGTTTATTGAATAAGGTTTTATAAAATAAACTTTTGGTAAATAATAGCTATGTAAAATTATATAGTTAAACATAGTTATATAATATAGTTGATAACCATTTTATAGCTTATAGTTCTAAAGGGATCAAAGAATATGGGGAAAAAGCAGGAACAGGATACTAAATTGGATGATCAGCCATGATCACATTGAATGGTGGAGCAGACTTGAAAGGTTCAATTGGCTACTTCTGCTCTTACTTTCTATGTTTCTGTCTTTCTATGAAAAACATGAGCTAAACGTCATGGAGGGCAGTGCATTTCTCAACATCATCTTTGGCAAGCAACTTAAAAGAAAGCTCAGCCCATAGTAATAATGTACTGCTGGTGAGCTAAATGAATTGTCACCTCCAAGAGCTGGCAGTAGTAGAACTCTCAGTAAGCACGAGAACAGAGTATTGTGCCCTAGAACAAAAACAGCCATGGCATCCAAACCCAGGATAGGGTTTTGAATGGGATATTATCAGAGAGCCTAGGGAGATAGACAATGTGAGTGGAGGAAAGGGTTTGAAAACTCATACGGGGGAGCAAGAGGAGAGGTAATATCTTGGTGGGGGAGGGATGACTCAAAAACACACAAAGCCGCCACATCTCCCCCACATGAAGATATTCCCCCATGTTTCATGTTTCTTTTCAAGCAGAGCTTAGGAAAAAGATCTTCTCCCTCTTTCTCATCTGTGCAAACCATTTGTGTTATGGCATGGCCAATGTTATTTTTGGGTCAATTATCATCATACCAACAAGGAACAGGAATTGATCAGCCAGCCCTTTGAATCTGCTCTGATGTTTAATAAGGTAATGGCTGATTTGATTATAATCACAGATCAATAGTTCCACCTACCCTGATAACCTTTCGACCTTTCTCCCACCTTTGCTTACAGAGAATCCATTTACCTCTGCCTTAAAAATATTCAAAGACTCTGTTTCCATCACCTTTTCAAGAAGACTCTCAGCTGTCCATGAGAAAAGTTGCCTCATCTCTATTTTAAATGGGTAACCCCTTATTTTTAAATATTGACCCCCTAAGTCTAGACTGTCCTAAGGGAGGGGATATCGACTCCACACTTATTGTGGCAGGATGTTTCAGGATTGTCAATGCCTCGGTAACAAGTTCAATTACATTTATTGATATTTTTAACCAACCTGTGTCTATGTGTTATTACACATCCCTGGAGCAGTTGGGACTTGAACCGAGGTCTTAAGACCCAAAAGTAACTACTGCTGCACCACAAAAGACACTTATTAACAGTGCCACATAAATCCATGACCCTGAGATTAAGAATGTCATACAACAACAACAAAATCAGAAGTTGCTGGAAAAACTGATTTAGGTACATTTGGAAAGGCAAGGATTGATTAGGGATAGAGTCTACGGCTTTGTGCATGGCAAATCATGTGTCACTAACTGGACCCAAAACATTGCTTTCTCTCCACAGACATTGCCAAACCTGCTGAGTTTTTCCAGCAATTTCTGATTTTCAGCATCTGCACTTCTTTGATTTGTTATTAAGCATATCATGCTATTCCTACTGAGCTAGCCCAGCACTAGTTGCATTCATATACCGCTAATTACATGGTGAATTGTTAATATACAAGCCTGTTAATTCTTTATTAAAAAATGGTGACTGGGTTGATTTTGGGGACTGGATCGGGTGTGGACGGGAAGGCAGTGCATTATGTACCTATCACATTTTACATGCCCATCTATATACCTGGGGTTGAGAGTGGGGGTGGTAGTTGTGGATAGCGGGGAGTGTAAAATTCAGTCCCACCCGAACATATTTACACATTACCTAGAAGCTAAGTCTACAACATAATATGACCTTTTGAGTAGGTTCAATGATTAAAGAAAAAATTAAGTTCCATGGTTGATAACTTCTGGTAGGCGAACACTTAGAAAGAGGTATTTTGGCATCATCAGTATATTTTTTCATCTTTCTAGGTAGTAATCTGATGGAACAGCTCGCCATCCTTCGTAGAATCCTTCAATTTTCAATCCACTGAAATCAATGGAACAGAAATTGGGCCAGTTTTATAACGAGCATGTTATGTTCCACTAGATTACCTTGAGTTAAAGAATGCAGCAAAAAACATTCCCTTTAAATAATAAATCTTTATGTGGTCCAGCATGAAATTTTGTCTGATTTTACATCTGTGAAGTGCATTGAGACATTTTACCATGTTAGAAGCTCTATATAAATGCAATTTTGTTGTTGCCATAGAGCTCTGCTATTAATTACGTTACATTTGTTTACCCTTTGAAATTTAAATCCCCCGACCTATCCTCTCATGTTCACAGCAAAACAGCCTTCTTAATATAACTTTATTGAGGTGTTACTGCTGAGAAATATATTAGTTGAACTTTCTCACAATGACAAAATCATTTGAAAAATTTGACAGAAAATCCCTCCCCAATTTGCCTCTCCCAGTAGCCCTGCTGGGGTTGGAACTTGGGCAGCTGTGACATGGGAAATCGGCAAAGTTGCGATTTCAGCTCTGGGGAAATCCTGAGTCAAAGTAAAGCAATGTGTGATTTGTGCCTGCCTAATGTGGGCTGACTCACCGTAGTTCCTGAGGTTAGACTAATTTAAATAATCAGGACAAGTTCCAAGTTCCTGGACTACCAATTATTGGAAGCTGGCCAGTTGAAATGGGGAGTGGGAAGTCAGTTCCACTGAAAGATTCAATAGCCTGGAGCAACTCAATCAATGTGGGAATGCTGCACCAAAATTACTTGCAAAATGATTTCTGATCGGTCTTCAAGAGAGCAGGGAGCCCCCGGGGATCTCAGATGAAGCTGTCAAAATCCTGCTGGATGATGGCTGGCTGAGGGGGAAAGTTCTGTTTTGCAAGGAGCAATACAGACTTTCAAGGAATGCTCCTTAAAGAATGCAGAAGATAATGAGCAAAACTGTCAAAATCAAAAGCAATACAATCACACATGACATCTCAGTGCCAGAAATGACCTTATCAATTCATTCAAATTAACAGAAACTGGTTAAGAAGACATTGTTCCAAGCAGACCTGCCATTTACAGTGACCTCTCATTATATTATTAATGTGTCTGAATTGCCAACAGTCAATACATAGGTTGGTACTGTACTCTCAGCTTCAACCTGGTAGTATTCTTTCATTCTCAACCTTATATGCAAGTGTCATACCACAAACCTCACATAGAATTAATCATTCCACGCACACACATGCATTAAAGACTGCATGGTGACCTCTGGCGATAGCTGTACGTTTGTTTTTGCATTCAAACACCAGTTATTTTCTTTCAAGAATATGGATCCCAATTCCAAAAAAACTCTAAGATTCTGTAAAGGTTAGTCCTCCTCGGAACTGGTCTCCTAATCTCAGGAATCTGAAACCTTTCCTCCAAAACCATGTGCGAGCGTTTGTTTCCCTTGTTTTTCTATTCCTATACTCACTAGCACATAGCATTGGTTAATCCTAAGATTGCAACTCATTATATCCTACCTTTCAATTTATCTCTTGTTTTCTGAAATGTTCCATTCAGGACTCAATTCTATGCCTTCCAATGCAATTGGTTCTCCAACATCTTTGCACTCACAAACCCAAAGTTGATATTAACCGTAATTAATCTACAAGCTAGAAAATAAGTGCATAGAAAATAATCTTCTGAGATGGATTAAAAGTCAGTGAAACCAGGAAAGGACACACTATAGGTGTGAAGGGAGATATATGATTTGATAGGAGATCCATGGTGGTGTGATATGGGATTCTGAGATGTGGTTATTGCTGCTTATGGTTATTAGGATCCAGGGGCAAAAACAAAGGACAAATCTTATGCTGCTCCTGGGTGCTGGAAGCAAGCAAAGCAGGGGAACATAATTCAGGAGAAAGCTAAAAATCGGATTCCCAATGGGAGATTAAAGTTTGTGTTTTGGTTCGTGGAACTTAAAAGGCAGGTTGAGTTTCCAGATGGCAAGGGTGGAGAAATATATTTGTATTCAGTTGCATGTCATGTATGTTCACTTAAATGCCAGCTCGGCAAAATTTAAGCTCCCTTTTCCGATTAGGATTTGAATTATTTTTAATCTATCTCATAATCACAGAATCCCTACAGTATGGAAACAGACCATTTGGCCCAACAAGTCCACACCACCCCTCCAAAGCGCATCCCACCCAGACCCATTCCCCTACCCCTGTATTTCCCATGTCTAACCCACCTAACCTAAACATCCCTGGGCACTATGGGCAAATTAGCATGGCCAATCCACCTAGCTTGCACATCTTTGGACTGCGGGAGAAAACTGTAGCACCCAGAGGAAACCCACGCAGACACGGGGAGAATGTACAAACTCCACACAGATAGTTGCCTGAGGTTGGAATCGAACCTGGGTCCTTGGCACTGTGAGGCAGCAGTGCAACACAACTGAGCCACCGTGCTGTCCTATCTGTTGTGAAACACCTTCAGGGCAGGTTGAACCCAGACCTTCTGGCCTAGAGGTAGAGGCACTACCACTACACCACAAGAACCCTACATGGTAAAGCAAAACCTGTCTTCTGATTCATGATTTTATTGAATGGGCACGCAGCAGAGGAGATCGCTATTTTCCTGGGCTCTGGAGTGAGTACCAGCCGATTTGTCCTTTTCGGAGAGTGTCCATTTAAGATTGAAATCCAATTGTTTGACATAACTCCACGGCGACCGGTATCCCATCATCAATTCACGTGCATAGTATTTGACCCTGGTCTGGCTTCCTCAGAGCCAGATCTCAGAGTGAACAGAATCTTTGAAACTCCTGTTTGTATCTGTAAGCCAGGGCTCTGTGATTGGACCAGAATAGTACCCCCCATCAGGGAACTCATATTCTTTGAGGTCCATCTGGCTGACCTCACTACACTCGGTTACAATCACTACAGTGGTAGTCCAAATTGCATCGGGCACAGAGGGTGAATGTGGAAAGAAGGTTGGGTTGTAATTGGCACTGGTGAAAGAGGCTGCTAAAGGGTGAAAATCTGTATGGAGAAGGGAGGCAGACTAACCAGGGAAGGGTGGAAAGGTCAGAATATTTAGCTGGAGGCATCCACTCCAAGATCCTGAGTGATTCTCCTGCCTTGTACAGCATGAATGCCTGTCTAGGACACCTTTAAATATGGAGTGAGGAATCCCACAAAGTAACAGTAGGGTCATTGACATCCTTCGTGCCCCATCACAAGATTGGTCATTCTCCCTACACATGCACATGTGCTGAGCTCACAATGGCATAACTGCACAAGAAAAGCTGACTTGTCCCTGAGCAGAAGAGACACCTCTTCTGATTTTAAGAAACTCTGTTCCTAACCTGCTTATATCTTCATGCAGTATCTTCCATTCTGGAAGAGGCAAACAATACACACAGATGTTTGTCAAAGTTTGCTAATGAATGGCAAGTCAAATTCAATAGAAACAAAAGGGATCGGAGATGAAGTGTAAAAGCTAGGAATATAAAGTCGATAGCTATGGGCTACAGAACACAGCATAAAGAGGGTTCTGAAGAAGGGTCTAGACCCGAAACGTCAGCTTTCCTGCTCCTCTGATGCTGCTTGGCCTGCTGTGTTCATCCAGCTCTACACCTTGTTATCTTATAAAGAGGGACATGCTTGATTACACATCAAAATCAAAAGCATTTTATATGATAACAGAAAGTCAAATCTTATCCGATGTTGGGAAATTTAACAAAAAGCATGAATCCCAGGAAGTATCATCGTAGAATCCCTACAGTGTGGTAACAGACCATTCAGCCCAACAAGTCCACACAAACTCTCTGAAGAGTATCCTGCCCAGACTCACTCTCCTTACCCTATCCCTACATTTCCCATGGCTAATCCACCTAATTTACACATCCCTAAATACTATGGGCAACTTAGCATGGCTAATCCACCCAGTCTGCACATTTTTGGACTGTGGCAGGAAACCAGAGCACCCAGACAGTTGCCTGAGCCTAGAATTGACCCCAGGTCCCTGGCTCTGGGAGGCTGCAGTGCTGACCACTGAGCCACCATGCCACAAGTAGTTCGATACAATCAGATATTTTCTAACCTCCTCTTTAATTTTGTAATTGACTTATCTTGTTGACCTCTTGTTACAACTGTGTTGATGATTGAAATCCAAGTATTACTTTTTAGATAATCACAATGCTTCATAGCCTTGAAGATGTTCACCAGACTACACCAGGCAGCCAATTTGCTGCCAATCTTTGTACATTGCTGCACAGTGATTATGGCCACCATAAAGTAACATGAGAATACAAACAGGTATTTCATCAACAGTTGCCCTAAATTTAATTATTTTTCTTGTTTAAAACTAGAACACAATTGACATTTATTCAAATAATAAGTGATATTGAGTAAATATCTTATTGAGCGTTAGCTGCCAAATGCTTAGCACTTCAACTTGTGTTAACGTCAACCCACACTAGCTAAAGACTCATGTACCAGACATTAATCCTCAGTTGCACTATAAATACACCAGGCATCCATCGAAAAGGCATAAATATCTGCTGTCAGTTTCTACTTTAATATTTTCAAAGACAGCCTATCTGACTTGTTGTGTTGAGATGGTGTATTTTTGTTTCTGGTAGGACAATGACCTTGGTGTTGCAAAAATGAGCTGCATAGTGTAAGCAGATGCTTGTTGTAGAGTCCCTTCATCCTGTGTCATTTACATGAGCCCAGGCATAAGAACAGCTGAGCACAGTCAGAGTACATTCCACCAGCTGCTCAATAATTGCTCGAATCGCAATTTGTTGCTGGGGTTTTAAAAAGTTAAGTCTCAAGACTTAGAGGAGGTCAAGGTTAAAGCACATTTCAAAAACACTAAGCCTCTTTGAAAAAAAAAGCTGAGATGGTTTTGTATATTTTGTGTTTTCCCACATTGATATCTAATGCTGTGCCTGTGTACATATGGCAGCCATATTCGATTTTACAGCTTACATATAATGATATACTCATGTATATTGTTCATTCCTACCTCGCTGTTTCCTTTCTTCCACCTGCTTCATAAATTACATCTCCAAAGTTACACAGCCATGCAGGAGTACTGCGAAATGTAAGGGAATTACTTTCTTACTTTGGAAACCTTTTGGTTTTGGTTATCTCAGAGACAATAATGGGTATGTAGAAAAATGATAAAATTAAAATATGACATACACAGGAAAACTCAACCTAAAGAATACAGGTAGTCCTCAAATAAGGAGTTGGTTACATTCCTGAAAGAGAGAGAGAAATATGGAATAATCAGAAAGTAATCGAACACCACATGTGAAATAATAGGTGAAAGGATGTTGTTTACACAATAATAAAGAATGAATTCCAGTGTAATGAATATAAAGGTGCAGATTTCACATAAGACAGGAAATTCACAGGTTATATTCTCAGACTTTGTGTCTGGTTATGGTATATCTGACATAGAATCACAGAGTCATACAGCACAGAAACAAACTCTTTAGTCCAACGAATCCAAGGTGGCCATATTCCCAAAGTAAACTAGTCCCACCTGCCTGTCCCTGGCCCATATCCCTCCAAAACTTTTCTATTCACTTACCTAGCACAGAAGGAGACCATTCGGCCCATTATACCTGCAACAGCTCTCTGAAAGAGCATTATGACTTAGTACCAATATCGTGTCTTTTCACAATACCCCTGCACATTGTTTCTATTGAAATAATCATCCAATTTCCTCTTGAACACATTGATTGAACCTGTCTCCACTACACTTTCAGGCAATATATTCCAAAATTGAACCACTTACTGTGTGAAAATATTTTTTTCAAAATTATATTTGCTTCTTTTACAAGTCACTTCAAATCTATGTCCTCTCCTTCTCAATCCACTGACAAGGGGGAGCCGTTTCTCCATATCTACTTTGTCTAGCCCCTTCATGGTTCTATAAACCTCTGTCAAATCTCCTCTTAACCTTTACCTTTTGAAGGAAAACAATCCCAACTTCTCCAATCTATTTTTCATAACTGAAGGATCTCTTTCTTGGAAATATTCTTGGTAAACCTCTTCTGTACTCTCTCCAGTGCATTCACACCATTCCTAAAGAGTGGTATCCAGAACGGCCCACAATACTCCAGCCAAGGCCTAATTAGGTCTTATACAAGTTCAACATTACATCCTTGCCTACTAAAATGACTCTTGTACAAATAAACCCAGATCCCTCTGCTCATGCATCATCTTTACAATGGTGCTGCTAATTTGATATCATCGCACTGTGTACTTTCTGTCAAAATGAATCACTTCACGCTTTTTGCACATTGAAATTCATCTGACACCCATCTGCCCATTCCACCAACTGATCTGTGTCCTTTTGAAGTTCTGCACCATCAACTGCACGGTTTACAATGCTTCCAAATATTTTATCATCCACTTGCTTTGAAATTGTAACCTGCACACCAAGATTGAGATCATTAATATAAATTAGGAAGAGCAGGATTCCCAATTGCAAAACCTGGGGAGCTCCACTTCAAAATTCCCTCTAGTATGAAAAATATCCACTAACCATTACTCTTTGTTTCCTACTAGAACATACCATCCCAGAGTCATGTCTATGTCCACAGAAACACCTGTCAGTTCCCCGAACCAATAAATCCCCTATTGCTACTGTTCTTCCCTCATATTCTTTTCTTCCTCTTATAGCTGAGCAACTCATGTTGACAGATTTGTTTCTGACTGTCCTCTGCAGAACAAATGTCCTCACTAGTATTCAGAATGGTGACCTGATCAATCAGCAGGACCCATGCACTACTTCCTGGCTCTCTTGGTCTGCTTGACAGCTACACATTCCAATTCTGTCTGCACGTTCCTAGCCTGTAGTGTGACCATCTCTCTAAATTACTATCCATATTGTTTATAGCTTCGCAGTTATGCCAACGTGAGACAGTCTCCTCTTCAGCTTTGAACACCTGGAGCTCAAGTTTCTGTAGCTGGCAGCACTTCCTTGTTCACCTGTAGTTTCCATGATCTCCGACATATTACTAGATACACATTCCGCATGTCTGAGTTGTCCTTTCATGTCTTAACTTTACTATACTTTGATTTAATTATATTACTGTGTACTTTGTTTTATTGGCCCTGAGCTATTCATACATAGCCTTAAATTCAAGTAGCTACTTCTTTAAGGAAAATTAAGCTTTCTAATTTGCAGCTGTCTAAAGACAATCCCTAATAGTAGTTTCTCCCCAGCCAATGAATTTATGGTGTTCCTGAGATGTTTTTCTTCAGGTTTTGTTCTTCAAACCTGGCATTTTAGAACTGAAACAAAAGGATTTGAGCCCTGCTCTTCCTTTATGTCCTCTCTGTCTGCTGTGCAACCTTTAAATGAATTCGCTCTCTGCTCTTCTCCCATTCCCTGTGTTTTTAATTCCTCACTGTCTCCTGTGTTACAGCTCTCTTTTTTTAAAAATTATGTTTGTATTCTTTGTTAGTTAATGTCAAGTTACCTGTGAGTATGAACCAGTAATTAAAATGAGCCAACTAAATGCTTTGATTCCTGGGACTATCCAATTAAATTAGATTTCAGGAGAGGTGGTAGCTTAGTGGTACTATCGCTGGGCTGTAAATCCAGAGACACAGTTGTTCTGGGAACCCAGGTTCAAATCCTGCCACAGCAGATGGTGAAATTTGAATTCAATTTCAAAAAAAACAAATCTGGAATTATCTAATGACGACCATGAATCCATTGTCGATTGTTGGAAAAACCCATCTGGTTCACTGATAGTAGGAACTGCAGATGCTGGAGAATCTGAGATAACAAGGTGCAGAGCTGGATGATCACAGCAGGCCAAGCAGCATCAGAGGAGCAGGAAGGCTGACGTTTCAGGCCTAGACC
>NC_063342.1:34847358-34886191 GCF_021869965.1 Rhincodon typus
GAAATTTCTGAAGAAGGGTCTAGGCCCGAAACGTCAGCCTTCCTGCTCCTCTGATGCTGCTTGGCCTGCTGTGTTCATCCAGCTCTACACCATCTGGTTCACTAATGTCCAGCACTCAGATCCTGTGCGGATCAACTGGCGGAGGTATTCGTCAACATCTTCAACCTTTCCCTTCTACAAGCTGAAGTCCCCAACTGCTTCAAGAAGACCACCATCATCTCTGTACCTGAGAAAACACATGCAATGACTACTGCCCAATAGCTCTGACTTCAATAATCATGAGGTGCTTCAAGAGGCTGGTCATGGCCCACATCCACTCCAGTCTCCCAACCTGCCTCGATCCCCTACAATTTGCCACCGATGTAACAGGTCCACGGAGAATGCCATATCCCCAGCCCTGTACTCATCCCTGGAACATCTGGACAACAAAGTCGCCTGCGGCAGACTCCTGCTCATTGACTACAGCTCCGCCTTCAACACCATTATCCCCTCCAGACTGTTCTCAAAACTGCGTGACCTTGGCCGTGGCTCCGCCCTCTGTAATTGGATCCTCAGCTTTCTGACCCACAGGCCTCAATCAGTGAGGATAGGTAACTGCACCCCCTCCACAATAACACTCAACACTGGAGCCCCCCAAGGATGCATCCTCAGCCCCCTACTGTACTCCCTGTACACCTTCAATTGTGTTGCCAAATTCCAAATGAACGCCATCTACAAGTTCGCTGATGACACCCCCTACTAGATATCTAACAACGAGTTAAAATACAGAAGGGAGGTAAATAGTTTGGTGACGTGGTGCAATGAAAACAATCTGTCTCTCAACGTCGGCAAATCTAAAGAATTGATCATCGACTTCAGAAGGAAAGGAGAACACGCCCCTATCTAGCTCAGTGGAATTGCGGTTGAGAGAGTGAAGAGCATCAAGTTCCTCGCAGTGACGATAAACAACAACCTGTCCTGGACTTCCAATGTAAATGCAACAGTCAAGAAGGCACAACAATGCCTCTTCTTCTTCAGGTGGCACAGGAAATATGGCATGTCCATAAGGTCCCTCACCAACTTCCACATATGCACCATTGAAAGCATACTGTCTGGGTGCATAATGGCCTGGGGTGGCAACTCTCTGCCCAGGACTGTAAGAAACTACAGAAGGTGGTGTACACAGCCCAGATCATCACAGAAGCAAACCTTCCATCCATGGACTCCATTTACACAGCTCGCTGCTATAGAAAGGCAGCCAACATCATCAAAGACCCATCGCACCTTGGTAATGACCATCTACAGCGTCCTCCGTTAGAAGATACAGAAGCCTGAATATACGCACAAGCAGGTTCAGGAACAGCTACTTTCTGACTGTTGTCAGACTGTTGAATGGACTCTAGCCTCAAATAATGTAACCTGCCATATAACATGTGTGCCTCTAAGTCCTTTTGATCTCTACATCTTTTGCTTGCTGTGATCTGCCTGTACCACTTGTAAACAAAGCTTTGCACTGTATTTTGGTACATGTGACAATAAATCAATCAGTCAATCAGAAAGGAAACTGCCATCCTTACCTGGTCTGGCCCACATGTGACTCCAGACCCACAGCAATGAGGTTGCCTCTTAACTGTCCTCTGGGCAATTAGGGATGGGCAATAAATGCTGGCCTAGCCAGTGACACCTTCATCCCAAGAATGAATAAAGAAAATAAAATAGGATTAGATTTAGGCTAATAATAGGCTTCTGCAAAACAGACCCCATCGCACGAGAAGCAGAGTTGAGAACATTGTCTTATCTTATCAGTTCTTATCACCCCTTTGGACCAGGTTTCATGATACATATGGTTAGTCACATTGAAATCCGGCACCAAAAGTAAAACAGTATTTCACTAAATCATTATGTCACACAACCCCACCTCCCCCACCCCCGCTCCCTCTTCATATTGTAAATATTAACAATATGGCATGACAAAGTCTGGAAGGTGGGTGGTAAGATAGAGTGAATCTTGTTAATATTAAATAATTATGTTGAACAAAATGTATAAAATTTCAGCCAATAGAATGTAAAAATTTGCTGAGGTGTTAAAAACATTTTAGAGTTTTGCTCTTTGGAATCCATAACTGATGGTTTAAGGTTTTATAGTTTTCCTTCTAAGAACTTTGATTTATTTCATCAGCAAAACATGTATTCCATTAAAGATTTTTAATTAAAATCCTTGCTGCATTGTATCTGTGGTTCATACAGTGCTATCATAAATTTAATGCAATATTCATTTCTTCAACAGGTGGAAAGTGTTTGTTAAATCTTATACCCAAAGATTGAAGTGACCTCAGGTTACAAACCTGTTTCAATGTGAAATTCATTTAAGCTTTTCCAGTAAGACATATCAATAATAGAAGGATAATGGGATGTGTACCAAAGGGGAAATTCTACATAGTGATAATGTAAAAATAACTCAGGAGATAAATCGAATAACTCGAGTCTAAGGCAAAAATAGCTAAGAAGAAGAGCAGTCAGGAAGAGATTGCCAAACTGGAGGCTTGGACTATATTAGCTTCAATGCAAGAGCCTAGATTAATGCATGCAGTTATGATGTTGTTGCTCTCACAGAGACATGTTTGAAAGAGGGACAGGATTGGCAGCTGAATGTTCTGGGATACCTATGTTTTAAACGAGACAGAGGAGAAAGCGAAAAAGGTAGAGGAGTTGCTTTACTAGTCAGGGAGCATATCACAGCTATGCTGATGGAGGACACCCTGGAGTGATTTTGTAGTGAGGCATTATGGGTAGAGCTCAGGAATAGTAAGGGTGAAATCACAATGCTGGGATTGTACTACAGACCTCCCAGCTGCCGGTTGTAGATAGAGGAAGAGACATACATCTGGATTCTGGAAAGATGTGAAAATAACAGGATTGTTGTGGTGGATGATTTTAACTTCTGTCATATTGACTGGAACTCCCTTAGTGCCAGAGGTTTAGATGGGGAGCAATTTTTTAGGTGTGTCCAGGAGTTTTTTGAAATGTGGATAGTCCAACAAGGGAGGGGGCCATACAGGACCTGATATTGGGAAATGAGCCTGGCCAGGTGATCAAAGATTCAGTGGGGGAGCGTTTTGGGAATAGTGACCATAAGCTTTTGGATACTTATGCATAAAGACAAGAGTGGACATCAGATGAAGGTGTTAAATTGGGGGAAGGCCAACTTTCACCCAGGACCAGTTAATTAGATTGTGGGACAAATGTGTTCCTGTGAAAATGTAGGACAGGAATGGCAGGATTTGCAAACCTTGGAAATTATCAGCTTAGTTAAAAAAAGGAAGCATACCTAAGGTTTAGGCAACTGAAAACAGATGAAATCCTTGAAGAATATAGAAAAAGTAGGAAGGAACTCAAATGGGCAATTAAGAGGGCTAAAAAGGTCTATGAAATGTCCCTAGCCAGCAGGGTTAGAGAGCATTCCAAGGCATTTTATACATATATTATATTCAAGAGGGTAGCTAGAGAAAGAGTAGGCTCACTCAAGGATAAAGAAGGAGGTTATGTGTGGAGTCAGAGGATAGGTGAGATCCTTAATGATTACTTTACATCAGAATTTAGCAAAGAGAGGGACGTGAGGGATGTTGAGGTTAGGGAAAAGGTGTATGAATACTCTCGGCAGGTCAACATAATGAAGGAGGAAGTGTTGGATGTCTTGAAATACATTAAATTAGACAAGATGAGATCTATCCCAGAATACTGTCAGACGCAAGCAAGGAAATTGCTGGGGCCTTAACAGGTATCTTTGCATTCTCTTTGGTCTCAGGTGAGGTTCCAGAGATCTAGAGAATGGCTAATGTTGTTCCTTTGTTTAAGAAGGGAAACAAAGAAAATTCAGGTAATTATAGGCTGGTGAATCTGATGTTAATGGTGGGGTAGCTGTTGGAGAAGATACTTAGAGACAGGGTTTATTATATTTGGAAGTGAATGGACATGTTAGTGATAGGCAACATGGGTTTATATGGGGAAGGTCATGTCTCATCAAATTGATTGAGTTTTTTGGCAAGAACAATTGATGAGGGAAGGGCAGTGGATGTCTACATGGACTTTAATAAGGCATTTGAAAAGGTACCTCATGGCAGGCTGGTACAGAATGTGGAGTCTCATGAGATCTGTGGTTAGCTGGCTAGAGGATACAAAACTGGCTTGGTCATAGAAGATACACAGTAGCAGTGGAAGGGTGCTTTTCAGAATGGAGATCAGTAATCAGTGGTGTTCCGCAGGGATCAGCGCTGGGACGTTTGTTGTTTGTAATACATATAAATGATCTGGAGGAAAATGTAAGTGGTCTGATTAGTAAATTTGGATGACACCAAAATTAGCAGAGCTGAAATTAGTGGAGAGAATTGTCAAAAGATACAGTGGGATAGAGATAGATTGCAGATTTGGGCAGTGAAATGGCAGATGGAGTTTAATCCAGACAAATGCAAGGTGATGCATTTTGGAAGATCAAATTCAGGTGCGAATGAAACAACAAGTGGCAGAAACCTTTAGGAGCATTGACAAACAAACAGATCTCAGTACACAGGTGCACAGATCTCTGAAAGTGGCAATACAGGTGGATAAGGTGGTCAGGAAGGCATACAGCACGCTTGCCTTCATCGGTTAGGGAATTGAATATAAAAGTTGGCAAGTTATGTTACAGCTGTACAAAACTTTAGTTAGACCACATTTGGAATTTTGTGAGCAGCTCGGATTGTCACACTACCAGAAGGACGTGGATGCTTTGGAGAGGGTGCAGAGAAGGTTTACAAGGATGTTGCCCGGCCTAGAAGGTTTTAGTTACGAGGGGAGGTTGGATAAACCTGGATTGATTTCACTGGAAGGTGGAGGCTGAGGGAGGTGACATGATAGAGGTCTCCAAATGACAGGCTTTCCTATGACAGGCATAGATAGGGTGGATAGTTAGATGCTTTTTCCCAGGTTGGAAAGGTCAACAACAAGACGGCCCAGGTTCAAGGTGAAAGGGGGAGAAGTGCGAGGAAAATTTTTCACACAGAAGGTGGTAAGTGCCTGAAACACACTGCCAGTGGAGGTGGTGGAAGCAGGCGCGTTAGCAATATTAAAGACGTATCTTTATAGACACGTGAACATGAGGCAAACAGAGGGATAGATACTGCAAAATAAAAACCGAAAGAACTGCACATGCTGTAAATCAGAAACAAAAACAGAAGTTGCTGAAAAACCTCAGCAGGTCTGGCAGCATCTGTGGAGAGAAATCAGAGTTAACATTTCAGATCTGGTGCCCTTTCTCAGAACAGCTGGTAGCTAGGAAAATGTCAGTTTTTATGCAGAAGATAGTGAGGGGGGAGGGGATAAGGAGTAAACGATAGGTGGAGATAGAGCCCAAAGAGAGACAAGAACAGTTGTACTGACAAAGGAGTGGATAACGATCTGGCTAGGAGGGTGAATAGCTGTTAATGGAGACAGTTAGTGGCTAACAATAGGTAGTGTGCAATGGCAGACTATGTGGTAACAAGGCCCCTGGTGTATGGGTGTGGTGGCTAGGACATAGGAGAGTTCAAGTCCTAAAGATATTGAACTCAAAATTGAGTCCAGAAGGCTGCAGTCCCCAAATGGAAAATGAGGTGTTGTTCCAGCTTACACTGAGCTTCCCTGAAACATTGCAGCTAGCCTGAGACAGAGGTATTGATCAGGGACAAAAACAAAGTTGCTGGAAAAGCTCAGCAGGTCTGGCAGCATCTGTGGAGGAGAAAACAGAGTTAACGTTTCGGGTCCAGTGACTCTTTCTCAGAACTGAGGAAGGGTCATCGGACCTGAAACGTTAACTCTGTTTTCTCCTCCACAAATGCTGCCAGACCTGCTGAGCTTTTCCAGCAACTTTGTTTTAGTTCCTGATTTACAGCATCCGCAGTTCTTTTGGTTTTTATATTGATCAGGGAACAGGGTGGTGTGTTGAAGTGACATTTAGATACTGTGCATGGGCAATAAGTAGCAGGTTTAAATAAGGATTAGGAATCAGCGTATGCTCAGTGAGCCAGAGGGCCTGCTCCTGTGCTGTATTGTATTTTTTTGTATTGCACATAAAGGTGATCTTTCCGTACCTCATATTGGAGAGTAGGTTCAATGCATTTAACATTGAGTGAAATGGTGTATAATGACATTTATTAAAAAGTGCATAATTTATTCAGTTTACAAATTCACAGATCTTCAACTGATTCAGCTAAAGCAACCTCAATTTTGCATCCACCAATTTTCACAATTCAGGCTTTTCTAATATAGTTTCCAAAAGAAGCACAGATTCTATAGTAAGTTGAGTTGCCTTTGAATAACAATATACATCTTCACTATTTTCAGGAATGAGTTAACATAGGCCAGAGTTAATAACAAACTCCATATCATAGCAAATTGCTTAATGCAATTCCTTGGGATGAAGGACGACTTGCTTCTACTCCAGTTTGTTGTAGTCTGAGATGACTGATAGGAACACTCTGTGATCTGCAGGCTCTGGTACATGTGAGGCAGCTAGTGCTTGAATAACTGGGCAATGAAGTGTTTGCGTGTTTGTGCATTGTCTCCAACACCTCACTTTTATGTCTGTGTGCTCCTGGTGAAGACTCTCAATGCGATTGGTGCCCTCCAGAATAAATCTTCTTCATTTTAGTCTGTGACAATTAGGGACAAAAATAAATTGCTGGGGATTTTGAACTCTTCAGAAGCGCTTTGAGAACATCATGAAAACCATTCTGCTGTCCTGCTAGGAGTCTCCTGTCATGGTTGAGATCTGAGAAGAAAAGTTGTTTCTGAAGTATACATAAAATACCCATCACATTCTCTCATAATCTTAGGAGTTCAATCAAAATCACAGACAACTGTACATGGGTTAACTATAAGACTGCGTTTGAGCAACCCCATGGTGAAATGGAGCATCATGTGTGAAGGTGCAGTTTTGAAATGTTGCTTTTAATCTCAATCCCTGCAACACATTGCAGCTTTACAATGAAGGGGTCAATGCTCAGTGACATATCAGCGCATAATCCATGAATTAAGGTTGATAGGAAACTAATAAAATTCGGACTTTGCAACAAGAAGCATTCCATAAGAACATAAGAAGTAGGGACAAGATTAAACTGTTCAGCCTCTTCAGCCTGCTCCGCCTTTCCATGGGATCATGGCGGATCTGACATTCCTCACGTCCACGTTACAGCATTTTCCCCATAACCCTTGATTCCCCTACTGATCAAGAATCTAACTCAGCCCTAAATATACACATGGACTCTGCCCCACAGCTGTCTGTGGGAAGGAGTTCCAAACCCTGTGAGAGAAGAAATTCCCTTCATTTCAGCCCTTTATTCCGAGACAATGCCCCCAGGTCAAAGTTCTCCAGGCTAGAGTGTAGCAGCCTCAACATAATCACTTAACTTTTCTGTTTTTGTCCAATCACCCCTACTTCGTTTGTTGAGGGATGAAAACAAACTTCCTTGCAACTCTTCGACATTTGAAGAGGTTTATTCTCTAATCAATGAGAGACCAACCATCTAGAACATGTACCAAAGGCTGAATTACTAGCATGATGTGTCAATGACTGTGAGTGTGCAGGTGTAGATGGATCACGGGAGCCATATTTGAAGACAGCACCATCTCCTACTTTGAGAATCAAGATTCTGTGATTAGAAAGTATAATAATGTAGAAAGAAGATTTACAGAATACAATAATACATAATTAAAATAAATAAATAATACATAAACTGCTCTGTTTAATGAATCAAAAATTTGGGCCCTCTCAGTAGGACTTCGGAATAGTTTCTAGTGATGATTTACAATCAAAAGCTGATGTAAATCTAAATTCTTTTAAAAATTTAATACTAGCATTTTGCAATGAACCGTGTTAATGTTTGAAATAAGGATTTCTTGCTAGAGTCTACATTGTTATGAGTGTTTCTTATTTGGCCCATGGGAAATATTCTTGTGGTGAACTGAGGAAATTTGGCCATTCCCTCCTTCAGATAAAATATCCTAAGTCAGTGTCTGCGGACAATTTTGTGGCATTTACTTTTCTGCCAAATCAGTAGGTTGAAGATGGAATGTAACCAAATAGAAAATTGAGATTAACAAAAATGTAACGTATGTGTTTGGATCATTAAGAGAGGCAGAACTAGATATTTAAATATTAATACATTTGGATTGCTTGTTCCACATTCAGTTAATTGTTTCTTTTTGAGTATAAGAGCTCATTGCCTTTCATGTTTCAGTACAAGTATGGACCATTAAAAAATCACAACATAACTTCTGCTTGGGTACAAGCAGATGGGAGGGGCTGAGTTAAATTCCAAGCTGCAAATACTAAAATTAACAGTCAAATTAGAAACCAGCATGTGTAAATAATTACACAATAATGCCAATTAATAATAACCAAGATATTAATACTTGTGAATTAGTCTGGCTTCTGAAAATATAGGTGGCTTTTAACATTGGCCTTAATCTTGTCACTCGTGTGAAATCACCTGAAATGAAGGAAACACATCTAGGTGTTAAACTATTTTCCATTGTGATGAAAAGGCCTGTGTGCGCTCCACATTTATGATGGGTCAAAGGGGCAGACCTGCTGACTTGAGCCACGATAATGCTGATCATATTTAACTACACACACAGACACATAATCATATCCCCAGTTAAGTTCAATTCTATACATGTATACTTTCCCTTATAAACACATACACAAATAACATGATCCACAACAATACTGATAAATCGTCTGCTGTACACCTACATTATAATTTGTCATAAATCAACAAGCAATTACATATCAACTTATCGACATAATAGACCATGTCTAGGACCATGCAGCCTTGGGTATATTGTTCACTCACTTACGTACAGAATGCATACAGGACTTTCTCTTTTCAATGTATTCCCAGTATTCACCTGAGAGATACTATAGAGTTGACAGAGCTGATAGAGCCAGGGAACTGCCAGTGGATGCCAAGTTGCTAACCACAACAATACGCTGATCTTGTCTGAACAGTTTCGGCTAAGCAGCAGGCCTCTTGCTTTTGGTACACTGTGCCAATAGGTTACCTATTTCAAGCTCAAAAATAGGCCAAATGCATTTCCACTCTTGTACCTTTGATTTTGATTTTTTTTTTTCTCTATGTTAGTCATTGATGAATACGATAGAAAGGTTAAAGAACAAATGAAGAAATTCAAGGCTTCCATTGTTATCTGTTAGGTTGTCTTTTTCTTTGACATTTTACAAAATATTGTCAAATCATATTAGCCCATTCAGTCTTGGGGCAAATAACTGATTTGTTGTTCAAGGTCTTCATTTGTGAAAGAGCTAGCTCAAGCTTGGAAATGGTTTCATTGGCTTTCGTAGTCCTCAGAAAACCTCTTAAATGAATCCTTTTTTCAGCTGATATCCACTTAGCTGCTTACTTTCCTTAAGGATTGTTGGATTGTTATCTGCCCAGCAACCTTTGCAGACTTTGCCACTTTGTAGTAGGGACACTAAAGTCAATTAGACCTTTCTTATTTCATTGCATCTTAACAAAAAAAGAAATTGATGGAAAATATTCAGACCAGAAGAAGGGTCACTGAACCTGAAACATTAACTCTGATTTCTCTCCACAGATACTGAGATTTTCCAACAATTTCTGTTTTTGATTCTGATTTCCAGCACCCATGGTTCTTTTGGTTTTGCATTGCATTTTAATTCTGATCAAACCTGACACCTTCCTGGACTGCACCACTCAGATGTGGTGGAAGTGCCTAACTTTTTATGGTTATTTGTTTATTAATTCAGCATGCCTACCATGGAACCATAGTGTCTTGTGGCACAGTGGTAGTATCCCTACATCTGGGACAGAAATTCTACATTCAAGTATCACCTGCCCCAGACATGCGTCATAATATATCTGAACAGGTTGATTAAAAATGAATATTATGTAAGCATTGTCAATTGTCACAGAAAACGCATCTAGTTTATTATTGTCCTTTATCAAAGGAAATATACCTTCCTTACTTACCTGTGAGTTCAGGCCATAGCAATGTGGTTGACTCTTACTTGTCCTCTGAATTACTCCTCAGTTTAAGAGCTAATGAGATGGGCAACAAATGCTGGCCTTGCCAGTGTTGCCCATATCCCATGAAAAAAATAAAGAAAAACACAACTTGGCGGTACAACTGAGGTATGCAGCTGAAGGTGACCCTGACGGGTGGCTTAGAAAAATAACTGTGTTGAGTACCAAACATATAGTTACTACTACCTCATAGCTTCAGCACAAAGAGTGAAGGAACAAAAAATAGACTGGCACATGCATATGTTATTTGAGTATGTTTTTAACTGTTGCATAATGAGAACAGAAATTCACTATCATGATAATTATTTCAATATGTTAAAATCACTAAAATGGCCAGTCCAACTAGTCTGAAAATTCCTGAAATGCATTATATCTTGATGCTCTTGTAGATTGGGTTACTGTGACAGTGCCTTTTTCCTTATCTCTTCACTTCTTCAATGTTCTCTCCTTCTCCTGATGATGAATCTTTGCATGAACATTTCAACCAAGAAAATCAGAACCAAATCTGACACACAGTCACTTCTAAGGCTGTTGCTTAGCAATCAGAGTACAGTTGTTGGGTATTTTGACAACTAAAGAATGTTAAACAGTTTGTAATACCAAATTGACACTTTGAACGAGATGTACCAACTGAGGAGCGAAATTGGATTGGGGTTATGGACTGAATCTCACCAGAAATTGACCAAGTATAATTGTTTGGAGTTTCAGGGAGGGTTTCTCTCTATCAGGCTTAGTGAGCTTTCTTGGCCTATATTCACTCACTAACTTTGCACCACGCCTTTATGGTGCCCTGCTTTTCCTTTTGTCAAGTCGCATTGGCTCATTCTCTCACCACTGCTGAGCTAAGCCAGGATCGCTGACACTGGCACATCTTTGAAACCCAGCCATGCACCCAGTCAAGAGTTGGCAGTCCAGATGTGCCCTGCACTAATGCTTCTCAGGGCACATAGGTAGCATGGCTGACACTTCCTTACACACAAAACTGCACATTCCTACATCTAAGCACCAAGCTTTACAGCTTACCAGTCTTTAGCCAAATCCCATTTTGCAATGCATCTTACAATCTGTGTTACTCTTTCCTTAATGCCCAGCGTCTTGTGGGGCCATCACATACTGAGAAGCCTTCAAATGCTTCAAACCAATCACTTTTACTCAGTAACAGCAGAAACCAAGAGAATCTGCCTAAGCCCTTAGACTGTGAACCCATCATGTTGTTGACTTACTCTACCAGGACCTCCTCACTGACTGTGGACTACTCTCCTTAGACTTTGAGACATGGCCATTTGATTGAAGGATGCTTGCACTCTGTTTGGCATGCAATTTGCTGCCACATGCTGCAGGCATGAAATTGATATAGAACAAAGCTGGACAGCAACGTATCCACCCCCTTAGTTGTTGACTGCTGACAACCATGACAAGCTGCCTGGCTTTGTGTCTCTGCTAAGCAGCACAGGAAAGCAGCAGTATTGTGAGCCTTTGAGATGCAGGTAAGAGGGAAAAGCATTAAAAGGCAAGGCCAGGCAAGGCTTTGTGAACATCTAATAAGGAACAAAGTGATGGAGTGCTAAAAGAACAAGCAAACAGTCCTGAAATGTTCCTTGGTTCAATCCATGAGATAGGTCCCTGGCCCTGTGTGCAAAGTACCTTTGCAGCAGCAATACAATGAAAGGTGCCAGTGCAGCATTGAAATGCAAAAGAGTGCTGTGTGTAGGTCAGAGATGTGCCATGATGATATGGTGAAGTTGGTACGTGTCAGATGGCAATGTCTGTAGATGTGAGTTATGTGTAGTTACTGCCCAAGGAGTGTATCCTGAGACATTGGTGCTAGATGTACAAGAGGGCAGTCTGGAGGAGCAAGTGACAAGCTGGAATTGGCAGGTAACTGCTCTGACTTTGATGACAGGAATTGTTGCTGTCTAGTTTGTATCTGACAGGTAGGAGAATGGGAAACTGCAAATATATGGGGCGAGATTACGTACTAGTGAGATGTTAAAAGATGCAAATACATGCAAATAGGCCTCTCACTGATAAAAATCTGATCTTGCCACACAACACTTGGTTGGGAAAGGGGATTTTTTACTCTTAACATTGAGAAATTCCTTTCTGGCCATCCCATACGATTCTATCAATTTACTCACCATTGCTCACATTGTTCAGGGATGGGGTATATGTTCCATCTTTGAATGTCTGTATTTTACCCTGTTTACTGAAAATTTCAATGTTTGTTATGATTACGTTCAGTCATTAACAATCTTAATGCCACTTACTATTATCCATGGTAGATTGATATCTAGTCTTAGTTTTGAATTTATTGATTATTAAATGGACAAAATTGCACAATGTTGCATTTTCAGTTTCAGTAGAAACTGTTTCCATTAAACATTCCTCATCAACTATAGTTAATCCTCTCAAAAATGTGGGGTGGGATTTGGAGTGGATGAATAAATCTGTGATTGCCAAACATTACTCATAACACAAATGTAAATAAAGAAGAAAATAACATACTTTAGGAGTTTGCAATAATTTGAATCTTCCATTTCATTAAGTCTCAGATATGCTACTCCGCACAATTGTTGAAAACTGTAAAATATTGTTCGATAAAGACTTGGTTGTAATTTATTAGTGTTTGATTATAATTAAAGGTTTTATGTGAGATTTAACTCAAATAAAGATTAGATTATAAACCCAAATTAATGGCATCTAAGGACCTTTTTTGATAAATTAAAATGAGTGGAGAAAAATTCTGGCAGGTGGTGTATAAGATGGAAAATATATAGTTTACTTTGGCAGGTAGAATAAAGAAAGCAGAATATTGCTTGAATGGAATGCAACTGCAGAATTCCAAGGTATGAAAGGATTTAGGTGTGCAAGCACAAGTCACGAAAAGCTAATGTGCAATCACAGGCAATGATTAAGAAAGCTAATGGAAAGCTTTCCTTTATTATGAGAGTAATGGAACATAGAAATAAGGATGTTATGCTTCAGCTAACAGAGCACTAGTGAGACCACAACTCAAATATTTTGTGCATTTTTGATCTTCTTATTTTAAGATGGATGTAAGTACATTGGAGGCAACTGAGAGAAGGCTTTTCTAGATCAAGACCTTGAATGAGCAAGTCGACTTATGAGGAAGGTTTAGACAGGTTAGGCTTGTTTGTACTGGCGATTAGAAATGTGGCTTGTTTGAAGTATGCAAGATCCTTAACAGTTTTGACAAGACGGTCATTAATTATATGTTTCCTCTTGAGGATGAGTCCGGGACAAGGAGCCACTTGTTTTAAAAATAAGGGTCATCCCTTTAGGATAGAGATGAGAAATTTTAGTCCCTAAGATTTATATAACTTTAGATATCCCCTACATCAGAAGGCTGTGGAGTTGAGGTCATTCCTTATTTTTAAAGTGAAAACGGATAGACTCTTGATGGACAAAGGGATCAAATATGACACAGGCTGGTGGGAACGTTAAATTCGAAACATTAACAGATTAGCTATGGAACAAGCTCTTTGAGTTTTATGTTCCAATGTTTCTATGTTTGGTCTCAAACCATATGCAACAAAATCAAGTTTTGCTTAATGCTTGCGAGTAATTAATGAGAAATTGAACATGTATTATTGATTGGAGTAATGAGGGAAAGTAACAAATTTTGAATAAGAAAATGACTTTATTACGCTTTTAGAAATAAATTAGCTCTGCACATCATATTTGAACATTACTAAACGGATGAACATACAATCAATACTGTGTATTAAATTGAGCCCATATCTGGGTCAGAGATCCAAAAAATGTGAATTTTGGAAGTACCATTGATTTGAACCAGATCAAACTCACAAATCGAAGCCAGGATTCAGAATAGACTGAGTTAAGTTCTGCTTTGTGGCATTGGATGGCCAGCATTTGGAATGATTCAGATCTGACTTCCAATTCCACACGAATGGATTTGGTTCATACAAAGATTAAACCAAATCACATTCAGGACAGTGTGCTCATCCTTACCACATCTGCGGCACTTATAGAAATGTGGCATTTTTGGTATTGCATCTGCAATAGATTTAAACTCATTTTGTGTTTGATTTATTGCAACATAAAAAATGTGCACAACTTTAGGAGACTCCAAATGATGAAATGAAGATTTTTCTTGTGATTTACTGCACCCAAGAAGGAAATTGGAAACATTAAGGTCTGTGAGAGATGTATCATGGGCACCCAAATACATGGCATATAGAGAGTGATGTATTTGTGTTAAAGATGAAATGTAAAGCACTTACACAACAGATTCACAACTACAATAAGCATTTTGAAATTTATTGAAATATTTCTCTGTTCTGTACAAAATCATTTTCATTGAATTTTTACATATGTCTGATTGGTGTGTTTTATTGGCTACATTGTTGATTTACAGTAAGGATATAAATAAGCTTTTATAAGCAACACATCAAGTAAAGAGGTTCATTTAATGTTATTGTCCCTCAGATCTGATTTTGTTGCTTAAAGGTGACATTGTTAACTTCTGTGAAGCTTTACAATTGATATGACTTTCAACACTTGTTAATAAACTTGATCATAAGATACATATTAGAATTGCTGCAATCATATTTCATGCCCAATGGAGCCGAGTTGCATATATCAACTACAGGAAGTAGCTCACCAGCACTTCATTCTGTTCAAAATTGTTGCTTCACTTCACATCCTGCTTCAAGGATGACCAATTGAAAGTAAAACTGTAGTTTTACTTTCCATGTGCTCCTTTTTGTTCCCTGATGATTTCCTATACTTATGCTCAAACTCATAGAATCCCTCACGGTATGGAAACAGGCCCCTTGGCCCAACAAGTCCACACTGACCCCTAGAGCATCCCACCCCGACCCACACCCCTATAACCAACTGAATCCACACATCCCTGAACATTATGGGCAATTTAGCATGGCCAATCCACCGAGCCTGCACATTTTTGGACTGTGGGAGGAAACTGGAGCACCTGGAGGAAACCCACGCAGACATGGGGAGAACGTGCAAACTCCACACAGAAAGTCGCCCAAGGGTGGAATTGAACCCAGGTCCCTGGCGCTTTGAGGCAGCAGTGCTAATCACTGAGCCACCATGCCGCCCTTCATATAATAATTTGAGGGGGGAATTTTTCGAACTATATTTCCTTCCAATATGGAAGCAAAAGGCACCACATTAAAGTGGCAAGCTGATGCTTTTTTTGTATCCAGATCAGAAATGTCCTACATTTAGGTTCCAACACCATCAGTGATTCTGAGGCCATCATTCATCCCTTTTATAGTGACCAACAATTATAATTGATGTTATTTTATCATATTACTTTAGATATTCACATTTGATAGACAAATTGCTACAACGAGTTTCAGTTTTTGTTGGAATTGAACTGCTAATTGTTGGTTACACAGTGAGGCATTTCCCTGACAGAATGACAATAAATTCTTAACTGTTTGATTCAAGTATCTTAACTACCTCTGCGTTTCAGTGCCATGACTGTTGGTTGCAAATATTATTAATAACAGCAAAAAGAATGGCTTTTTGGTTGTTTTTGAATGTTTCGGAAGTGATCAGTTTAAGCAATATAATAAATAATCGTTAATCAATTCTGAAATGTGTTACAGGGCTTACCTCAACAGCATTCGTGGGTTGATGCTAACATTATAATCACCCTCCATTTGATATCCAGTATTTAGAAAGATTGATGTTTGAATCTCTCATTATTTAAAAAGTTGCCTAAAAAGTTGTTTCTGTTAAATTTAATCAAATATTCAGAACGAGCAAAATTTCAAATTTGAGTTGATAAAGTTTAAAGTTTGGTTATTGTTTTGTTCTAAATCGTAGTTACATAATGAATGTTGTCTCATGTTGTCACAGAAGTAAGAATAAGGTTTATCGAAAATAAGATGAACAAAGCAAAACCTCAGCCTGAATAAAGTTTTCAGTTATACTTGAATCAAACTAGGTTGGTATAACTTGACTTAGATTCTGAGGCTGTACTAATGTAACTGGTTTCTGTAAGCATGAGGCTAAGATAAGGTGCTGTGTGAAACTTGAGCAAGATGTGAGCAGTCCAGTTTTGGATTCCCAGAGAATCCAAAATTCGGAGCATTCCTAGATTTCAAGTTGGTTTTGTTCAGGGGCAGTAAGTGATGTCCTCACATCACATGAGGGGTTTGCCAAACAAAGAAGAACAATGGAGTTGGGTGTATAGATACTAATGTTTGGACCTCAATTTATCACCATATTAAAATGGCTACATGATAGACACAGTGGGCAGAATCTTATAAGACACTCACCGACATGGGCTAAAGTGCGAAACGTGGGAGGATTATATGGGAAGTCCAGCGAGACCCTTCTCAAAATCGGGAGCCACAAGTCTCATTTACATAAAGACTTCTGGGCATCAAGATAAGATTCTCACTCACGGAAGTGGGGGTCAGTAAAAATTAGGATTATTGCTCACTATCAACCTCAGTAACACCAAATCTCACCTCATCAATTCGCAGATTCCTGCTGCACCATGGGACAGATAGAAGCCAGGAAGTCTTGGTGACTCCAGCTCACCACTTGCTCTTCCAGACCTCCGTCATGGACTCCCACATTAAAATCTAAGAGCATGCTCCAGGTCAGCGGCCACACACACCCCACTTCCACAAATACTGGAATCCAACACTTGCTAGCACCTCCTCAACCTCATATCACATTCTGATTCACTCACAGTACACTTCTGCACATTAATGCTGTACTTTGGAGCTCACCTGCACTTATCACTGCAATGGGATAGATCAATGAGATGAAAGTGGCTGGCACAGCTCTTAGTGCTAGTGCAAGAGGGGGAAAGTTGGTGAGGTCTCCCCAGTAAGTGATTAGGCACTATAGAGGTTATGCAGGGTTAGTAGTTTGGGACAGGGCAGGGTTGACACCAAGTTGGGAAGATGTTGCATGTATTTGTAAGAGTGATAGACCATGTGTCTTGGTGGGTCAGGAGCAGAGACTAAATGTGAAATAGCAGGAGAGGAAACGTTGGCACTTGCTCTAACAGTGAAGAGAAGGACATTGTTTTTCTTCCTACATTGCTGCACATTCTTCCAGATGGCAACATGGGTGGCAGCCTTGGACTGTCTGGCAGGGTGCATGTCATGGCCTCCATTGCAGGTCCTGAGAGTACTAGATGACTCCCTGCACAATCCTATCCACCAGGACGTCCAGGTCCATGTGACAAAGCGGGACACCAATTTCCCTTTATCTGCCAAGTTCAGGGCAAATGTTACAAAATGTACAAGGTGTCTCAAGACTGCTAGTACCTTTATAAATGTGGCACCAGCATCAGGGATGCCGGTCTCTCCTGGGATATCCTGGCTGTGGCACATCCTTCTGGCTGCGGCAAGTAATATGATCTAGCTAGTATCAGACGAGAGGAGTGTGGTTGCTATTTAATGAGGTGAGTCTGGGATGATAGCATGTGAAAACTCATTAGGCTTTGTCCAGGGAAACCCTCCATAAAAGACAGTGATAGTTTGCCAACATATGGTAAGATTCAGGCAATGAAAGTTGAGGGCAAATAGTAAAATGTGATGGTGAGAAAAGGAGAAGAAAAAAATAACTGGACAAAATGTGAAAATGCTTGTAGCCATCAATGAAAAGTGTTGAATTATTTTTTTTTTTACATAATTACATACTTTGAAACCTTGTGAGCTCACTAGCCTATTGAAATTTCCCTCATTAAACAATTTGATTAAAATATTAATTTCTGCACCCAGAATGTGGATTTTGATTTATTATACAACACACTCTTCATTCCTCACAGCCCCTATATGTAAAGGACTGTTCAGCTCATTCTTCTCAACTAAATATATTATCTAAGTCTATAGAGTTCTCCTGTGTCATGTACCATTCAATCAAAAGAACCTTCCGAATACTGTTTGTAGTCCTTGGGCTCAATGATCTCCCAAATGTGACACACAATTTAAGTTAGAGATCTCACTACCATAACACTGTTTAATTCACAGCTTTCACCAGTATACTAATACATTATTTAATCTTATAAATATTGATGTATAATACAGGTTCACATTAAGTATAGTCTCTAGTTCATCATAGGGTTCCCCATTGTAATGCACAGTTTAGTTCATGGACTCTCTTTGATTGAATATTGCTGAGTTCAACCATTTCCCTTCTGTAATGCAATCTGCGGATCATGTTCATCTGAAGTTAGCGATGAATTACAGATACCTAATACATGGGCACATTTGATAAAGAAAATGCCAATCGTGATCTTGTTCGTGGTTGCAGGCCTAGTCTGGACTAGAAAACTACAGACCTATCAAATAAGTGACAGTTTTGTTTCTAGCCCAAAAATTCAAAAATAGAATTGTTAATTTGTAAAAGAGAATTCAATGTATCAAACTATATATTATTGGATCTTTCCAAGAAACTGAAAGAACTGCAGATGCTAGAAATCTGAAACCAAAATATAAATTGCTGGAAAATCTCAGCAAGTCTGGTAGCACCTGTGGAGAGAAATCAGAGTTAACGTTTTGGTTCCGGTGACCCTTCTTCAGAATCTGTTAACTCTGATTTCTCCCCACAGATGCTGCCAGATCTGCTCAGATTTTCCAGCAATTTCTACTATTGGATCATTGTTTGTCCAGGACAAAGGCTATTTTTGAGAGGCATTTCACTTGTTCATTTAGGAAACTATTATACTTCTTTTCAGGATTGTTAGCTTTCTCCCTGAAAGATCAGTTGCCTATCCACAGAGTTGTTTATGCTAAAACCTTTCCTGTGAGTTTGGGGTTGTTTAATTTGGTCTCTGAGGGACTTTAAACTTTTTCTCACGTCCACAATTGAGGAGGTTCTTCAGGTAGAAAGGACCCTTTCTGAGAAATTACAGGATTTAATACATAAGGCCACTGAGTTTGTTCAGGTAGACATAGACAAAACAGTTTGGCTTTTCCCAGAAATGCAAAATAATTGTTTGTAAAGCAGTCCTATAACTGGTCTATTTGCTCTTCTTGTGGAAAGAAACAGCTTCACAAAATTTGTGGGGATGGGAGTTGAAAGGACAATATTTGCAGTGAGGATCAACTGAATGCAGCCTATAAGAAGCTATTGCTAGGATTTAGCTATTGTTGCAAAGTATTGTGCAAAATGCAGGAAAAGGTCTATTCTTGCCAGGATCTTTGCAGAAAATTCCAAAGGAAAGTTGGAAGATCTTGTTCAATGTGATTGTAATTGATAATGTTCTAGAATGCTTAAACATGCATCTATACCTGAGCTCACTAATTCCTTGAAAATAAGATCTCAAGGCACAAAGAGTTTTAGAAAAGAGCCCAAGTTCACTGGCAATCAATTAGAAATGCTTGAGATGTCTGATTTTTAAAAAATTTTAATTCTAATTTTGATTGGAAGAGTGCAAGTTAAATAAGATGGAAAGATGATACAGTTGACTGTGATGATCCCAATGACATTGTTATGAGACATTTAGCTGGACTTTAGTCCTCAGATATGTCATTAACTGCTGCCGCAGTTGCTTCAACCTCTTTCTATCCAATTAACAAGCATAATGTTGCCTGGCCACTGCACTTTTAAAATTATGGGTCTGTTCGCTGGCAGTTAATGGAGGTATGATAATGGGTGTCTTGAACTTTGCCTATTTTCAATGCAAACATATTTCCTTACATTTTGTCTGATGCAGCACAATGCATTTCATAAGCACAATGGTAATGAGAGCATTTGTTTAAAAGGAACATTTTCACAAGCATGGTTTCATTCCCCACACATTTTTAATTTGATTTACAGATCCATATACAGGAGGTTGCTTCTTCGCAAGCACATTTATTTGAACCGGAAGAAGTTCCCATTATTAGATTAGCAGATCCAAACGCTTAGCACAAAAGAGTCAATAGTTTCCTTGCAGGTAATTCACCAAGTTCTGTGACCATCTTAATAAGTGCTTATTCTTCTTTTGGTGAAGCTATGTTGTGCTAAGAGCCAGAGACGGAGTAAATTTTGTGTGCCTTTCTGCTATTTCATGTGGCACACCCAAACTAAGAAGTCCAATGGAACAACCTTGTAGACTAATAATCTAATAGGATTAGTTAAAGACTTTTGTTCTTTGCACAACATTGTCTCCCATTTTTATGAGTGCACAGTCAGTTAAAACGAGCATTTTAGAAGTAACCAAGTTCCACTATTAATAGCTTTATCCAGCATCAATTAGAAATGTTCGCATTTTCTTCACAGTGAATTCAAATACATACACTGTATTTTCTACACTTTGTTTAAGTCAGGTATTGAACTTGTCAACACTACAGTTTTGCAAAATTGCAAAAGAAAAGGAAAACAAAAAGACAAATGAGCCTGTTTCTTAGAAACTTAAAACAAAGATCTTCTGTTAAGGGCCAAACACAAAGTGACATTGGAATGGGCCATTTTTAAAATGCTACAGTACAACTTCCTGATTGGACAGTTCTGGACACAACAATATGGAATACAGGAAAGATCCTAAATGAGACATAACACTTCTGAGTATTGAGAAAGTTGAGCAGTTTTTCCTCAAAACTAGACAATATACTTTGTCAGTACATATTTCAATATGCTTCAGTGCAAATCACATGTGTTGCTGCAAGGGACAGGTATTTGTCCAGTTTTGGGGAATCAAGTCGCTTATAGAAGGAGAATTATGCATTAGAAGCTGTGTAAGATGGCGAATAACAAATTCTAGACGATGAATGGAGACCTAATTACATTTACATTTTCTGCACTCAATATAGTTTCACTCAAGATTTGTTTCTCCCAATATCATTAGTTTCGAAGTGTTATGGGGCCTTGTAGGATTTTGACTTAATTAGGAAGATTAATATTTGGAGACATAATTTTGCTATTGCTAGTGCTAGTATTGACATCAACCCACTGTGGAGGCCCTAGTGCATAGTGCTGCGTGTGTATGGACAACTCAGGTAAAGACTTTGTTGTTAAATATTCTTCTTATACCATATGCACTGACATTTGAGAAGAACTCCCTGGGATAGTCCCATATTGTCTAGTGTCACAAGTATTCTGAGGCTGCTGGGAAGGAGTGGAGCCAATCACATGCATCCCATCCATTCCCGTGGACAAGAACTGTCTCTCACTGAACGCCCCATTGGGAGAAGAGGAGCAGAGTAAAGTGCTTTGGGAGGCATTAAGTTTCTCAGGGCCGGCTGCCAGTCTGGGGGAGGCAGCGAAGTTGTAACCATAAAGGTTATATGGGTTGTGTAAAGAAAAGGCATTGTAGGAACTCTGTTGGACATGACTACCACTAAACATGTGAGATGAAGAGGTGTTAGAGTTAGGACTTCCTGTTTGCATGACGTACTGAAACTGGGAAGCAGTAAATGGTGGCAGTTGACTGCTGTAAGCATCCATCTTGTTATTGCCTTGTAATGAAGAAGGGGTGGGTACTGCAGAGATTAGCGAAGGTGTCTTCTGTGGAACAAACGTTTCTGTTGGCGGTTGAGAAGAAGCACTAGGACCTTGTAGTCGATTGTATCCACCCTCAGCTAGAGCAGGATAACTCTGCAAGGTAGCCATATTGCCTCGGGCACAGGCTGGGTATTCAGAGAGGTTGAGATTGCAGAATTGACTCTCCCTGCAGCCAACATTAAAGGTGTTGGGGGCTAGGTGGAAAGTAGGCGGGGAGCAGGATGGAGACAGTAGATGGGAAGATGCTGAAGGGGATGGAGTTCCTGGGCTAGATGTTGTTGGTGATGTTCCTGTACTACCTCCTAAAATCAAAACAGAAAACACCAGATAAATAAATAACCTTCAAATTGAATCAGCTTCTTGTCTTTTCCAAGTTATCTTACAAGTGACGCTAATTTCAAAACCCTATGGATAAGTACAAATGCTTTGAACAGGACATCAAAATTTTACCCACAAGAAAAATAAATTAATTTTGTTGTTTCTATAAATTCAGAACATAACAGGATGAACAAAGAAAGGACAATTTGTTAAACAATTCTACTTGTGTCTCATGGGTTAGTTATTTTAACATTCCACACCTATAAATTTCCAAACTTCTTGGCAATTATTTCTATTTTTAGCTTGTTTGCAGAAGTTAGTGTTTGAAAGTTGAGAAAACAAAATTACAAGGATAGAGCGAACTAAAGTGAACTGGAAAATTAAGTGCAAGTGATGGATCTGTAGAGTTGCAAATGCAGATATTTAGAAGGATCCTTAATAATACTCAGAAATGTTATATTCTGTCCTGGGAAGGACACAGTCTGTGGCTGACTAAAGAAATTAAAGATCATATCCAATTAAAAGGCAAATTATACAATTTTGCAAAAATTAGTAGCAGTTTACAAGAGTGGACGGAATACAAGCAAAAATTATGACAAACTAAAATTAATGGGAGAAATGAAAGCATGAAGGTGAGCTAGAAATATAAAAAAGAAGTACAAGTTTCAGTTGGTACTTACAAGGCAAAAAGAGGAAATAAAGT
Source organism: Rhincodon typus (assembly GCF_021869965.1). NCBI lineage: Eukaryota > Metazoa > Chordata > Chondrichthyes > Orectolobiformes > Rhincodontidae > Rhincodon > Rhincodon typus. Next base: position 34,869,904 of record NC_063342.1, read on the forward strand.
GAGTTTTGATCCTCTCGACTGTGAGGCTGGGTTATTAAAAATAGCAAATAAGGAAGTGACAGAGGAATTGAATAGCTATTTTGCATCCATTTTCACTTTTGAGGAAACAAATAACACCCAGAAATAATTGTCTATCAAAAGGTGAAAGGGAGGAGCTTCAAATTTTGCAATCACTGGGGTAAAGGTACTGCGAAGATTATTAGAACTAAAAGTTGGTGAAAAGCAGGAAGAACCTGGAACCTCTCCAGGACCTAACAGACTGTATCCTATGATTGCTAAAGAAGTGATTGTTGAGATAGTAGCTGCATTGGTTTTATTCTTCAACAAGTTCCCTAGATCCTATCAGATTGGATAATAGTGATTGTGACTATTCAAGCAAGGAGGGAGACAGAGAGAAAAAAAATAGTCCAACAACTAAGATGGGAAAAATGCAAGAATCCAAATATTAAGGAGGATATATGGCAGAATTTAGGAAATCTCAATGCAATCAAGCAGGGCCAACATGGCTTTGTGAAAGAGAAATCATGTTTGGCTAATTTATTACAGTTCTATGAGGAAATAAAAAACAAGATGTAGATGTGGTGCACTTGGATTCCTAAAAGACATTTGACAAAATACCATATCAAAGGGTACTATACAAAATAAGAGTTTTGAGTTTGGGAGTAGCATGCCAGCATGAATAAAGGATTGGTTTGCTAACAGGAAACAGAAAGTATGCATAAATGCATCATTTTCAGGGACAGCAAGATGTAACAAATGGAGTGCCACCAACATCAATGCTGGAGCCTCAACTCTTTACATCTTGTATAAATGAATGAAGGGACCAAACGTATAGTTGCTAAATTTGCTATGACAAAGACAGGTCATAATGTAAATGCTGAATAGAACATCAAGGAGTCTGTGAAAGGACATATGTTAAATGAGCACATACTAGAATAATTTGGGAAAATGTGAACCTGTCCACTTTTGCAGGAAAAGAAAAAAAAAAGTGATGTATTGTTTAAATGTGGAAAAATTGCAAAACTCAGTGTACAGAGGGACTTGATGTCCTACTATATAAATCATTAGCTTAGTATGCAGGTGCTGCAAGTGATTAGGAAGGCAAATAAAATACTGTCGTTTCTCAGAAACAGAATGGAATGTAAAAGTAGGGTTTTTTTCCCTATAGTTGTAAAGTGCATTGATGAGATCACAATTAGAAAACAATGTGCAAGTTTTGATCTTCTTGTTTAAAAAAAGGACATAATTACAATAAAAAAAGACAGAGATGGTTCACTTGACTAGTTCCAGTGATGAAGGGGTTATCTTTATGATGAAAGGTTGAACAGGTTCGGCTTTTATCCATTGGAGCTTAGAAGAATGACAGGTAGTCTTACTGAAACATATTTGATTCTGAGGGTCTCAGGGGTTTTGGCAGAACCTGTGGAGAGTGTGGAGAGGCACAGAGAGACAGAGTCAAAAAACTCCTTTCTGGAACTGAAATGAATCCAAAGTAGAGTCATAAAAGACTCAAAGCATTAAATCTGTTTCTCTGTCCACATGATCTGTTGAATTTCTCAACCATTTTCTGCTTCCATTTCAGATTTCCAGCACTTGCAATATTTTGTTTTAAATAAAGGGTTCTGAGGGAACTTGACAAGGCAGGTGCTGAAAGAATACTTTTCTCTTGTGCACAAGTTTAGAACTAGCATATACAATTTAAAAACAAGCAGTCTCCGTTATGATGCAAATGAATAAAATTATTTCTCTCAGAATGTCATGAGAGTGTAAAATGTCATGGCAGTGTAGACATGGTTGGTGAATACCTTTAAGGCACATGTAGATAGATTCTGACTTAAAAGTTGTCAAACTGTATCAGGGTAGACAGAAACTTGGAATTGAGGCCTCAATCAAATCAACCATGGTTTTATTACATGGCAAAGCAGCATTGAGGGTTCTGCTCCTAACTTGTATATTCCTATGCTCATTGTCTGGAAAATGAGGAAGTCTTACACCCTAGGTCAACGCGTATATTGCTAATGCCTGAGAAAGCAGGAGGTAATGTTGGTCGGATAGTAAAGTTGTTAAAAGTAATGGAGGAGTAATTACATTACACTGATTTGAATTTATTGACCAATGGAAAGGAAAACTGGGCTGTTTGATAACAGACTGCAGCTTTGTTATTGTCTGTTATATACCAGTATGGAATCATAGGAGGGTTTCAATTCAGAAGGAGGCCATTTGGCCTACTATGTCTGTGTTAAGCCTGTAAATTGTTCTTTTTTCCAAACAGAAAGCCAATTATCTAATTCTTTAATGAAAGCCATACTTTAGCCTGTCCACCTCAACTCTAATTCAGAAGGCTGTGGATTCAAATCCTACTCCAGGATCTGAGCTGAGATGCCATTGCAATACTGATGGATTACTGTGTCGTTGGAGGTATTGTATTTTGGTTGAGATAGTAGACCAAGACCCCATCTGCCATCTTAGCTGGATGTTTTGAATAGCAGAAGCATTTTACCCAGTGTATCAATGTTTATCTGTCAATTGACAACACTAAAACAGAGCATATAGTCATTATCACATTGCTGTCTGTGGGAACTTTCTATGTATAAATTGATGGCTGTATTTCCTACATTACAACCTGAATACACTTCTCATGTACCCCAATAACTGTAAAGCACTTTGGGATGTCTTGGGATTGTGAAAAATCTATATAAAAGCAAGCCCCCTTTCTATATATTTTTCATTTGAAATATGGAGCCAATGATAGTTTAAGAATTCAGCTTTGTGCAATTGACTTTAAACTTGAAGACCAGATTGAGAAAAGGCAGAATACTCTTGGCCAGTCCAAATATTATAGATTGTTACTGAAATACAGCATCAAGCAGAATGAAGTAACTATGTAGGATAAATCAGAATATGAAAATAAATCAATCTGCCAAACTTGGATCCATTCCAAACCATGATTGAAAGATACTGCATTTTATTCAACATTTGGCATTTGTACAACATTTTCCCAGTGACTTTTTTCTGTCTTTTCTATGACATCATAAAAGACTGTCTTAAGCAACCAGGATTTATTACACATATATAATGTGTCTCCAATTGAAAACAATGGGAGAGTGTGAGAGAAGTAAAACCATGCGTTGCTCTGGGCAGTATGAAATTGGCATACATAAGAACACTCAATTGGTTTTAAATGAGAGGAAAATACAAGTCATATCCATTGCCAATTAGGCTAAGGGTCAAAATGGTCTATTATTATTATTAGAACGTGACTTACATATTCCTTTACATTAATAATTTCTACCAAATCAATTTGAAAATAAACACAATGGGCTTTAGCATTACATTGAAGAATTTAGAAACATCATGGGAAAACACTTTGCAATTTCCATAAAATAAACTGAATCTCAAACACAGCATGTGACAGTGATCTATCATTCTTCCATATCTGCAAGCAGATATCAAAAAGAATACATCAACAATGCACGACAGCACCACATAATAAGTTGGAAGCTCTTCCACCATTAATCTCCAAAATGATTTGCACAAAGTATTAAATTAATTGTGTTATCTAGAAGAATATTTTTTTCTAGAAAGAAGCAGGTGAAGAATACAATCCTCATGCAGATTGAGAAACAGATTTAATATCTCTTGTCTCAGTTGAAAATTGTGCACAGCTCAGAGGGGTAAGAAAAGTTCAAGGTACAAAAGGAGAAATAAAATTAACAATTATAAAGAAAATGTTGAAATTAACTTTGCAAATTATTATAAGCTAAATTTATATGATAAAATATAACATGTATTCAGTGTATGTGATTAAAATTTATCAGGAAAATTATTTCAGAAAGAAGTACTAGTTTATTGCCTTGAGAGAACTCTGGCTGAATCATACCATGCTAACCATGCTTTACTACATTGTATAATCCTGAATAAAGACTTAGTAATCCAGCCTTGTAGTTGCAATGCAGACATCTCTGTCAGATGAACAAAATGTCAATTCATTTAATGTGCCTCTTAAAATTGCTGGCCACTATAAGATTGAGCATTTAATTCTCAGACTGGCTGCACACACCTTCCTAAAACATTTTGACAAAGAACCTCAAAGTAAGGAAAATATGACACTGTCCATGTGTTCAATGCTATACATTCAGTTCTTCAACCAGCTTCAGGTGAAATAGGATTAGTTCCTTAACTTACCTGAAGAAAGAAACCTCAGAATGAAAGAAGCATGTTCCAATTAAATAAACATCCAGCCCGGAATGATTTGTTAAGTGGTGGAGATTAATGAAACCGAGTGCTGTTTATTATCACTTTGCCTATTTTGCTGCAATTTGTCATAAATCACTTTATTCCAAAGGTTTATGTTTCACACTTTTAATACTTATCTGACAAGCTTCTGAATTTGGAATTCAAGACTCAATGCAACTTAATATTTGAAACCTCAAGCTTCTTTTTGAGTTAGCTTCCATTCTTGCAGAGGGATGGAAATTAGGATTTAGGAGCATTGTCACTAAGTTGCTTTCTCCCTTATATAGTATTATGGATCTGTCTTCATTATAGTTAAAGCGAAAGAGGTTTTTATTTTTTTTTTTAAATTTAGATGGATGCGGATTGGCTAGCCAGGCCTGCATTTATCACGCATCCCAAACTGCCCTGGGCAAGGTGATGGTGAGCTACTTTCTTGAAAACACCCACAGTGAAAGGAGTTCCAGTGACAGCATTGGAACAGAAATATATTTCCAAGTCAGGATGGTGTGTAATTTGGACAGGAAACTTGCATGTTCTGATTGTGGTCCCACGTACCCCTGTGCTTCTCGATGATAGAGGTTGCAGGCATAGACAGTACTGTCAAAGGACCCTTCATGAATTACTGAGGTACTTCTTGTAGGTGGTAGACATTGCTGCCTCAATGTGCTGGTGGTAAAGGGAGTGAATCTTGAAAGTGGTGGACATGAAGCCAATCAAGCAAGCTGATTAATTCTGGATAGATTTGAGCTTCTTGAGTGGTGCTGGAGTTCTTCCCATCTATGGCAACTGGAGAGTATTCCACCTAACTCCTGACTTCTTGTTGACAGGCACTGGGGGTACAGGTGGAGAGATCCTTTCTGCATAATTCCTAGTTTCTGATCTGCGTTCACAGCTAGAGCATTTGTATGACTAGTCCAGTTCAGTTTCTGTTCTATGACAACACCAGAATGTTGTTAGCAAGGGATTCAGAGATGGTGATGCCACTAAATGTTAAGGGAAGGTAGGTGGATCTCTCTTGTAGGAGATGTCATCGAAAATGGTGTGGTTACTTGCCACTTATCAGCCCAAGCGTGGAATTTGCCCAGGTCTTTCTGATTATGGAGACAGATTGCTTCAGCATTTAAGGAGTTGTGAATGGTGCTGAATAATTATACAATCATTAGTAAACATCCCCACTTCTCATCTTATGATAGAGGGAAGGTCATTAATGAAGTAGCTGAAGAGGATTGGGCCTAGGACACTACCTCAAGAAACTCCTGCAGTGATGCCCTGGGACCGAGATGGCTAATCTCCAACAACTGAAATCATCTTTGTGCTAGGCATAAAGTCCACACAGTAAAGAGTTTTGGCCCAATTCCCATTTACTCCAATCTTGCTAGGGCTCCTTGAAGCAATACTCAGTCAAATGCTGCCTTGATGTCAAGAGCAGTCACATTTCTTCACCTCTTGAGTTCAGCTTTTTCGTCCATGTTTGGACCAAAGTTGTAATGACACTTGGAATTGGGTGGTCCTGGAAGAACCCAAACCCTACGCTCGGTTCGCAATAAACAACTGCACCTCCCAGTCGCGAACCATTTCAACTCCCCCTCCCATTCCTCAGACGACATGTCCATCCTGGGCCTCCTGCAGTGCCACAACGATGCCACCCGAAGGTTGCAGGAACAGCAACTCATATTCCGCTTGGGAACCCTGCAGCCCAATGGTATCAATGTGGATTTCATAAGCTTCAAAATCTCCCCTCCCCCTACCGCATCCCAAAACCAGTCCAGCTCGTCCCCGCCTCCCTAACCTGTTCTTCCTCCCACCTATCCCCTCCTCCCACCTCAACCCACCTCCCATCTCCTACCGACTAACCTCATTCCGCCCCCTTGACCTGTCCATCCTCCCTGGACTGACCTATCCCCTCCCTAACTCCCCACCTACACTCACCTTTACTGGCTCCATCCCCGCCTCTTTGACCTGTTTGTTTCCTCTCCACCTATCCTCTCCTCTATCCATCTTCTATCCGCCTCCCACTCTCTCCCTATTTATTTCAGAACCCCCTTCCCCTCCCCCTTTTCTGATGAAGGGTCTAGGCCCGAAACGTCAGCCTTTCTGCTCCTATGATGCTGCTTAGCCTGCTGTGTTCATCCAGCCCTGCACCTTGTTGTCTCTGAGTGGTCAGTGAGCTGGTTATTGCTGAGTGATGAAGAGGAATATAAGAAAAAAAGAGTTGTTATACTTAAAAATGAATATTTCACCCAGGCTAAATGGGATGCCAAGTACATTATGGATGAAAATGATGGAGGCACTTGCTATAACCTTCCAATCTACCAATAGCAATATGGACCAAACGGCATTAAAGGACTGGAAAATTTCAAATGTTACATCCTTATGAAAAATAAAAGTGTGAAAAGTAAAGAAAGGTCAGTCAGTTTGACCATGGTGGTGGGAAAGTTCTTAGAAATGATAAATCTGGGATCAAATTAACAGTCATTTACATAAGAACATAAGAGCTAGGAGCAGGAGTAGGCCGCCCGGCCCTTCGAGCCTGCTCCGCCATTCAATAAGATCATGGCTGATCTTTTTGTGGACTCAGATCCACTTACCGGCGTTCTCACCGTATCCCTTAATTCCTTTATTGTTCAAAAAAATCTACCTTATCTTTAAAAACGTTTACTGAAGTAGCGTCAACTACTTCACTGGGCAAGGAATCCCATAGATTAACAACCCTCTGGGTGAAGAAGTTCCTTCTCAATTCAGTCCTAAATCTGCTCCCTCTCATCTTGAGGCTATGCCCTCTTGTCCTAGTTTCACCTGCCAGTGGAAACATCCTCTCTACTTCTATCTTATCTATTCCCTTCATAATTTTATATGTTTCTATAAGATCCCCCCTCAATCTTCTGAATTCCAATGAATATAATCCCAATCTACTCAGTCTCTCCTCATAAGCCAACCCCCTCAACTCCAGAATCAACCTAGTGAACCTCCTTTTCACTCCCTCCAGTGCCAGTACATCCTTTCTCAAGTAAGGAGACCAAAACTGCACACAGTACTCCAGGTGTGGCCTCACCAGCACCTTGTACAGCTGCAACATAACCTCTCTGCTTTTAATCTCAATCCCTTTAGCAATGAAGGACAAAATTCCATTTGCCTTCCTAATTACTTGTTGTACCTGCAAACCTACCTTCTGTGATTCATGCACAAGGACACCCAGGTCCCTCTGCACAGCAGCATACTGCAACTTTTTACCATTCAAGTAATAATCCTTTTACTATTACTCCTACCAAAATGTATGGCTTCACATTTATTTACATTGTATTCCATCTGCCAGACCTTTGCCCACTCACTCAATGTATCTATGTTCCTCTGCACAGTTTCACAGTCCTCTGCACAGTTTGCTCTGCCATTCATCTTAGTGTCATCTGCAAACTTTGACACCCTACACGTGGTCCCCAACTCCAAATCATCTATATATTTGGAGAAGTTGGATTAATTAAGCAAAGCCAATATGTCTAGGTACACAGCATTTCAGGTTTAACTAAGTTGACTGAGTGTTATGATGAGATAAAGAAGAGGGTTGATGAGAGCTGATGAATTTAAAACTTGCAGTTGACACAATATTGGAACGTATTGTGACCGGTGAGAAGGATAGTGATAGACTTTAAAGGGACATAGACATGATGGTGGAATGGGCAGATATGTGGCTGATGAAATTTAATGTGGAGAAGTGCAAAGTGATTGTTTTTGGTAAGAAGAAATAATATAATAACAAGAAGGGGCAGCACAGTGGCTCAGTGGTTAGCACTGCTCCCTCACAGAACCAGGGACTCAACTTCAACTCTACCTTCAGATGACTGTCTGTGTCAGTTTCCTCGCACAATCCAATGATGTGCAGGTTAGGTGGCTAGCCATGGGATAAGTTGGGTTACAGGGATAGGGGAGGGGTGAGAGTCTGTGTGGGATGGTCTTCAGAGGGTCAGTGTGGACTCGATGGGTCAAATGTCCTGCTTCCACACTGTCGGGATTCTATGATAAAGGGTGCTATTCTAAAAGAGATCAGGAACAGACAGATGTATGTAGGTATGTGTGACCAAGACACTGAATGTGGCAAGGCAGATTGAGGAAGCTGTTAAAAAGGTATAGGGATTCCTGGACTTTATAAATAAAGGCACCAAGTACAAAGGCTATGATGTCATGATGATTGGCAAAGTAAATAGCAACAGGAGAGAAAAACATTTTTCATATAACAAGTTGTTAAGTTCTGAAATAGACTGCCTGAAAGCTTTTTGGAGGCAGGTTTAACTGTTATTCAATTCATTGTTGAAAGCCAATCTCAAGTGGAAAGAATTGTGGCTATAGTTATTTAACAATTCAATGGGACTAGTTAAATTGCTCTACCAGCAAGCTGGCATACACATGATGGATTGAGTGGCCTTCCTGTGTGCTACTAAAATTTCATGATGACTCTAAGGCCCAGATTTCCTATGGAGAATCTGCAGAATCCCTAGTATTACAGACTCAAAAGCAATTGCTCAAGAAATTTAAAGTTCCTCTGGGCTACTCCTGTACACATGGAACCCTCTGAAAGTCTCCACTTAAGTCAGAGAACACAAAACACTCTGAAGACATTAAGCAAGTAATTACTCAGGAAATGTTAGACTATTAAATACAATGTGCTGGATTTTGTGAGGAGCGGCAATATATGCTCCTTCCTTTTTATGATAGGAGAGAGACCCATGTTTCTGAAAGGAGACTCCAGAGGTGTAGTTCCATTCTGACAGTTCTTTCATTGCTTAGACCTATCAGAGGAAGGCAAATCATGTACCCTTTTCACAGCAGTCAGCCACTGGTTTCTGAAATGTAAAGATCCTGACATCCGCAGTGACAGCTCCTGTCAAACAATAAGTAGATAAAGTGGTGAGAGTTAGGGTACTGAGAGGTGAGGATGCCAGTTCACTCATGTGCCAGGGTACGCAAGGTGCCAGCTAGGTAGAAGGCCAGGTGGGTAGGATGTTGTGGGTAGAATAGGGGTGCCCATGAGCAGCATGCTAGGGGACTCAGGTAATTGACACAATGTTTTGGGTAGGTAGGAGAAATCAGAACAGACAGGTTGGGAAGGTGGTAAGGGGAGGGGTGAGGTGTGGGAGAGGGGGCAGGGGAGTGGAGCCTCTATCAGGTCCAGAGGCAGGGGAGGTGTCAGGGTCAGAGATAGACTGGATCCGGAGTGGAAGAAGTGGGGAATTGAATCCAGATCAGGGAGGGTGGAGAGGGTTGTCTCCTGGGGGTGGAGAGGGGTCAGCTTCTGGCGGGAGGGGTGAAGAGGGTTAGATCTGGGTCTGGGAGATACATATGGTCTTGGGGAGGTGTGGTTGTGGGTCTGTTAGGGAAGTTGGAGTCAGTTTAACAGTGACTCAGGAATTCCATTTTTTTTTTAATCAACCTGATTGAATGTGTTATGCACACTTCTGGAGGAGGTGGGACATGAACCCGGACTTCTTAGACAGAGGTAGGTATACTACCACTGCACCATAAGACACCACTTTTAAAGCAAATGTGGTGATATCAGTCTATTTACATATGATTTCAAATTTTCTACAACATGTCCCAGTTTATTTAAAAGGAGATAGCCAAGTGTGAGATGAGAGCTCCGGATCTCCAGTTTCCTCATAGGTCCTTTAACCTTCTAAACCATGACTCCTTCCAATAATTCAGGAGGCACGTTACATATTCAATAGTCTACCTTTTCCTGAGTACATTTACTTAATTTTGTTGGAATCTTCCACATTCTCTTACGTAAGTAGATACTTTTGAGTCTTCCAGACATTCGGGAACTGGCCAGCAGAATCTTCAACTTCCCAGGCAATTCCTTCAGAGGCTGCTATAATGGGAAGTCCACAGAATTTTTCCAACTCTCTTCTTCTCTCTCCTTCTTTAAGATGCTTTTTAAACGTTACCTCTTTAAGCCAAACTTCATGTCACAGGTCCTCTTGTCTTCTTATGTCATTCAGGGATAAATCTTGTTAAATAATGCTCCTGTCAAACACCTTGGGTTATTTAAATTTATTCATGGGGTGTGGGCATCACTGGCTGGACTAGCATTTATTGCCCATCCCTAATTGCCCATGGGCAGTTAAGAGTCAGTCACATTGCTGAGAGTCTGGAACCACATGTATACTAAAGCACGTAAGGATAGCAGTTTCCTTCCTTAAAGGACATTGGCGAACCAGGTGAGTCTCTCTGACAATTGGCAACAGTTTAATGATTGTCAATGGACTCTTAATTCTAGATTTTACTACATTAACAGTGCTATATAACAAGTATGTCATTGTTTTTAGGAGGTAATCAAACAGTTCCTGTAACATATACAGGAAAAAATGAAAAATATAGGTAAACATTACCTTGTTGCTTTTGCATGTTGGTAAAATCCTCAAATGTGAGGGTCCGAACAGGAGGTCTCCAGAAGGCATATGTCTCCATGATGGCCTCTAAACCAGTTCTGATCAAAAGAATGCAAAGAGGAAATATTACTGTGTATAGCTTCAACACACACATTAATCTCCCCATTATCCTGTTTCCAGCTGGTGTATTTTCTTCTCACACTGTCCCAGTCAGATTTATGCTCCAAAATTTTCCAGAAAGCTATTCTTAACCCCTTAACCAGCTTGTTTTATGGGTTTGAAATCTTTATTTTGAGGCATGTCTCTTTTACATAGCCTATAAAAAGATGATGTTTAATTTTGCAATTGTTGCCTTACAAAACTCTTGCATTATTATTGGTCTTCCACAATTCCTATATACATGTGTCAAGTATACTCCCTTCTTTCCCAAAATAATTTCTCAAAATAACATGGCTTATGGGCAAGGTATTTTATGGTGAATACTCTAAAGGACAAGAACTGGGGAGTAGATGGGATATTGGTTTAACATTTCCAGGTCATTAAGTACCGACAGATGATGGATGTTATTTTCCACACATTTACTGTCAATTTGTTATTTTTGCCCTCTGATTATTTTTATATAACTCTAGTCCTAGAAAAGAAAATAGTAGAAAGTTTCTATTAAAACCGTGTTATGTACATGGCATAAATTACATACAAAGAAGAAATTGTAATGAGTTTCGTGAAGGAATTTGGAAGGTTTCTATCAGGATTCAGAATTAATGGAAAGGCATTAAGGAATTAATAAAGTGGAGTGAAGTATGGATGGGCTAAGTATCTTCTCCTGTCAGAATTAGTTTTCTATGCATCTTTCCTAAATGAGTAGTTATTACTTATAGAAAACTGTAGCCCAAGACGACAGGTATGGCTTTGAATTTCATTTCTTCTGACAATTGGTTTCCTCTGGATGCTCTGGTTTTCTCCCACAGTCCAAAGATGTGCAAGTTAGGTGGATTGGCCATGCTAAATTGCCCATAGTGTCCAGAGATTTGCAGGCTAGGTGGGTTAGCCGTGGGAAATGCATGGGGATGGATGCGGATGGAATGCTCTTCAGAGGGTTGGTGTGAACTCAATGGGCCGAATGGCCTGCTTTCAGATTGTAGGAATCCTACTCTATTTTAAAAAGGTGACTGAGTGAATTGGCAACTGAAAGAAAAAGGACAGTGATGAAAAGAGAGAAGGTAGAATGATGGACAAGTAAATGATTGAGAAAAAGTTGTAAAAATGGACAGAGAATATTCTACAGAAATGGAAAGGTTTAAGAGATAATAAAGCAGAATACCAAGGTATGAGTACAGATGAAAAAGACAGCAGAACAAGCCCAATAGTGGAGAGAGATATGAAGGAGGATGTATAGGTGAGGAGAGAACACTTCAGCACAAAATAAATTAGGTGATGAGCGAAATGATTTGACAATAGATGTTTAACTGAGGCTGAAAGAGCATCTAGAGAATAAAGTTATTTGAAAGGCTTTACTTTGCAATGCTAATTTGATCAATTTAATATTGAGGGATTGGGATGATGGTTAGTGGGAAACTGCGTGGTTATACATAGAAACACTGAAAATAGGAGCAGGAGTAGGCTACTCCACCAATTGAATCTATTCAGTCATTCAACATAATCATGGCTGATCCTCTCCTTCTCACCATCATACTCCCACTGTGTCCCAATACAATTGACACCTTCAGCCTGTAGAAATATATCTATTTCTTTCTTAAATATAGTTAATGACCTGGCCTTGACACATTTTTGACAGAGAATTCCAGAGAATTTTGAGGTAGGGGTTCAATACTGAATGAAGAAATTTCTCCTTATCTTAGTCTGAAATAATCTACCACATATCCTGAGACTGTGATGCAGCCAGGGGAAGCATCGTCCCTGTTTCCTATTTGTTCAGCCCTGTCAGGATTTAATCACAAGTGCAGGTAGTTGGTGTATGGTATAAGGAAACTTGACACTAGCAGAAAAATTGTCATCCTCAGTCACATCTATTGTACCTCAACCACACACACAAAACCAACTAGGACATGTTATGCTTGTAACTTTTTCTGAGGTGATGTATCAAGCTGTAAGCACATATTCAAAAGAAGTTTCTATGGAGATGTACTGGCACAAACACAAAAACACAAGAAATAATAGAAAATAATAAACCCTAAAGTAGTTTTACATATGCCCTCATCTTTTAGCTTGACTGTTATTTACTTTCATGTCACTCTAGTACTGCAGTACACTCAAATATTCTTGGTTCTTTCTTCCAATCCTTTACTTTGTCCTTCTTCCCCAACCCCATCCCCACATCCACCCCAACCCCCAACCACACACACATACTTTTCACTTGATTTTTACCTCAAATATTGAATGGTGTGTGTTAGTGAAAGACATATCATCACATTTCCAAATGGAGGCTGTGTATTTTTCTTGTGTATAGTTGAAAATGTTAACTGCTATATCATTGTGTTGCAATAGTAGTAAATATGGAGCATCAAAAGTTACCTTCCATCATCAGATTATTATTGCTGAGACTAAAATAGTTTTAAAGGAAAGGACAAATACTGATCTAAAATGGCTGACGTGATCACTTGATCATAGATTGAGGCAAGTCCAGGAGACTCAGGCAGAATAATAAAATCATCTGCACTAAAATTATGATTGTATCTGTTGAAAAAAGCAGGCAATTAACTTTGCATGAAGAACTTTGTATCTTCTGTCTTAATTCACATTTGTTTATAACTTCATATACTGTGAGATAAAAGTCTCACCTGCCAGTTAACCAGTTTGGAAGGACAATAGAGCCAGATTTGGGAATTAACAAATGAACCAAATCTTAGTAGCTGTTTTTTTGAGTAACGATATAGAGAAAAATGAATATTATTGGCAACAACAAGGATTAGAAATGTCTTTCTCTCTCTATTTCCTTGTTAGCATTTTAGAAGATAAACATCTTGAAAATCGGGGAAAACAACCACTCACTAAGACCTCAAGGATATCTACAACCTTTGCTACATGTTAGAATACCAGCCAACACTTAATCAGCTGTAGCCTCAAAATGAAAACATATAACAAAGGACTCTAAGGACCTTTAAACTGTAAGGCTCTTATTCTTTCCCTTTTAAACTTAATACCTGTGTTTGTGTGAGTACTTGATAGAGTTTTGATTATATTTTCTCAGGGATAGCATTTAAGGAAGCATAGTGATTGGTTTTATTTTGATCTCATTAACTGTACTTTTAATTGATGTACAAGATAGATGCAAAGAACTGTCCGAAAGGAGGTTAACACAAAAGGGCTGAATCGCCCTTCCTCGCCTGCTTGTAATAGTTGTTTATAGCATTGAATTTCCACAAAAGAAGTTGCTTCAAGCTTTAAATCCCAACCATATAGAAAATTGTTGCATTCATTATCCCTGTAATTTTACCAAATCTATCTTTAATCAAACTCCATCCAATTCATTTCTTTCACCAGGTCAGTCTCAGAAGGCTTCCAATTTTCCTTCACCGTTCCACACACTTGCTAAGTCTTCATTCAGCAGGTAGTTCTACTCCCATTACCATCTATCCAACTGAAGCTCTGTCCAATTAGAGAAGCCCTCCATCACTGTTTTCCTGTTACGCGTGTGTGCTGTAATTCAAACACCTCAGGCCATATGGAATTGTAGTTGGGCTTGCTAATTGTACAGTTGTTCTACACTCCACATATCCTGGTGCCTTGCTTAGTTTTACATGTTTATTCTGCAGATTTAATCCCAACAATTAATTTATACTTACTCAAGAATTTAAATATAATTGGTTTCCATGGGCCAGAAGGTTTTCAAAGAGACATTGCATGACAGAAATCAAAACTTTTGACTTCATTAACTTATAAACTTCATGAAACAGAATACCAAATGTATACTTTTTTTTATATTTTGATGTTGCATTGTATAAGAGAAATTACAAGGGTTTTACTGCAGTTGAATGAATATTTGTTGATGATGAATAACAGTTGCAGCTCAGCATCATTATGCAATATAGTAGAAATGGAAGTCATTGGTGCAGTAAAAGATTGTGAAACATGGCAGGGGTTACAAATGCTGGACTTTACAGAATAGCTGTGTGTTAAAGGGTCTCCTTTAAATTAAAGTGAAGTAGAATTTGTATAGGGGGAGTGGTGAGGTCATATTAAATGTTTCTACCCAGAGACAGACCCAAATGATGTGGCTACTACTGTGGAAGGAACTCCACATGAACCCGATTGAAATATCAAGATATAGTTTCCATACATATTCACCCTGGCTCTCAGTAAAGGATCAATTGCTTTGGAGACACTGGGAGTGCGAGAAATTATTGTTGTGTGGAAGGACAGAGCAGTCACTGCTGTGATGAGTAGAAAAAGACAATTTTGTAGAATACTAGAGTTAGCTTTCTGTTCTAAAAGGCAACAAAACTGACGAAAACTTTGGAACATAAAGGAACATAGAGTCATTGTGGTGAGAGTTGGTCAAGAAAAAATTATGCTGAGCTGAATAATTTTTGAAGTACATTAATCTAAGGAATATTCCAATTTGTTAATGTCGAAGTACCTCCTTTTGTTAAGTTTAGGGTATTAGTTGTCTGTTAAGCGATGTTTGATATTACGTTGATTAGTATCAGTAATTTTCATTGGCTATTGGGAAATTGATATTTCCAAAAGCAGAGCAATCTCTACAAGGATTGCAGAACCTTATACACAATTTTCTCAGTTTTGAATTGGCATGCAAGGTATTTCAACAGGAATTGCAATTTCACCATAGTTAAAGGTATGGAAGAAAGAAACAAAGGTCTAAGCTTTTAGCTGATCCATGGTTTGCTTTGGAATTCCAGTGCAAATTACATTGAGGATTATTTTTAACATTGGCGTAAGAAGATCTATCACAATGACAGTTCCTCTAGCCGCTATCCCCAACATCCCTAATCAAATTGGCCATGCAACTTTCAGGAAGGCTCTTAACGTTAATTTTTCTATAAGTGAGCGCCTTTGTGCCAATGATGTGCTAAGGTTCTTAAGGTATTTAGACTCTGATTATAATTTATTTATGTTACAGAACTTGAATATTGCTGAGAAAAAAAAAGACTGTCAAATCTTTTCATCTTATTGTCATGACGATAGTTTATAATGTTATTCTTGCATCTATGAAATTAAAAATCAGTATAAACTGTTTTTCTGTTTGAATTTTGGTACTGTTGCATCTGTCCTGATGAGTGCAAGATGATACGCTTTGACATCATGTCTTTTCTTTCAGCAGTAATCTGACCAGTGAACATCAGTCAAATGAAACTATAAATGAGTATCACTGAAAAAAAAGGCACATTTTGCCGAAGCTTTTTGTCTGGCATTCACAAGACAATTTACAAGCAGTACTAAATTAAAGGGAAACAACATTTATACTCTATGAGAAGAGAGTGCTGATTGATTGGTCAGTGGACTCTGTTTGGTAGAGGCATTGCCATGGAGAATACACTAGTTAATAATGATGGTCAGTTCTTTAAGAGATAGTAAGAACTGCAGATGCTAGAGTCAGAGATAACACAGTGTGGAGCTGGAGGAACACAGCAGGCCAGGCAGCATCAGAGGAGCAGGAAAGCTGACGTTTCAGGTCAGGACCCTTCTTTAGAAAT
>NC_063342.1:34886591-34916908 GCF_021869965.1 Rhincodon typus
CGAGAAATAAAGGATGGCTGTCACCTATTTTGTTCAGTTGAAACAGCTGGAGTGTGTGTGTGAAGTAGGGCACACCAAAGCCATCCTGCAGGATAATGATTACACTGATCATGTAACTTCTTGCTGTATTCATGCGAACTGATGAATATGCCAACCTTTTTGGCCCTGAAAAGTGGCCTAACTCTAACCCTAAACTCATATTATACTGTAAGTGTCAGGTATCTCGAACATTTGAGCAACAGGTAAAGCTAGCTGTTACATGCTGCTACTATGCAGTAGCTACATGAATGGTGTTTGCCACTAATGGGATTCTGCTATCAAGCAAAGACACCATTTTGCATGTCACACAAATGAGTAATGCGGTACATGAATTCAGTGCCTGTGTTATGCCAGATATGTTGGCCATGCATGCCAATGACTGGATTGTATCAAAAGCATATCCCCCTGGCTGTTCATGCAAGTCATGTACAGACTGTGCTCAGCCAGCCTGCACTTGCAAACCTCAACACCGTAGATCACATTAGTTTTGATTCTGCAATCAGACATAATTCTGAGCAAGCAAACAAACAATTATTCTGCCACCAATCTAGGATTGGCCAGTTAGGATTGTAGAGTGGCACTTGCGTGTTCTGGAAGCTTCATATATTAATACACAAGGTTCTGTTCTTTACAGACAGAAAGAACATGTATGCACAGACTGCAACTGTTTCAACTGAACAAAATAGGTTTCTGACATTCTGTGGTTCATTTCTCAGGGCAATACCTTGACCAATAAGAGTCAACATGGCCAGTTTAAAATTTAAACAAATCTTTTTACAGTTCACTGTCAATCATCACTAACTGGTGCACTATCCATGGCAACTTCTCTACCAAACAGAGTCCACTTTGGTATTCCTTGCAAATTGTCCTCATGTTAGCAAGATGAAAGATTCAACAAAATGTATTTTATATCAGAGATACTCAAGTTCTGTATGATCAAATGACTATTTGTAAGCTATAAATGGTTCAGTGCAGTTTTTCTTCAAATTTTTCATTATTTAAAATTAGGTAACCACCAGGTTATAGATTAGACACTTATAAAAAATGTTTTTAATGCTGTGTCAAAAAAAAAAAACAGTTACCATGGTAGAACTGCACAGGTTGCCACTCAAATACAACCAGGACTTATTTTTTCCCCCCATTAAAGCAAAAAAAAAAGCAATTATGTTCTATTAAGCTTCCCATGTGTAGCTGAAATAAAATAATTACTTCTACTGTTTCATTAAGTATTTATTTAAAAAACTAATATTTCTAAGAATAATACATTTTAACAATGTAACGATACAAATTAGATCATGCAAGGTTGTTACATTGCAATTATGCAAATAAATTTGTGTAGACACTTAAACCATAACTTCACTTCAGAAAACCAGCTCAATTTGGTTGTGCATTTTACCTCTGGATTGCCAGCTGTGTGCAAAGCAGAAACTTTACCCTTTTTTTATCCCAAATCTTCCAGAAATCCCAGAGTCTTCAAATTTGTCACAATTCCATTTGCCAACTTCTTATTTACTTACAAAATGTTGTAGACTGAGTTAAACACTGCAACAAATTCCAAACAGTTACTAGATTGAATTGACGTTTTGATTAATTTCCATGTTAAGTATTCAATTCTAAGCCTGCATGATATCACAGCGTTTGTGAATAATCTTCATTACATCGTTGATGAGATTAGAATTTGTTTTAATCTGTTGTAGGGCTCTCATTTCGTAAACTTTGACCAATCAAACATTTGACTTTGCTTCTCTACTTTCTTTGTGTTTTATGTCTGTTGGAAATGGATGATTTCAATGGAAAACAATGTTTTTTTCTTGCACCACTGAGTTCATAGCCTTCTATTTTGATTCAAGATCTCATCCAGAGAGATAGAGACTTTTTAAATATGATGGAATTCCCAAACAGATGGCAATATAACCAATGTGTTTACATGGATTGCCTTTCTTCATTGCATGATGTGTAGCAATGAAAATTGACTCAACCCCATTTATGCATAACTATTGAATGAACATTGTTGTGAATTCATACATGTAAACATCTTTAATTAGGGAACTGGCCAGGCTTTCACTTCGAGGGGGTGCACAGTGTTTCCATTCCTCCCTTGCCTTGGTTAACGATACTTGAGTGGATCTCAGGAGTCCAGTTGATTACAGATTCAACAATAACTATTCTGTCACTACAAGGTTACATGAAAATATCACCAAAATGCTGAAGACAACGCTTCACAGTCATTGATAAATCTGTTAAAGTGTCACCGCACAGTTCTGAGTGAGTCTCCAGAACTGGTTCCATCTGCCACATATTGCTCTAAAAATTGACAAGGGGTAGGGAGTGTCACAGAAAACAACAACTGCTGCTGGAACAGGGAGAATCCCATAACATCAGCCAAAAATATTGACAATACTCTCCCGGGTTGACTCCTTTTAACATGCGCAACAATATTTGTTCTATTTGTGATCACCCTGTGCTGACAATCATTGGATAAAACAGGAGCAAGTTGCTCACGGAGTGTTTCAGAAGCAGAGAATTTCCACGTCAAAGTATAAACTGACAGTCATTAGTGGGACACCACTGTGAGTAAACTCAAGTTCAACTGACGCCTTGACATGTAAAAATCTCCTCTCACCCATCCACTGACACAACAATAAAAGCAGAAGATCGACCTCACTACAAGTGTAGATGATCTTAGTTGAACATCCATAAACAGAAATCTTACAATGGAAAGCAAAAAGGGCTTTCGAGATGTTTCATCATTAAGCCCTTGAAAACCAAAATTACAAATATGATGTGACAGATTACATTCACCAAATTCGGTGAATGGAAAATCATAGAATCATACAGAACAGAAGAGGTCCTTCAGCCTATCAAGTCTGCACTGACGAAACTATTCTAAATCTACCCCAGGCCCACTTTCCAGCGCTTGGCCCATAGTTCTGAGGTGCTCATATAAGTACTATTTTAAAAGTTGTGAGGTTTCCTATCTCAATGGTCTCTCCCGAGCAGTGCATTCCAGATTCCCACTGCCCACTGGGTGAAAAAAATTCCTCCTCTGATCCCCTCTAAATCTCTTGCACTTCACCTTAAAATTAGGCCCCCTCATCATTGATCCTTCAAATAAGGGGAATTGCTGCTTCCTATCCATCCTGTCCACGCCCCTCATAATGTAATAGACCTCAATCAAGTCACCTTTCAGTGTTTACTGCTCGAAAGAAAACAACCCAAACTTATCCAGCATTTCTTCAAAATACTTGATTAAAATTTGTAATATGAAATCACTAAAACATTTTTCCTGAAGAAGAGCACCTACATTTACAACACCAAATAAAGGACGATTGTACCTGCCTTGGATTGGGTGCTTAACACGGGTCAAAATGACTGACACTATGGAGAACTGTTCAAGGTTGCAACTGTTCCATCTAAAATCAATGCCAGAGAAGTGAGTGAGTTCCAGCCTTCAGGTTCAAGCAGACATGTATCACTACTCCATACTGGATTAAACAGAGGGGAGGGGAGATCTGGTTAGGGATTGAGACAAGAGGAGGAATAGAAATTGGTGAACATTATACTTGATTTCTGTGTGCAAAACCAGAATGAGTCTAATTATTTTTGCATGACACTTTCTTGCAAAGTGTCAACTGAAGCTCAATATAAAGGACTTATGTAGCATGCAATAATGTCTTCATTTTGTAACTATTTTGCTGCTTCTGCGTTCGTTTTTTTTAAAAATAAAGAAAATCTGGTTAGTGTAAATCATTTAGTCTGTTGCATGAGAACAACAAAAGATTTCTTCAATATTGGCACTTTAATTGATTCCACATGCATCCTGTAATATGTATTAGGGCAATATCTCTTTCCTTTTCTATACTTAAATATTTTGGACCTGAGAAGGGCTACAACATTTATTAAGTGTTTCTCAATGTCATTCATTCTATCTCTTGACATTTTCATGTTTGGTTTGCTTTCTCCATGTGGAATGATATTTCTGCCTGTGTTCAAACAGCCAAGTTAGGAATGATACAAATGAGCTGGGTGCTTGGGAGACACCCAGTATAAATCTGTATCCATGTGGGCAGGAAGATTCTGATTAATTTTACAGGGTTCTATGATTCAACCATTTCAACTCAGATTTTCTAGTTGCAATGATCCAAATTAATAAAAAATCCAAAACCTTCATTTCACATATGTCTTCCTTTTTACTCCAAGATTCTCAAAGTTTACTTAGTGCACAAAATGGATCATAAGAAAAGTGAATAAATACCTCCATGTTTTGAAAATTTTGGCCTGTAAAATTTAAATATGTACCACCTCTATTTCCTCTGTGCTGTTGCGAGTTAAGGAAAGGGTCAGTACACATGTGTACTCTTATACCACCGATTTCAGCAAACATCACTGTACTGAGATCATTAGCACAGGGATTGAGAGCTAGCACTAGAAGTATGCAGACCAGGCTGAATGTGATGGTAGTCAGTATTTAAGCCCGAGTTGGTTCAACTTCAATGCTTTCACTAATGCACAATCTTAAACTCATTACATCACTAGTGCTACTCAAAGACATCATCAATTACCTTCAGGTTGCTTGCTAATTGATTTCTCTTGCTGGTTGCATAGTTAACAGAAGTGGTTAGTACCTTGTCCTATTAATTAAGGTTAGTGGAGTTACATGGAATATCGTGGCACATGGTGAATGCTTTGGATCTCACATCGAGGCCTCTATTCATACCACTTGCTCCCAGATGTGGTTGCCAAAGCATCAATCCCCCTTGGTCTGCAACAAAACAGAAGAGGACACAACATTTAGGAGGGGAGGAGCAGAGGAGAGAGAGAAGGGCCCTCACCGGCAGGCCATACCCATCCAGGATCTTGAGAGAGCAGAGACAACAAGGTGCAGGGCTGGATGAACACAGCAGGCCAAGCAGCATCATAGGAGCAGAGAGGCTGATGTTTCGGGCCTAGACCCTTCATCAGAAAAGGGGGAGGGGAAGGGGATTCTGAAATAAATAGGGAGAGAGTGGGAGGCAGATAGAAGATGGATAGAGGAGAGGAAACAAACAGGTCGAAGAGGCAGGGATGGAGCCAGTAAAGGTGAGTGTAGGTGGGGAGTTAGGAAGGGGATAGGTCAGTCCAGGGAGGACGGACAGGTCAAGGGGGCAGGATGAGGTTGGTCGGTAGGAGATGGAGGTGCGGCTTGAGGTGGGAGGAAGAACAGGTTAGGGAGGCGGGGACAAGCTGGACTGGTTTTGGGATGCGGTAGGGGGAGGGGAGATTTTGAAACTTGTGACATCCACATTGATACCATTGGGCTGCAGGGTTCCCAAGCAGAATATGAGTTGCTGTTCCTGCAACCTTCGGGTGGCATCGTTGTGGCACTGCAGGAGGCCCAGGATGGACATGTCGTCTGAGGAATGGGAGGGGGAGTTGAAATGGTTCACGACTGGCAGGTGCAGTTGTTTATTGCGAACCGAGCATTTCTCTTCCCACACAAGCTAGAGCAGTCAAATAGGGAACTACTCCATGAAATATGCCACATCCATATTAGCATGTAAAATGAAAGTACATGGAAGTGGGGGACATGGACAGGGAACAAAGAGCAGAATAAATGTGTCATTTTCCAATAGCAGGCAATGACTAGTGGGATACCACAAGAATCAGTGTTTAGACCCCAGCAATTAACAGTGCATGTTACTGATTTAGATCAGGGAACTAAATGTAATATCTTCAAATTTGCAGACGAGGCAAAGCTGGGTGGGACAGTGTACTGTGGAGAGGATGCAGAGATGCTTCAGTGTGAATTGGACAAGTTCATGGCGGATGAAGTATAATGTAGATAAATGTGAGATTATGCATGTTCGTTGCACAAACAGAAAGGCAGATTATTATCTGAATGCCAACAAATTGCGAAAGGGGGAGGTGCAACGAGACAAGGGTGTCCTTGAAAACTAATTATTGAAAGCACGCATGCAGGTACAGCAGGCACTGAAGAAGGCGAATGGTATGTTGGCCTTCACATAAAAGAGGTTGAGTACAAGAATAGAGGTGTCTTGTTGCAACTGTACAGGGCCTTGGGGAGACCACACCTACAGTACTGTGTGTGGTTCTGGTCTCTTTATCTGATGAAGGATCTTCTGACTGCGCAGGGAGCACAACAAAAGTTTTCAGGGCTGATTCTCGGGATAGCAGCACTGAATTATCAAGAGAGCCTGGATCCATTTGGACTATATTCACTGGAGTTTAGGAGAATAAGGTGGGATCTCAGAGAAACCTACCAAGTTCTAACAGGACTAGACAGGGTAAACACAGGAAGGATGTTCCCATTAACTGGGGAGTCCAGGGGTCACAGTCTAAGAATACGTCTAGGCCATTTAGGACTGAGATGAAGGGAAATCTCTTCACCCAGAGAGTGGGGAGCCTGTGGAATTCTCCAATACAGAAAGCTGTTGAGACCAAAACATTGAATGATTTCAAGAAGGAGTTCAATGTAGTTCCTAGGACTGAAGGAAATAAAGGGTGTGGGGAGAAAGCAGGAACAGGGCACTGAGTTATATGATTAGCCATGATCATATTGTACAGCAGGGCAGGCTTGAAGGGCCAAATGGTCTCTGCTTGCTCTTATGCTCTATGTTTCTATGATCTGTATCCTCAGAGCAGGATGGAGAATGGCATTCCCAATGGCTCAGAATGGCACTGCGGCCATTGACTTTCACAGCTGGCTTCTTCCAGGTTGCAGAAAGGAACATCTTCTACACCTCACTGTTTGCTGAAGTATGAAGGGAGGTGCTTGCCATAGTCCCTGCAAAGAGGGGGATATATATTACATTCTCTCTTTCTGGTGCAAGCAGGAGGAATGAGCACATGCTTTTGGCAGATGAACATGCCACCCCATGGTGTCAGGTGCCACTGACCGCATACATGTAGTTTTTGAGAGTGCTGCATCCAAACTGAAAGATGAATTGCAATGTCAAAGGGACCCATTCCCTTAATAACCGGGTGATGTAAGACCATATTCAATGTAACGTGGCCACAGTACTGTCATCTCTGTTCTGCACCAGACCACTGTACCACCAGCATTTGACCCACCTGAATAAATCAGAGGTTGACTGTTGGGCAACAGGACTATCCCACTAACACCCTGGCTCATGATGCTTCACGTCAGCATAAAAGTGACAAGGCTGAAGTATTTGTGCCCTAAGCAAAGGTGTTCCAGTACTACTGCAACACTGGCATCGACGCAAACTTGCAGATATTTGTCCAAGCACATGCTGTCCACACAAAGCAAGACAAATCAAATGCAGTCAAATACTAGCCCGACAGTCCACGCTCCATCATCAGCACAGCCAAGGAAGCTGTCAAGCAAGCAGCACTTACTCACCACTAAAGTGTTTACCAATGCTCAGTTTGGGTTCAGCCATGACTACATAGCTTCAGATTTCTGTACAGCCTTGGTCCAAACATAAACAAAAAAGCTGAATTATCAGGATGTGTGGAAAGGAAATGACCTTGACATCAAGGCAGCATTTGACCAAGCATGGCACCAACAAGCCCTAGTAAAATTGCAGCCTATCCACTGGCTGAATGCATACCTAGTGCAAAGGAAGACAATGGTGATTGCTGGATATCAATCATCTCCACTCCTCAGTTATACAGCTGTTTGTTTCCGGGTTCAGGCTGTGAGAAGGTCTGAAGCTGTGACATTCTGACGGTACCAGAAATGAGTGTAAGTGAGCAGCTTGTGGGTGATTAGATGCCACAGTTCCTTTTGTAAGTTTACATGTGCTGGGGCCATAATTGGATGTGTGAAAATATATCTACCAAATAATTTTGTTCTTAACTAGCAACAGACATTCCAAAAGAGAAAGAACTGGAACCAACCTCATTTTTTTGATCATGAACATTGAAGAATGGCAAAGACCAGGTAAAATAGATCAAAAACAAATAAGTCCTACAAGCTCAAAGTGATTCCATAAATTACAATACTGCCAGAAACATTTTAAATTATCACATAAAAGGAAACCAATAGATGGATCCAAACTAGTACAATCTGTTCTGCGTCGATTTCACTTTAACAATTTTATTCTGGTTTATGTCAATGGAGCTGCTCATCATAACACAATTTAGCTCAATGAACTTCATCAATACCATTGAACTCAGATGGAGCCAGTTCAGTTGTACCAGTTCCAAAACCAATTGAAAGTTCTCAAGTACCCAAATAAATTCTCTCATACTGAGCATTTAACATCCAATGGAATTTGTTCCCAACGATGGGTAACAGCTTTCAGACCAACACTTCAGTTCTCTGAATATAAAGTGAAAATATTGCTTCCTCTGTTACAAAACTACACAATAGCACAATTAATTCAAACTAAACAATTTACAAACAAACCTCAGGTGAGAAGAGGCAAGATACCTTTTTTAAAAAATATGATTTGGCAAGATTTAGAACATAACAAATTTTGAAAAGGATCTTCAAGCCAGTTGGTTGTAGAGTGGGTACCATTCCATATTTTTCAAAATTATTTACTTTTTACTTCATAAATCAAATAATTTATTTCAAAAATTTCATATATTTCTGTTTTGCCCTTTTATGTTTATATTTTTGCATAAATCTTCTTGATTTAGTTCAGTATGTGATGCTGTCTGATATTGCATTCAGTGAAATATGCAATTAACAGAGATTTTCCAAGGATTGAAGAAAATGAATGAGTCACTAGTGAACAAAACTGTGGTGTCACTATCTCAAAATTTAACCCAATAATGAAGTGTTGGCTGATAGCATTAACTCTGAATGATCAGGATATTGAATGCACAAATACATAAGACCCCAAAGCATAAAAAAATTGATTTATGTCCCAAGTCAAAAAATTGGAAAAGACTCCTGGAAATTTTCCACATTAATAATGAAGATATTGGATATTAGTTAAATATTTCAACTGCAGACTTGGCTAGAGGCAAGTTTTAATTAACAATATTTTTCTTCCTCTTATGAATTGGTAGCATTTCCTGTCATTGTTTTCATCATGTTGAATATCCACCTAATACTTTGTATCATTTTAATGATCAGTGACCTTTCTGCCATCATTAGATCAGGAGTGGGGGGTGTTCACTGCAATTGCACAACATTCAGCACTATGCATGACTCCTCAGATGTAGAAGCAATCTATTGCCAACTGCAGAAAGACTTGGATAATATCCAGAGATAGTAGGAACTGCAGACGCTGGAGAATCCGAGACAACAAGGTGCAGGGCTGGATGAACACAGCAGGCCAAGCAGCATCACTTGGATTGACAAGTGGCAAGTAACATTCACACAACATAATTGCCAAATAATGATCATTTTCAACAAAAGAAAATTCAACCACATCTCTTGACATTCAATTGCATTACTATCACTGAATCTCCCATTGTCAACATCCTAGGGGCTTCCATTGACCTGTAACTGAACTGGACTAAGCGCAGTGGCTACAATAGCAGGTCAGAGGTTAGGAATCTGGTAGCAAGTATCTCACCACCTGATTCCTCATAACCTGTCCATTATCTACGAAACATAAGTCAGGAGTGTGATGAAATGCTCTCTACTTGTTGGGATGTGTGCAGCTCAAACAATACTCAAAAAGCTTAAACCCAACTGGGACACAGCAGCCCACAGGATTGGTACCACATCCACAAAAATTCACACCTTCCAACATGGATGCAAAGTAACAGCAGTGTGTACCATCTACAAGATGCACTGCAGTAATTCACCAAGGCTCTTTACTGAGCACATTCCAAATTCATGACCACTACCATCTGGAAGGGCAAGAGCAGCAGATATATGGGAACACCACAACCTGCAAGTTCCTCTCAAAGTCACCCACTATCCTGACCTGGAAAAATAATGCAACTCCTTCACTGTCGCTGGGTCAAAATCCTAGTACGCCCTCCCTAACAGCATTGTGGGTGTACCCACACCACATTGACTATAACACTTCAAGGAAACAGCCTTAGTAAAGACAATTAGGGTTGGTTAATAAATTCTGGCCCAATCAACAAAGCCACATCCCATGACTGAATTAAGGTGAAATTCAGATTGAAGTGAACATTAGGGCAATTATGTTCACTCAATCAATCAATCTGGATCATAAATGTCTAAGAGTAGAAACATGTATTTTTGAAGACAAAGTGATACTCATGATCTCTCCTGTAACCCCCTAGCACCCTTCCCGTGCTGCCCCCCCCCGCCCCACCAATTCAACAGTGTCAACTAAATGCATTCATTTAGCCAAGATTTAATTTGAGAACCGGCTATTTTAAAATTTCTACCATTTTTAAGATACAGAATATGGTAACTTGCAATATGGCACAATATCTGGTATAGGCATCGATTGATCAGTACTAGATGAATACCTGCCTGTGTGTTGTAAAATATTCTGTACATATCAATACTAGGCTTTTAATGATATGAAATAGTTAAACTGTTTTCTCAGATGACTCTACAGTGCCAGAAATACAATTTGGCACATTTATTACTGGTTATTTCAAATAACTTTCAACACTAGAATCTATTCCTGCACAGTAGATTAGGAAAAGGTTTCTATCACAATTATTATGACAGAACAATATAAGCAAAATACTTCCATATTCAGAAAAATATTAAAAACTGCTGTATAATTTTCTTTTAACCACACCTGGACAGTCCCTAAATGCATGTATAGTGCTGTAGGACACCTGGTTCAACTCAGTTGTTAGCAACTAGCTATGGACAAGTACAAATCAAATAGTGCGTTCAATATGGTACTAATGCTAAAAGAAAATGGGGGTTACTTTTACTAGTCATACAAATTAGTTTTCTGCAGAGAACCACTGATTCATTTTGAAAGCTCAGTCTTTTTGGCTGTAAGATATAGAAACCTGTAACAAGGAAGCAGGCTTATCAAGATTCTGTTTTGAGATGGACTGGTTAAGATAGTTAGGATTAACTTTGAAATTGCATTTTTATTCCACTCTGCTTAAAGTTTTTAATTAAACATAAAAGGCTGATGAATAACAGCAAGTAAACGGATTAGAGGAGTTAATGAAGCCGAAGGTATGTAAGAGCAAAATAAATATGTACAAATGCACACAGTCCTGACGTTGTTATTAGTGCAGATCATTAACATAATTGCATGTAAAAAATCTGCCATGTGACTAGGCAGTAATTCTGATGGCATATAAAATTCTGGATTAGCTGTGTAATCACTTTGATGACCTATTTTCACCTGACCTTGTTTTATACAAGCTGTATTATAAATTGAATTCTGAAAGCAGCAATTTCACAACATTATAACAACTAATAACACCAATTTATAATGACATGGCACCATTAACATCATAAAAATAATATTACTCCTGGTTCACAGGAGTATTATAAAACAAAGTATTGAACTGAGCCACATGAGATGATTTTAGGTCAGATGACGTGGCAAGAGATGTGGGTTTTAAAATGAGTGCCTTTAAGGAAGAAAATGAAATAGAGACACAAAGATGTTCAGGAAGCTATTTCTAACACTTGAGGTTGAGGCAACTGAAAGGTTTTGCCGTCAATGGTGGAAGGATTAAAACTGGTGCTGCGTAAAAGAGCACAGTTGGAGAAATTCAGACATCTTGGAGGTTTGTAGGAGATTACAGAGATAGCTAGGACCATGCCATATTTGAAAACAAGTAGTTTAAAACTGAGGCTGATAGAACTGAAGTAGTTCAGTTGGAATGATAGGTGAATGGGCTTCAATGCAAATTATGACACAGCAAAATTGCAGATTACTGCAAGTTAGTAGTGAGTGAGGTGTGGAAAAGCAGTCAGCAGTCTGTTGTGCTAGTCATTACTGGAAGAAATAAAGGCATTCCATTTTCCTTAAGCAGCAAGTGAAATGCCGTAGGGGCAAAATCGGGTGATGTTAATGGTGCTGAACACTGGTGGTCTTAATTATAGAGTCATACAACATGGAAACAGACCCTTCAGTCCAACCAGTACATGCTGAACATTATCCCAAACTAAACTAGTCCCACCTGCCTGTTCCTGGCCCATATCCCTCCAAACCTTTCCTATTCATATATCCATCCAAATGTCTTTTAAATGTTGTAATTGTACTCGCATCCACCACTTCATGAGGAAGTTCATTCCACATGTGCTCCACCCTCTATATAAAAAAAATTGTCTCGTGCCTTTTTAAAATCTCTCTCCTCTCACCTTAAAAATGTGTCCCCTAGTCTTGATATTCCCTATCTTAGGGGGAACACAACCACCATCAACTCTATCTATATGTCTCATTATTTTATAAAATTCTCAGGTCACCTCTCAACCTTATACACTCCGGTAAAAACAAGTCCCAGCCTATCCAATCTTTCTTTAACTCAAACCTTCCATACCTAGCAACATCCTGGTAAATCTCTTCTGAACCCTCTCCAGCTTGATTATATCCTTCCTGTAACTGGGTGACCAGAACTGGACATAGTATTCCAGAAGGGACCTCACCAATGTCCTGTACAACCTCAACATAATGTCCCAACCCCTACACTCAAAGGGCTGAGCAATGAAGGCAAGTTGCCAAACACCTTTTTAATCATCCTGTCTATATGTGATACAAACTTTAAAGCATTATGTACCTGCATCCCTAGGTCCTTCTGTTCTACAACACTACCTAAGACCCTAGCATTAGTTGTATAAGCCCTACAATTGTTTGTTGTACCAAACTGCAATACCTCACATTTATCCAGATTGAACTTCATCTGCCATGTTTCAGCCCATTGACCCATTTGATCAGATCCCTTTGCAATCTTAGAAAACCTTCTTCATTTTCTACCATGCCATCAATTTTAGCGTCATCTGCAAACTTATTAACCATGCCTTCTATATTCTCATCTAAATCATTTTTAAAAATGACAAACAAAAGAGAACCCAGAACCAATCCCTGTGAAACACCACTGGTCACAGCCCTCCGGTCTAAAAAGCAACCCTCCACCATTACTTTGTCTCCTGCCATTAAGCTAATTATGTATCCAATTGGCAAGCTCACCCTGAATGCCATGTGACCTAACTTTACTAATTAGTCTATCAGTGGAACCTTGTCAAAGGCTTTACTAAAATCCAAATAAACAATGTCTATCGCTCTGGGATCATCAAATTTTTTTGGTAACTTCCTCAAAAATTGTGCCATGAATATATGATTGGAATCTTATCTTGAGACTAAATTTGCAGATTAGGCAACAGATTTGGAGTGAAGACAAAAAAGCAAAACCACAATATTTTCAGCCTTCTGACTATTTCACTGAAGATTCCAGGTGATCTCTGTTTTTCACTTTAACATGGAAATCTAATATCTTCAAAATAATTTCAGCATATCACACCAACACTAAACTAGCAATATAAAACAAGAATCTGGATCCAACCTGACTCAAAGCACAGTGAAGTGAGGTGGAGGGGACTTATCTGACATCACATGAAAAATAAAGTCAGTATAGTGTCAAATCAGATTTACAAAATGCACCCTTCCATGGAAATCTGTAGACATACTCAAATTCAATATTTCAACATTGGGGAATCTCACCTTTCTGTTTCAAAATACTTGCAATTTTAGCTGATGGGGAGACTAGAGCGTTGCACACATTTGTATCACATGTGTAGCCTCTCCTAGCTAAGACTGCAACTGTTCTACCTAATGTAAACATGGTTCTGCCTGTTCAGAGCTTAAACTGCAGCTACCAGATTCAGACCAGGACCTACGACATAAGTGCATCATAATTTTCCAATGTTTATGAAGAACTGAGAGATGCATTAACTTTGAAGGTTTATGTGCCATTTGAATGTCAGTATGTCAAGTATAGCTCAAGCAAAGCAGTGTTGAAAGATGTCTGTGAATTCTAACGACTCTAAATGGGCAGCATGATGGCTGTGGTTAGCACTGTTGCCTCACAGCACCTGGGACCCAGGTTCAATTCCACACTCAAGTGACTGTGCAAAGTCCACACATTTTCCCTGTGTCTACATTGGTTTCCTTGGAGTGCTCTGGTTTCCTCCAACAGTCCAAGGAAGTGCAGGTTAGGTGGATTGCCTGTGCTAAATTGCCCATAACATCCAGGAATGTGAGGCTAGGTGAGTTAGCCATGGGAAATACAGAGATAGGATAGGAGGATGGGTCAGGGTGGGATGCTCTTCGGAGGATCAGTATGGGTTTGATAGCTGAGTGGCATACATCCATACTGTAGGGATTCTACGATAAATATGTGTCACTTTTAAATCTGTATTATGAGTAAGCCGAGAGGTATCTTCTTAAACAGAATGCATAATTTTCTAGTTGTAGTAAAGAGAAATAACTTGTACTGTCAACATCCAGCAAATATCTCAAAATCCTTGAGTCTGTTTGTGGTAATGTCCTACTGAAGAATATCTTTGTCAACAGTGTAATAGACTGCTCCACAACTGTGTCATTTCAATGATCCTACTGCCTCAGATCAGAAAAGACTTCCCACTTCACTAAGAAAGTGACTTCTTCACTTTCTTAATTTCAAAACCCATCTCTGCATCATCAGATTTTGAACAATGGCCTTGATGTTCACTGCTGAATTTCACTGGATTACTTTGGAATTCACCATGTCTCATGCAAAACTATTCAATAATCAAACATTATCCTGAAAAGCTGGTTAAAAATAATTCAAATTCTTTGCCTTCAGCAGACAGAGTCGAATCAGCCCAAGCTCTTTCATGTTCTGTACTCAGTACACACTGGCTGTGCAATTGCACTATCAATCCAAAGATTGTGAAATTAAATCCCATCATTGTAAATTGTGAAATTGAATTCAGTCATCTGATTATACATAGGTTGTCATGCAATTTGCTGAATTACTACAAAAACCTAACTGAAGCATTAATATTCTTCAGGATAGCAAATCGGCCACTCCTACCTTTCATGTAACTCTAGTTCAGTGCAATGTCACTCTTCACGCCTTTTGATGAGGCCGACAAGCCAATTATCATGAAATGATCTTGAGTAGATAGAATGGCTAGTCAAATTCAGCGCAGAGTTATCCATCTTGTGAAGTGTTTTCTTTTAAAGCTGTAACGACTGGTCCAATGCTGTCTGAATTTGTAGATTGCCCTCTTCCACACTGAGCCATCTCTCTTCCACTTAGGGCAAGGATTTAACGAAGTCTACCATCTGTTTGGTATCCTGCCTCAGTTACTCAGCTCCTGACTGTTCTGTTCCACCTTTCCTGTCCTATGCTTGCTAATATCATTATGTTTTGTTTTTCCTCCAGTGCAAGCTGGACCTTCAGTCCTTGTTATTGTTATTCCCCTCTGCAAGACACCTCAAGTTCTCCAGTCTGTCCAGTTGTCACCCTGTTTCCAACATTTCTTATCCTTTCATGTTCCAAAAATAAGTTGTTACCTCATAACCATGCTACTATTCCTCAAGCCTGGTCCTGCTCAAAATGTATTACTGTGACATCTGTCCTAGGCACAGCACTGACAAGAGTCACTGTGGCCTCCTATCACTTTGTATTCTTTTTGACCTTTCCACAGATTTCAACAACACTTCATCATCCTCCAGTGTCTCTCCACTGAAGTCTACCTTTGTGACACCGTTTAATGCTAGTTCTACTTATTTCAGTTGCAAGGTTTTGGCTTAAATAGCTTTATCTCCTCTTTATTTGCTGTTTCCTCTTTGTGTTGCAGAGATCCACCCTCAGCAGACCCTTTTTCACAATTTACATGCTATTTCTTACACTAACATCCAGATGCATATTGTAAGATTTCAGGTACATGCAACTCCACTTTTACACTTTCTCCATCATTTCAACAGCTGTTGCTACAGTCTTGAATCACTTGTCCAACATTACACCTTAAGTGAGACAAAATATCCCACAGTTTCATGCAAATTAAACAAAACTAATCTTTTCACTTTTAGCCATCAGCCAGTTTTTCATATCGTCAGCCAATCTCAATGCTAATCGCCAAAGTTACATACTCAAGCTATCAAGAGTTTCAGAATTTTAATAGCTACCTGCCCTGAGATTATCTGTACTTTCTGACCTATATCTTTACCTAGTTTATTTTACTTTAGTCAATATTGCCAAAATGGTTTGTCCTCTTCAATCCCCTTATTAGAAATCTTAATCCATGATTAAATCCACCCACAACCCAAGGCACAACTTTTCCAATGGGCATCTAGCTGACAATCACGGTTCAATCATCTATAGTAATAGCTCATGCAGAAGCACAGTCTAAACCATCACCTACACAAAGCATCACATGCCCAGTACTCTGTCATCATGAACAAACAACAAAATTTTCAAGCTTGTTTTTGATCCTTCTGTAGACTTTTCCAGCCCTAATTCAATGATTCTGCCAACTTTCAGTTTTCTTATATGGACTAACTGTTCCTCTTACATTGGGTGAGACGTGGAAAACTCATTCTGCTCCACCATTGATTACCAGCATTTAGCCAGCCCAGTGGAACTCTTCAGACCAAGCAGTTAATTTCCAAACTTTGACTACACCTTGTTTTCAAAGAAACTTCTCCATCATTAGTCTTTTTAATTTTTTTCCTAGTTCCCCTTTCCCCAATGCTCACCATTATCATAGAGTAAAAGAGATAATTTCTGACATTTCCTGATGCACAGATAATAGCGGAAATGTAGAAGTTACTGAATGCGCTGCTCCTGCAGTCTTTGGCTATAGACTCAACATTAGAAATCCTAACAGAACTACAAAAGGTATGAACATCTTGTCCTTGTTCATTAGATCATCACAAAAATAAAATCTGAAAGCTACAGCTGCTGCATTAAGGTGAAGTGCGCTATTGATTGTTTGATGCCATTGACACTATTGAAATAACCTCCCAGGATCTGATTTTCTCTTTGCAAATGTGGAGTTTTAATTTCAATCAGAAGTTAATATTGAAGATGTTTTAAGTGAAAATATTGAAGATGTTTTAAGTGAAAACATCAATTAATTTTATTTGGCTTTTCTATTTGTTTTGTTCTTTTCCCCTTCATCACTATTTCCTAAACTATGTTTTTCTTTCTACATTGTAATATAAATAATGTTTTCTGTTCTTTATTTCCACATATGGACAGTTCATGACTCAATGAAGATTCTTTAGTCTATTTGCCTCACTGTTTATTTCCCTGCTCACATCTGCTAGAAATGCCCTCTACAAAGTATTGCACTGGAACAGACCAATTCAAGCTGAATAGAGGCAGAGTGCACTCTTAAAACTTCATACGTGACTCCCACGGTGAGCAGCATTATTCCTGAATGCATACTAGCATCACAATTCCACACATCGAGAGGAATGGGAGGGATGATGCCTCACAACACCAGATGAGCAAATGTTTACTTTAAGAGCATTTTAAAAGAAGGAAGAGGTGGAGAGACAATGAGGTTTAGGGAGATAATTGCAGATCTTCAGGTTTTGGCAACTTACAGGCAAATGGTGGGACAATAGGAATGGGAAAAAGTCCAGAATTGGAAGAGGGTAGCTATCTCTAAGGCTGTAAAGTTGAATGGGTTTACATAACTAGGGAGCAGCATGACTATGGAAGGACTTGTAAACAAGAATGGAAATTTTAAAAACTGCATTGTGGCTGGTATCCAGGAACCAATGTAAGTCCACAAACAGATGAATGATAGATGATTGGAACTTGCTGTGAGCTGGATGACGGGCAGAGTTTTGCATGAGGTTAAAATTATGGGAGATTGAAAATGGAGCCACAATGGTATTGAAATAATCCAGGCGTGAGGTGGCAAAGACCTAGATAGGGGTTTCAGTAGCAGATGTGATGAGATAGAGATGTAGGAGGGAATTAGTTGGATAGTGTTAAAGAAGTGAAATTGTGTACTCTTAGCAATGGCCTGGATAGGTGGACAGGTACTCAACTCAGTGTCAAACATAGCACTCATGCTGCGGACAGTGTGGTTAAGCCTGAAATAGCTACCTTGAGAGCTATGGTGACAGTGATAGGGAATGGGGTTTCTAGAAGCCTCTGATGATAATGGCTTTGGCCCTTCAGATAAGGGAAATCCATATTCATCATTCTGATGGGTGTAGCAAGGTTGAGCTGGGTATCATTAAGGTACATAGAGTGCCTGATACAAAACCAAAATTTTGATGCCTGAAAACGGAAATACAACCAGAAGATGCTGGAAATATTCAGCAAGTTTAGGCAGCATCTGAGAGAGAAAAACACATAACAGGTCAGGTCAATGACTTTCGGTCTGTATTTACAGCATTTGCCGTTTCTGTTGTATGCGGGGATGACTTGTTTTCCAAGTGTTCTTCCTTCTTGCCCATCCCTAATAGCCCTGGAGAAGTGGCAGTGGGCACCAGAAGTAGCATGGAAGTGGAAAAAGGGAGGAATGAGATACTGATGGCTTTCGTGTATTCAGGAGGCTGTCTTGTTTTGGTTTGAAATTGGACTCGTTCATGCACGACTCCAAACTGGTGCAAAGCTGACTTCTTTAAGATGATTACTTTCCATTTATTTCTTTTAATTTTCAGAGGAATGCTCTCGCCTGTAATTTGCAGCAGTTAATAAGTTCCTCTCCACTCTTTGAACTGCCCTGGTTACATTGCTCGCCGCCAGTTCCTACAGACTGCATTGTGACAAAGGAGCTCCTGTTTTCTTGGATACAAGAGCTGCTATTCCCAGCTCCGGGGGTGGGAACGTCCGCTTTCTCCTCATGTTAAAAAGTCCAATCGGTTTCCACGAGGTGCCGAGTAAATGTGATACTGCGACAATATACCTACTGCCAGAATATATCCACTGTGCTTAGTGATTTTTGTGCTTATTGAGGTGAAGTGTTGCAAAGGTGTGACTCTTGATTTACTCTGCTTTCATGCTTACCTGTAACCTCTTTGCACGGGCAAACTGACACTGGATCTGCCGTCTGAAATAGGTCTCTGTGGAAAGAGTGCCTCAGTATAACTGGTATCATTACACAGTGTCACAGGTAAAGATTCCGTTTCTTTGTTTTGTTAAGAAAAGAACCACTTCGTTGTTACAACTAGTTCACACACACCCATTTCTTTCTAGCGACATCGCATTCCCTACGATAAAGATGGGAACGGGGACGTTATTCTAACTGCGGTTACATTCTCCCATAGTCTGCCCCTACCATCAGCGCTGGAAGGAATCGACGGGGGGTGGGGTGAAATCTGTGAACCGGGTTATTTCGAAAGCTGCTGGTTAACTCCTGCAAACTTCTTTAATATTGAAGTTGCTTGCCCATGGCTTGCTATGTACGGATGTTGGATACATTGCACACTTATCACACCCTCAGCCAGCACAGCACATTTTTGATGCGACACTTGTCTCGGTTAAGTTTTGAACTGTTCATTCTTAAAGGGTTGTTTTTGTGTGTTTCAGACAGTGATTCCTCACCTGTTTCTGCCCGAGTCTCGGAATCCTTTGGCAAACGGGTTTCTGTCGATCTTCAGCCTTGTAATCTGGGAAATAAAAAGGAACAAATTCACTATTAAAATCTCGGCCAGATGAGAGTGGGTCGTGGCCACTTTACAAGAAGGCACTGTCCTGGTCTCCACGTAGAACAGAGCCGGGAAATTGCATCGGTGTTTACATCGGCTTTATACTGAAACTTCGTTTGAAAATGAAGTCAACTCGCCAAGTCAGCGTCCCATTAACTAACAAGTGAGAAAAGGGAATTGAAAGTGTTTCCCGTTACAAGCGGCGCAGTTATGTAAATAATCCGGAATGCAAAGGAATTGGCGGAGTCAAGAATGTTTCAGTAAAGACAAACAATAAATTAAATGTACGATTGAATCAAGGGGATTTTTCCGGGTTTTTCAATTATACCCATTTAAACGTTTCTAAGTAGTCTCAAGTATTTCAAGTTCTGTAGTTAGGAGGTTGATCTATAGCGTTTGGGAATGGGGTGGGAAGTCTGGAAATATGTTTTTCAAAAGGTTCATAACGGGAATGTTTTTTAACATTTACATAGATTCCGTTTGTGGACTGTGATATACATTAAATAAAAACTACATGGAAGATTCGTTCTCAGAAATGCGCCCCTTTTCTGTTACCGAGCGCCCTGTGAACTAGCCCCTATGTTGAGACACTGTGAACAGACACGGTGTACCCCAGAAATCCACACCAAGTTCTGGTGTCGAGTGTTTGTATTGTTGGCCAGCGAGGAGGCTTCAGTTAAAAATCGTCTAACTCCCACAGTCCTGCAATGTGTGGACAGAGCTTGGAGGAGATTGCTCGCACCGCTAGTTTCAACCTGCTCTAGTGTTTAACTGGAGTCTGCTATCAGACTTCCTCTCAATCTTGTTCAGAGCGCCCTTCGACCTCCAGCACAAACATTTTGAGAATCCAGATACGTCAGTGGCTAAAAGATATAAACTATTAACCGGGAGATGTAGAATACTGGCATTGGTAAGAAGGTATTGCAAATGTCTTGGAGTTTACGAAACCCGATTGAAAGCGGAGCTCAAGAATGAATATATTCTAAAGACAAAGCGTAACCAAACAGCAACTAAAAACAACTATTACTCCTGAAGTCCATCGTGGATGCTGTTTAAAACGAACTGTTGTTTAACCGAGGGAGGTAAATCCTCTCGGGAGCAGGGAATTGTCGGGGACTTCGGAAATTTAATCGAAAAGTTGACGCCTGTGCGTGGCGCTTCCCTTTGCAGCCAGAGAAACGCACAACTATTCTGACACAGGAGAGGCCATTCAACCCATTATGTCTCCACGGGCTCTCCATTGGGCAATTCACTGACTGTTAGTATCCGCTTCTCCCAATAAGCCTTAACATTCCACTTTTTTTTTGGTAACAGTCTAATTCCTGTGTGGATTGAATTCGCCTTGGCCACACTCTCAGCCAGCACATTTCCAGACCCGAACCACTGGCTGCATGAAGATACTCTCCTTCATGTTTCCTTTAGAGTCATTAAGAGCAGAAGAGGCCGTTGGGCCTATCGAGTCTGCGCCAACAGCTATTACCTATCTATACGAATCTCAATTTCCAGCACTTGCCCCATAGCCTTGAATGTTACAAAATTTCAACTTCTTGTCCACGCTTTTTTTTAAAAGGGTTGTGAGGTTTCTAGTCCCCACTGCTCTCCCACGCATGTATTCCAGATTCCAACACCCTCTGGGTTAAAACAAAATCCTCTTCAGATCCCTCCAAAACCTCCTGGCCCTTCAGCTTCAAATCATGCCCCCTTGTTATTGACCCTTCAACTAAGGGGAACAGCTGCTTCCTATCCACCCTGCCCCTGCATCAGGTCCCCCCCTCGGCGTTTTTTGCTCCAAAGAAAACAACCCGAGCTTATCCAGCCTCTCTTCATAAAGAAAACACTCCATCTCAGGCAGATTCCTGGTGAATATCTTCTGCACCCTCCTTACATAGCGCGGCGACCAGGACTGCACACAAGTTAAACCTTTTTGGGAACGTGAACAGATTGAGGGAGATATCTGCAGCCTGGTGAAACTGACAGACATATGCCAATTCAGTGAAATGCTGAGAAAAGTGAGGCTTTGTAAGCATTTTTTGTTTCTTTTGCCATTTCTTTCGCCATTTCTTTCAAACCGTGCCTTTCCTATCCCTTCACCAGCAGGAACAGTTTCTTCATGTGCGTTCTGGAAAGACCCCTCATGATCTTAACATTTCAACCAAATCTCATCTCCAAGGTGAAAAGCCCTAACTTCTCCAAATCCCTTATTCTTGGAAATACATCATAAATCTAGACGATTTAAACAATGTTACATCACTCAAAAAAACTTAAAAATAATAATCTTTTTGTTAGAATACAAATAAGGAAAGTTTAATTATTTACCAATTATTTTCCCCAGGAGGAGTTAATACATTTATTAAATGTATTGAAGTAGTGTGATAATTTAAAAAGTCTTGAACTGCAATCACCAAACGAGTCAGGCCTTTCCATCTGCTAAAGTGGAGTTCACAACTTATAGAAACAGCTCGATTCGACTTCCCTACTCTTTCGATAACCAACGTTGCGTTTATCGTATTCAATTTGCGGGAAAGTAATTAAATAATTTTGCTTCTTTCTCGTGTCTGAACATAAAAGGTCTTCAAATATTTAGTTGTCCCGATTGCTTCTGTCCGCTCCATGGATTGCATTTTGATTTGTGGTCGACATGATTTGAAATTAATGCCCTAAGCATTCAAACGATTGTAAGTAACTGATAAAAACCGAAAGAACTGAGAATGCTGTAAATCAGAAACAAAAACAGAAATTCCAATTTATTTTTGTTGACTATAAATAGTTGCTCGCGTTGTACCACTTTGCGGTATATTAAACGTAGTGGTTAGCGATGATAAATTTGTGACAGCTGTTGGCGATTCATATGTAAATCTGCCCTGCTTGTTTTATACAAGCGAACCACCAATGCTCAGAAAACTGTTGCTTGTAACAAGATAGGAAAGGATTGGAACAGACGAAGGGAATGAGCTGAGAAGTGAAGGGATTATTCGCAAATGATGTGGAGGTGCCGGTGTTGGACTGGGGTGGACAAGGTCAGAAATCACATGACACCAGGTTATAGTCCAATAGGTTTATTTGAAAACACAAGCTTTGGGAATCTGCCTCCTTCTTCAGGTATTAGTGTGAGAGAGTCAGTATCAGACAGAATTTAAGTAAAAGATCAAAGGGTCACACCACTGATGATGTACTAAACAAACCTAAAATGCAGTTAAATCTTTAACCAGATAGAAGGTTTTAATTTATTAATGTGTAAATATAAATCCCCGAATTCCTTCGAAGTCACTGTCCTGAACGAACCAAAAGTTTTGTCAAAGTAAAGAAGAGGTGACATTTTAGGTCAGACAATGCATGTTAAGTGTGAGGCCTTGTCTAGAATCTGTGTTTTGGTTTGGAGTCAGACTGGTTTTATTTCTAAAATAGGAATTTATAAAACGCCACATTGACTGACTGTCTATAAATTGTGCGCTTTTTCAACAAAATAGAATGTATCTGCAAATACAAATTCACCCCATAGGTCACATGTGTGCCTGTGTTGGGGAGAGAGGGTTGAAGAATGTGTGTGTGTGAGAGAGGAGAGAGGCTGTCGCGCTTGAGAGACGGTGAGAGAGAGAATCGCCGGCAGTACAGCTGCGAGCAAAATTCCTCCACTCATATCGCAGCCGTTACTTTGTTTTAATTGTGCAGAGTTGTTTCTTGCTGTTTTTAAATCCTCGCAAAATGTGTCCGATTTCGATGTATACCACAAGTTCAGAAATGCGCTTTGTTAGAATGCGTAATGGAAATTCGCTTATGTATGTTTGCTTACTTGATCAGTCATTTATTTAAGAGCCAGGAGTTCCGGTAACGTCTAGCGGAATATTTGAACGTTTCTAGACGACACTCTCCAGCTACATGTACAACATTCCTGTTGGTCTGGATTATCAGTCTGAAAGAGGCTGTGTCGATTCTGAAATTTATTCGCGTTCAGTCCTCCGGCGATTTTAGAAAATCCCGAAGTGATCGGTAACAATATTAAACAAATTCCCAAACTTAAATACAAGCAGTAAGGACAATCCACTCACCCGAGCAGGCAGCGTTGACCACCAAATTAAACAAATAATGCTGTGCAGCTCAGGAAAAAAAATCCTTTAAAAATAAACGGGGACTCTCCATCTTCATATTTTTATCTAAACATGTAACACGCCCGTTGTTCCATTCGGAGTAGTTGCAGCAACTCACTTTGAGAATAAACATATGTTTAAAATTAATCGCACGCATTTTCCCTTTCTAAAGAATTCAGCACCAGACACGGCACATACCTGTCGGTTTCGATTCAGCCTCAATGGGCTTCAAACAATAGATTCTGTAAATGATTATTTCAACGAATATTTTAAAAATGTATCCTTCCTTTCGGCAACAGGAAGCCTACCTGCTGGTTCTGATATGCTGTAACTGTGGTGAAGACGGTCTCCGGGAAAGTGAAGGTTTTTACCCCTTCTCCTGCAGGCACTGGCTTGGTTGGGCACAGCTCGCTGCTAAAGTCTTTTCGGATCACATGCACCCGCGGCTGGTACTTGTGCATGGAATGAAGAATTATCTGTTCGAGTTGGGGCGACGAAGAATAAAAAACAAATATTTTATTGTCAGCCAAATAAAACTAAAGGTAAACGTGGTTTAAAGTATGCTGTAAAGCAAAACTAAATAGTGTTTACAGTTTAATCTATCTCGATTCAAGTTAAAGCTATTCACGTGAGCAAAGAACACATCCACTATTTCGCTACAATGCGCAAAGTCAGTTTCTTCCCCTCACCTTTATTAAATGATTTAGATAACTCAACAAGAGAAAGAGGTTAAGCAGCTTTATACAGAATCCTCATAATCTAATGATGATGTGGATCAACTGGGTAAAGACAAAAATATTTCATACTTTTACTAGTGCCAGTTGTTCACTAACGTGTTGACAAATAGGAATTATTTAATAAATATTAATTGGAAGGTAACCTTTTTCCGACAGATTGGGGAGGTATTGAAGTGATTAATGTTGTATAGTTTGGGGAATATATAGAGAGTTGCTCAGCTTTAACTGAGCTAACCGATAGTAAGCAATGTTACCTGTCTTTCGATTTGTTACTAATATGGACATGTGAAATATAACAGCTTAACGTCGAACGAGTGTTAACCTGAATTCAATATTGATTTGTTTCACCCTGCATTTACACGTGCTGTAATTAGCGGCCGCTCAAAAACGTCAGGACCCATTATTAACGATCATTCTCGCCACATTCGGAGCACGGTTATAATTCTGGGACTTTGGGGCCCCTCAACGTTAGTGAATTGCTAAGATCATAACAGCGTAAAGATAAAACGCTGTTCCGAGACAGAAGAAAACTCGACGAAAGTGATTTGCATTTCAAAGTAACACTAATCTACATTGACGCCTGTTTGTTACCTGGACATGGAATACTAACTATGGCGAATGTGGGCCATGAAGGTTTGGGACTAGCTGGTCTTTTCATGTTAGTCACATTGAAATGCCCTTATATATTGATCACATGAGTTTAAAACGAAACTTGCTTGTAAGTGCCTTTAGAATTAATTATTTCAATTTTTGATTAATTCTTATACATAACCTACCCAACAGTCCAAATTTGTATTGCAATTTTTCTTATATCAAAGATTAGGCTCGCTCTCTTGCCAAAGCATAACGCATTACCAAACGGTTTACTATCAATTCCAACTATTAAATGACAGTCAATGTAATTGAAAAGAAATGACACAGTTCCCCTTTTACTCCTTCTTTCCTCTTATGGTTGTTATTCTATGTTTTTAACAGCGACGGGCGAAAATGTGACTCCACTTTCACCTGATCGGTACTACTCCTGAGCACCATCTGAAGCTGCAGCATTTGGACAATACAAAAATAGAAGCGTTTTCTCTGAGCTGAGACTCAGCACGTAGACTGATCAAATTAATTCAACTAGAAGTCGGACTGTAGCAATTGTTGATATTGCACTGTTTTCAGGCCAATCTCTTCCGAATGGAGACAATTCCAGCAGTTATTAAAGAGAAATAAATAATCCTCAATCATCTGTTGAAAGCGGACGTTGAATCAGGAAGAATGTTCTATTTTAATTGGCCGACATAGTTAGTTGAAAATGGCGACCATCTGCAGCTTGTTGCACATAAACAAAGAAAATTAAGTATATGTCCATATGCAGCCAATTATTAAATATAATTTGCAGAGTGTCAAAGTAATGACCTGATGTCTGGCTGAAATTATTGCACTGACATTCTTAACTACCATGAAGTTTAAATTATAATTTCATTTCGTTTATAGTGCAACTCTGTAAATGTCTTTTTTCTTATGACTTGGTGGCAAAGTGCATTAAAACATTACTGTTTCACGTCTGTGAGCTGGTTTGTAATTCAATCCAGACAGAAATTAGATTTGTTCTTTTTTCCTGTGGAATCTAGTGCATAGCTGATTGGGATACAAGTCTTTCATTTCAGGAGCTTACATTCAGTACAGACCCAAAATTGAGAATCTTTCACCCCTTTGCTTAAAGGGCTTGGCAGTGTACTGTATTAGAGCACTGTCCTCTGGGCACATTTCAAATAGCAGATGAAAAAGAAAAAGGTTTTTTTTCCACAATGAAGGTAATGATGATACCATTATTTTGTAACTAGAGCCACCCTGACTTCAGAACTGCGGATAGAGTCCAGAATAAACTGAAGAGAGAATGAAT
The DNA here is from genome assembly GCF_021869965.1 of Rhincodon typus. Classification (NCBI taxonomy): domain Eukaryota; kingdom Metazoa; phylum Chordata; class Chondrichthyes; order Orectolobiformes; family Rhincodontidae; genus Rhincodon; species Rhincodon typus. The sequence goes on from NC_063342.1 coordinate 34,912,831, forward strand.
GTTTTCTTTCTCTGAAGGAAAAATAAAACATTACATCTGAAGAGTTTTATCACAGATCTGTGAAATGAGTTTGCTAAGGCTCAATCCAGTTCCAAGTTGGCCTGTGTCCAGAGTAATACTCACATTTGGAATTTGTAAGCATTTATGAAAATAAAGACAGAACATTATATAGATATATCTGCTACACATTTTTTGTTTATGTAAGCAAACTTTGTTTTTGAGTTATTGTGAGCTATATGGCACAACAGTGGTGAAATTGAAATTTATAGTAAGTTACCACCTTAACCTCACATTGATGTTCAATAATTGTAGCTATAATTTAAGGTGCTTGCAGGTATAGTACAATCTATCCTGGTACAAAGCCATGTGTAAAATTGCTATAGCTGTCCTAGGAACCTTATATATTCACAGATTATTTTTAATGTAATAAGAGATATCCTGAATATGCAATAATAACATTCTGTTAAACAAGACCCATGAGTAGAATCTATGCAGGTGCTCAAGTTTTCAAGCATAGACCTTTGCTGACAAGGATCTGCATGCAGCCCTAAACAATGTTGAGCCAGCAAAGTAATATTTATGTAGATATGACAACCAACTTAACCCTGATTGTGACTGGCTGATAAATGAACAGCAAACAGGAAAGCCTACAATTTAATAGATATTTTAAAGAATACTTTCCTACACAGTCAAACAGAAGTCTAGATGGTTATCATATAATCATCTATATCTTGAAGAAAAAGCTAAATGAAAGAATTTTGCATGGATTGGGCAATGCAGAAGGCTAACCCTCTGGAAGCTATATTGGAATGTACCTGCCACAGAGTATGTAGGAGGTTATTTTTTATAACAACTGCTCGTGAATGTGACTGCCAATTCAGTTCCCATTGGATGTAGGTCCACATGATATAAGTGCTCATAGAGTCAGCACTAACTTGGAGTAAACAAGAAAAAAGTATGGAGAATGGAAAACACCACTGAAGCTGTACAACGTGTTCTTCAGAAGCTGGAGTTGAGGCACATTCTGGGAGTGGAAGATTTGGATCACATCTGGTCTGTGCTATTTTTGACCTCAGAGGGCATGGTGCCATCACAAAGCGCAGAGCAGATTAAATTTATGATTATTCCCTGGTCATTGGTTTTAATTTTAAAAGTAGTTTTATGCTAAACAAGTAATGGTGGGTCTGTTTTCATATATGACATACATTTTCTGACTGCAGATTTATACTTTGTGAAAACAGTTCTTATAATCTGCATCCCAAATGTCAAACAATACATTTGAATAATTTGGTGAAATCAGGGTCTGTGCACTAATCAAAAATTACAACTGTGGGCCAGTGAAAAGTAGGATTGGCTCTGCATGTTAAAAAGTTAGGAACAAATAGATCTTGGTTAAAGTACACAAAAGAGCAAGATCTTTTGATATATTGTATATCAGGTTAGCACTGATTCAGGCTAGAATTTATTTATTTATTCAGAATTTATTTAGAATTTCTTAGTTAAACTTTAATTTTTCACAATTTGAGTTGAAAACATTGGTCTAGAAGCAAGTGAGAAACAGCAATGATTTGAAAATGAATCACTAGAATGATATTCTTCAGAATTTCTCAATAATCATGGAATTATAGCGTGGTTACAGCTCAAAAGGATGTCATTCAGCCCTTGTGTTCATGCTGGTTCTCTGTTGAGATACAGCACTAACAAATTCATCTGGTTTTTGACTCTTCCACCAATGGGAACTATTTCTCTTTATCTACCCTGTCTAGATACTTCTATCAAATTCTCTCTCAACATTCTCTTTATACCAGCTTCTCCAATCTATTCATTTTCTTCAGTTTCTTTTTCTGCATCCTCTTCAAAACCATCCATCCTAAAATAAACTATAGAATTGAAATACAACAAAAAGACATAACTGAACATAAAATTCAGGGGTAAATTATTACAAAAGTAATCCACTATTGAGTTTGGTTCTGTGCTGTGCTCAGTAGCTCATTAACGCAGTAACAGTGACCCTTAGTTTAAGTGTGTTTGCTGAATTGTTGATATTCATCACCCAGTTTTGTAACATAAACATCAGAATTAAATAAGATATTTCAAAACCAGTCTATGTTATTAAAATATAAATCTTTATCTACGTACATGCCCTTGATCATCCAACTCATTGTTTGTGAGTTTGAGTTTATCAAAGCTGATGACTTGTCGCATCCATGTGTCCCCAGAAGCTAGAGAATCTGGATGGATGTAGACCCGAGGAGGTACTGGTGAATCTGCATTCCCAGCAACCATCCACTTCGAACTGTGATAAACATATCTGCAATTAGGAAGGAAACACACAGCAAAAATCAGGAAATTGAATCTAGAATAGCTTGCTCCCGTTTGTCTTTGGAATTACTGAAGTGAAATGGAAACTTTAAAAAGTAATATAACTGTTAGTGACTTGATTGTGAGTGTAAGCTTAAAACTATATTTGAACATGGATAAATTGTTATTTTCAAAGAACATAAATATATGTAATTTACATGTAGTTATGCTGTTTGGCCACAGAAAATGCTGGTAGTTGCTTTTTACTACCATAAATGTAAGAACTCATAAACAGTATCTTCTACATCTATTTCAGTACATAGAGTAGGAAAATAAGAAATAAATTTATTGTGACACTCCATACTAGCTACTTGCCCTATTGTTTGCACCTGATCTTTTTTTAAATTTAGGTCCTCTAGCTTATCTTCACTTCTATTCAAACATGGATAATGATTGAACAAAACAATTTATTGAATTTCAAATGAACCATGACACATCTATTTTCCTATTTTGCAATATACAGGAAGGCAGGCTTGTAGTTTTGAAAGCTGTGGCGCTCAATGTGAAATAAGTCACCTGTTCTGAAAAAGCTCAAACTTGCCATTAAAGGGCAGTTTGTTTCTTTTTTTTATCATACACTGAAAGAAGTTGTAATGGTACACCTGAGGAGAGATTTTCCCAAGACTTTCTCAATGACAATTTTGCTGAATGTGGGACAATAAAGGCAAGTGACATTTATTAGTGCTAAATTTGTGGAACAAGCTGTGGGGTTTGCAATATCTAAATGAGGTAATGTAATTCCTGAGAATGCCAAGGAGTAAATGTGAAAAATATTCAGTGACATCGAAGGAAGAGCAACCTTATCTGTAGTCATTCTCACATGCAAATACTTATTAAAAACTGAAAGAACTGCAGATGCTGTAAATCAGGAACAAAAATGAAGTTGCTGGAAAAGTCAGCAGGTCTGGCAGCATCCATGAAGAAAAAATCAGAGTTAGTGTTTCGGGTCTAGTGACCCTTCCTCAGAGTTCTGAAATGTGAACTCTGTTCTTTTCCTTCACAGATGTTGCAAATACTTATGCTTCAGCTAAGAAACATGAATGTTTACACTTGTATAGATAGAACGAAGAAAACATTTATTCCTTTTTGCAACACATCTTCAAACAACTTAAGGCATTATTGCAGTAAACACTATACTATGTTGTACATAATATCTCACTATCCACAACCTCATCACCTCAGGTGACCTCCCACCCACGGCCTCCAACCTCATCGTTCCCCAACCTCACACTGCCCACTTCTATCTCCTTCCCAAAATCCACAAACCTGAATGCCCTGGTCGACCCATTGTCTCCGCCTGCTCCTGCCCCACCGAACTGATCTCCAACTATCTAGACTCCATTTTCTCCCCCTTGGTCCAGGAACTCCCTACCTATGTCCGTGACACCACCCACGCCCTCCACCTCCTCCAGAACTTCCAATTCCCCGGCCCCCAACACCTCATCTTTACTATGGACGTCCAGTCCCTCTACACCTGCATTCCCCATGCAGATGGCCTTAAGGCCCTCCGCTTCTTCCTGTCCTGCAGGCCCGACCAGTCCCCCTCCACTGATACCCTCATCCGCTTAGCCGAACTCGTCCTCACACTCAACAACTTCTCTTTCAATTCCTCCCACTTCCTACAGACAAAGGGGGTAGCCATGGGTACCCGCATGGGCCCAAGCTACGCCTGCCTCTTTGTAGGTTACGTGGAACAATCCCTCTTCCGTACCTACAC
>NC_063342.1:34946908-35013858 GCF_021869965.1 Rhincodon typus
GGGGGAGGGGAGATTTTGAAACTTGTGAAATCCACATTGATACCATTGGGCTGCAGGGTTCCCAAGCGGAATATGAGTTGCTGTTCCTGCAACTTGCCTCATCTGTGTTCCAGACCTAGGAGCTAGAGAAGGATCTTTGTGTTGGTTTATTTCAAACTGCCAAGGCAAGTCTGTTCACAGTTGGCATCAATTAACAGTGTGTCTTACACTGTATCATAACAGCATTCCAATTTAAGTCTAGCACAACATCAAAGTTTAAAAAACTTGCATTTATTGGGTGATGTTAATAATATTTCAAAGCACTTTAGCAAATTTGTAATTTTGAAACTTTGTACGTTTGAAACCACTGTTGTAATTTACAGCTGTATAGTTTGTATATTCTCCAAATGCACATACATACTCAGGTTATACCAAATCATTTCACTTTGCAGCCAGCAAAATGTAGCCTAAGAAATGTGATAAACAAAAACACCAAGGATGTTACTACAAAGTGGCTGAAGTTACATCAGCATACTGAATAAACAAGAAATTGGTCCAGGCTGCTAGAATATGCAAATCTTTTCTTTACTCACACGTTTTTGGCATCAGAAAAAAGCAGATAGGAAAAAAAGTAGCTAATACTGCAATCAGTGATCATTTATAGCTGAGCACACAGTAGATGCTGAAATTCTGACAATATGGTAGGAGGTGTTTACAGGTCCCAAACTCATGGCTAGTATCATTCATTGAATATTAGGTTTTATCTCCCTATTTACTTATTTATGCATTCCTTTTTTCACAGGGATGTCTTACAAACAACAGTCCAATATACAAACTCTTCTGCCAGAATCCAACAGGCAGCTTTAAACAAGCATTTGACACCACTCATTCCTATGATGCCAATATATCCAGATGCATATATGGTATGATAGTGCCAGTATGGAGCAATTGGTGAAGAACAAAGAAAAAGGTACACTTGGAGAAATGGCAACCTTCTGTCTAAGGGCCAGCTCAAGCAGTTGTGCAGCAAACAAATGAAGCTGTTTGAGAATGAGTTCGGAACAATTTGAGACATCCACTGATGAGTTCAAAATTTGCCGCCATATTCTGTTGCTTCACTATGTGTCAAGATTAAGCAACGCTTATGGAAAATGACACCACTTCTGACCAGAGCTCTTTTACTTGATCTTCTAGGTTCCTCATAAGTGCTTTAACTGAGGGTCTACAGAGCTTCGATTCCTATATCAACTTGAGGTAGTCATAATATGGGTCTTCGAAAACCTCATAAATCTCTCACACAGATCTCTGAAGGAGTCCACAGTTTCGGGCAAATTATGGAGACAGGTAGGGAAATTGACATGTTTCATACAATGCCACAACTTCTATCTACATAGGTAGCCATTGGATGAGTATACACAGTGCCTATTGTTCCAGGGTCATCAACTGACCCAGCACAGCAAATAATTAGCCAAATTCACCCCGGAAACAAATATTGACACTACTTCATGTTGTCTTGTCAGTAGGAAACATTTAGAAAGACCATTCAGTTAGGAAGGAAAAAGCAAATACTATTTATATTATTTAATGAGAAGCCAACAGGAAATCCACTTTGAATCTGTCCATGTTAGTTAGCTTTTCAATTATGAAAGGTTTTTAGACATGCCCTGCTCTGTCTTTACTTCACATCCATGCCTGTATTCTGCACATCAAGAATTGGAACCTTGACTGATTCATTAAAAAATCTGCATTTCTGCATTTATCACTGACATTGAAAACTTGAAAAGCAGTCAATGATTTTTACCTGAAGATCCAGTATGCCTGGTGTTGACACAATGGTTATGTAATGGACAGCGTCACTCATTGGCTAAAAAACAAGTTCACACGCAGAAGCTCTCTGCTTAACGAGACTGCAGTAAACAAGAATTATGCAGCTGTTCTGATTTATACAATAAACTTTCCCCAACAGTGTACTGAGCCAATAATATGAGAGTGAACATCTTCTAGTACTGAGCTTTCTCTGATCCTGTCCCACGGTTTTTCCATTCATTCAAAACTTCCACAAGATTCTTCCCAATCAGCAATTCCACTCCTTTCTTAATTCTCACATTTTATTTAAAGGTTTTGAGAGTTTTTTTTACTCTAAACCATACTCTAGAATTAACTCATACAAAGAAATCACAAAAGGCCAGTTTTGAACAGGTATACAAAATGAAAAAATAATCTAGTTATTTCCTGCTCGAGATAACCTGTTGCTGTTGAGATCAAAAGAAATTAGGCTGGGCAGCTGTTGCTTTGCACAACATCAACAGTCATTAGCCTCTAACTGACCTTAGGGACTATTTAGAGCACTTCCGCAGAGGAAGGACCTGACGTGCTGTCTTACAGGGACAAACTCAGATACCAGCTAAACAAAATGGTCACCATTTTGCCCAGAGGAGATCCAAATAAGGAAAGCGAAAATATTAAAAATGATCACATTTCAACTCCACATTGAAACCTAACAAAGATGTTACTTAGATATACAACCAGAAGATATATGCAAATATGCATGCCCTATAATAAATTTATGCTATCGATATGGAATATGGAATCTAATTTTAATGTTTCGCTAATAACAAATACATTCCGCACTATTGTATATATTGAAGGTTAGGTCCTCATAGTGCACTCTGCCAGAACAAATCCCAAGTTGTTCTATAGCACCTATAATGCTCTGCCTCAAACATTCCAGTCTTATGCCAGTACTGTTTTCACTCTCAAACTGCAATTAAGTTATAACAATGATCTCAGATTGATACATATGGTGTCTATTCGCAGCCAGCGCCTCCCTGTTTATGTCATCTAACTGCAAATCTGATCCTGCCAGCCAGGATAATTTTAAGACAGCCAGACTAAATGTTTCTCCATAATGTGTCCAGACACAGCAAACCTCTGTTCTTAACCAGAAAATGTCAAATGTACCGAGGAGAAAGGTGGTAGAGTTCTCAAAGTCATGTTAATAAAATAAGTTCTGCTTCAGTTTATAATTGGTATAATATGCCAAAAGACTAACAGTGCAGGGCTTGTGAGTTCCATTTTATCACCATAGGTTTGCACTGAATTCAGTAAATCCAGTAATTCATGCCCATTAACCGAGATTGCAAATGGCTAAATTGTTATAAGTACTTCAGGAAAGGGAATGTTCTATTTCTATCTGGAGTGGCCTACCAGTAAATCCAGTTCTGCACTATATGATGGCTCTCATTCATTAAGCCTTAACGCCCTTGAGGCAACCAAGGAAAAACAATCAATTCTGCCTCCTCAGCATCACCAATACTCAGACAGCATATCCACTGGAACCTTGAGCACATTTTCAAATGATCATGACGCCACACTTGACAATGATTTGTAATCCAAAGAATAAGAGGTATCCTCCTCCAGGTAATCTCAGACTGCTACTTATCACAGGAAGATCTCAGCTACACTATCATCCTTAAGCTACTTTGAAGCTTTACAGAGATGCTAAGCAGAAATATAACTCAGACTCTTTAACATTGATAACCATCTAAAAAGGAAAAATCAGATTATTCTTTTAATTAAAACTGCACTTCAAAAATATTAATAGATATCTGCCAAACTGCTTAAGATATTCTTAAGCTACTTTTGAAATTCAAAAGTCTCTCAGCCACTTTTGCACATTCTTCTATCTTTGAATCCCATGACCTAACTAGTAACACTACTGTTTGTACACTACTCAGTATATTGTTTAAAGAAACTGCTTTGTGAAATGGGTTAGCAATAACTGAATGGCAGATATTACATAGACAGCAAATTTAAATACTTCAACTTACAAAGCTTTTTAGGTGTCATTGGTACTTTTTTTTAAGAAAGTGGGCCTGTTAGTAAAATGCAACAAGCCTGCTGAGGATGTTGACCACCATTTTCCTCATTTCCCTTAGTGATTGTGGGATGCCTTTTTTCAGTTTTCAATAAGTACTTTAAAATTGTTGGTATTGCCTTGGAAGTTTCTATGTGCATTGGGATTGGGATTGTTGATGAGTTGCAGAAATAGGAATACATTAATAATTAAGAACTATAACATCATTTAAATACAACTAAAATGAATGAAGTGTCCTGTAAATATCATAAGTTGCAATTATCTGGAGGCATTACTTTTGATATACTGCATTATGATACTTCTGCAGAACAGTAAATTATGAATGTGGAATAATATGATAACAATTTGTAACTCAACTTTTAAGTCTCTAAGTGAGTCAATCCCTACTTTTCAGTCTTTAAATCTTTCTGAAAGTGCATTCTAGGGTTTCACAGAGTAAACTATGAATACTAGATTCCAATCTAGTATAAAATTTCTAATACTTCATATGGGAACCTATTCTTATTGTGATTTAAGCATCTCTTAGATAAAATCGGATTAATTTCAAGCATTTTTTGTGGCCAGGCACTTGGAAGTTATATATAGCTTCATACTTCCTCTATTGACCTCTACCCATCTATCAAACATAAGGCTAATCGGTATTCAGTCCAGAAATACAGATCAAGCCAAGTGTCTCTGATGCCTGACTGCACTGAGACCATTGATTCTGCCAATAATAACATAATAAGCTATCAATAGATCAGGTAATGGCAGAAAGACACCTTCTAATTATTGCTCAGTGTTCATATAATGCAGGAAATTAATGATTATACCTTTGAGTCAAACATCTTTCAGTAAAAAACTAAAATTTATAAAACTTGAAATTCATCTCTGTGCACGTGTGTCATAGTTTTTATGCTGCAATAGTGCTTTAGTGGACTGTGACTAGTATTCACAGAGCGTGATTTGTGACCGTCAGCACCAGGGCTACACTGCACATTGTCTGTCATCTTCTAAAAGTCAGTAGAGAGGTTTTGTCTTATGCCCATTTTCACAAAATATTTCAACAAACCTCCATTAAGTTCATAAAAGATTGAGGAAGTTCTAGCACTTTGTAAACTTGTCCAGGTCACATGCTTAGGTTATACCCCCATTTATTGTCAAATTCAAGTGATATAAATCAGAGTGGGAAACATACCAAACAATGTTCCCAAATCAGAATAGGATCTGATTCTGGAGTAAAATCAATTTTAGATCAGGTTTTCATCACTTTGCAGTGAAGTAATGTGCTAATATAATTATACCTTTAATCAAAATGTTTTCATGGCAATTCTAATTTATCTAATTGGACAATATTGGATATTGTATAAATATTGTGTGGTGAATGTGAAATACCTGGTTGGAAAAGATTTTGGGAATCAGGGCAAAGAGAGAGTTAGATGAGACTTACTGGATTACCCTTGTAAAGTGCACAAATATCCAAATTGTCAATGATGGGGAAGCCCAGCACATTTGTGAGAAGACAAGGCTTAAGCATTTGCAACCATCTTCAGTCACAAATGCAAAACAAATGATCCATCTTGCCTCCTCCTGAGATTAAAGCATCACAGACACCAATCTTTGTCCAATTTGATTCACTCCACCTGATATAAGGAACAGCTGAAGGAATTGGATACAGAGGCTAGGGGCTGACAACATCTCAGAAAGAGTGCTGTGTCCTTAGCCAAGATGTTCCAGTACAGTACAATGCTGGCATCTATACGGCACTGTGGAAAATTGATACTCAACAGTTCACTTTCAATCAACAGCAAAATGATAAAAGGTCTTATGAACAGTGATACCACGCAGTACTTATTCACCAGCCACCTGCTCACTGATGCTCAGTTTGGGTTCTCCCAGGGCCACATGACACCTGACCTCATTGTAACTTCGATCCAAACATGGACAAGAGCAGATTGCAAGAATAAGGTGAGAGTGACTATCCATAGCGTCAAGCTAGCATTTGATCAAGTGTGGCATCAAGTAGCCATAGCAACACTGACATCAATGGGAATGAAGGGAAAGCTCAGCAATGATTGATGCAGAAAGGACCATGGTTACGTGAAGCCAATAATTTTATTCCCAGGACGTAGCTGCAGGAGTTTATTGAGGTAGTGTCTTAGACCTAACAATCTTTAGTTCCTTCATTAATGATCTTCCCTCCATCATAAGGTCAGTAATGGAGCTGTTTCCAAATGATAACATAATGTTCAATACTGTTTGTGACTCTATTATGATCCCTACTGATGTAAATACTGGATAAGACATATCCTGAAATAAAACATAACTTAATAGATCATACCTTTTAAAGTTGGTTAATGGCTCATTACTGAAACATATTCACACAAGGCTACAGACATTCTTTAACAGCAGAATATAAGATTTAAAAGAGAACCGAAGACTTTACAAGCTGTTTTCTTTATTGGCTTGGAACAGACCGCTTGTGACCTCTGTCTCAACTTCTCAAAATTAAGGATAATCTACGTCTCTTCAAGTCGTAGTGTCATCACAATAAAGCTTTGTTTACTTTTTTAATAAATTGGAATAGAAGCAGCACAAAGGGGTGGGGTCAAGTTCTCACAGAACCAGGATTTTTGTTTAGCTTTCAGTAGCTGTTGGGATTTGAAAGCTGCTACACATTTGTTCCTGCTACAGCATAACACTTGAGTTCCCTCTCTCTCTCTGAGTTGTCTCTTGATGTTCTTTTCTCCTGGACTGGAGAATTGCATGTGAGACAATCTATTTTACTGAATTTACCTTTGCAAAGGGTGTGTTTATGAGATGTTACCATATTGGAACAGTTGTTGTTGTTTAATAATTAAATAATCTATTATTCTGTTAAGTTTTCCAAAGGTGTTAAGTTATTCCAAATCTTCATTTTTTTGCTGCATTTTAACTATAGTACAGGAATAAAGTGTGTCTTGCTTCAAGCCTGGTAGTTTGACAATCAAATTGCATCTGGAACACAACGCCTTACACTTGCCTTTTTGAAAAAAAGAAGTTGGGGGTCAAGGCTATCTTCTTAAAATATTTTGATGGGGTTTTGGTCTAGTCTGCAACATTATACACAGAAGACAATTATTAAGAACTTAACACAAATATTAAAACAAAGTTTCAACCTGTTTATCAATACACTTGTTACAGAGCCTCACCGCTACCACTGTTATTAAAATCTTTACCCAACTGATGTTCCCCCATTTCTCTCCAAGTCTGCTGACATGAACCACCTATATGTTTGATAGCCTAATCCATTTCAGTTCTAACAACTTTCAACTTCTATACAAGCTCTTCTGGGTTGGTAGCTCCATAGACTAGAAACCAATTCTGCTGAGGTGACTGATTCCCCTGAACTGAACTGAAAAATGTAATCTTCTTCTATGACAATAACTGCTCTTCACTGAACAGAACTCAGTTCTTCTGAACTGAATCTTTTAACCTTCTGGTCTGGGGCCAAAACTAATTGTTTAAATGAGTTTGCTGTATCAGTCATAAACTCAACTATACAAATGTTTTATCCATCAACATTTCAGGGGTTTCCTCAGACAGTCAACTGTAGTCAAATCCTTCTTAGAAAAGATGTATTTAAGTTACTGTCCAAATTACCTTCAGAACTATATTTTTAAAGTACCTTCACAAAACTGACCAAAATCCAAATGCCCTTATTTTAAATCCAAATCCCAAAAAGTGGTAATAACATACAATACATATTTATTACATGCCTCCGAAACTGAAGTCATCTATATCTCTGTGCAGCAAGATTTAGACAATAGTCCTACTTGGATTGATAAGTAGCAAGTAGCTTTTATGCTACACAAGTGCCAAGTAATGACCACCTGCAACAAGGAAAAATCTAACCATTGCCCCTTACATTCAATGGTATTACAATTGCTGAATCCACGACGGTGAACATCTTGGAGATTGCCATTGACCAGAAATGGAACTGGAATAAGATATATACATACTGTGACTACAAGACTAGGTCAGGGGCTAGGAATTCTGCGGTGAATCTTCTCCTGTTTCTGTGCAATCTGTATATAATATGTAAGGCATGAATCAGCAGTGTGATGAAATACTCTCCACTTGCCTGGATAACTGTGCTTCTAACAATATTGAAGAAACTCAACACAATTCATGGTAACTTCATTTGCACCCCACCAATTAGCTTCAACATTCATTCCCTCCTCCACAGAAGCACAGTGGCAGCAGCATGTACAGTCTACAAGAAAGCATTTTAGTAACTCATCAAAATTCTTCCAAAAGCATCTTCAAAACTTGAGACATTATTGCTGAGAAGGACAAGGGCAAAAAATGCATGGGAACACCACCACCTGTAAATCCCTCTCCAAGCCACACACCATCCTGTCTTTGAACTATATCACTGTTGCTTCACCGTTGCTGGGTCAAAACTCCAGAACTGATTGGGGAGTTACAGAACATGGGCTGCACTAGTTCAAGAAGGCAGCTCACCAGTGCCTTCACAAGGGCAATTAGGGAAGGACAATTGTTGGCTTAACCAGCAATGCCAGTTTCTTATTAAAAAAAACTTCAAAAATTGTCAAAGACTGACATGACCAAATGGTTCCTCCTGTGTTGCATTACTGCACGATTCTATTCACGTTTGAAGGGAAACAGAATAAAATAGCATTAGCGAAAAGAATGGTTTTCCATAGATATAGGAATGTGATATCCCCTCCTTGGGTTTGCACGTAAATATCGGTAAACTGCATCTTCTAAAGCTAGAGTACATGTACATAAAAATAGTTGGGCTGGCTTTTTTTTGAAACAAGGTTCTGAAAACCCTGTGCAATCTGAGAAAGGAACCCGAGGTGACCTGCCCAACCAGTGACTCCGGTATGGGGATATTCCCTTGGCAAGGCTTACCCAACCAGGAGGAGGAAGACTCGCGGACATCTATCTACAAGTGAAACCGCTCCCCTTTGGGATTATTTGCGTAGACTGCGGTACCTGGACTCGCACATAGTCTCTGTCTTGCATCTTCCTCCTGATCAGGTTACCGTGAACTTTATAATCTCCTCATTTTTCGGCTCTTTTGTTTAAAAACTAAACGGGCTGTAACAATGCCTATTTCTGTGTAATGAGCTGCTCGGAATCTAGAAAACAAAATGCAGAAATACTGTTCGCTGTGTGATACTGATGACTATGGACCCACTAAATCAGGTCGGTCTCAATGTTTAATTTTCCCAAGTTGAATGTTCTATCGTTTTAAAGCACCCATTTTCTTTTAATTTAGGGTTGGTTATCTGACCTTCACAATTCCTGGCTCCCGAGAAAATCGTAACATTGAACCTATTTTTCTAGTGGGCAGATGCATTGTTTTGTTTTGCTTCGTTCGCATAGCAAAACACACCATCAAACAAAGGATTTAAAATGACCCCAATCAAACGCCAGGATCTGTGGATATTCACACCAGCGTATCAATAATTGCACCTATTGTCTTTTCGAATGCAATTTCTTTAAAGGCTATCCAACTCCTCCACTGACCGCTTCTGCTCCCCTATATTCCCTTAGACAAAGGGACCGAGAGGCTTTCCACAGTGTAACCAGTATCATCTTTCTTAGAGTAAGAGCCCTTCTTTCAGATGGAATTGTCCTTGATTATTTAATGGGCTCCTTGAAATAATTATTCAATTTTGGAAGAAAAAGAACATGAGCAAACAGGCTTTAGTACTGATGAAAAAAATTCACTTTTGTATCCCTTCCATTCTTTCTAATAAATAACACACTCATCTAAATGATTTTGATGTACTTCTGCCCAGTATTGATTCCTTATGAAAACAGCATGAGATTGAACCAGTTCTGGTGGATTATTCGCTGTCAACACACCGGTGACATGGAAGAACCAGATTGCTGATTTAATCGGTTTCAGCTATTACAGAAATCTGCGCACCTTCAGGTTTAACCGAGTCACTGACAAACAAATTAAAAAAACAACGCTAATTTGATACTATTATCGTCTCCTAATATATGGGCGACCCTGCAATGCTCCAGCTCTCGAACCATCTTAATCTATCTTGCAACGACTCTTAATCTCGAGGCCCAATTTCAACCAAAGGTTGCACTTGACATTTTTAGGAATTGGTTCTTCAAATCTGAACGGTCAGAGTACAGAGAGCGGGAATTGTCGTGAGCGATAAAAGGCATCTCCAAGGATTGAGGACGTTTCTATTATTCTTACTACAGAGAATGCGTGAGAGCTCCCTCCCAGAGCAGGCACAGGTCTCCAGCACAGCCTTCAGACTTATTCATAGGGAGTGAGACAATGTTCTATCTCCGCCGTTTTGCCTAAAGCATTTCCAAGTTTTAGTCTAAAGTTTCAACAATGTCGATTCCCATGCATTGCATTTAGGGACAAGAAAATAAAGGCGTGACTGTTTTGTAGCGGGAACACTCGAAACTTAATGACATATTTAACAGACTTTATCAGAAGTTATTAAACTGAATAAATAAAAAAAAACCTGATTTTTCGGTAAAGTATAATAGCGTGACGAAGTCTTCAAGTTGCGTTCAGACGGGAAAATTTTCTTTTATTAAACTGCGTCCCCACTGCAGAGAATAACCACTTTCGTATCACGTGCCAAAGCGGTTCCGTTGTTTCTTTCCAAACATGAGAATAAGCATTTGTTTACTTGCACCGCAAAGCTCTTTGCTATTGCTCGTTAATTCAGTCAGGGTAGCCAAGGTATTATTGCACACCACTGCAGCAAGTGGGACTTCAACTCAGGTCACCTAATCCAAAGGTAGGTACGCTACTTCTGCACCACAAAAGCCCCAATGCATCACTTGATAACACTGTTGATGGGCCATGAACCAATTTACTGATAATTGGGACCAGGTTGGAGTAAATACTGGTGGAAGTCTACACAAGCCACATAGGATCATCCACTCCACAGTTTGGGTTGAAGATACTTTAGCCTAACTTTATATTGCATTCTGAATCACGAGTGTTCATTGAAGGCTCTGCTGTCAGTTAGTTACCTGGTTGTCCATCAGCATTCTTCAATGGATCTAATCAGGGTAGAGACTCTGGATCTGATTTATTTTCCTGTGATTACTTTGTTGTGTCTATAATTTGATGCTTTTTGGTGTTTAGTGTATGGTTAATTTGATGTAGTATCTTCACTTGGCCCAGGTAATATTCTACAAAATATATCATGCTCTGCATTGTAGATATTTTCTCATTGACTGTTCATGTTACTAAACACCTCTGGAACAGGTCGGACTTTAATTTGAGTCTCCTGGATCTGTATTGTATATGCTTTCTTGGGGTGGGCCAACTAGTTTAATGGTGATGAAGACATCTGGAAAATGCTGGGTAATGAAATTACAGATTGAGAAGTAATGTTTCAATGTTCCCAAAGGAGACATTCCAGTCAGTGCTGCTAGATCTGCCTTTAATCTGTCCCATTGAAATATTGCATTGGAACAGTATCTCTTTGAATGTATGCATCCAAATTAGATAAACAATACTTTTGAAATATTATAATGAAATTACAATTCTCACTTTTCTTTTAGATCTTAATAAATGGTATAAATTCTGTGTGTTTACTTAACCCTTGTCTAAATTGACCTTGGGCTTGTTGGAAACTCAATTCAGTAATTCTGATAAATTGTCTCCTAGCTTCTCACCAAAGAAGTATACAATGAAAATTGTTGAATTCCTTGTTTTTAAAAAAAGGTTCTCTAATGTCCTTATCAAGAAACCTGCTCTCCAGACATATATCAAACCTTTGGCCCAGACTTTATTGTTGTCTTTTCATGATCTCAGAGCAAACAAGAATGGACAGTAAGTATTGGGTTCTGATATCATTCACATTTCAAACTATATTTTAAAATTACTGTGAGCATCATGGAAGTGCATCAATATAAATAACCTAAAGAGCTACAAATGCCAAATCAAGAGATATAAGTTCCATGACAACAGCAACACAGCCTTTAAAGTAAAATATCTCAAGTCCTACACAGGAGATGGTTCAAGCAAACTTTAATATGAGCCGTATAATAAGATATTAGGACAGGCGATAGAGTAATTTTGCAGGTATATTTTAATGGAGGAGAGAATGGTAGAGAAACTTGGGGATGGGAGAGGAGTGGAAATTCCAGAGCTTAGGGCTGAAATTGAATGCATGGGTGACCTAGATTAATATTGGAGATATGCAGAAGATCAAAATCTCAGAGGGTTGAGGGATAAGGCATGAAATGTTTTGAAAACAAGAATGATAATCTTAAAATTGAGATATTGCTGAACTGACGGCCAGTGTAGACTTGATAGGCAAACGGGACTTTGTGCAGGTTAGATATGGACAGCAGAATTTAGGTGCACTCAGCTGGACATTGGAGGAAGGATGTTGGAGGAAGTTAATGCAGTCTGCTGTCAAAGTCTGCAGCCGGTTCAAGAAAGCTGTGAAGGGATAGATTATCATGGACACACTTCCATAAGCTGTCTCGTATTATTGTATGAAAACATTAAAGTATAAATAGAGCCATCTAGCATGGATGTGGATAATTTGCACATGCTGAGGAAAGTGATGAGAAAGATTAAAAAAAGGGTGGAAATGAACAACAGCTACCAGATACAGACCACTAACAGGAAAAATTGGAACAGGAACTGTATAGACAAGCAAGAACAATGTATATGAGTGAATGCAGTTGTTAGTGTGCCTTCAATTTAACAGGGTAGTTTTGGAAATCTATTAAATGTACTATAGATGTAAAACCATAATGTTTGGTACAGTGTTGAATGGTCACATGTAACAGTTCATTGAGAAAATCATAATGTTTAGACCTACACTGCAGCTAAAACCAGGAGCTGGAAACGACAGTCAAGTCAGCAAACTCTTTAAGATAACTGTTTACAACATGATAAATTTAAATCTTTAAGACGAGAGAATGGGTGCAACAGAAATATTCTTCTGTCAGATTGATTATTGATTTTTGCTAATAACAATGTTGCATGTTAATAAATTAAGCAAATTTTGAGAAGTCTGGCGATGAGTCAAAGAAACTGGACTGGCGACAGCATTGTTAGAACGAAAGAAGTGTAGATATGTTTTGCAAAACCGAGATTTTAGAGTTAAATAACTGAGAGAAAAGTTCAATTTGAGTAACAACAGTAGTAACAAAGCATGCAAAGAGAAGCAGAGAATGATGTTTTGCTTCCCAACTTGTCTGTTCTAAATGTGGTGGAGGAGCTGAAACAAATACCAAGTAAATGGTTTAAACAATTTTTGCTGAGTTTTTTTCAGGATTCTCTTAGTTCTTGCAGTGAAGTCATGGCTTTGTTGCTTTCATTTTGGGATTATTAAGAAATGGATTAATGCCTGAAGACTGGAAAGCAGCTTACACAAAATACAGTTGTAAAATGGTGTATCGGACCAGTAACTTTTTGTGTTTCCCATAATCTTTTTGCTTTGAGTATTTTTAGATTCATATTTCTGGTGATTCTGTTGATTAGTTGTATCTTCATGTCCCATAAAATGTTTTCACCTACAGAAAATGTTGAGAAACCCTGATTAACAAAGTGGAAAAGCTGTCCTTAAAATACTTAGCTACTTCTTCTATCCTGTGGCTTCAAAGGATTCTGCAACTCATCTCGCCTTTGAAGAGAAAGGACAAGACTGCAGTAAGAATCTGTCTTTTCCAGACTTTAATTGATAATTACACATACTAACTAGTAAATAAACAATAAATCACAGAATCCCTACAGTGTGGAAACAGGCCATTCAGCCCAATGGATCCACACAGACCCTCCGAAGAGCATTCCACCCAGAGCCACCATGCCCCCCACCCCACTCCATCCCTGTAACCCTGCATTTCCCGTGGCCAACCCCTCCCCACCCAGCACACCCATCCCTCACCATGCCCCGACCCCAACCCCAGCCTTCACATCCATGGACACTAGAGGCAATTTAGCATGGCCAATCCACCTAACTTGCACATCTGTGGACTGTGGAAGGAAACCAGAGCACCCGGAGGAAACCCACACAGACGTGGGGAGAATGTGCAAACTCCACACAGACAGTCGCCGAGGTGGAACAAATACTGGTACTAGCCCCATATGTATTTTCAGAGTAGTTGTATAGGTTAGCTAGTTCTTTTTGTGGCCAAAAATAATATTTAATTTACAATTATTATGTGTACCTAAGTTACGCATTATATTTTTACAAAGCAGGTTTCTTCATCAATCACAAAAGCTAGCTGCCCTCAATAACTGTCTTTGAAAACTTTAAATGGCTTCTCTTTAAAGACTTTAGGCAGACCAATGTATTTCGAAAAAGCTGATAACTTCTGACTGAAATTTAACAAATAAATTGCAGTTCAAAATCAAACTCAACAAACTACTCAGAATACTTCTTGACTTAAATAATTTGGCCTCTTTCCTAGGCACCTGTCTTTAGATAAAGAACATCTAAATGTTACAAGACATGTATCAAAAATAAGCTGGAAGAGTTTTCCGTGAATGAAGTTGTTTTTTTTTAAATCCAGTATGCACTGACAGAACTAAAACAGGTCATGCCATGCTAAGATGTAAATACATACAATTTGCAAAAAAAGAAATGCACAATTTTTGACACAAAGATGACTCAGGAAACTACAGTCTCATTAGACAAAGATCAGTTGTACGTAAATAGTTA
Source organism: Rhincodon typus (assembly GCF_021869965.1). Lineage (NCBI taxonomy): Eukaryota > Metazoa > Chordata > Chondrichthyes > Orectolobiformes > Rhincodontidae > Rhincodon > Rhincodon typus. Next base: position 34,961,435 of record NC_063342.1, read on the forward strand.
GAAGGCATTCTCAGCGAGAAGGTAGCAAAACATATAGATGGTGATGACATGCTGAGTGTGAACATGGATTTATGTGATGTATGTTGTGTATGGATTTATGTGATGTATGTTGTGTATGGATTTATGTGATGTATGTTGTGTATGGATTTATGTGATGCAGCTTCTGCCAAATGTAATGGATTTCTTAAAGAAAATGACAACAGAAATTCTGTGAAGCAATATGTTCATGCATATGTTAGGTACTTGTATTAAACAAATGTTTTATTTTATTTATCCACATGATGATCCATGTGAAGCACACTCCTGTATACTTGGCACATTGCTGAAGGTCTGGAGTGATATTCAGACTAGACTGAGCAAAGATGGCAGATTTCCATTCTTCTAGGATTTTTTGCTAGATCTTTCATGGTCACTATTACTTACCTAATTTAGTTAAATCAAATTTGAAATAAACAAATTTATTTTCCACAGCTTAGATTTGTTCATTTAGCATGGACAAATGCTTGGCAGTGTTTCTAGGGAATTAATTAAACAATAAGCTAATGATTTGTCATGATTAGGAACTATTGAGATGGATTGGAATTTGGCAATGTTCAGATAAAACAAACTGGGATGAGAGAGGGTAGTGTTGTTCCGAATAGAGATGTACCAATATGGCAACGGATCAGTGAAGTGACTGCAGTATTTAATGTATGCATATGATTTGAATTTAGGAACATTAGTAAAGGTGTTTGAGTTTGCAAAAGATGCCATGACAGGATGGGGAATAGTGGAAATTCAAACAATACAAATTAAGCAGACCAAGTATGAAAGGTCTCAGTAGTTTCAAAAACTGAGATGATGATTATAAATTCCAATCATTGTTGACAAAATGCAACAATAATTCTAGGTGCAGGATTTAAGCAATAAATTAAATGGATCTAGGCTATAGGACATAATGCAGGATTTGACCCAGGAGTATTGATGAAAATGAACTGAAACCAACAGCATAATGCATGAATCTGGATTATTAGATTGAGAAGATTATTTGGATCTTGAAATACACAAGCTAGAGATATGACAAAAATCCAAGAAGTGACAGTATGTCTGAAAAAGGAACAGTATCTAAACTGTGGCTCATCTAACAGAGTTGGAAAACTTTGAGTTCAAGTCCCTTCCAAGAATCAAGCACATAATCAAGGCTAACATTCTTGTGAAAAACTGAAGGAATGCTGCATTGTCATAACTCAATTACTGTCTACCCTCTCAGTGCAAATTAAAGATTTAATGGAAGTACTGGACATACTTGTGCCCTTTTCAACCCATACACTCTCAATGCTCAATGTCTTAGCTACCAATGTTCCCTTGACCAACACCTAAAAGAAAATTATCCGGTCATTGTTTTACCATTGCAATTCAGGTCTTGGTGCTCATGAATTGGTTGCCACATTGCAACCGTGGCTGCGCTTCAAAACTAATTCATTGTCTATAAAGCAATCTGGGACATGTTGAGATCAAGACAGACCCTATATGCAATCTCTTTCTTTTCAGACACTTATAATTCTGGTCAGTGTACTACAGTAGGTATATTTGAGTATTGCAGGTAGTGTGGAAAAGTCAAACAAAACTCACTGAACTAAAGCCATATGAGATGTGAAGACAATGAATTGCACAATATAGGGAAAAAGTATTAAAAATTAAAAAGGTTGTAAATAAATTGAACTTGATGTTATGTTCATGTTTTCCACTTTAGAACAAGGGACATGTGTTCCTGTTTAAAAACAGGAAAATGCACAATTTAAAGGCAACTACATGGAAGGTGGCGAATCTATCAAACAAATTGCTCAGGGAGCCAATGCGACAAATGTAACAAAATTAAGAAAGAATTGGATAGATAATGGAAGAACTGGAAGATCAATAAGGGTGATGGTGTTAGGGACAATTTGGATGGTTATGTTCTTAAAGAATTGCACTGAAATTACAATACTGTCTCTTGAAAAATATTGCAACCATTATAACAATGCATCTGTAAAATATTATATTAAACCTAGGTACTTATCAAATAATAACACTTCTTTTCCTAAAATATTGCACTGAAATTATACTTCTATCACGAAAGTATCAGAGAATTTACAACACCTTAACAATAATACACCAAAGCTACAATACTGTGGCATTGTGCAATACAAATTACAAAACGGCATGTTCCAATGTATTACATGATAAATCATTTAATTACAATACTGCTTCCTCTTAAATGTTACATGAGCATTGCAACCCTGTATCTGTCTGACTATCAACAAGAAATTTCAATTCTACAACAGTTAAAATTTGTAATCTGGAAAAATTCAGTACAGATGTACGATTTGTTCAAAGCTCCTGCGGTACCTGTTACTCATATAGCTGGTTCTGCTATGCGTCTTTTCAAAGTTAAAGCTGTAACAATGCAACACACAATAGCTGCTACTTCAGCATAAGGATTTACATCATCATCTGACTGCACATTTAGAAGCTCACAAATTGATCAAATAGTTTGTGATTTTTTGTTGTTACTTTTTTTTCTCAGTAACTGAAATTTCTAATATCCAAAGTGAAATTTCAATAAAACATTGAACAATTAAAAAGTGTAAATTTGGTAAAATGAATGACTGAGTTTTCTCTTGTGTCTCCTAATACTTGCTTCATAGCTTTTATTTAAAGACAGTGCTCTCCTAATAGCTCATGTTTTGACAGGTGATTTGACCCATAACAATGACTCACTGAGCTTAATTTGAAATCTGAAATCTGAACATATGTATCTAGTTCCCTGAGGGAGAAAGAGAGACAGACAAAGAGAGAGAGCGAGAGAGAGAGATGCTGTTTGAGCTGAGAAGTAACAATGTTCTAATTACATATCTGCTGTTATTTCAGTCAACTTTTAGATAATATATGAAGATGAGGGTTAAATGGAGTGAGAGGAAATCTTTGGCTCCAAAAATTCGATGGGATTCAATCACAACATTGCATCCACTGCTGTCCTTCTCATTTCTGGAACCCACCTCATCCACACAGCCTTTATAAAAATGTCAAACTGAAATGTCAACTCCACTTAAATTGCTTAAATACCACACATTGGAACTGAATCTTCAAAAAAATTCTACATCATGCTTAAGAAGCTACGTGTTCTAAAACATAGTGCCTAACTTCTAATATTGTGTCTTTCAGCAAAGCACACTGAAAATTTTGCTCTTATAGAAGATTTTTTATGAAATCACAATGGCTCTATTCCAATTTAATATCTGAAATTACTAAAAACAAAACTTCTAGATTATTACACCAAAGAAATAACACAGCCACATTTAAAATGTTGTAGTGACATTGCTTAATCTAACAGATTGCACTTAAATTCCAACTGTTCAGCTTCTAATTTATATTACATTTATGATCCCATACAAAATATTTAACATGAATTATAATACTGCTGATTTCAACATATTGCAAAGAAATTAAAAATCTCAACCAAACGATTAAACTCAAAACACTGTGCTGTAACTTGCACAACATTACTAGAATTACAACATTGCATTTTCAAATGAATTACACTAGACCTGCATGAGGGTTAATTCTAATTTTCCAGTTTCAGCTCTGATTTTATAGTGACAGGACAGAAATTTAAAAGTATTGCACCCACAATACAACCATTTCAATCTATTAGATATATTTTACATTTCCACTTTGTCCAGTGTATGATATAAAAATTACAAATCAGCATCTAGTTAATTAAAATATACATCGAAAATAGGACACTAAAATTACACCATCTCTTTTTAAATTATTACACTGAAATTGCAATATTTCTATAGTACCACAGCCAACTTACAGGACGGGAATCTCCGAAGTATTATAATGAAAGCACAACATCTCGGTGACAATAGCAATTTTCTTTTTACATGGAAGCAGCATGTCTTTTCTGCGGGACTGCATTGAACGGACAATTGTTTTTTCGAAAATATTGCATTCAAGTAAGAAGTACTTCGTTCAAATTGCAATGCTAGTTTTGACTAAATATCTCCCGCTTCAAAACTAATACTGTGGAAATACAACCACACCTCTTGACCGTTTTCTTTCTGCTAAAATTGCCTCGTCTCTTCTAAAACATCGCGGCCTTTTCTCCACATACAATATATAAGATAAAATTGTGTGTGAAATACATAAATGCTTCTACTAAAATACCAACAGAAATGGCCAATTTGCTTCTTTTTTTAAAAAAATGTATGACACTGAAACGACAATGTTTTCTTGTCAAGTGTCCTGTCCTCGCTGTTAACATTACCTCCACTAAACGTAATTCCCAAATATTCCTCTCAAGACCTTGGACGTGCCATACCAAGCTATGAGACAAAAGTGTGATCCAAATATTAGCAACCAATTGTGCAACCAATTATAAATCAAAGTCGGCGTTGCTCCTAGACATTACCTGTTCAAGTATTGTATTCTTTGTTTTTGAATCGCTAAATTTACATTTCAGTAGAATTGATGAATTCAGGGTAATTGTCCTTGCTATGCTGAATGGTGTGGAACAAAACCTACAATAAATCATGAAATAGAATTTCTGAAATTGACAGAACGAAAGCGTGGAACCAAAATTCCAGTTCTTTCCCCACTGACATAAGAATTAAAAGACGGAATAGAAATATATTTTCGGAATACTAAATACCATGGAACCTCGCGCCTTGAGTATACTTGGCCGAAAGCAGGATGCACCTTCTAAAATATTATCGCCTTCCTCCCTGAAATATTCGGCCGTTTGCAGAAGCAAGTCTGTTATCAAGTAATTTTACAAAAGCCTCCCTAGACTTAGTTTTAAGTTTTCAATTCCTCAGTCCTCCTTTATTAAAAGTTAGAAGTGTGCCCTAAAGAAGCCGCGAGATGTCAGCTTCCCGTGCACAGTGTTGATCCCAGTAATATATCATCCCGGCAGCTCAGGCACAGCTGCTGCCTTTTCGCAAATGCTGCAGGGATCCTGAAAGAGAGCGGAGGGCTGGGATCTTGTGCAAAGGCGACAAAGCCGCACTTAACAGAACTCACTGCGTTATTTCACCATCATTCCGAACAGGCCAGTGAGTAACGACGGCTGTCTTTAATTTTAAACAGTCCTGTACAAACCTGTACGCCGAGTATTTGCAGTGATCAGACACAGCAAACAGTTCATGAATAGAAACTGGTAATGGGGAATTTCTGATACAAGAAGCGGATTGGTCCTAAATAAGGAGTAGTTGAATCAGCTCATGTTCACATCTGTGTTTCTTTCCGAGAATCTGTTTCTGGGACTGGCTAGCTTTCCTTTGCATCACGTTTGGGGAACTGGCCGAAATCGTTTGATCTAACCACAGTTTCCTCTTTGTAGTTATTGGCGGGTGGGTAGTGGGGGGCTGGGAGTGGATAAACTTGTTAATAAGAAGAATTGGACGGAAGGACATTATATCATCAGTTTTGTTTTAAGAGAGATTAAAACTTTTTCCGCTATCAGCTTTCAGGAAGGTTGTGTGGTTCGCTCTCAATAGTTAATGTTGGAGAACCGAAATGTAAGCTGTCAGTGTGGCGTCCGGCTAACAAAGCTGGTTTTTTAATTCTAATTCCGAATGAAGATTCTTGTCTTCAATCCCAGCAGTGCCCATGCACTGGATTACTCTGCAGTGGTGACTTCTTACTCGGGGCTTTAGGTGCTGTTTGAGGTAACAGCAGTGAGAACCCAACTTGGTGTTAGAGAGTGGGACGATTTGCCTTTCTTCCTAAAGAGAGGAGTGCTGTACCAATGTTTCATTTGCTTCTATGTTATGTCTCGATTAAATGAAAATACTAGTTCCTGGTTTCTTCCCATCTTTAACCAGCATCCCAGAGGAAAGTTCCAAGCGTTCATCACAATTACAAATAACGGGGGTGGCTGGAACCGGTGCTCGGACAGACACCTGTCACTTAAATACTCTGCTGACATTCTCTTTATCCTATATACACACAAACATGCGCCCCTGCTTCCGCACAGCTTCTTAGTTTCTCCCTGGGAAAGAATGACTGAAGGTTACACTAAGGCTGATGGTAGTAGCGGGGCTGCAATCCGCAGCTACTGGAAAAAAAGACCGGTTTCTGCCGATTCAATTCACGTTAAACCCCGATCAGACTAGCCAGTGGGAAACGGGTGTCACATTGACATTGTCTGTGCATGCCTCCACACCAGTTTCTCCCTTGCACCGATGCCTTGCTCAACTTAATTCTTTACACAGTTTTTTTTAAAGATGCAGCCCTACATTTTGGAATATCGGCGCATTTCTAGTCCTTGGGGCTTATTGTGGACAATTGTGAAACACTCTTGCGGTGACTCCGAAAAAGGAAAAAGAACCCAGTAAATGACCGGAGCCGTGGGCACAGCTACATCTTCAACAGTCTCGCAACAACATGAAACATATTGTCAGGGTTTGTGAGAAGTACAAATTCTCCCAGATAACCATAAGAATGGTGTATCATCTTTGACAGCTACTGAAGTCTATAAAAACAAATCCTTAACAATAAAACATTCCATAGAAACCCGTCTTCAATGGAATGGAACCTTACAGCTAACCGTATCTATTAATTTCTCAACCAAATGTCAGGTTTTAATTCTGTTGGAGTTGATGTGTAATTGTGACTTTCGATTCTGAAAGTGTTGGAATTTGGAGCTTTTTTTAAGAAGTAATCATAACGGAACAGGATCTCTCGCAGTGCTGTAGATAGCGGCCTGCTGTGTGTTGGTGAACCATCCCGTTAGCCCGCAGCCCCGAGCTGTCACAGCGTTTACCGCAATCACAGGACGATCGGACTCACAACGGGACAACATTGTCCCTCAGCCCTGATTCCGGCCAAACAGCGGATCCGTGTTTCTGCTACAGAGGCCGGCGGCACAAATGGGTCGACACCGGGCAAAGTGGCGTATCGGAGATCTCACATTCCTCACTTAAAAATAACTTGGCGAAATGACAAAAGACTGAACAACAATGTGTGCACACTAAACAGTGGTCTAGTATTATCCCTCAACCGCTCCCCTCGAAATAAACTCCGCCAAACACCAGCTTGGCCTCATTTTTTACAAAATTTTTCAAAAAATAAAATAAAAACAGGCAACACGTGCACTGCGTGAAATCCTAAAGTTAGATCCGGAAAACGAGTTAAAAGTTCGCGTTTAAAACAACATGATTAAGTATTTGCTACTTTAAAAGAAAACAGAGAACACAAGCGATTTGGTCCTGCCATCGAGATTAACATGTCGCCCCGAAAACGGGATTTGGATAAAAACGGCGCACGAAAAATAAAACGTTTCTTTCAACAAAACGAAACTTCAGATTTTGGGTGTGAGAGAAATGATCTCCCGCCATTCTTCTCTTTTTTTAAAAAAAACTCTACCGTTTGTGGAGCGAAGCTGCAGTCAACAGGATGTTTTGGGGAAACCCGAGTGTATGTGTGCGTGTGTTTTTTTTTTAAGGACTAACCGGAGTTGATCTCCATACACTGGCTTGAATCCACGTTGTCTGCAAGCTCCGAGTCCGGGCTTATACTGTCCACACTCAGTTCCATTGTCTTCTCGCCCCATTCCTGGATTTTCCTCTTTTTATTTGTCCCGATCAGTGCTTCCACCGAGAAGGCGTGAGCCCTTGAACTGAGGGCAGCTGCTGATCGCCTCCTTTCACTCATCGCCCGAAGAATGGTCCAAGAACCAGCAAATACCAAACTTTCCTTCAAACGCACGGAGCCTAGAGGTCGCTGGCCGGCGGTAATGTTCGGTGGCGGGTTCCAAATTCAGAAACAAGCTGGAAAGGATTGCTACAAGGTTTGGACTTCAGGCGTACAGTCACAACAGCAGTGCAGAGCTGGTCACATCTCTCAAAGTCCCAGTTAGCATGGTGCTGACTGAGTGAGAGCGCTCATTGAACTTAGTCCACTTTCTGCCTCTACTCTGTCATCCTCCCCAGTCTCCCCCAGCCCCCACCCCCTATCCCCGGGCTGATTGATACAAACTTCTGCAGCGCTTTACTGCAGGGGGCGAGGTTTCAATGCCAATCAAACTCTCCCGTCCAATAGTCACACGGCCAGCAGCCAGTATCCAATGACACACCAGCAGGATTCCAAGACAAACAACCGCAAATTTGGACTCTTGGTCGCCAGCAGGCACCTTGATGCTCACCAGCGACTGCACAGTGCCCAGATTTAACCGTTTAGGAACAGTGAGCGCCTTTCTCCCAGGTTTGTGGCTAACTGATATGAAACTTTTCTGTCTCCCTGCTGTATGTCCCGTGCACTGTTTTAAAAATGACCAGGAATGTTGGCGGCTGCTGACAAATCCAGTAATAATAAAACCAATAGAAGCATTTTTCTTAAATTTCCTCGCGCATTTCAGACATCAGTAGAGAGTGATATTGAATACCTGTATTCATTTGAAGGATTTCTCTGCATGTTCCACCAGTTCCGTCCCACCGCTACCAAGTGGTTAACTTTCATCTATGGTTCTCTTTCCCTTGCAATATTGCGCTGGAACAGGGGAGCGGACTGGAAAGAGCTACTGCAAAATATTGCCTCAGACAGAAAGCAGAAACTTTTCTGTGTTCCAGAAATATTGAAGCAGAGGGGTACAGTTTGCTGTACTTACTCGGCGAGATTTGTGTTTGCTCTCGGGATGAGTCCTGTGCTGATTACAGAAATGACCAAAAAAAATTAAAAGGTAAAACTAAAGGGAGAAAGTCAAATCGACAAGCACCGTTCCATTGATTATTCTGTACTGTTAGAAATTTGCAATTTAGGTTTTTTTCAGTAGAGTTAGTTGTTGGTTGGCTGTAGATGTTGAGTGCCATACTCATTTTACTATTCACCATTTTTAATTCATGTAGCCATTACTGAAATCCAATGTGCTCTTGGGAGACTTATTGACATCAGTGGTTATATTTAACTATATCAAAGTAAATCTGGTTGTATTTAAAACCATGCGTTTAGCACCCTGCTGCTGGCTGCATGTGCCCGTGGGAATTAGCATAAAGCAGATATTATGATTTTAAAATCTGCAAAAGTAAACACCAAAAAGTTTTAAGATAACCTTTGTCGGGAATGTATTGTAACGTGTAGAGATCAAGTCACAAATTGCAGACTGCTCTGGAAATACACGCCACTCCCATTGGAATCTGCGCAGAGACACGTTAATGGTTAAGGTGTAGATCTCCCCATCCTACATACATACATACACTTACATGCGCGCACACTTGCATATACACAGAAATTCCGCATACGCGCGCACTTAAAACTACACAGGCACACACAAATTCTGAAAGCGCACACACACACATACACACATTCACACACACCAAAATCTACACGCCCACGCACACAACTCCTAAAAATTCACACATGAATACCCACAAATACACACACATACACAAAACACAAACACACACACGCACACACAAAATACATAAGCACACACATACAGAGTCGCAAAAGCATACACACCAATGCATAAAATTACACAAACGCACAAAATTACACACATGCACATTCACATTCAGAAGTACAGACAATGTGTAATCGCAGAATTTTCTCACTGATTTTAAACTTGCATTTATAAATATGTTCTCCTGAAAGTGGAGAGGATGGTAATACTATTGCCTTTTACTTTTTACAATGTTGTAGATGTTGACGTAAATGAATCAATGAATCTCACTCGCTGTTATTCTAGCCGTGATTTAATTAGAGCACTTGTGTTAGGAAATAATTCAGAATAAGATCATAAACCGAGTTTCTCACTATTCAAGTCAACAATTTAAATCAAGACTAGAGGGGGATGCATTAATACCGTATGCGAATACCAGATCTACATATTTGCTTGTTACAATATAAAGTGTAATTCAGGTGCGCACATACCACATCATGAATATTTGAATAAAGCCTAGCAGAAACTATTAATATGCATAGGTCTATTCATTTCCGCACTGCCGTTATTCTTTCGCAAATTACAAGTTTAACATGTTCTGAATTCCAGTTAATATCCAGTAAATAATTTTCTTCCACCCTTGCCGGCAAATTGGACGACTCCCGCTCTTCCCACATCCAGGATCTTCCCCCACCTCCTCCCTCCCCATTCCACCGAAAATCGTTGGTGTTACTCTGTAAATATCTTACAGCGTACCGGGAATCAAGAAGAAAGAAAGAAAGTCTAAAGAGAACGGAAGGAAATTATGCCTTCAGGAAGGGAACGTTTTTCCCTCTGTATATTTAACGAAATACGCTGTGAGGCAAGTGTTTGTTTCCAATGCTGGCAACTTCTTCTGACTTCAAAATATTACATTTCAAGCCGCGCAACTTTTATTTTCCTAAACTGCCAGAAAGGATAACGTGAATATCTTTTAGTCTATTTTCCATTACATTTTACTTATACATTGAGTTCAAGACGAAGAAATACCCCCGTGTTTGAATTTCTTAATGTTGAAGAGCAGTATCGAGAGAGGCGTTAATACAGATGCTCTTGTGTCTTTCTCACATTAGCTATATTTTCAGGATAATTAGAAGGACCAGGAAACTAAACTACTTCAACAACGATTCTCTTTCTCATGGATTCAGACAGATGAATGTAATTCTTAAGTCTGATTTAGGAATTTTAATGCTAAATCTTTCGAGATTTTTGATATGAAATACACTTATAAGAGACGAATATAACTGCCAGCGTTCATAAAGACAAGCCATAGAAATTGAGGTACAGTAAGGCTAAACAAAGACCTGAAGGTATGGCATTAGTTATTGTCAAAAACGCAAAAGTCGGATGGCAGTAAACCATGAGAGTATAATAGTCTGATGTTGTTATGAGTATATTTATAGTCTACATTTGAAATTTCTCTACATTAATGGTTGCAAATGTATCAGACAGTTTTACAATTCAGTACATCACGTTCCGAAGCTGTTGGAATGCAGTGCTGTCCATGTCTAACACATTGGTATGCTGTGCAAACTTGAATGCTCTTTGTATACGTGCGTTTCAATGGCCGGCAAAGAATAACGTTTGCAGTATCAATTAATTAATGTAGATCTATTTAATGATATAACTATTTAGCAATTTCTTTACTTCTATTTTGTAATAAGAATTAGCTCAGTTTTAGTTGGTTGGTTAGCCAATATCAAACAACAGCTCACTCCCATTAGCATACTGTCAGAATCTTATCACAAATAATAGAGGTCGGACGTCTACTATCTGTCTATTTTAAAGACATATCCTGATATGTGACTTTTTTTATACAGGGTGATATTTTAAGTGCTATGACGTATGATTTTAATATTTAATAATTAATTTATAGGACATAGGCACTTCTGGTTAAGCCAGCATTTATTGCCCACCCGTAATTACTCTCACCTTCCTGAACTGCTGCAACCCTTGTTATGTGCGGACTCTCACAGTGGTATTAGGGAGTGAGTTCAAGGATTTTGACTCAACGACAGTGAAGGAAGGATGATATAGTTTCAATTCAGGATGATGTGTGGTTTGAAGAGGAACTTGCAGGTGGTGGTTGTGTTCACATGTATTTGTTGTCCTTGTCCTTCCAGGTGATAAATGTTGTGGATTTGGAACATGCTATCTAAGGAGTCCCTCCTAAATTGTTGCTGTGCACCTTGTAGGTGGCACACATTGCTGCTATTGTTTGTGGGTAGTGAATATTGAAGGTTGTGCGCAGGGTATGAATCAAGTGGACTGATTTGTCTTGGATAGACTTACGTTTCTTAAGTGTTGTTGAAGCTGCAGTCAACCAGGCAAATGGACAGCATTCCAACACATTTCTCACTCGTGCCTTGTGAATGGTGAACGGACTTTGAAGAGTCGGGACGTAAGTTAATTGCCGCAGAATTCCCAGATTCTAACCTGCTCTTGTAATCGCAGTATTTATAAGACTGGTCCAGTTCAGTTTCTAGTGAATGGTAACCCAGGACATTGCTGATGGTGGATTCAGTAATAGTAAAGTGCCATTGAATGTTAAGAGCAACAGTTAGATTCTCACTTATCTGACACTTGTGTTGCGTGAATGTTACTTGCTACTAGTCACCTCAAGCCTTGATATTATCCCGGTTTTGCTGGATTTGAACATGGTCTGCTTCAGTATCTGAGGAGTCGCTAACGGTGTTGAAAATTGTACAATCATAAACGAACATCCCACTTCTGACCTTTCAATAGAGGGAAGGTCATTGATGCAGCAACTGAAGATATTTGAGCCTAGGACACCACCATGAGGAACTCCTGCAGTGATTTTGTGGAGCTGAGATAATCGATCTCCAACAAGGACACCAATTTCCTTTGCGACAGGCATAACTACGATAGGCAAAACAACAGAGTTTCTCTGAATCCCATTGAATCAAGTTTAGGCAGCGCTCCTTGATGCCAGGCACGGTGAAATGTTACCTTGAATGTAAGGGCACTCATTCTCACCTCACTTTTGTCCATGATTGGACATGGGTTGTTATGAGGTCAGAAGCCAAGTGTACCTGAAAAAATCTAAACTGGGCGTTAGTGAGCAGGTTATTGTTAAGTGAGTGTCCCTAATATACTTCGTATTATTCGGAACAGAGAAAATTAGGCTAGGTTTACAGGACTTATATCTCCGAATTACCTCTATTTCACCTCACGTGAAGTCACTATCAGTTAGTTCTGTGCCCCCGTCCCTCTAAACACCGCAAAGTAGATATTGGCGCGGAAATGATGGGATATTGCGAATAGCAAACGGTCACAACATTCAAGAGGGATGGAATGGTTAACACGATACACAATGAGTTGGCAATCACCGGATATTTTTTGCATTGATGGTCTCCTGAATTTATTCTATTTATGCCGCAAAACTGTTGCGAGAACGGAAGATTGTCTTCACTTTAAAATAAAGTTGGAGAGTTTTGTTTTGTTTATGTGGAGGTGCTGTCACATCTGACGGTGTCAGTTATTAATGACAAGACATGGAGTTAATCCAGTCACTCTCGCCATGGCTACAAAGCTCGAAGGAATTCCTGTTGACAGGAAGGTAACTGGTGTGAGGTGACACTGGACACAAGGCCGCTTTCTGTGCATGGTGCCCGGCGCCAGGTAAAGTTGATTCAAAACTGTCATGGCTGAAGGTACGAAAGTGGGATCTAGATGTGCGTCTAAAAGCGATGAGCGCACCATCGTGTCAGATTTCCAACAGCCTTGCGTGATACGCAATTATTTGGCCAGATACTCTATCACATTCTGTTCGCATCCAAAGAAAGAGGGAAAGTGCGCCAATAAATGCCTTAACAAGGGCCTCCCATAGGTCTTCACAAACATAGGCTACTTTAGCACTCAGTCATATTGCAATTAAATCAGCTATTTAAGGCAAAACTGGGCTCGTACGAACAGTTCACAAAGCCATTAATTAATTTTGATGCTGTCATTGATTGAAGGGCGAATATTAGCCTGGAAAGGTGTGTGGTCTTCAGTTGTGCCACTTACTCATTACCTCTAGTCATACAATGCAAGACCAAAAACAAAATTGCTGGAGAGGCTTAGCTGTTCAGGCAGTTCTGAGGAAGGGTCACCGGACCCGAAACGTTAACTCTGTTTTTTTCCTTCGCAGATGCTGCCAAACCTGCTGAGCTTTTCCAGCAATTCTGTTTTTGTTCCTGATTTACAGCGTCCGCAGTTCTTTCGGTTTTCATACAATGCAAACTAGTTACAATATTATCAGCGCACCCATTTCTGTTGAGCTCACCAACCAGAGTATTTGCAGATACAGCCTATTCTGACTTTTAGTATTTAGAAGCATTGCATTAGACTCCAAACTCGAAGCTTTTTGTTTTCTCTCAGAAAACTTTTTATTCGTCGGAAACCTCTTTACTTTCTGTCCTGTGTATTGATAATGTTCGGGAGAAGATCGTCAAACCAGCAGATAAAAAAAATTACTGAGCCAACTTGCAGTCCAAATGATTGTTTTTAATAATTCACAAAGCACAAAATGGTTAGGGTGCAGAAGGATGCCGATGGTCCATCTTGTCTGTACTGGCTCTCCAAATAAACACCGTCCTTTCTACCCCTCCGCATTGTTGCTGTTATAAAATGTAAATAATCGTCTAATATCACCGGCAATGCCTCGACCGAACCTGCTCCCCACTCTCTTCCAGGCAGTGCGTTTCAGACCTGAAGCGCTCTTGGCGTAAAAAAGTTATTTTTCTGCTACATAGCAATTTACTTCTTTCGAAAATCTCTTTCGGTCTGGTCCTTCGCGTTTTTGATCGGGTTCAACCAATGGGAACAGTTTCTCTCCATCTCCTCTGTTCAGACCCTCGCGAATTGACCCTTCATAATTGGAAGAAGCATGAGCAAAGCAAATTCTCGCCGTTTTTCTGTTCATCACGTTTGCTGGCCTACAGCAACAAGGTGCCAGTTTACTTTGGGACTTGCAGATGTCAATTAAAGTGTATCCCATATAAAAATCATCTCGTCCCGGCGTTTTCCAATGAACGCTTTCCTGGTAGAGCGTGTTCCTGTTGGAAGTTATAAATTGTTTATTGCAGCTCCGGGTCAGTGAAAAGCCTCAGGCCTGGCATACAATGATCTGATTTCTATTTCTGATGATCGTTTTTAACTCACTGCAGTTGCAGAGTAAAGCTACTTGCTTGGGTGCATTTCAACACTGGCGAAGAACCGAGAGCGAAATATTGATTTTATAATTCAGTGTTTTAGAGAGAGAGAGACAGGAGAGAGAGGTTGGAATTGATGAAATCAAGAATGGGATTCTTTTAGTCAAATTATATAGGCCGGACCGTTCTATCCAATCAAAGGGAATTTAAAGTCTTTGGCTCAGGTCAAAACGAGCAGAATTACTCAGCAAGTTTATTTGGAACGAAATGGTCCCCTCTCCCTCCCCCTCCTCTGGATAGAAGGTGGGCCAGGAAAATCCCGTTTCCCCAAATCTTGAAACTATCTGAATGTACATTAACAACAGGCCCCAGCCTCCGGGTGAAATGAATGACGCGCAGAAAGATCGAAGGAAATTACTGACACTCATTCAGAAAAGTCTCAGTCTCAGTTTGGCTAGGAACCGCGATCTTAACCCGATTTATACCGGATATACCTGGATCTGGATTGGACTAACATCGCTGTATGTTTGTTGGAATAGTCATACCTCCCAAAGTCCGACTGCATCCTCGGATCGGGAATCTGGATACGGCTTTTTGAACAATGCTATGTGAGGATTTTCTTTTCCTCTGAAGGATTCCCGCTTGCTCAGACACAGAATGAGTTCTGCACCAACAGAAACACACAAACAGTACAAACTGATCCTTCGTTTACATTCTCCGGGTAATCTCTCACCGGTTATCAAATTCAAACCATACACCTCTTACCTTTTTCTTTAATCTACAGCCGAGTCAAAACGATAATCCGTAACTCAAAAGTACTGCAAACACATTTTATCTTGGTAAATTTCAACGGTTCTCTTTTTACAACGATGAGCTCAGGACTTCAGTCATTAATATTTAGATTTTTGTTTACAAATGATTCAGATACATTCAGCCTGATAACTAGCTTCGAAAGCTCAACTCTTGCTAATATTTTCCAGAGTTTTTTTTTCCAACTTTAAGGTTAATTGTCGACGCTGCCGTGATGCATTTATTTTGATCGCCCAATGCTCACGTTTGCCATTTACAGTGATCGTCAGTTTATTTCCCCGGAGAAACGTTGCCCCAGAAGAAAAAACTTATTTTCGGACGCACCAGTTCCTGCCTGATCAACAGAATCGTTGCAACTTTGCCTGGTGACGAACGCAGTTCACAGAAAATCCCCCTGACAGAACAGTCCCTACTGTATATATCGGTGTAAGTAGCTTCACTCAACGGCTGGGAACGATTACATCATTAACAGAGAGGCTTAAGGATCAGAAATCCGGCCAGCTCGTGAATTTCCACCCGCATGTCAAAGGATTTTACTCACATTAATTAGATGGCTAATTAGGCTTTATTTGTACATTTTCGTCCTTTTAATACCTAATGTTCTTGAATTATTGAACATCAACTATTTTCACCGGGGTGCTTCAGCAGCTTTGCCTCATTTTGTAATACTTTGAAAATTCACTTGGGCTAGGTCGCAGCTATATTTTAAAAAATGCTCACGACGGTCAGAAATTGTATATATGTTTTTTTAAAAAAAATCAACTCTTTATCTTTCAAAACTAGCAACGTGGACATTTTACTATGGCTATAATTGTTTAAGCACATCTTTTATGAACGTGTAATTGTTCAGTAGAGTTCGCGAGCCTCCATAATAATGGGAATTACACAGTGTAAATGTATTAGCTTATAACTTTCAACGATATTTTTTAAAAAAGCACATAACATATGCAGGATAGACGAGTTCCTAATCCCAGCTAATTTCTTTGAGTTTACATCCTCCGATGATTTTTTTCTATATTAACTAAACCGTATGAAATAAAAGGAGAAATAAGAATTCCGCCCACAATTTATTTCAGATTTTCCCAGTCTTTAGCCAATACAGTCGGACAGATTCAGTGTTGCGGGCATATAAATACAATCGACAGTACTACAGGTATACTAAAGTAGTCTTCCATATTAGTATTATATACTCATACAGTCTCCAACACTATAGCTATAGTCTCCAGAATTACAGGTATACTCAGCCTGTCTTTGTTATTATAGTTATACGCAGTTTCCAGTATTACGATTATACTTAAATCTGTCTTTGCTATTGCAGATATATAATTACTGATATCCTCAAACGGTCTCTAGTATAGGAGACATTCTCTGCAAGTGTTACAAATACACACAGACAATCCCATTGTTATGGTTATATTCAGGCAGCCTGCGCTATTACTGTATATGCATGCAGTTTCCATTGTTACAAGTTTGCTCACGCTGCCTGTAGTGTTATAAGTTGATGAAGGCAGGTATAGCCACAGTCTGAGGCATTAAAAAGACACTATTTCAACTTCCATCTCCAAAGAAATAATTGATAATCCTCTACCTCTGACTAAAATACACTAACCCACATTTATCTTTGTTGCATTTCATTTGCCAATTATTTGCCCATTCTGCAAGTTTATCAATCTCCTCCTGTAATTTGTTGAACTTTCTTCAATGTATACCATTCATTCCCACCCTAACATGTCAGTGTAATCTGTAACTTTGAAATTGTATTTGTGATTCCCAAGTCCTAATTGTTAATCTAAATTATGAACGGCTGTGGACCCAGCACCAATCATCATGAAAACACCACTTACCACCTTTTGCCACTCTGATTAGTTACCTCACTCTCCGTCTCTGTTTTCTGTCCTCAGGTCAGCTAACAATTCCTTCTGCCACGTGTCCATTCATTCCACAGTCTGGAAACCTGTTCATTAGTCTATTGTGGGGGCAGCTTGTTAAAGGCATTTCGAAAATATAACTGAATTACATCTGCTAATCATTGTCTACTGTCTTTGCTACCTCCTCAAAAAAAATCAAAATCAAAATTTCCATTTTGAAATTCAGGCTGGTTAATCATTTTTGTATTTCTAATTTCTAGGTGTCCTTCGAGTATTCTTTAAAAAATGGCTTTGAAAGAAGTCCATTACAACCTTTATCTACTCTTTCCGTCCGAGTGATATCAGGATAGTTGAAATCCCCAGGGATTATTATTCTATGTTTTTCACTCAGTTTTTTAATTTGTCTCTTTATTTCCTCATCGATGATATAGACTACATTGACTCATTTGATTGATCCTTTATTTGCTTTTATCTCTATCTTTGTGGATTCTACTTTTGTTTTGCTGATAACTGTACCCATTTTTCCATCACCAATATGTTATCCCAGATAAGTAATTTAGTACACCTCACCATTTTCCTTCTTTCTTTTCTAAATAAGTTGCATTCTGTATTGTTTAATTCCCAGTTCTGATTTTAGTGTAGCCATGGCTCAGGAAACCCTACTATGCTTGGTTCCTACCAGTGAACGATTGCTTCCTGTTCCTCAGTTATATTACGAACATTGTGCACATTACTGTGCAGACATTTAACTTAATACTCGTTAGGATTTCCTTTCTCCATCTTTAAACATCTCCATTCTTTATCATTTTTTTTTAAGATTCCTGCTGTATTTATTCACTTGTCATCAATATCCTTTGCTTTATTCTTTCCTATGTTCTCCCTTTTTTCGTTTACAGCAAGGCTGTTCATGTTTCTTGCAGATCCTTCACCCCATTTTTACTATTTGTCCCCTTTCTGTTTACCTTTTCCTCCAGGATATAAATTCAGGTGGAGAATGTTTCTGCTCTCAGAACTGATGGCAGCATCCCATGAAAAGGAACCCCTCTCTCCCATATCAGGCTGATAGCCACATTCTGATTACCTCGACCGACTGTGCCTATGCCAATTTTCACTTGTTTTGGGCAATATCCAGAAATTATTGCAATTGGATCAGAACCAGCAGCATAGGTACACCAAGTTTCCAGTAATCCAGGACCATAAAGGATTACCCAGTGTCGCAGGTAAATTCATCTGTATCCGGTATTACAGATATACGTACACAGTATCCATTATCAAAAGTACGCTCGGGTAATTTCAGACTCCTGCGTTACAGGTATGCTCCAATAGTGCCCGTATTATTTAGTCTTGGGTCATCTCCAGTGCTCCAGGTAAGTGTCCAGTCCCATCTATATTCAGGAATCCGTACATATGTACTCAGGCAGTTTCCAGTATTACAGGTGTACTCAGTCTCAAGTTGTTTTTATTTGTTGTCAGACAGTGTCCAGTCTTCCAGGAATGGTATTCTGACTGCCCCTTATTAGGGGTATTCACAGTCTGTCTCCTATTAATCCGGCATTCCGATGGTTATTGCATCTAGAAATACCAGAGCCGATGTATGGACCGAAATGATTTATATGCATCTTGAAAGATTTTCATAACTAGTTCTGAAGAAGGGTCACTGAGTTTCTCCAGGAATTTCTGTTATTGTTTGTTTCAGATCTCTAGCGTTCTTTGTTTTATTTCGGAATTATTCTTGATTTCCCTAAAGGCTGTCTCAGAAATAAAAAAAAGTATAATAAATTCATAACAGAATCAAAGCGGTCGAATCTTTTAAAATTCTCAATCACTCCCCGGGAAAGCAACATTATTAATTCAGGGAAATAAATAATTGCATTGACAAGATAAACTATTATTATTGTAACGTAATCGAATGAACTTTTGTTTTGAATAAGACGGACTAGTTACAAATGCTGCACATTATTTTTCAGTAAAGCCCCCATGTGACTTTCTTCGGTCCCATTTCCACCGGCTAGGTTTGTAGGTCCCAGTTACTCTGAATGGCCTTCTCCACTGGGTATTTTTAGTGTTTTTCTCAAGTTTATACACACTGATATATTAAACACGCTGTAGTGCCCTCTACTGGCAGAGTGGAGTCGCTCAGCAGTAATTTTTTTAAAAAGGAGCTGAAAGGGAAAGGAAACTATAATGCAGTACTCGTTGATGTACTATAATCGGTTACATATATGTTTAGAAGATTCGGAGCTTCTGAATCCAAATCACAAATTTTGAAACTAAATTTAGTAAATCAGATAATCGGTGAGCTAAAAGCTGCTGGAATAAAAAGGGAATCAAAAACAAGTTCTTTAAAGTGCGTTGACGTCTTCAGGGAAGGAAGTCTGCTACATGTACCCATTGCCAGATTTTCGGATAGATATTTAATGTTTTCACTTAAGGAATTCTATTTTGGCTCACTGCTAGAAAACAGAACAAGAGGGTGGAGGGAGAAATATCATTTAACCCAGGAGCAATGACTCCACCATCAGACCAAGTCAAACTTAGTAACCAAGTTCCTACCGCCACTGCAAAAATATCTTAATTAAAAAAGAGAATCAGTGCATTCTGAAGAAAAAGTACAACATGACCATCAGCAAGAATGATCTATCATCACCGTCAGAATTTAGATAAATGTAAGGTGCTGCGTTTTGGAAGGACAAATCAGGGCAGGACTGATACACTTAGTGGTAGGGTCTCAGCCAGTGCTGCTGAACAGAGGCACCTTGGACTGCAGGTTCATAGTTCCTTGAAAGTGGTGTCACAGGTAAATCAGATAGGGAAGAAGGCGTTTGGTACGCTTGCCTTTATGGGCCAATGCATTGAGTATAGGAGCTGAGAGGTCATGTTGCGGCTGTACAGGACATTGATTAGGCCACTTTTGAAGTATTGCGTGCAATTCTGGTCTCCCTGCTACAGGAAGGATGTTGTGAAATTTGAAAGGATTCAGAAAAGATTTACAAGGATGTTACCAGGGTTGGAGGGTTTGAGCTATAGGGAGAGACTGAATAGGCTGGGGCTATTTTCCCTGGAGCATGGGAGGCTACGGGGTGACCTTATAGTAGTTTATAAAGTCATGAGGGTCATGGAGAGGGTAAATGGGGTGAGGGAGTCCAAAACTAGGTTAAAAGTGAGAGGGGAAAAATACAAAAGGGACTCAAGGGGCAACTGTTTTACACAGAGGGTGGTGTGTGTATGGAATAAGCTGCCAGAGGAAGTGGTGGAGGCTGGTATGATTACAACATTTAAAGGCATCCAGATGGGTATATGAATAGGAAGGGTTTAGAGGGATATGGGCCAAATGCTGGCAAGTAGGACTAGATATATATCGGATATCTGGTTGGCGCACACGAGTTGGATCGAAGGGTCTGTTTCCATGCTTTATATCTCTATGACTCTATGACTTTAACTGGCTGCTTTTTAAAAATTTCATCTCAGAATGCACCTTCAACAGGAGATAAGGAAACCAATGCAGGAGTTACCTACTTCACCTTTTCCTTGCCATCCTATTTTTATACTGATAAACATAGATATGGTTGGAATAATGTCTGCACAGTATTTATTAAGTCTTGTTTTATGAGAAGACACTCATTATGCCATGTTGCATTATTAATTTGAAAAGGGTTGAAAACAGGTGCAGCACCCAAAATGGGCCATGATGAGCAAAGGTACTGTATATCACAATTTGTAATTTTACGGCTCCACTTCCATCAAGCTAGAAGCCCAAATGAAAGTTTAATTGAGACTATATAAAAATATGGTCAGGACTTACAGCAAGCACATAATCGTAGAGTCATAGAGCATGGAAACAAACCCTTGGGTCCAACAAGTCCATGCTGGACATAATCCTGAACTAAACTAGTCCCACCTGCCTACTCCTGGCCGCTATCCCTCCAAACCTTTTCTATTCACATACTCACCTAAGTGTCTTTTAAACATTGTAACTGTGTCCACACCCACCACTTCCCTAGGAAGTTCATTGTGAACTACCCTGTGTAAAAAAACTGCCCATCATGTCTTTTTTAAAATCTCTTTCCTCTCACCTTAAAAATATGCTGACTAGTCATGAAATTCTCCCACTCTAGGGAAGAGACACCTACCATTAACTCTATCTATACCCCACATGATTTTATAAAACTCTAAGGTTGCCTCTCAACCTTCTATGCTTCAGTGATAAATGTCCCAGCCTATCCAACCTTTCTTTATAACTCAAATCGTTCATACCCAGCAACATCCTGGTAAATCTCTTCTGAACCCTATCTGGCTTAATAATATCAACTAAATAGTGTTTGCAAGCAAGTGTTAATTACTTTCAAGATGGAGGGCAGAGAGTTGGGAGTAAAGGGTAGATATTCAAAATGGGTGGAAAGTAGTGCACCACTTGGATCAGTGTGAGACCACTGCTGTGCACAATTTCCATTAACAATTTGGACTTTGGAATAAAGAAACACAACCTTTACATTTGAAATTACACTAAAAAGCGGGTTGGTGATTGGGAGAGTGTGATCAATGTCAAGAAGGATTGCAATAAATTATTGGGGAACATTAATAAATTTGCAGAATATGTAAATAATTAGCGAATGAAGTTCAACAAAGAGGTAGTACATTTTGATAGTTAAAAAGGGAGGTCATATTAATTGGAAAGCAGTATGGGATAATAAATGGGATCTCACGTGCAAATACACCAATCGCTAAAAATTACTCTAAAGTTTAACATAGCCATAAAATAAACAAATAATGCACTCATTTCCATATAGAAAGAATTAAACATAGGGAAGTTATGATACACTTGTATCAAACCTTGGTTAGATTGCCCCCAGAGTACTGGGTTTAGTTCTGGTCACCATATTATGAAAAGGATATAGAAACACTGGAGAAGATTTACAAGGAAATACCCAAAATGTGAGGTAATACAAATAAGGGAAGAGTGAACAGGATGAGGTTCTTTTGGCTTGAAAAAAAAGTTCTTTGAAATTATGAAAGGTTTTACTTGAGTCAGTAGTGAGAAAATGTTTCCTCTTGTGGGGAAGACCATAACTAGAGATCATTAACTTAAAATAGTCACCAAAAGGAAAATTCAATTTGGAATTCAGCAGGAACATTTTTTTAAAGTAATGTGTGAGAAAGTGAAATTCACTACCTGAATGGAGGAGAAGCTAGATAAACAAATGTGGGAGCAGTGAATTTACAGTTATAATCATATATTTAGATAAGGAAAGATGGATACTAACTCAAGTAGATATTAAATGGACTGGCTTGATCAAATATCCTATGTATTCTTTTTTATTCTACAAAGGTACCCATCATTAGAGAATTAATTACTGGCAATTGCCAGCAACTTCAATTTACACTTTGTAATGTGTTTTGAGCACACTGGACACAAAAGAAACATATGGAGCTGTTTGAGGTCTGTGCGAAATCTGCACAAGTAAAGCACTTTCCAGCACAGAGACAACAAACATCCGGCTGACAAAGCAGAAAATTGTCTAAGATAAAACAAAGAAATGTGCAGACTGGAAATCTGAAACAAAACAGAAATTGCTGGAGAAACATAGCATGTCTGGAAGCATCCGTGGAAAGAAATCAGAGTTCACGTTTCAGGTACAGTGACCCTTCTCAGAACTGCGTTTCTGTTCTTCCAGCCAAAGTGGTCAAGTTGCCACTTTCACATATTATGCTCCAGCTGCCACACTTTTCCCCCATTCATAGCCTATGTGTGTGTCTTTGTGGACACATTTAATCCTTTTCACTACATCCTTTTCTACTGATTATTGTATTATCAGTAAATTTAGCTACATCACCTTCTGTTCCTTCATCCAAGTCACTAATATAGCTCATAAGTTGTTGAGACCCCAGAAATGATCTCTGTGGCACTCTATTGCAGATTAACAACCTGAAAATGAACCATTTATCCTGATTATGTTTCCTGTTCATTAGCCAATCCACTTTCTGCATTAATTTTTAATGATGGCACCACAGACTCTTATCTTATGCAGTAACCGTTTATGTGGAATCTTGACAAACATCTGTTGGAAATCCAAATAAATAAACCTACTGGCTCAGTTTATTCACATTGCTTGTTAGGTCCTCAAAGAACACCAGCAAATTTGTCAAACACAATTTTCCTTTCACAAAAGTCTATTGGCACTGCTTGAGTGTGTTATGATTTTCTAAATGTCATACTAATACCTCCTTAATAATGGATTCTAGTATTTTCCCAATGAAGAATGACAGACTAACTGGCCTGCAGTTTCCTGCTTTCTTCTCCCTCCTTTTGACAAAAGTGGCATTACATTTGCAGTTTTCCAATCTGATGAAAGCTTTCTAGAATCCCGGGAATTTTGGAAGATTACAATACATCAATAATCTTTGTAGCCACTTCCTTCAAGAGTCCAAGATGCAAGTCATTAGGTCCAGAAGATTTATGAATGTTAATCTGAAAACAAAATGTTCGGAAAATTATTCTGTAGTGATTGATTATTATGATTTGGTTTGAGTTTATTTATTGTATCACAGGTACCTAAGTACAGTGAAAAGATTTGTTTTGCAAGCAATACTGGCAGATCATAGCAAACAAGGACATACAGATCATGGTGTGCTTAGACAGAGTGAGGCATACAATGTTACGGCTGCACAGGCAGTGTGCAAAGTGAGATTAACATTAGCTAGATCAACATTATTTATACACAGAGAGGTCAATTCAGCAGTCTAAGAATGACAGGGAAGAAGCTGTTCTTGAACCTGTTGGTGCATGTGTTCAAGTTTCTGTATCTTCTGTCTGATGGAAGAGGTTGGAAGAGAGCATTACAAGGGTGGGATGGGTCTTTCATGATGTTGGCAGCCTTTCTGCAGCAACAAGAAGTGTAAATGGAGTCCACGGATGGGAGGTTGATTTCTATGATTGTCTGGGCTGTGCACACAACCTTCTGTAGTTTATTGTGGTCAGAGTAGTTGCCGTACCAAGCTGTTATGCACCTTGATAGAATAATTTCTATGGTACATCTGTAAAAGTTGGTGAGGAGCTTTATAGATATGTTGAATTTCCTAAGCCACCTGAGGAAGAAGAGGCGTTGTTGTGCTTCTTGACTGCTGCATCTATGTGGGAGGTCCAAGACAGATTGTCGGTTATCATCACTCTGAGGAACTTGACACTCTCGACCTTCTCCGCCTCAGCTCCGTTGATGTAGATGGGGGTGTGTCCTCCCTTCTTCCTGAAGTCAATGATCAGTTCTTTTGCTTTGCCGACATTGAGAGAGGCTGTCATCATTGCACCATCATTGTTTTATGTCTTTTGGTTTTCTGCTTTTCTTGAGATACTTTCTGAGCTTCCAGAAGTCAGATACAAAATCTTTGTTCAAGGTCTCTGTAATTTCCTTGTTTCCCACTATTAATTCTTCAGGCTCACTCTCGGAGGAACTAATCCTTGATTTAGATACAGTCTTCTTTTTCAAATACATGCAAAAGCTTTTACTGTCTACTTTTACATATTTTTGATAGAGGAGCTTCTTAGGGAACCATTCTCAGTTCAACCTTCCTCTTTGAGCTGGGTACAGTTTTGTCAAATATTGCATTAATACTTACTATATGTAAATTGTATAAAGATATAAAGCATTAGTAAAGTTGGTTATTTTCTCAAATGTCATTACCAAATGATTTGGAAAGTATATTCTACATAACATCAAGTCACTCAGCATTTGTAAAGAAAATACAGGCTGTGACACTTTGGAATGTACTGCTTCAGAGCGAACCTATTAATTGCATATTTCCCAATATTTTCATATTTTCATGTTTATATTTCAGAACCCCTACATTTATTAATTTACTTCATAATTTATTCAGATACTTACTAATATTAAATACTGTTTTTTTCATTATTGCAAGGACTCAAAGCATGAGCATAACCTGTCACATACAAATCTCAAAGTGTTAATTATACCCCTAAACAGCAATACTCTTTTTAAAAAAAAGCTCTAATGTGATTTGAAAGGTAAGAGGGAAGATAGAAAAGACGTTAAAAAGGACAAATGGTGTTTTGAGCTATTTACACCATAGTATCGAACATTAAAACAAAGAAATTATGTTTACTGTGCACAGAATAGTGGTGAAGCCACAGTTGAACTGCTGCCTGCAGCATAAATGGGACCCCCCACCATGGAGGAAGGATATGGGAGGAGCATTGAGAACATTCATTAAAATGATACTTTAAATGAAAGAGTAATATTGTGAAGAAGTGTTTTTAAATCTAAATTTCAACTGTAACAGAGGGGGTTTGCAAAGTTTGCTTATGAGATCACAAAAGTAATTGACTGTTTTCATGGGATCTTGCATCATTAGCAAAGGAATCTCAGCTTGAGACAGCCACCAGAAGAACCAAAGTGGAAGCTAGAAGAATGTTCTTCTACAAAGAGGATTGATAGAATATGGAATGCTTTATATGGCAAGTAGCCCTTGAGGTAGAAACTATATCATTTAAAAGGAAATTGGATAAATACTTGAAAAGGAAGAATATTAAAGGATAGAGAAATGGGAGGGAAATTAGATTAGACAGCTCCAGATGCGTAGCTCGGATCAACCTATGCACAATGGGCCGAACAACCCCCTGCTGCGCTGTTCATTCTGCAATATGAGAGCATTTCATACAAGTTTAAAAACAGTAATAGCACCATAACTTATTGCAATATTACTGTGACAAAATTAATAGATTTTCGTATAACTTCTGGGTCAGTACTACAGCTTAAATTCTATCTGCACACTGACTTGAATTTTAACAGCTATCTAAAACTAAACTCAAATTGGGCAGCTCTGACATAATGTTGTAAAGATTACGGTGTTTGAACTGTTAACAGGGCTTTAAGGAAGTCCAAGCCACAATTGTTAAATACATTTATAGATTTTGAGATTGGGGCAGATTGGGGCATCTCACTTACAATTCATATTGGAATCTTAATGACTTCAAGTAGTCCTCGATTAACACAGTTATGAAAATCACCGCAATATGCGAAACCGCATTGTTCAAAACACATATTCCCATAGAAACCCATGTAAATGTTTGGATTATGGTCCCAGAATGTCAAACAAGAACAGAATACAAGCACAAAGTTAAGATAATACACCCAAATAGACATGAAATTACGGAAAAAAGAATATATTTTAACATGCCTTGCCTCATATATGAGATTGCATATCTGGAGATGGAAGGCTGTGAATCTTCATTCAATTCATCTATAGCTTCAAAACGTGAAGTTTGAGGATCATCAGACTGCTCTTTTGTTTAGAAGCAGAGAGTTGAGTATCCTTAGGGACATTTTGAAAAATGCATCCAGCTATAATTGAGGCTGGCAATGACCAAAATGAGCTGAACAAACAGGGCATGCCCAGGAATGCTCAGTTTTGGCAGGCAGTTATTTCTCCACATGGCTGGGAGTTGGGCAAGAACCACACAATTGCAAATCAGGCATGTATTATTGGAATCATGCAAAATAAAGTAAAAATCATGTTCTGGTAAAAGCATATTTATCAAAAATAGAGTCATAGAGTGATATGGTACAGAAACAGACCCTTCGGTCCAACCAGTCTATGCTGAACATAATCCCAAACTAAACTAATCCCACCTGCCTGCTCCTGTCCCTTATCCCTCTATCCAAGAGTCTTTTAAATATTGTAATTGTACCCACATTCACCATTTCCTCAAAAGTTCATTCCACATGCGAACCATCTTCTGTGTAAAAAAATTGCCCCTCATGTCTTTTTTTAAATCTCTCCTTTCACCTTAAAAATGTGCCCCGAGTCTTGAAATCCCCCATCCTAGGGAAAGACAGCTACCATTACCTCTATCTATACCTCTCATTAGTTTATAAACTTCCATCAGTTTGCCTCACAATCTCCTGCACTCCAGTGAAAAAAATCCCAGCCTATCGAGCCTTTCTTTATACCTCAAACCTTCCATATCTGGCAACATCCTGGCAAATCTCTTCTGAACCCTCTCCATCTTGATAATATCTTTCCTATAACTGGGCGACCAAAACTGGACACACTATTCCAGAAGAGGCCTCACCAATGTCCTGTACAACCTCAAAGGACTGAGCAATGAAGGCAAGCGTGCCAAATACCTTTTTAACCACCCTGTCTATATGTGACGCACACTTCAAAGAATTGTGTAATTGCACCCCTAGGTCCCGCTCTTCTATAACACTACCCAAGGTCCTACCATTAATTGTCTAAGCCCTACCCTGGATAATCTATATTAAAAAAAAATTAAGAGATTTTTACTTTAGGCTCAAGCTGAATTTAATGGAATGTAACAAATAAATACATGCAGGATGTATGATGTGTGGCTGACCTTAACCCATCAGATTTCCACGTGCCCAAGTTAAAATATAGTTCATTAAATCCAAAGAGGTCTTTAACAACGTGTTAAAAATATCAGATCAATCATGAGCTTCTGCAAAAGTCCAGTGAGACAGTTCTTTAAAACTACAAAGAAACAACTGCTAGCAGTTTGAAAAGAATAAACAACTTGAAATTCCTGGATGAAAAGCATTGCGTATTTTAATGTTGTCTATGGAAGTTGAGTTTGACTTACATATGCACGGCTGGAATTGCAATGGAGCTGTCCTGATCTCCCATCAGAAATTCAATGGAAAATTGAGGAAACCTCGAGAAAAATGGCAGATACATTTCCAACATTGTTGGGCATTATTGATACACTGGAACAGTCTGGTTGGAGAAATGACAAATTCTGCTACGTAGGTGTTTTGCATCACAGGAAGATGTTGATAGGGCCAACAGTTGTTGTTGAGTTTTGTGGGATCATGTTCAAAGAAACAGACAATCGAGATCAGTGTGTGTCAAAAATAGCGTCTTTATTGGACGTTCACAGCAGGACAATGTGAGGTGAAAATAGAATCCAAAATCATAACTCAAAAGTAGCCTCTTTCATACATAGTTTGTGCATACATCAACATTCTAATACTTGAGTGCTAATTAGTGGCAATCGTACAGAAATCTGAACTGCAGGAAATTGGAGATGGTTTAAACACTTGCTAAGTGTTAGTGGTTATTCTAATGAGATTAGAGTGGCTGTCTGGTTTGTCCTTGCATATTCAAAAGGCGTTAGTCCTGTTATCTCCAAAGTTAAAATGTTGGCAAAAATGTATCTGTGTGCTAAATAAAAGTTTGGATTTCTATTAGTCGTGGATTTCCATGACTTTTGTTTACTATCACCTATTCATTCAGTTTCACAGTCGCTACTGTCTGTGAGTCCTGTTTACTATCGCTCATTCATTCATTCAGTTTCACAGTCGCGTCTGTTATAGTAGCGCTCTCAGTTTCATTCATACTTTCATGTATTCAAAGTCGTGCAGTTCTGGTCATAGTGCTGTTAGTTTTATAGGTAGGTTAAAGTTTGCTTACATACATGACATTGAATAAAAAACCTAAGGCAAGATAAATCCTGTTGCCTACAAATTATAATATGCTTAATCTAATACCCGTCACAATACAATAAAGTCTGCAAAAAAGTGACAAATTTGCTTTTAAAGAAGAGAGCTAATCCAATTATTATCTTTGAATGATTCTTGGAGCCACACTGGCTGGAAAGGGGTTTAAGAGTATGGGGTTTGCAGATCCCACCTAATCAAGGCTAGGTTTTCATTTGAAAAGCACTACTTTTGGTATGGAGGTGTAAAGATGTTTTATCTGGTGATATTTATGCAGCCTTGTTAAATGAAGCCATGTACACAGCACGTTATGCATGACTGCACCTTTGAGTGCAATGTAACCTGATATGGTAATGCACTTTTGAGTCAGTTTGAATGGGGCAGCTAGCACACATAAATCTGATTAATATTACATGCAATCATGAACAGTGCTACATACAATCACGAATAATTATTAATAGATATGAATTACGATATATCCTCATACCCTTACTAATGGAATCTACTATTGGCAACTCTGCAAGTAAGAACATTGGAGGCCAAAGACTTTCTACCACTTGGCCTTTAAGGATAAAAATAATTGGAATACCTTCAGCCTTGACTCTTGTGTTCACATGTTAGGCTTCACCATGATAGCTGATGGGAATGTTCATGGTTTCCCCCTCACTTGTTAATTTCTTGGGCATCTACCAGCATTCTCAAATAAGACTGGCAAGGATAAAGAACTCAGCTTTCATTGGTTGATTGCTGTACAACTGAAGTGAAAAATCATCCATTATCTGAAGCACAGGAATAATGTCAGTGCAGACCAAAGTAAGCAAAGATTAGACGAAATGTTGAGCAGGCACATATAAACCATTCTGAAAGAAGCTTTATTTGAGTTTAGGCACACCTCTGTGGTTATATAGAAGTCCATTCTCAATACATCACTAATGGAAAGAAACATCATTAATATCCCATCCACGTCCATAGAGTCCACACACAATTACTAGAGGGAAGGCTGATATGTTCGCAAGAATTTATTACGAAAAGCATCTCGTGGAAAATCATACTAGGCGTCCTCTCAATATCCATTGTCATTCTTGTACAAAATATTATGACAGCCATTATTCAACATAAAATTGCATCAACCTGAAAAGTCACCAATCTAACATGCAGTTATGGTTGTGGTTAGCTATCTCCAAGAAAACACATTGTGCTGTTATTGCATTGTGTGTAACCCGTAAAGCAATAGCAATTAAAGTGATGGCACAAGACAATGGTTGTAACACTCCATGATCCATTAAGCAATGTAATTTTGGAATGCTTACAAAATGAACTACTTTAAAATGGTACACATAAAACAAAAGCAGTCATGTAAAAATGCCTGTGTACAAATACTTTTTCACACGAGTTCGACCTCCATGAGGACAAGATGATTCATGGAAAAGATCTCACATATCACAAGCTACACATATGTGCCTGCTGATGTGGTTTCTGGATCAGTGATTATACTTGCACTTACTTTTAAATCAGATGTGATTTCAATCAGAACAATTTCATTTGAATCACTTGAAGTGATAAGTATATACAAGTTTATTACTTTTTCCTCTGGAGGTATATAAATCAATGAAACAAATGAAAGAAAGGACAAGAAGTGATTTCTGATAACGAAAAACTCTCAAGTTTACTGGACTAGCTGGCTTATCTGCATCCTTGTGTAACTGTACTAGCTTACTTTGCAAAACAACCATGTTTCAATAATTATATGTGCAATGTATCCCAAAGATTTACCATGGACCATCCAGCATCTGAACATTTTGCAACTGGTGTTTTGCTAATCTGTAGTTTGGTTGGAACACATTGAAGTTGGAATTTAATGATATGAAATTGTAATGACTTTGGCATAGCTCTCATGCAGCTTTTTCCACAGTTTCTCTTAATATATAGTTGAGAAAGTTGTTTGTTTTCAGAGCTGTGCAATTATAAAATAAGTTATAGTATTTACCATACTACAGATCACTTGGTTTGTGGAGCCAACTTGGCTAATGTTGAAAAATTAAAGTTCAAAGTGAACCATCTGTATCGTGTTGGCTTTCTAAACTGGAATTCACTAGCCAACTTGGATAAATAGTCACGGAAAATATTAGATGTAAAGAATTTGGCAGAAATAGACAAAATCAGCAGTTACTCCAAAATGCCACACACCAGACCAACAACAGAAACAAATACTATGGAACCTTTGGTATCATGACACTGCAAACAAAGCTCATTAAGCTTGCATAAATGGTAAGTGCTCGCTAGCTATAAGAGTTGTGAGATGAATAGGAGGCTTACATATTTAATATACAGGAAAATCTAACAGTGACTGGTCTTGAGTAGAATTAGACAGCAGTTATTCTCAATTCACTTTTCTGACATCATGGATTACTCATGGGCATGTATAAAAAAATGGTTTACATTTACATAACATCCATCACACCCCCAGGATCTCCCAAACGCTTAACAATGACCACATTTCAAAAGTAATGTGCTAAACATCATCAAGGGAACACAGGGCAAGTATATTTTCCAAAGTTCCCATTAATATATGTGTATTAGAAGTTCCAATTGCAAATAAAATTTGTCCTCATTTAAATTTATCCACAAGTGATAAACAAGCACAAAGGTGTCCTGATAGCATGAGATCAATAATTTTACCGTTTTTCAAATACATGTACTGCTGAGCATTCCATTTTCTTGCCAGTAAGAGATCAATTGAGTTCAACACTTCAGTCCTTAAATACACTGCATAGCAGAGATGCAATGATCAGAAACCAGAAAAATCACAACTTTAAGTCTATATTTCAACTGTACAGATGGTACAATTAGCCTCACACCCAGCAATCAAAAGAAGAATAGAGAAAGGTAAAAGAGAACAGGAGAAAAATAATCAGTTAGGTTTACCTGATCTTGATCAATAATTAAAAAAGGACATTAGATGAGGACAGCATTGGACCATGCTGATTTAATCCTCTTCCTCCCTTAACAGAGAAGGCTAAATTCAAATTTTAGGTTCATCTATAAAGGTATGGCAGATCATCCATGAATAGTATTCCAGCACAGTTGGGGAGATCATTTAAGAATAAAATACATTTTTAATTCTGCTGCATGAGATTTGCCTTTCCTAACACAAAATAGCTAATTTACAACAAGTTCTACAGTCTTTCTTTTTACCAGCTCCTGTTTGATTCGGCTCTTTGGACTATTTATGAGTACACATGCTACAGGCTACTCATGCTTTCATTCTAATCAACAGAGAAATTAGGCCAGTATTGGACTTAATGTAGTATCTAAAACATATCACAGGCATGTTAATGATACAGATAAGTATTTGGATTTTACTGGTTTTCATTCCAAATACCATTTCCGCTTTTCAATGAAAATGTGCACATATAGCAACAATAATTATTCATTTTGCTGACAAAGTGGAAATGGTCTTCAGAGAAATGTTAAATTTTCATAACGATTTTCCAATTATTTTAGGTTCATCTCTCTTTCCATCTGAGGGCAGGCAATTTACTCTCATCCCCTGTGGGTTTCAGTTGGCAGGCAGGAAGTATAAAGGAGTATTCCAGGGTATATTCCTCAAAATTTCCTTTTCTCCGTGCCAAGGCTCAGATCCACATCACCTCCCAGTGTCACAGTAAACCAAGGAAATGCAGGCAAATTAATCACAAGCTGCATTCTCTACGCAAGACGTTCAGAGACATTACTTAACCAACTCGGTGGCAAAACCTTTCTCCTCTTGAAATCTGGGAGCAAATCCAACCTTGATAAAAAAGAAACTTTTCCTCCCTGACACAGGAAATAGCAGGCACAGCATTTAGGCCATTGTATTTTTCACTGGAATATCAGTTCTAGTCCAATTAGGCGACAGAAAATGGAC
The DNA here is from genome assembly GCF_021869965.1 of Rhincodon typus. Taxonomy (NCBI): domain Eukaryota; kingdom Metazoa; phylum Chordata; class Chondrichthyes; order Orectolobiformes; family Rhincodontidae; genus Rhincodon; species Rhincodon typus. The sequence goes on from NC_063342.1 coordinate 34,994,086, forward strand.
AGTGCAGGGAAGTGTGCAATTATCCACTATGACAGGAGGAATAGAAAAAGTGATTTTTGGTACTTAGAGGATTTGGGGTCCTCGCAAATAAATCACAAAAATACAGCAATGCAACATGCACCAATTATAAATTACATCGTACATTAGCCTTTATTACAAAGGGGCTGCTATGCAAAAGCAAGTAAATCTTGCTGTAATATATAAAGCTTTGGAGACATCACAGCTGGAGCACTGTATACTGTTTTGTCTCCTTGTCCAAGGAAGGCAACAGATGACTTACAGTGGGTGCAACAAAGATTGACAAAGGTTGTTTCTTGAGTTGAAAGGGCTGGTCTATGAGGAAATACTGATTAGAGTGGGCCTATGTTCTCTAGAGTTCAGAAGAATGAGAAGCAATCTCATTGAAACATATACAATCCTTGGAGGGTTTGAGAGGGTAGATGTTGAGAAACTGCTTCCTCTGGCAGAAGAGTCTCAAATATGTGGTCACAATCTCAATAAAAAGTTTAAAAAAAGTTGTCATTGGAATTTTCTAACTCAAAGTCAAGGGTATGGATACTAAACTGTTAACCACAATTAAGACTAAGAATAATAGATTAACCATAGTAGCAGATTTTTGGATATTAAACAAATCTGAGGACAAAGGAATTTATGGAAGAGGGATACATAAGGGAGCAGAAATTGATGTTCAGTCACGATCTTACCAAATGGTAGAGTAGGCATGATGGCTGAGTGGCCAATCCTGCCTCTACTTCTCATAATGTAGTATGTTTATAATTATTTCATTGTTATAGACATTTCATTTTCTTTGGGTACTGGCTTGAATCTAGGTTGGCTTTGATAAGCCATGTTAAAAATTTTATTTTCACTTCCAATTAATATGCTTTTGGGCAAACTCCTTATTTTCCACTCTACCCATTGTATTCTTCTCTGTATTCAGTATTTTTATAAGACATACAAATAAATTATGATCTCAGATTTATACCAGTAATAGTAACTAATACAGATCTTAAATATGCATGTACCATAAATAATACTGACCACCCGTTATATAGGTCATGATTGAATTGAAGCCCTGTGGAAGAGTCAAATAGATTTTATCAAAACGTTAACATATCCCAGTAACTACAGTTCATTACTGATATAGGGTTAACTGAAACCAACCAATTTCCGGATTTCATGGTAGATGGGGCTTGCTAATTCTTTTGCTTTTTCAGCTCCACAGTTTAAGACGTGCTCCAAGAAGCCTTTCTCAGCTTTAAGTCTCTCAATTTCATTCTTAATTGGTGCAAATTTCTCAATGACGGCTTCAGCCACCACATATTTGTAGCGTGCAGTGTCCAATCCTTTGCTTTGATGCACTACTTCCTCCACTGAGAGTCCGGTCACTGCTGCGTGCATTGTTACCAGATTTGATACTCCTGGGCGTGTCTCTGGGTCATACGTCACTTCAGAGGTGAAGTCTGTTACTGCTTTGCGAAACTTCAATCGTATATCCTCTGGTGAATCTGTGATACTCACAGTTGCTAACTTTTGAGGGTCTGACTTTGACATCTTTGCAATAGGGTTTCTCAATGATTTAATTTTTTTGGTTTCACCTGCAAAGAAAGGAGGAATCATGGAAAATTGCTCATTAGTAAAGTAATATTCAAATACAAAGCAATATTGAGCTTGCGAACTTTCTCTTTCACAAATTCAGTGAAACAGAAACTGGGCCTGAACTTGTTCCACTTCAACACTTAACTGACAGAACCAATTCTATTCATTTCCCATCAGTAACTTCAAGCCCTAGTGAAAATTTCAATGCCTTGCACTATCCAGAACCAAACTACAATGTCACATCTGGCCTGTCATTAATATAGCCTCCCTCATTAATTTTAGCATGGTCTTCGACATCTCTTCAATTCCACTGCTCCTGAAATCATCACGATCTTAAAGTTTGCTTTTTCCAGCATTATTTACCATCAAGTCCAGCATTATTTGCCATCTCATTCTTACTCGTCTCCAATGATTTTCTCACTGACTTTGCTATCATTTTGAAATGCCATCTCTGCTATCTTATGCACTTTTCCACTACATTCAGCAGTCATTACCAAAATCATCAAACACTATGCACATACATTCAAATTCTCCTTTTAAACATCTACATCTTGCAACCTTCATATCATTTTCTAATTACTTCTCAAAATCCATTTTTCTGATCATCTCTCTTAGCTGGTTTTCTATTTACTGCCTGAATAACTGCAACCTCCTGTATAACACATGCCCAAAGTGTTTAAAAAAAGGCACTATAATAGTTGTTAATGCACTCACTCAGAATAGCTTTTGGTACAGGAAAAAAACAGCCGTAATGGTTGTTGAAAATTCGGGCTACATCCTGTGCCAACTCCAGATGTTGTATCTGATCCTCTCCAACAGGTACATGGGTTGACCTTATTGGACATAAGAAGAATCAACTGAAATGAGATCTTTCCAAAAGAACAACACAGTTAACATTTCAAAGAGAGATCTAATAGTAAGCCCTTTGGTCACCCCATGATACATAATGCTTGCCTGAAGCACAGCATCTCTGCAGGGAAGTCTCTTCATAAACAAATCAGGTTCCTGCAGAATTCATGCTCCTCCAACAAATGACAAGCTTCAAGGAGGCAATCACTTCATACCTAGTGCTCAATGGAGACACTGAAATATGGTTCACACTTTGAAGTGGTTTGAACCTCTCACTGGTAACATCAGGCTGGCAGTGCACATCCTCTGCTGACTTCATGTCCCCTCCAGGCAGAAATCTAAAATTACTCCTGCAAACAGACCTGAAGGTCACTCATGCCATGATGGTGCAAAAGTTTTTGGTGTTGCACATCAGTTGGTTAAAATTGCAGAATAATTTTGATTATTAATCTGTCTGAACTTCTGCTGGAAGTGGTATGATATTATCTATGAGTAGTCTCACACCAGGTCAGTTTGACACTGAATTATTTGCAATTTCAGTGTGGAGAGAAATCTGGTTCATGAAGTGCCCATTGGTTCTCCTAGGTTTCTGAGTCTATTTTTTTGAAGCTATCCCAAGTTAACTTAAATATCTTACAGTCTAGAGACTTAGCTGCCTAAATTCCCTAAACATTCAATTGCCTGGCTTTGAAGAAGAATGTCTTAGTATGCAGATACACAGAGATCTGTCCTGGGCAGATTCAATCTGGAAAGTATAAATGAGATACTGTCTCGATAGAACCAACATCGCAGACTACTAAGCTCAGGAGAATGGCACAGATCCCATCACACTATTTCGAAGAGCAGCAACGGATGTATCCCCGGTGTCCTGGTCAATACTTATCTCTCAATCACAAAATGAAATGGTTTGATCATTATCACATAGCTGTTTGCACATGTCTGTTATGTATAAATTGCTGTTGAATTTCCCACATCACAACAGTGACCATACTTCCAAAGTGTTTCAACCGACCCGAAATTTCTTTGGGAAATCCTGTGCTTACAGAAAGATGCTATACAAATGCAAGCCTTTCATTTCTTTTAAGTTATTCAGGGATAGGGAGCTGTAGTATTAGTCATAATTACACTTGCTCTTGGAAATTGACGGAGCTAACATTGTTTTAATTCAGGCACATAGAGGTATTTACAGCTAATGACCAGCTGTGGTTTAGATGCTGAAATTGGAAGAACTAAATTGCTGTCCAAAGTTGGTAAATAGATTTCCCAAATCTAGAAAATTAGATAAATCAGTTCCAGCAAAAAAGACAGTCTATGTCATGCATCCAATGATAGGTAAATGTGTTTGGCCGGATCAGAATACACATAACTGATAAGAGGAAGCAACAAGACTGAACATGGAACACATCTTTGAATTTCAGTAGGGCAAGTCAAATGACAGAAGAATATCCAAGTTTTGAACAAAGCTTGTTGAATGTTAATACCTGTATTTATTTGCATCATTAGATTAAGGAAAAACGGCCAGAGGTACAGAAATTTACACACAGGTGTTAGTGAAGAGGTTGACTAGCAAATCCCCAAATCTAATTACAAATATTTGTATGCTAGTTAATATCTCTTACTTGTATAATAGAACATCTGCGGACTGCAGAACTGGGTAAGTGAACAGTCCCAAACTGCCCTCTTCCTTCTGACCAGAGCTTTTCATCTGCAAAAATATCACAACAATAACTAATCTTTATAAGGATTCCGGAATTTGTTTTTAATTTAAAGTGGTTTGCTTCTGTTAGTTGTTTTACTATGGCTGGACTCCTAATGTAGATTTTGTTTGGACAACCAGGTTCTTGCATACAGGGATGTTTGAAAGCCACCCTTTACTCTTCTAATAAAAAGCAAATGAAATGTCCAATTTATCACAATAGTTCACTACTTGAGCAAGAAGAAAGCACGAATAATTTTAGAGAACAACGTTTTCATCCTTAGTATATCCTAAATGCCTTATATCCAAAGAACTACTTTTGAAGAGTAGTTATTATTGCCTGGAGAAACACACTGCTGAGTGTTGCACTGCAAGATCTCATAACTGGCTGCAAAATCTGTTTTAGTTGAGGGAAAAGTGTTGGGTAGGACACAAGCTAAATTCACTATTTCTTTCCAAATAGTGTGGAGGGATTTTTTACATACACTTGAACAAGGAGAGTCTTAATTTAACATTTTATCTGAAGAAATCCACACCAGGCAGCAAGGCAGTCTCACTGCTGCAATGAAGGGTTGGCTTCAATGATAAAGTCTTAGAATAGGCCCAGGAGTTTCTGCATCTGGAGTGTATGTTTTACCACATAACCAAGCTGATACATTAATGTTAACTGCACATTGAGTACTGCTAACTCAGGTTTAACCTTTGTAGAGCTAAGGTATGAAATAAATTGCAGCAGTTCAAGGTCTGTCTAATTTTCTTTTTGCTCTACAGCAAGAAATTTTAGGTTTACAAGAACCTTATTAAATTCAAAAAAGTGCAAGGTTTGAACATATTCCTTTTGTTTGCAGAGAATGTGAAAACAAGTCCATGTATATGAATGTTTGTCACCTGTACAAAGCTTAAATGTGTCACATTACAAGCCTAACCTGATTTAAGATTATCAGGCAAACTTGTAACACAACTGATTTCAGATTACAAATATACAAACATGTCAATTAGAAGCAGTTGAAAGCCATTTAAGCCCTTGAACCGGCTCCAACATTCAGTAAGACTATACAAGATCATGGCCTCAACTCCACATTTCTGCTTACTATCTCCCTTCCCCCAATTATCTATGGCATTCTTCTTTGTCAAGAGTCACTCTCTTACTTAAAAATGCTCAATGACTCTAACTCCACTGCTTCTCTATTGGGGTTCCAAAGGAGCTGAACCCTTTGAAAAAATCCCAGACTTAAATGGAAGATCTGTTAATTTTAATCTATATCCTCTAGTTCTAGTGCCTCCCATAATGGGAGCATCTCTCTGCATCCACCCTGTTAAGTATCCCAAGGAATTCTTGTCTTATTGAGGTCACTTCTTACACTTTCAAATTTTATGGATAGATTCCAATTCCCCAACCTTCTCTCATATAATAGTATCTATCATCCCAGATAGTGGATGGTGAACCTTCTCTGACCTGCTTTGAAGGCATTTATATCCTTCTCCAGCACTCCAGGTGTTGTCTCACCAATACCCTGTTCAATTTTACTTAACGTGGCACTCTTCAAATCCAATCCCCTTAGAATAAATGACAACCTTCTATTTACCTTCCTAATCTCCTGCTGCACATGCCTACTAACTGTGTACTTCATGTACCAGGACAGCCAGACCTCGTTAGCTCAGAATTCTACAATCACTTTCCATTTAAACAACAGACTGTTTTTCTGTTCTTCCCAGTAAAGTGGACAAATTCACATTTTTTCTACATTATACTCCAACTACCATTCTTATGCTAACTGACTTGACCTATCTATATCTCTTTTGTAGGCTCCACATTAGCTCTTCGGAAACTACTTTCTTACCTGTCTTTGTTGCATTTAGTCAACACAACAACCAAATATTTTTCTCCTTCATCCAAGTCAGTGACAGAGTTCATACACAGGGACCCGTTCTCTGGAAAGTAAGGGAACATCTTCAAGCTTTGCCCATTTTGTGAATTACCTGGGAGCATAAAGCTCACCATTGCTTTCTCCATTGCAACCCTTTGGCCAATCAGAGATAATTTGTCCACCAACCAGCACTCTTTTTTTCCCTCCTGCTGGTATAAAATAGCTGTGCTCATTTGGAATTTAGCACTCTGCATTTGTTTTGAAGTGTGCAACATGAAATGCTTTGGCAATACAGAAATAGAAGGCATTTTGAGTCTGCTTGGCTGTTCAATGTGACTGCATCTCAATGTCATTCTCCTCTTTCTCTACATATTCCTCAATGTCTTTAATATCTAAAAAAAATCAATCTATTTCTTGACATGTCTCTCATTTCAGCAATATTCAAGTTGTAAAGAATATATTTTTGTATTTTTCTGAACTTTTAATTGTGGACTGAAATGGGAAAAGAACCACTTTAAAAATCAAGGATTATTGAAGGATTGCTGCTCTTTTTAAAATCAAGTAACCGACACTCACTGTATGTACTGTTAACACAGCTGCTTGTTCAAGCAGCAGTGGAAGATTAGTAACAGATCAGCTGGAGCCAAGGGATGTGTATGAAGGAAGCTTTGGCCAGCAACAAATAGCTGATTGATCACTGGTCACTAGTCCACTGACTAGGGCCGAATGAAAAAGACCTTCTGCCTGCCAATAACTACGTTATTGGTTTCCAGATATCTGAATAGCTTGGGAGGGTGAAGGTTTTGGAAGAAATTATTGGACTGCTGGAGGACAAAGCACTGTTTCTGCTCTGCAGTAAAAAGCCTGAAGGTAGCCAGTCTATTTCCCCATTCCAGATGCTATAGGCTGTGACTTTTAATTAATAAGTCAAAGACCTTTAAAGTGAGCCCTAGTCACCCTGTGCCCCCTGCAAACTAGTGAAACTACCTGGAGAAGGAAATAGTGTTCTAAAGTTCATCTCAGCAAACGCTGCGAACAGGGACCATTGCACCACTTTCCTAGTCTTTCCCTCCATCTATAAAATTCATGCTCTTTTTCTGGTCTTTGTTGTATGTGTAGGGGTAGTTTTTAATGGGTTGAGAGTTTTAATTAATAAATTATATGCTGATGGTTCATAATTAGTTACCTGCAGTTAGAATCCATGTATTTGTAATAAATCGTCATTCTTGTTAAGTACAGAAGGCCAGCCCATACTTTCTGTCAACCTGAGAGTGAAAGACGTGTAAACTGGGGAATTCTGAGTACCTGTTAGAAATCTTTAACTTTTGTGTTGACTCTGGGAATCGCGAGGCTTGATTTCCAGGGCTTACTTCAGTGAGGTGCAACAAAGTTTTGTACTACCAAGTGACCGTGCAGGAAATATCGGTCCTGTTGAGTAATTATAGTAAGAAGCCCCCTTGTTGAACATTTTGTGATCATTAAGATTTGGGCTGTGAGTGACTAAGTCTGAAATATTTGAATTATTTTCAAACTCTTTAATCCACACAGGAAAGACATACGCAGCTGCAAAAATGACGATTTATTACAAATACATGGATTCTAACTGCAGGTAACTAATTATGAACCATCAGCATATAATTTATTAATTAAAACTCTCAACCCATTAAAAACTACCCCTACACATACAACAAAGACCAGAAAAACAGCATGAATTTTATAGATGGAGGGAAAGACTAGGAAAGTGGTTCAGCTGCAATCTGTATGCTTTTTGTTCTTTGGATGTGAGTGTCGTTAGTTAGACCAGCATTTGATGCCCATCCCAATTGCACTTAAGATTTTCCAACAACCTTACCAATACCACCTCACAAAAATAGTAGTTGTTGTAGTGAGGAGTTCATACAGACTTACTATTCAACAAAGGAAGAGAATACCTTCCATTGAGGTAAGTGGCGTAATCGTGGCAGACTTGTCAGACAACTCAGAATCCAAGCTAATTCTGTGTGTTCGGAGACCTGCAAGAGAATAACATATTGTAAACTGGTTGGTGGATTAGGAAGGTGACAGATATTAGATCATTTGAACCTTCTTTGAAGAGACATTATTACCATACAGCTGTCTCATACAGTGACTGTAGAGTCTTCCTGATGGCATTTCAATTGAATTGATGTTTACGTGAAATAATAAGAACATAAGGAATAGCAGCATAATTAGACCATTTCGCCTGGCCCTTCAAAGCTGTTCAATGTTCGAATAAGACCAAGGTTAGTCTTCTCCTTCAACTCTACATTCAACACTCTAGCCGGATGATCCTTAATTCCCTTGGTACTCTAAATCTATCGATTCCTGTCTTGAACACTTTCAATGGTGGAGGGAGAGAATTCAAAAGAATCACAAGCATTTGAGTGAAGAAATTTCTCCTTATCTTTGTCCTAAATGGCCACCCCTTATTCTGAAACCATGGTCGTGATTCTCCACCTGGTGTAAACAGTTTGTCAGCATCTCTTCTGTTTCACTCGAAGAATTTTGTGTGTTTTGATTAGATCACTTCAATTTTCTAAATGTTAGGGAAACATAGACCTCATGTACTTAATCTCTCCTCCTAGGTCAATCCCTCATTCCAGGAATCAGTCTCATGAATCTCTGTTGCACTTTCTGTAATGTAAGTATGTTATAAGAAGACCAAGAGAAAATGCTGTACACCAGGAGTAGCCTCACCAGTATCCTGAAAAAAAATGCAAGCCTACTTTAATTTTTTTACTCCAATTACAGTCACAAGTAGACAGGTTTGTGAAAGTGGTGTTTGGTATGCTTGCCTCTATTGGTCAGTGCATTGAGTATAGGAATTGGGAGATCATCTTATGGCTGTAAAGGACATTGGTTAGGCCATTTTTGGAATACTGCATTCAATCCTGATCTCCCTGCTATAGGAAGGATGTTGTGAAACTTGAAAAACGGTTTAGAAAAGATTTACAAGGACGTTGCCAGGGTTGGAGGGCTTGAACTATAGGGAGAGACTGAATAGGGTAGGGCTATTTTCCCTGGAGTGTCAGAGGCTGAAAGGTGACCTTATAGAAGTTTATAAAATCATGGTGGGGCTTAATAGGATAAATAGAGGGTGGTACATGTATGGATTGAGCTGCCAGAGGAAGTGGTGGAGGCTGGTACAATTACAACATTTAAAAGGCATCTGGATGGGTATATGAATAGGAAGGGTTTAGAGGGATATGGGCCAAATGTTGGCAAATGGGACTAGATTTATCTAGGAAATCTGGTCGGCATGTATGATTTGGACTGAAGGGTCTGTTTCCATGCTGTACAACTCTATGACTTTATGATTCTTAAAAACATGATAGTAACCTTCCTAATTACTTGCTGCACCTGCATGCTAACTTTTTAGTTCATGTACATACAAGGATACTCAAGCCACTGAATGCAAATATTTATTGGTTCCCTCACTATTCAAAAATATTCTGCGATTTCATTTCTCCTACACAAGTGGATAACAACAATTTGCCATATTGCATTCCACGTGCCAATTTCTTGTTAACTCAAGCAACTTGTGAACACCATCCTGCAGGCTCTACATCCTTTGGTTCAGCACTGCAACCTTGATATCACAGACTTTGTGTGTAATATTCACGTTACTTTGGTAGAAACATTATATTTTTGGAAGGAGTGATTAACATCGGCAACTTCTGTCATCTTATATGACTAACAGATCAACTGGTTGTCTTTGTAGTCTTAGATCCAAGAGATGAAAATAGCATTTCTTCTACTTATTCTGAATAGTTGCCAACTTTCATTGAACAACAACCAGGCTTCTGAATCAGTCAGCTTTTACACAGTCGTCTAACATTATGCATAAGGCAACAACAAACTTGGGGAATTGCTCCTCTAGGTATTCTCCTCTTGAAACCCATCTGGAAAATTCCTACTCATCTACCTCCCAGGTTTTTACCACCACCTAAACCTTAGATTGAAATCATGAACCCCTCCATGCTAATGACATAAGCTAACCATCAAAACAAATAGAGAATTAGATTCTGTTGCTAAGCAAGCATACCATTAGCAAAGGCTGGTAGCAGGGTTGTTTCAGCTACAGTATACTTTCATAGAATCACTACAGTGCGGAAAGAGGCTATACAGCCCATTGAGTCTGCACCAACCCTCTGAAGAGCATCCCACCCAGACTCAGCCCCCACCCTGTCCCTGTAACCCCACATTTACCATGGCCAACCCACATGATCTACATATCCCTGGACACTACAGGGAAATTTAGCATGACCAATTCACTTAAGCTGCACATCTTTGGACTGTGGGAAGAAACCAGAGCACCTGGTGAAAAACCACGGAGACACATGAAGAACATGTCAACTTCACACAGACAGTTACCCAAGGCTGAAATCGAACCTGGGTCCCTATCGCTGTGAGGCAGCAATGTTAACCACTGAGCCATTGTTATGCACTTTGGGTAGGGGACTTAATTTTCAATCATCAGAAGTGACTCAGCAGCACTACTAATGGCTGACTCTTGAAGGGGATACCTGCCAACATGCCTGCTTGAGAGAACTAACGGAAGGGAAAAAAAAAACTTAGTCAACCCCATCCTCATAACCTACCTCTATCCATGACAGTATTAGTGTCAGTGACAACTGCACAATACCAGTGAAGACAAAGTTCCATCACATTATGAAGGCCACCCCTCCATCATTTGTACACGACTACCACTGTGTCAAATGAGATAGATAGATTCAGAGCTGGTCTAACAGCTTAAAACCGAACATTCATGAGGAACTCCAGGCCATTAGCGGCAACAGAACTGTAAAGCAGCACAATTCTTAACCTCGTGGCTTGGTAGATCCCTCAATTTACTATTATCATTAACCAAGGGACCAGCCCTGGTTTAACTAGGAGCTTGGAACAACATACTAGGAGCAGTGCCAGGCATTCTGAAAATCAGATGTCAACCTGATGAAGTTACCATGCAGGAATACAGATATGGTAAAATAGTACAAGAAAATGGCTATGGGCAGAGCAAAATGATCTTGTGACCAATGGACAAAACCAAAGTTTTGGAGTCTTGTCAAATCTAGACATGAATGTTGGTGGATAATTGAATGATTAATTGGACACTCCATGACACCCAGGTCTAGCATATGAGTTCAAGAGACAAGGCTGAAGTGTTTACAACCATCTCCAGCAGGACGGATAATGCACATTGGCTTCCTGAGATCCAAAATCACAGATGCTAATCTTCAACCAATCCCATTCACTTCAACAAAATATTTTTTAAAAATGGCTACATGTATCATATACAGCAGAGGCTGTTATACTCTGAATAGTCAGTCAGTAAAAGAAGAAACCAGAGCCAGTCTTTACTTGGTATAAATTTATTCACAGAATGAAATATTACAGGTATAGACTACTGACACCACTCTACTCCTGTGACACTGAATGTCTTTTTATGTGTGCTCACACAACCACCCAAATACTGTTCTCAAACGTGTATGTACTTAACCTCAATTGGTACAATTAATGAAGGTTACAGGCACCAATAAAATTGCAGCTCTAATACTGAAGACATCTGTTCCTGAATTTATCATGCTTCTAGCCAAGCTGATCCAGTACAGTTCCAACACTGCCATCTAACCAATAAAGCGGAAAATTGTGCTGTATATCCTGATCACAAACAAGTAGGACAGATCCAAACTAGCCAATTATTGCCTCATAATTCTACTCTCAATTTTACATTTCTTTTGTCAAAGTGATGCAAGAAGTCAGCGACAGTGCCACCAGGTGGCACATACCCACCAGTTACCTGGTCATTAATTCAGAGTTTGGATTCCACCAGGGGCATTCTACTCCAGACCTCATGATGGATCAAACATGAACACAAGAGTGGAATTCCAGATAATGAAACAGTCTGAGCCCAGGACAATATTCATACTTGGCCTGATAAGTAGCAAGTAACATTCATGCTGTACAAGCACAAGGCAAGGACTACCTCCAAGAAAGGGTAGTCTAACCATCTCCCCTAGTCATTCAAAGATATCACCATCATCATTCTGGAAGGTGATCACCATTGACCAGAAATCTAACTGCATCTATACATGCTGGGTATTTTGTGGCCAGTGACTCACATCCTGACTCCCTAAAGCACATTCACCATCTATAAGGTACAAATCAGGAATGTGACAGAACACTTTCCACTTGTCCTTCTGAATACAGCTGAAATGATACTCAAGAAGCTGGACACTGTCCACAGCAGAGCAGTCCCCTGCTTGTTTGGCACCTAATCAACAACATTCATTGCCCCCGATTAATAGTGCACTCTGGCAACAGAGTATGTATGCCCTGTACAATATGCACCAAGAGCAACTCACTAAGGCTTCAATGTAAGAATCTCCTTAAACCTGCAACCTTTACCAATCAAAAAATGAAGAACAGTGGGCAAATGGGAATTTCCCCTGACTTGGAAATAGATTGCCATTTCTTCATTATCACTGGCTCAAAATCTTGGAACTCCTTCCTTAACAGCTTTGTGGGTGTCCCTTCACAACAGGGACAACAGTTATTCAAGAGAAGGCTCACTACCATATCTTCAAGGGCAATTAAAGATGGGCAATAATTGCTGGCCTTGCCAGAAATGGCCAGACTATAATGATTAATAAGCAGCAGTGTTCAGCAGAAATTTTTATGAGGTATATAAAAAAAAACATGCTTTGGAAACCAATACTGTATATATTTCAGATGGTATTGAGTCCAATATTTTCAGAAGAGGACATCTATGGTTCTCTACCATAATAACATACAGTGAGTGACTTTTCTGAATAACACAAGAATGAATAGGAACTCATAACATAAAACAGACTGTACGTTTTCAATTTACCTGTACAATAAACGCTCTCAAAGTTTTGTAATGTAATAAATACTGTTTCAATACTTTGAAACAATTCCATTTTAGAAAGCTGAGGGTCCAAATTCCATAGTATAAGGCCTCAATCAAGACCAGAGTGCACACATTCAGAAGTCGAAGAAAACAGATTTAAGCAATAAAATGTTCTGAAGCAAAAAATAGAGAAAAAAAAACAGCCACAAACTTTGTGGCAATCCTTATAAAAGCATCCAATTAATGGCATGAAGTTATTTTCACAATTCAAGACACATTGTAACAACCACCTGTGTCCAACTGCAAAAAGCTGGTTCAGTGCTGCAGAGTTTGTTTGGATCTTAAAGCCCCAGTTAAGTCAAGTATTTTCTTTGGATGAATGTGTTATTTGTACATGTGGAATGCAAAATGTTCAATAATCTTCAGGAGGTCCACAGCTCTGCCAAAGTTAAGGGGGAGTGGGAAATAAAAAGATTTAGAAAGTTAGCAGGAACTGACCTTGGATTGTTGAAATAGGACTGTTTGCTCAGGGTTAATACCACATGCCAGGAGACTGGCTGTCATGTCGAGAATGTTTTGCCTGAGCTTGCCAGGGTCTTGAGGAACAGTGATGGAGTGCAGGTCCACAATACTGTACAGAACGGAGCTGTATTCATCCTGCAGCCTCACCCAGCTCTCTATAGCGCCAAGATAGTTTCCGAGGTGAGGAACACCAGTTGGTTGGATTCCGGAGAAGACACGATTAGCAACCTGCATTGAAAATAAACATTGTGTTCTTTTATAATGTACAAGTTACTAAGCAGTCAGCTTGTGTATCGATTAGCCCCAGATTGGGTTGGATTATATCAGCACCTTGAGCAAACCTGGATAGTGGTTGTAAAGAGATAGTAGGAACTGCCGATGCTGGAGAATCTAAGACAACAAGGTGTACAGCTGGAGGAACACAGCAGGCCAAGCAGCATCAGAGGAGCAGGAAAGCTGACGTTTTGGGTCTGGACCCTTCTTCAGAAATAAATTTCTAAAGAAGAGTCCAGACACGAACCGTCAGCTTTCCTGCTCCTCTGATGCTGCTTGGCCCGCTGTGTTCCTCCAGCTCCACACCTTGTTATCTAGTGGTTGTGCAACAATCCATTTATAGGTTATTTTTACATCACACATTTAATTTCTCAATTCACTCTTTCTCCATCCAAAAGCATTAACTCATGCGGGAATATAGTTCCACAGAAATTGGCTACCTTTCAGAAGTCACCAACTTGACCATTTATCATGAGTGAATGTTGGAGTATTCTCAGGTTAACTCCAGAATACGTCCAAGTCCAGTCTGACCCTACTCAACATTTATTCCATAGGTAGGATCAATAGGTATCTGAAAGGGGCTAGAATGGTCCAGGGAGGCAGGTTCAATTATATTATGACTCCAGCGGAGGTTAGTGTGGTGATTGTAATGCAATCAGCTAGGTGGACCTCATAGAATACAAAGTTCCCTGATTGGGGCTGTTAATCTGGTCCAATCAGGGAGCCCTGGCTGACATATAAATAGAAGTGTCAGGGGTTCTGTTCGCTCTGAAAGCTGGCTCTGAGGAAGCCAGACCAGTGTCAAGTACTACGCATGTGTAATTAAAGGGTGACTTGGTGACAGGATACCAGCCTCGGTGGAGTTATTTCAGTTCGCTAATTTATAGGTGCAGTGTCCAGATTTCATGGGCTGTAGATTTTAGCTTTAAATCCAGAACTCTTCATTCAAAGAGAAACAATTCCATGCCTTGCACTAATGCCAAAATAAAAGATCTGCCTAATAGCATAAGGTCAAAAGTTCCTCATTCCCCAAGATACATAGGCGATGAAAAAGACTTGCCTGAATGCACAAATTACTTCTGGAATTCTGAGGTTTAATATAATAAAAATTGAACAGGCGTTTGGAAATTGATGTGGATAATCCCATTTCAGATCAAACTGCATGTCTCAAAAGCTGAAAGTATGGATTGGCTCGCATAAAGATTTTTTTTTAAGGATCCTGATTAAAATGATGGAGGAAAAAAATTGTGTGATTAGCTCAACTCACCATTTGGAAACATTTGCTGCAGGGAGGGTGCTGAAGTTTGATTTGAAGCTTAGCTGTCAGTGTTGAGATTTCTTCAGTGCAATGTTTATTGTGAATACTTGTAAACATGAGGTGGGGGAGGGGTGCAGTGGGAAGCTAATTCCATGGTATTTTAACAGAACTATAAAAAATGTTAAGACTTTTCCACGCCTCATCAAAACGTAACTGTTTATAAATATAAAAACAGCACATCTGGCACATCGTCAAAAATTGCATTTATTAAAATTTTAAGCCAGTTTAGTTTGTAAGATCTGAATCAAACAGTGGAGTGCTAAATCTCTCATTCCAAATTACACAAGCTTCCCTTTCAAGATTTTAGTGATTAGCATTTGGGTCAACAAGTGACAAGATAAATAGAAAATCACTTTGTATTTCTTTAAATTGAATAGCTGCAGAGAGAATTATTGTACATCCTGGTGAAGGCTAAATACTGAATGATGAACTGATGTCTCAGGGAAATGAAATTGGGGCAGGAAAGTTAAAATTTAGATCTGTCACAGAGACTCACTTCTTGTTTTGCACAGTACATTTTTAAAATTTGAATCAAATGAAGCATTTCAGTGTTCCAGAGCAATAAAATTCCTGTAATATTAATAGCAACATTGTGCAGTCTTTCTACTTCAAACTAAAAAAATGCTAATGGAGCACACTAATGTGTTTTTGACATTCCAGAATCACATCAAAACAAAAATGAACTCACAGAGCTCTTTCAAGTCTGCATGCAGAAGATTTGAGTTATTTATTGTCATATGTATTTTGTTACAAAATACAGTGAAGAGAGTTGTACACTGTCACCACTATCTGATGCAATCTCAAAACACAGACAAATAAATCAAAACATAGAATATAAAGGCAAAAAAATAAAAAAAAAAGTTCAATTTTATAGCACTTCTTAATAAGTGTTCAGACACGGGCCTGGAGTGGCCAGCCATGCGTCCCCACACTGCAGGAACAAGAGTGACCACTCTACAGCTCAATCTTGTATCCACTGACACTACTGCCACCATAAGTCCTTACTGGACATTGGTGGTGGCTGCACTGGCAATGTTGCCAGGCCCTGCGCCAGCACAAACTCAATTCCGCCTTTGCCATGAGTCGGTTCTGGGCCCACTTTGCCGATGCAGCAGCTGCCGATGCTGCTGGGTCCCGTTAACTTAAAAACTATAGGAACACCAATGTTACAGCTGTTTTGTTTTCTATTTCATAGTACTTTGTAGGCGATACAAACCATGAGAATTTTATTAAGATGGTAGTGCAGCCTAAGAACAGTCAAGAATATCAGTTCCGCTATTTTCAGGACTTCACAGTTTGATTGTTTGACTGCTATCTGTCCTTACCACAGACATTCTTAGCATGGAGAGCTGCACTGGACCAAATATCTGAAAATGAGAAGCCTCTGCTGACAACCCTGGAAAATGTTTCTGATGTGAAAGATGGAAGTTATTCTTTCCTTGAATAGAGCAATATTTGGGCATTAAAATTTCGAAATGACCACTCGCATTTATAGAATGCTTTTCATGAGTATCCAAAGCATGTTACAGTCAAGTATTTCTGCCAAATCACATTGTTGCAATCAATGAAACATGGCAGTCAATTTCTGCACAGCAGGTCCTACAAACAGTACATGATAATGTCTAAATAATTTGCTCTTGTGATTGCAGAGTAAATATTGACTGGGACACTTGCTCTTTTGTAACAGATTCAATGATATCTTTTTGTAAAAGTACACAACTATTGAGCCATAGAAATAGTACAGCGCAGTAGGGGGCCATTTGGTCCATCTTGTCCATACTGACCCAAAGACAACCAAATGAATTTTCTAATCTCATCGTTCTGCACACAGCCCATAGTCCAGCAGATTACAGCACTCAACATGCAGATCCAGATACCTTTCTGAAGAGTTTAGGGTCTCTGCCTCCACTACCAATTCAGGCAGCTAATTCCAGACACCCAGCACTCTCTGCATAAAAATGTTTTTCTTCATGTCCCTTCTAATCCTTCTGTCACTTAGCTTGAATTTATGACCCCTGGTTTTTGAACTTTCTGCCAAAGGAAACAGGTGCTTCGTATCTACTCTACCTCTACCCCTCACAACTCTGTAAAACCCAATCATATCAACCCTCAGCCTTCTCTGTTCCAAGGAAAGCAACCACAACCTCTCCAGTCTCAACTCATAGATACAATTCTCCAGCCCTGGCAACAGTCTAATAAACCTTCTCTGCACTCTCTCCAGAGCAATTATGTCCTTCCTGTAATGTGGTGACCATAACTACACACAATACTCCAATTGTAACCTCACCAGTGCCTTGTACAGTTTCATCATTACATTCCTGCTTTTGTATTCTATACCACCGCCAATGAAGGAGAGCATTCCATATGCTTTCTTTAAAACTGCACCTACCTGTACTGCTACTTTAGGGAACTGTGCACTTGTATACCAAGATCTCTTACCACCCTCAGCACATTCCCATCTATTGTGTATTGCCTTTTACTGTTTGACCTCCCTAAATACATTACCTTACACTTAGAGTTGAACTCCATCTGCCACTTTCCTGCCCACTCCTCCAACCCATCTATATCATTTTGGAGCTTACAGCTATCCTCTACACAGTGAATTTTTGTGTCACCTGCAAATTTCCCAATTGTGCCCCCATGTCAAGTCCAAATAGTTAATGTAGAAAACAATAAGCCCTGTAGAATACCACATAAAACAGCTTTCCATTCACAAGGCAACCATCCAACATTATCCTTCGTTTCCTGTTACTAAGCAACTTTGGATCCAATTCAACACATTGCGCTGGGCTTTCACCTTTTTTGACCAATCTGGGGGACCTTGTCAAATATCTTACTATGTAATTATTACGTAATTACACCTGATCCACGCAGACAGCATCCATCACACTACCCTTGTCATTTCCTCAACAAATTCAATCAAATTTGTAAGGCATGACCTTCCCTTAACAAAGCAATGCTGACTGTCCCTGATTAGCCCATGTTTTTTTAAGTGACAGTTTATCCAATCTTTCAGGATTGATTTTAACAATTTGCCCACCACTGATGTAAGACTAACTGGCCAAAAACATGTTTGGATAGAAAGTCCAAAATTGCTATAAAAACTCTGCAGTTCTGGCAGTGTCTGTGAAGGGAAAGCAGAGTTAACGTTTCAGATCCAGTAACCTTACTTGAAACTTTGTTCTGAAGAACAGTCACCAGACCTGGAACTTTAATTCTGCTTTCTCTCCACAAATGCTGCCAGACCTGCTGTGTTTTTCCAGCAATTTCTGATTTTGTTGTAGATTTCCAGCATCTACAGTTCTTTTTCTAATGCATATAATTGGCATTTCTTTGTACCCTTTTTAAACAATGGAACCACATTTGCATTCCTCTGGTCCTCTGGCACCTCATCTATGTCTAGTGAAGATTGGAAAATAATGCTCAGAGCATCTGCTATTTTATCTCTGACCACCTTCAACATCCTAGGGAACAATCCACCTGGCCCTGACGACTTCCACTTTCAAGGATTCCAACTGTTCTAACATTTCCGGTCTCATTATGATTATTTTGTCCAATATTTCACACTGCTTCTCTTGGATTACTCTATCCACATTATTCCTTTCCTTTGTTGATACAAAGGCAAAAAAAATTAAAATTCTTCCCATATACTCTGCATCTTCACAGAAGTTCCCTTCTTCATATCTGATAGGTCTCATTTTCCCCTTAACTATCCTTTTGTTCTTTATATACTGGAGAGCATAGATTTAAAGTGAGAGGGGAGAGATTTAAAAGGCATCTGAGGGGCAACATTTTCACACAGAGGATGGTGCATGTATGGAATGAACTGCCAGAGAAAGTGAAGACATTTGGACAGGTACATGAATAGGAAAGGCTTAGAAGGTCATGGACCAAATGCAGGTAAATGGGACTAGTTTCATTTGGGAAATCTTGTAGGACAAGTTGCACTGAACGGTCTGTTTCTGTACTGTATGACTCAATCTCCCTCCCCCCTCCCAATATTGGATATCCTTTAATATTTAGCCCCCAGTCTTGGTCACCCAGCAGCTGTGTCTCCAATGACAAGTAAATCATACCCTTTTACTTCTACTAGCAGTCATCAGTTCACCTATCTTGTTGCAAATGCTACATACAGACAGAGAGAGTGCTTTTAATTCTGCCTTTTTGACACGGTTCTCTAATTTTGACCCTGGTTGATTCAAGGATTCAAGTTGCTTTACACTTCAATTTACAGATTTTCTACTTACCATAACCAGCTTTGTTTTTATTCTATTAGAGTTCCCTCTCAGGTTTCCACTCCCTTAACAAAATAGTTTAAATGCTCTCCAACAGCACTAGAAAATTTCTTGGCAATTATATTAGTCTCAGTCTGCTAAGGTGCAACCTGTCCTCCTTATACAGGCCCCACCTGCCAAAGAGCTGGTTCCAATGCCCCAGAAATTGAAAGCACTCCCTCTTGCACCATTCCTTCAGCCAAATGTCATTCATTCAGCCTTCCTATTTCTGAACATACCTGTGCGTGGAGCTAGGAGTAATCTTGAGCCTTAAAGATCTTTGTTTCTTCCTAGTTCCCTAAATTCTACTTTTGGAGCCTTATCCCTCTTTCTACCTATGCTGTTCATGCCACTGTGAACCACAACTTCTGGCTTTTCACCCTCTCCCAAGTGAATGTTTTGCAAATACTCTGACACTGGGCACCAGGGACAGGCAACGTAATATCCCAGAATGACAAACACATCTGTTCCAGCAACTATCAAAT
>NC_063342.1:35014358-35026656 GCF_021869965.1 Rhincodon typus
CTGGGTCTCTAGATTAATATTACTACCTCTAGGCTATCACCTCTCCCTTTGTCTTGGTGCATAAGCAGATTGCCTTGTTTGAACTTCGTTTAATCTTTTAAGTTTTTGTGATGAAGGGAAGTAACACTTTGTGAAAAGACCAATACTTGGGAGATTCTTAAAATGAACCAACAAGCAATGCATATTAACTACAGAACCTACCAGAAATTGGAAGGCACTCAGTTGTGCTTTGTCTTGGCTAATTCCTTGATTTTCCAACCAGCGTTGTAAAAGTTAAAACTTCCACCTGCCTTTCACCAGAGAACTGTTGCCAGGAAGCGGCACATGAATGTTCTGTTGTGCTGGGGTCTTGTCTAATCTGCAAGTCTGCAGTTCAGTAGATTAGTAAGTGTTCGTTCTGCTACTGAATGTCAGTATAACAAGTGAAATAGGGACTACTCGTTAAATAGCCCCTGTTGGGGGAAGTTGTCATTTCAGGAATGGAAAACAGCCTGAACTTCCAAATCTGTTTTTGTTGCCCAAAATCTGCGTGAAATGCTTGTACAGGGAGCTGAAGGGGAGATGACAAAAGTGACAGGGGTACCCAATGGAAAGCAGGAAAGAGAATCTTTTAGGTGCATAGGGCACACAGGCACAAAAGCGCTATCTGTTGTGACAATGGTATACACAGACGTTCTGCAAAAAAGGTTTGCTCCTGCAAACTGTGCGGGTGAGCACTAGCAGGCACCATCCCTGTGCAACAGTCAGGATTACAGATTCTGTATTCCAAAAGCACCGGCCTGCAAAAGGCTTATGCCAAAGAAACAGCTCATACAGCTTAGATCAACATTTCTGTTAATAAATCATCTCCAAATATGTAAATATTGAGGGAAAAGGTTAAGTAAATTATTTAAACATTTTAATTCATGAGAACTGTGATTTGAATAGGTTCTTTTTCAATCCCTATATTCTAAGCCAGCTGTTGGCAGTTTCAAATTTCATGAATTCAAGTTTTGTTAATTCTTGGCTAGGCTGCAAAGTCTTCCGTGTAGAATGGGTGGGGAGAACCAATGATGTTTCTTGAGAATTATATGATTTACCATGAATCTGAAACTTTGTAAATATAACAAAATGTGAACATTTTCAAGTGTTCGTATTTGATTTATTTTTCTGATCAATGTTCTCTTTTTGTCATGATAATGTTTTGTTGCTCATGCTCAGCTCAACAGGCACTGGGGCTTTCAGCTAATCTGCCCAATGAATGTTACTTTAATTAAGTGTTAGCAAGTGATTCAGTTATGGAATAGATTGCAACCCAACCTAATTCTACTGTCTTACTTCCCTGTCTCCAGACATTTGCATCGACAGAAGGCTTTACTGGATAATTAGGAAACATAACTCTCTAACACAGGGTGTGAGAGCGACTTGGAGCAACAACAACATATATTTAGTACCTTTAGCAACATTCCAAGCTGGTTTGCAAGAAATTGGAGTTCTGCAACCAGAAATTATAAGCATTAACCCAAAAAAAGTAAAAAAGACAGGCTTCAAGGAGACTTTTGAATGTGAAGAAATGGGTCGATAGGCAGAGTTTAGGGGAGTGTTTCTCAAACATGTTCTCACTGTGATTCCATTTTGAGGTTTAAAATTAAATGTTACAACCCGTCAGTGAGAACAGAGAGAGCAGGGGTGTGTCAGAGATGGAGTGCAGTTATTTTGAGCTGGTCAGAGTTCCATGTCAGCCTCTGCTGCTTCAGAACACGTAGGTCCAAAATTTCAGTTTATGACCTCACTTAAAGTCCTGATCCCCACTCTGAGAAACCATGGTTTGAGAGAGGGATAAGGTATGTATGGATAAGGTCACTAAAGGCTCAGCTACTGAAAGGGGATAGAGTGAAGATAAGGGTGAGTGGGAGAGAGGGAGGACACAAAGAATAGCCTAGGGTCAGAACAGCAAAGACTGCATGTTGGGAGACCGATGAAGACAGGTGAGGAAGACACCAAGTTAAAAATGAACATTTTTGCATCAATGCTCCATGGGTTGGAGAGTTGACGGAGAGACAGGATACAGCTCTGAAAGACTGGTGAAACCTATTATGAGTATCATTGCAAAAAATAAGCCTTGAAATAGTACTGCAGACTGATTTTTTAAAAAAATGTTGTCTATATTTAAATCATCAAAAGGCAATCTTGTCTCATACCTTCCAGCTTTGGTAATAATCATTTCAGTGCCAATGTCATGAAATCTTTTCCAAAGATCAACACATTGCAATTCCATCTGAATCTCATCCATGGAAGAGGTTGGAAGAGATGTGGTGGAGTTGGGAGTGAGTTCTGCAGGAGAGCTGTAGGAACAAGCAGTGTGTTGGGTTGAGCTCTCGCTGTCTGCTCCCGGGCTCTGTTCTTGATCCGAGCTCAGCTGGGACTCTGCAAACACAATGCAGGAAATCTCATTCAACAATAGACTTAAAGGAAACTAAGCATGTGAGAAATATGATGCAAAAATATAAAAGTTTGAAAATTAGACGAAGTTAATTAGTACCATGCAATGGAAGAAAGGTTAACACTTTGTGTACTTTGCTTCATTATCAACCATGAAGACAGAAATGTTAATAGAGGATACTGGTATTCTAGTGTCTGTCAATGTTCCTCCACAGGGAATGTAAACCTTAGTTATCATTCTTTCCTTTATTAGCTTAAATTCTTCTTGATAACTATCACTTCTTTTTAAGGGAAATGCCTATCACTTCATTATCAAAGGGAATGTCCTCAACCGTCTTATCCACCAAAGTCTAGAAGTCATTAAGCCCCATTGCCTTGTTACATTATATCCATCTCAAAATGCTTCTTTGAGTGCACTTCAGTCACCTCCCATAACTCCTTTTATTCTTACACTCTTCTGACTCCCAAATGTAAGTGCTTCACTAAGTTTAACAAAGTCAAAGGTATCAATAAACGTGAGTTCTTCTTTAAAGCTTCTTTTTGCCATGTGACATTCTTATTATTTATCTGCTTATTGTCAGCATCAGCATCTTACTATGTTTTAGTATGTATAAATGCTCATTAGGTAATAACAGGTTTAACTTCAGTGTTTCCACGCCAAATTGATAAGGTGAAGATTTACATAGCTGCTAATAATACCTTCACATCACATTAGCATGAGTAACTCATGTGAATCATAATTATATTTTCTGTATTAAATATCAGATAGAAATGTTGCTGTTTCATCTACTTAATCCAATCTATCATGTCACAGAACCATGAGAGTTTATAGACTGCAGTTCCTTTTAAGAGGCTACTAATACAAAATTATTTGTAAAGTTGTCAAAACAGGATTTGCAAAGAAGAGATTTGGTGACAATGGGATTTTATAATTACAATCTAGATCTACATAAAGACCTGTGTAGGTCAGTTGCCAGTTCTCAAGGCTTTAGTCTAAACCCTTATTGAGCTAGTTCCACTGAAATAGATAAGAAAACTGGACGATCTAGATTCTAGTTCTCCACTTGTATAAATCTCAAAACAATGAGCAAATTAACAGCAAGGTAAAAGTTTCTTCCCAATTTGTATATTATATTTCATATAAATCACTTTCCCCACCTCATCCCCCAAAATGTAAATACAGGTTCCATTTTGCTGATGATTTACTTTAGCATTCTCTCTGCAGAGCACCTATGATGACTTATGCTTAACTGTTTATCTCGAGACAAATGCAAACATAATGATCAAATATAAGATACAACCAGTTAAAGAGCCATCTGTAATCACTAGATAATACAATATTGCACCATAAACATTTATCACATTTGAAACTGTTTTATCCAGTGTAATTAATAATAAGGACAGTTACAAATCAAGCAGTGGCAATGTGAAAAAGAAACTGTTTTTTAATGCAGCGAGTGGCTAGAATCAGGAATCAACTGCCTGAGAATGTAGAGCGGGCAGAATTGCTTATTTACCCGAAGAGAAAAAAATTGCAGGGCAAGAAGGGAAGTTTGGAAGATTGTGCCTAGCTGAATTGCTCCTGCAGAAAGCTGGCATGCACATAATGGACCAAATGCACTGTAACCAATCTATGATTCTATGAATCTATGCATATTTAGTGCTTAATAACAGAATGCCTGCGTAACCAAGATGATGGAAATATGCAACAATAAGATCGTAGAATCATAGAATCAAAGAATCCCTACAGTGTGGAAGCAGGCCATTTGGGTCATCGAATCCACATCGACCCTCTGAAGAGCATCCTGGTCAAAATATTGCTTATTGTTTTAACTTTGTGGGGAGGAAAATTAACTTGGATTGTTACATTAACCACCTTATACTCAGTTCATTTTTTAAACTTATGCAACCACATAATGCTTTGAAATATAGGATTGGAAAAGTAACTCTTCTTCCAAAAAGTGTTAGTGGAAAAATGTTCCAGAATTCCCAAAACATGACGTAAATAGTTACCTTGCTTTAAGTTTATTTATATAGAAAAAAAAGCCTTACGCAAACTCAGAAATAATATGCTTCTGGATTAAACTTACTTAATGGAATTTACCTACTAAGTACAATATCCACTATACCCATTAATCACTGAGAGTAGACTTGATGCCACTCACAACGGTGTGCCAGATTCTTGAAAGGCAGCAATGACCAGAATCAGTTACCTCATATCAATGACTGTTATTTTTAACGGTAGACGAGTGTTTACAAGCTCCATTTAGCTTAAATTAATAATACTTTTAGCCAAAATAATTACTTACATCCAGGAAAACTGAAAGTTCTATTTTGAAGGGAACAGTGAACATACAGCTCAATTCTGATGAATGCATCATTAAGTGGCCAAGAAAATTTATGCTTGGATGAAAATTCTGCTTGGATGAGGATTTTTGGAAATTGCAAGTTAAAAGTAGCCAATTGGCAGAGTATTTGCACCATAGCCTAATAAATTATTCAATCAATCCAAACAACATTAATAGAAAACACTTAACAAAAACATGCATTTTGCATTTCTGTAAATTGTATTTCTAAAGCATGTTGATAGCTCCTAGTAAAACATTTGTATCTATAATTACGTGACTGTCTCTAATGATAATTATACTTATAACTATTATTTGTGAATTTGAATTTTAGAATCCAGATAAAGGCAAGACTTAATTTAAAGGAAGTTCTGTTTTTAACTATAGTGAAAGAACTTGCATTTATGTCGCAACTTTCATGACCTGAAGAAGTTCCAAAGTGTTTTGCAGCCATGAAATATAGCCACTCTTGAGGGAAATATTGGTATTCAATTTGTGCACTGCAAGTTCCCACAAATAACAAAGTTACAGTAACCAGGTAATCTGAAATGAGTGATACTGATTAAGAGATACCTACTGACCAAGACACCAGGGATAACTCCTCGACTGTTTTTCAAAATGGTAATATACAATCTTTTACAGCCACGTTTACAGCATTTGAGCCCTTGGTTTAATGTCTTGCTGAAAGACAACATCTCTGATGGTGCAACACATCATTAACATATTTAGTGTAAAGTTGTGACTTAAGTTTCCAGAAATGGACTGTGAACCTACAATGTCCTGACTCAGAAACAAGAATGGTATTACCATTCATTGATAATTTCAATGAGGAACCGTAATAATGGGAATTATCCCAAATGATTTTGTCAGTTTGAATTCTCTGTCTGGATTAATGATTCAAATATCTGGTGTAGAATGACTTTTGTAAGAATTGCAAATAAAGTTCCTCACTTTCAAATGCCAGACCACAGCAGTTTGCAATACATTCTGGAACCAATGCAACTGGGAGTAGGCAGCATTATTATTTAATAAATAAAACATAACATAAAGTTTCATTTGTATAAAATGTTGGGTAGACAACAGCTAGAAGCTTATATATAGTTCCAAAAGAGTTTGTTAAAGACAGAGGACCGCAAATATACTTCATAGAGTCATTTTAGGTTAATGTAGCATTTACATCAGTCAAAGTGCAACTTATCAACAAGGTTATCACATATTGAAGTGTGTATCTAAAACAGCTAATTATAATTTGACAAATTACAATGATTCTTTGGTAAGGATAGAATTATAATGTTGTATGCATTTTGGACACCCTTGGCAGAAGAAAAGCAAATATGGCTTTTTCACTGGTCTGCTACTAAAGTTATGGTATGCAAACTGAAAATTCCTGCAGAAATAGTCTGCAGATTGTTCAAATCACATACAATATCAGGTTTTCCCAAAGCTACTGTCACAGCTTTCATGGAAGATCTTTAGAAAATTGGGAGGAATAGCAGAAATGGCCATTCAACTAATGTTTTACCAATGTTATACCAGGAGATTCAGGGAAGTCCCACAGAAATTTCAGGTTCCTATCTGCAAAGGAACTTTTGCATATTTGTGAGCAGTTTTAGATTGGCAGCAAGAATCAAGCACAGTATTATGGTTCCAAGTTATGACCAAAAAATACTTATAGAGATCAATTTGCATTTACTGTAAAAGCATTTTTGAAAATGAACATGATCCAAGTTTCAAAGCACTGAGAGGGATGGACATACATAGCTATGCAATTTAAACTTAGGTTATGATTTCAGAAACAGAGAACATGAAGAAAATGATGTGGGGATGCCAGTGTTGGACTGGGATGGACAAGGTCAAAAGTCACACAACACCAATATATATGTAAATTATGCTGATTTATTCCCTTATATCATTTAGCGTGCAATGTATTTCCTGTTAAATTATGGCTAACCTCCATTCCTTGTTCTATGAAGTTGTGATATAGAAGCTGAAAACACACAACTTATGCAGTCAGGACCGGTCATTTTAACTTCTGACAGCAATTCATCTTCACATGTTGATTTAACAATAGGCAATGTAGCAGCCAATTAATGGTAGAGAAATCTAATTTTTAAAAATTTGGCAGTCTTAAGTTATACATAGAATATCAAACATCTGCCAGATTGAAAAGTAGCAATTAATTATTACAATCCTACTGGGATTTATAAAATGCCTGATGCTCTCTCATATTTATCAGATTTTTAGAAATGCTCAATTGAATTATAATCTTGTAACTCCTTGATATTCACCAATTCTTCTACATGCACCTTGTTCCTCATCGATGTTGTCAATACAAGTAACTTTTCACTATAGAGGTACACATGTTGAAAGATATTAATCCACTTGGGTTTCAATGTCACTTAAATATAAGGCACTGTCAAGTGGCATTTGAATCTTTGTATTGGCACAAAATGGTGAAATGTGATTGGTTTCAAAGATCTTCTGCACCATGAAGTTGTAATGTTTACTCACCTCATGGTGTGAAGTATAGTATAGAGGCTAGTAGTTTCCCAAAAGGGAAGAAGCCAGGGAAAATTAAAGTGAAACAGATTTCAAAGCCTGTCACTCTTTCGTACCTCTGAGTTGATGCAGCATTTGTAGAGACTTTTAAGTTTTTTTGGTTATAAATTACTCATGGGGTAGGAATGTCCAATTGAGTAAAGGGAAAAAATAACAAAGAGGGCTGTTAACTGCTCAAAAATGCAGGTTCAGAATACCAATATTTAAAGTTCCCACTTTACTTAAGTGATTCCCCATGATTTTAGATAAATTAAGAAAATGTTACAAACAAAAGTTATAAACTATATAAAATTCCTCAATTATATGAGCTTTCTTAAAACACAAAAACAATTTAGGTAGCTTGAAAAAAGATGTAAAGTTGAATTGTGTAACTGGTTTGAGTCACAGATTTCTGTGACATATGGCTCTACAGCTCAAATCCCTCTGATACCAAAAAATACTTTTGCAATTTCATCAGTTCTCATTCCAGCTGCCAGGTGGGAAGCAAAGAAGCTTGCCTTAAGGGCAAAAAAAAACTGATGGAAGTTCTGTTCACATTTCATATATTTAACAATCATCTTTGGGTTGAACAACAGTGTGACCCCAGGATGTCATGGAAGCAATTTCCAATGTGAACAATACTTTGCCTAAGGACATTGAGCAAAAGTCAAAAAGCAAAAATTAACCAAGATCTAGACTTAGAAAGCCACATTTAACTTGTGCGATTAGTTGATTGTACATGCCTCCAATCTATCTTCTGTCCCTATAGAATTTAGAGGCATCAGTTATTCAATTTTGTATTACATACAAAGAAGACAAGAGATTAAAATGAAGTTAAGTGCTTTCAAATGTCTTGTTAAATTTTTAAATGTCAGAAATTTACTTTGAAAAATTTTGATGAGTAAACAAGCTGGATGTTTCTATTATGAATGCTTTGCCTAGATGTTCTAGCTTTTTCTCTTTTCCTTTCCTGAAAGTCAGTCTAAGAATAGTTTGACATGTCTCCACTGTTCTCTAGCTCCTTGTTAAAATTGATATTTAAATAAGTGAGCCTAATTAGTGCATGGCTGTTTAATCATTAGGAGGTTGCAGCATTGCATCTAAGTCTTGTGTCCCCTTGATATCCACAAACATGTTCCTTTCTGTGGGCACCATTGAATAATGATGTGGAACAGAAGCCATTGTTGATCTGTTCCTGTGATATTTATTATCCTCTGAATGAATTCTAGCTTCAAGTTATTTGCATATATTTATGCAAATACAGCATATATTTAATTGTATTGCATTTACTACTCATGTCAATGATAACATTTACTCATAATTGATATAGCCATATCATGATCTGTAATCAGGTTGTGAGAATTTACTGTCAAACACAAAACACTTCTAACAACACCACGATATTAAAATGTTAATTGTGAAATAAATTCAGTAACCTCTGAACATCTTGCAACTTGGAAAAAATATTTATCTTTCATTTATTTTACTTTTTAAACTTAATGTCAGGAGCAAATGTTAAGGAATTACTCCCAGTTTGATTCCTATCTGTCATTCAAAACGACATGTGTGAGCACTTACATTGGCAATTCCATCTGGCAGAAGTAACAATTGAATGGAAAAAGTACCAAAGAAATCAGAAACATGTCCTTAATAAGAATTTTTTGTTGATATTATATTAATCAGAGACGATGGGACTTTTGTAATTGAAACATTATCTGAATTCTGCCTCATTTCCAGTTCTTGACTACATATTCAAATTTTACTGGATCTTGCACTTAAAAATTCAATTGTCTGGTGCAAAATCAAAACATTTAAAATCTTTGTCACAGTTCTAATTCTTTGCAAATAAAACTCAGTTAAATTTTATATCGGTTGTAAATTTGTGTACGGAGTGTCAGAATTTTAAATTCAAGAAAGTTGCACAGAAAAGGTATCATGTCATAAATTTATATAGATACACCTATATACATTTGCACTTGCAATGAATAATGTTTACTCATTGTTAATGCTGCCAAAATCTGGTTCAAGATTTATATGTTTTAGAATAGAATGTACCTTTTAGGTGTGTTAAATGGAAAATGGAAAAGCTTAGTTAAGTTCTTTGTTTATTTGCTCTTGGATTTCGATGTCTCTGATTAGGACAGCACTTACTGCCCATCCTTAACTACTGGTGGGACAGGACATATACAGGGATGGTGAAGTTGCTATCTGGGAAAATGTCTGTATGGTATGATTCTTGACAGTGATTATATCAAGCTGTTGCTTGACTAGTCTATGGGACAATTCCCCAAATTTTGGCACTGGCTCCCAGATGTTGATAAGGAAGATTTTGCAGGGTAGACAGGGCTGAGATTGACATTGTCATTTCAAATGCCTACAATTAAATCAGGCCGTTTGTCTGATTTCATTCCTTTTTGCACACTTTGCAGTGATTTAGATACAACTGAATGGCTATTTCAGAGGGCAGTTAAGAGTCAGCTAAATTGCTCTGAGTTTGGAGTCATATGTAGGCCAGATCAGGTAAGGATGACAGATTTCCTTCATTAAAGGACTTCAGTGAACCAAGTGGGTATTATAACAATTTACAGTTGTTATTCTGAGTATTAGACAAGATTTTTACTTCAAATTTTACTGCATTCAAATTGTACCACTTACCATCAGCCACATTAAGGAATCTAGTCATTAGATCAATGAAGAAAAGGCAGATGGTTATGTAGCTAAAATGCTAACAAAAGTATCTCTGGAGAATTTATCTTAGAGGATAACTGGAATAGTGTGGAGAATTAATGTGGACTTCAGAGAGCTAGGACATGCCTTTGGGTTGCTAAAAATGAATGAACTTTCAAGATTTTGTGAGATATGAGAATTCTTGGGTGGAGCATATAAAGTAGAACTAAGTTTATAGAATAAATCTTCAAAAGCTACAGCGTGAAATTAGTGGTGCTTGCTTTGTTTCTTTTCTTTTGTTTTTGTGTACAGGAAAGTTTGTTTCTTTTCATCAAGTACAGGTTGGGTGGTTAATCATAGAGTATTCAGAATAACTGGTCAAACTCCAAATTTCGTGCAGCACAATATTACAAACATAATAAACGTCTACCTTGAAAAATGTTGAACAAAATCAATGTACTGCCACTCAGTAGAACACTGAATAAGAATACTAGTCAGTGTAGGACTGAGTCTAATAGGTAAAAGTGGTCTCAGGTTTAATTCCTAGAGCACACTGAATAAATTATGGCAAGATGAACTAGCAAGAAAAACATTGTACTCGTGGACTAAAAGGGTGAAAAGAAGCAACTAAAGATGCTTCTTAATTGGTATCCAGTTGGCAATGCTATGACATGAGTTTAGGATAGAATGGTTGCACTGTTCCTAAGGTTACTTGTTACTGCTGATCCCAAGTTGCCCTGAAATGGCAAGACTGGGCAGCCTCTTTGAAATGTTGGTGGTAACTTGATGCAAGTGATTTGGTAGGTCACTTCAGAGGGGAGTTAGAAGTCAACCAAATTTTTGCAGGAATGGAGTCATACATAGGTCTGACTGGACAAGAATAGAAGGTTTTCTCACCTAAATGGCATCAGTGGGTCACTTGAGTTTTTACAACAAGCTTACAGCTTGATGGTCAGATTTATTAAATCTGAAATCAAATTTTCCATTGGCTCCAGAGGAATTTGTGCCCACACAGCTGGGTTTTGTTGAGGTGACAGTGGCTTCAATACTGTGCTTGAAAGATGGTAATAATCCCACCTTGGGCTTTTGGGGGATGTGTTCCCCACCCAATGGATCTATGCTAACCCCAGAGGCTGATGTGCTGCTATTGAGGCTTTTATCCATTTAAGGCCCAATATCCCAACTTCAGGAATTGCTGAACATTGGAGGTAGAGCAACATTTCAGTTCCAATTGTTCTGTCAATAGTGGGTGGGCACAAATGGTACTGCATCCAGTTGAGATACAGTGATGGAAGCCACCTTCATAGCAAGGTATGTGGAATGGGGTCATCAGGTCCAGTTAAGCAGGTCCCATTGAGGGGTGTGAATGGATGATGAGGGTGGGGTTCTGGTAATGCCACTGGAATCACCATTGCTGCGGGTGCCTGATTAGAATCTCTCCGCAAGCCTGCAGGACTGTCATACCCAAATCGTGATATGCAATTTAGAAAAAAAAGCTGTGGAAGCATATGTAGTCTTACTCTTAAGATCTTGGAGAAAATTCATGCTGAATGCAAGGAAGTGCACTGTAAAACCTGAAACAGGGATAAATTAGGACACTTTAAAATTATATTTGGTTTGCGACTTCTCTATTTTTAAGGCTAGCTTCTTCGTATTTAGAATTTTCATGCAGGCTGATTTCAAGAGCTGATTACATGATAAGAGGTAGTCACTTTAGCTCAGTTGGCTGGATAGTTGGTTTGTAAAGCAGTGTGATGCCAACAGCATGGGTTCAATCCTCACACCAGCTGAGGTTACCTTGAAGGACTTTCCATCTCAACATTTCCCCTTACCTGTGGTGCTGTCCTCAGGTTAAATCACCATCAGTCGTCCTTCTCTAATGAGAGAGCAGCTCTATGGTCTGGTAAGACCATGGCAATTCATTCATTCAAATGTAAGGAGTAGTACAGGAACCCCTGCTCTGCATGCACTGAATCCCCTCCTCTGATGTGTTGTCAATTGCCTACTGCAAGTTTTAATACAAGTAGGTTGTTGGGAGGTTGACTGTATCAGTGGTTTATTTAGCTAACATCGCTCTTAAAATGGAACTAATTGTAAAGGGAACAAAATGCCAAACCAATGCACCGACAGAACTGCACCATTCCAAAATGCAGCTTTGATGGTGCTCTGGTAGTAAGTTCTGGAGAAGGATGGATGTTTTTGAAATGGAAGGACACTCTAAAGTCAAAGAAACTGTCAAGAAACCTAGATATATGTGATAAGTAGAATGAATCTTGCCTCAGAGATAGTAGGAACTGCAGATGCTGGAGAATCCGAGACAACAAGGT
>NC_063342.1:35027156-35037314 GCF_021869965.1 Rhincodon typus
CTGCTGTGTTCATCCAGCTCTACACCTTGTTATCTCATGTTCTGGAGACGTAGGTTTGAATCCTGCCATGGCAAATGGTGGAAATTGAATTTTTAAAAAATGCAATTAAGAGTCAAATGATGACCATATCAACATTGTCGATTGTCAGAAAAACCCACCTGGCTCACAAATGCTCTTTAGGGAAGGAAACTGCCATCCTTACCCGATCAACCCTACAAGCAATTTCAGCAATGTGGTTGACTCTTAACTGCTCTCTGAAATGACTGAAAAAGCTACTCAGTTGTAACAATCACTAGAAAGTGTCAAAAAAGAAAGGAAACCAGACAATCCACCTGGCATTGAACTAGGCATCAGAAACAACAATGACAAGAGCAACACTATCAATACTGCAAAGTCCTCCTCACTAACATCTGGGGGTTAGTGCCAAAATTGGGAGAGCTGTCTCACAGACTAGTCAAGCAATAGCCTGACATAATACATCTCAGAATTGTACTGGCATGTAGCCAGTAAGAAGCTGTCCTAGGAGACCTTAACATTGACTCTGGACCTCATTAAATCTCATGGCTTCAAATTAAACATGGGCAAGGAAACCTCCTGCTGATTACGACATACTATCCTCCCTCAGTACTCCTCAATGTTGAACAACACTTGAAGGAAGCACTGAAGTTGGCAAGGGCACAAAATGTACTCTGGGTGGGATACTTCAATATCCACCATCAACATAGGCTCAGAAACAGCACTACTGATCAAGCTGGTTGGGTCCAAAAGGACATAACTGCTAGACCAGGTCTGGCAGATAGTAAGGCAGCCAAAAAGAGGGAAAAATATACTTGACCTCATTCTTAACAATCTGTATGCTACAGGTGCATCTGTCTATGACAGCATCAGTAAGAGTATAACCCCACAGTCCTTATGGAGATGAAATCCTGCCTTCACATTGAGAATACCCTCCATCGAGTTGTGTAGCTCTATAACCGCGGTAAACAGGACAGGCTTCGAACAAATCTAGCAATTCAAGACTGGCATCTATGAGGGACTGTGGGCCAACAGCAGCAGAATTGTACTCCAGCACAATCTGCAATCTCATGGCCAGGCATACCCTGCTCCCCTAACTCAACCGTTACCTTTAAGCCAGGGGATCAACCCTGGTTCATTGGACAATGCAGGAGGCCATGCCATGAGCAGCACCAGGCATAATTAAAAATGAGATGTCAACCTGGTGAAGCTACCAAACAGGACTATGTGCATGCCAAACAGTATAAGTAGCAATTGATAGATAGAGCTGAATGATTTCACAGCTAATGGATCAGATCCAAGCCCCACAGTCCTACCACATCCAGTCATGAATGGTGGTGGACAATTAAACAACTCATTAGAGGAGGAGATTCCACAATTATCCACAATTTCAATGATGGGAGAGACCAGCACATCAGTGCAAAAGATAAGGCTGAAACATTTGCAACAATCTTCAACCAGAAATGCCGAGTGGGTTATTCATCTTGGCCTCCTCCAGAGGTCCACAGCATCACAGCTCCTAGGCCACTGTTAATGGAATGTTTTAATCCAGCTGCTAGAAAAAGTACCAAAGAACTTTGAGTTGACTTGGTCTCTAATTTTACTGCACTGTCCAGACTGCTTAGCTGAAATTAGGAATAAATAGGGATTACTGACACAAGATTGATCTTGCATTCTTGTGTTTGATAATCTTTTGGCATTGCTCCAAAACAAAATCATGCTTTTTTGTTGTTTATTCATTCATGGGATAAGGGCATCACACGCTAGGCCAGCATTTATCGCCTATCCCTAATTAGCCAGAGGACAGTTAAGAGCCAACCATATTGTTGGGTGTTTGGAGTTGCATGTAGCCAGACCAGGTAAGGATGGTAGAATCCTTCCCTAAAAGATATTAATGAACCCATCGGGTTTTCCCAACAATCAACAATGGATTCATGGCCCACATTAGACTCTTCATTCCAGATTGTATTGAATTCAAATTCCCCCAGCTGCCGTTGCAGGATTCGTACCTGGGTCCCCAAAATATTACCTGAATTTCCTGATTAATAGTCTGGTGATAATGCCACTAGACCATTGCCTTCCCAGTTTAGGCATAAGCCTAATGAAACAATTTTCATTTTTCAAGTAACAAACTTGAACTGGTCATTAATTTGAAAATATTTTGAATAAGTCATTGAAAATATAACTGAAAAAGAATTGGGAAATAACCACACAGATATTGCTTCTGACCATTTCAAGGAATGGTTTTCAGAACCTGCCCTGCACTGATTTCATTTAGAACTAAATATAAGTATATAACATTGAAAAATTTAAAGAGGAAGGAAATCCCTGAGGCAGTCAAAGTTAATAAAAATAGTCCTTTAATTCCCTTCTCTAAACTCTTTCTGCCATACAATTTCACTTTCAGTTATTCCCTTGTTGAAATTTTTTTGAGTGAGGGCAAAGGCGAAAATGCAAAATGGCATTAAATTTCATTGCAATGAATTCTGAGCGCACAACTCTTTTGCATTATGCATACATGTCACCACTTATTCTGCGCTCAGCAAGCCATATGTAAAATGACTGGTACTCAAAAACCCTTTGAAAGTGAATTTGAATGTGTACAAGAATGGGCAGCTTGCAAATCAAGTTCAAACAGGAATTAACCCTTCTTGGATACACCAACTTTCAATTATGTGGGAACAAGTTTCTCCTGGTATCTTTTT
Source organism: Rhincodon typus (assembly GCF_021869965.1). Lineage (NCBI taxonomy): Eukaryota > Metazoa > Chordata > Chondrichthyes > Orectolobiformes > Rhincodontidae > Rhincodon > Rhincodon typus. The sequence continues at coordinate 35,029,877 of NC_063342.1, forward strand.
CTAAGGTACAGAAATTGGCTATTATCAAATATGAGAAATTCTAAACAAGTTTGATTTTCCTGTTGTATGCTCTGGAGTAAATTAACATTTGCTCTTCACCTTTGCTGTTGTTTTATCTCTAATTTCTACCCTATTCTTTTTCTCTCCCAGGATCTGTTGTCAAATAGAGCTTCCTTCATCCAGGGTATAATGTGTTTATGTTGTTGATTATGTTCTAATTTATAAAGGTCAAATGGGGTAATAAAAGGGATACATGTTAAAATACTGGACTCATTTTCAGTTTTCCAATGGTTCAGAATGTCCCTTGTGTCAGCTCATGGCAAATCAAAACAAAATGTTCAGAACCAAGATAAGTTTACACATTGAAATAGATTGATTTTCCTTAGGAATAATTAGTAAAGTTGACAGTCCCCTATTTTGGTTTAGTGTCATAGAATATAAAATTATGCTATACTATCAGTATGGAGCTGACCAAGAATTGTTCAATAAAACTAAATCTTCACAGGGTTCTGAATTTTGATAAATAACTAGGGACCAAAGCATTATATGGTTATAGCATGCAATTTTGATTTCATACTGAATGTTCTGCCTCAAGCTTGGCTAATAGCCAAACTCTATAACACAGCTATGTACTAGAGGGTGAACTAACATCCAAAAAAGTTCCCATGCTTTGAGATTTAAGGAAGTGGTGAGGGATACTAGAAATGTTTCTTTACTGCCTGAGAGGCAACCATGCATAAGAGTTGGTGGGTGCAATGAACATTTCTCAGAATTGAGTAGGTGAAGAGGGGAACATAATTTATATATTAAAAAATTGAACTTTCCTCACAACAGAACATGCAGGCCTGAAGCAAAGAAGGGAAACTGGAGAAGTGAATTTGCAGGCCTGCATTTACTGTTGTACCAAATAGTAACCTGTTCATACTCCCAGTCAGGGAATGGAGTGTATGTTCCCACCTCAGGCAATAGGGTGCCTCTGTTAAAAATGGCCATTGGGATCCACCTGCACATATGCAGTTCAAATATACACAAGCACATAATTTCTCCTGCTTGGAATCTGTTGCATATTTCACTGTCAAGATGACTGATTTCATAATCAAACAATTTCTGAGTTATTTTTACCAATCACATCAGACACCAAGAAAATATAATAAAGAGAAATGAAGTGTAATTCAATAGGAACTTGACCAATCTTCAAGAACAAGGAGCATGAACAGGGTCGGATATACCAATCTTGTGATTTCTCTCTATATAATTCCCTACACATATTGTATGGCGTTATGCCTGAGGCTAGTGTGTGGTGTTATGTAGGAAGGAAGTCTTTCAGTTGAAGCAAGATTGAATTAGATTACTTGTTAGACAACAGCATATTGCAGCATTGCATTTCCAAATAGACATGTTTGTTGCTCCATCTAGCCATGGTGTTGTCTATAAACACAGCCTCAGGGAATGGTAATGGCTTGTGGGGCTTGAAGTGAAAGGGGAAACATAAAATCTATTAAGGAACTAATTATAATTAGAACGTATGGTTGATTGTATTCACAGGCGAATGTTCCCAGCAATTAGAGTGAAGATCACAGGGCTGGATCCTCATCAACAATACTATATAGCAATGGATATCATTCCTGTCGACAACAAGAGATACCGGTATGTTCACAGTGGTTTGGGCACTACAGTTCAACTGTATGGATATATTTAATTTTAGACCCAAAGAAATGGGTTTTAATCTGGTTTTTCTATTACCATTTAATATTGTAAATACGCACAGTTTACGAGAGAAGATGTACCTTGGAAGGAGGCCTACAACAGAAATATTTTATAAGTTAAATTAAGTTGTGAGAATCTTAATGAGGCGTTTCAATTTTTTTAAAGTTGACTTTCATTTCATCCTCTAAGAAATTTCCAAATGATTTCAAAGTAAAACATGTTTAACATGTGAACAATCATTGAATAATTCACTGTGATAGTCCTAATGAAGTATCGTTTCAAAGGCTTACAATCTGCTATAGTTTCTCAATTAATTTTGCTATTAGTTTAACCTGCTTAATTTAGTTAATTTTAGAATGGATTATTATGATGTACATGTGGTTTTCTACGACACAAAATTTGCAATGCATGTTGCTTAGTATCTCTAAATTGCATCTGAGGAGTTGGTGCTGTAAGTGGACTTATAAACTTTTCATTGTACTCATTTGAGTACATGTAACAGTAAAGCTAAATCATTTCAATCCTATTTATATTGTTTGACTGAAACCTCAATATTGTTCTATACCTGAAGGTCAACATAAGTGTGCAATGCTCCTCTTCAAGCAAAAAATAGAAATACTTATAATACTTGGGAAGCAGTATTTTTCAAATATTTTAAACTCGAGGACCCATGAACACTTTTACTGACATAATGAACTTACAGTACAGGTCCAATTTTACAAACTGGATGCTTATAGGATGTGCAAGTTGTAACAGTGGACTAGCCATTACGTACCTGATTAGTTTTGCCCTGTTTTTTCTGACTCAGAAGTTTTGGGTAGAAAGGGGTCAGCACTGACAGCACATGAATCAGAAAATATTCAACTGATGCCCTACTATGAATGTTATAGCAGTGGACAAGATATTGCTGCATCTTATATCTTTTCTGAATAGCATGGGTATCCATCTATCTGACCTACATTTTTCTACATGATGGAGTAAGGCATCTAATATTTCAGTTAATGTTGAAAAAATAGCTTTCTTTGGCAGTGAGAATTTATTTACCTTTACATTTGAAGTTCTCACAGTTTTTACCCTTAGTGCTTTTTTTTAATTTTACTGAAGTTGTCAATCTGAAGGATTGGATACAATGTTAATTTTCTCCACACTGCTTCATGACTCAATAAAGACAATTAATTCATAATGAAAAATATTCAGTATCAATATTGACTTCTGTTAATACCAAATAGCCTATCTTTACAGACCATATCATTCCTATTTGGCTATATCATCAGTCCATCACTGCCATGAGATTTTTGTGACACAACTATCTACAATGCTGAACTTACTTGCAAGCGTTTGAGATTGTACAGATGTCCTTTGAAAAATCAGGACTGCCCTTTGCAGCTATGATTCAAGTCCATATTTAGAACACTCCCATAGTGCAAATGATCTCAGATCGACTGAGGCTATGCTACCACCTAATTTATTGTCAAATGAATGACAGGAGTTTCCACACTAATCATGAACATTAAAATTCTCATGCTTATCTTCAAACTTTTCTATGACTTTCCTCCTCCCAATCCTGTAAACTCATCTCGCTCTTTAATACAATAAAAATTCTATATTCCTCAAATTCTAGTCTCTTTACGCACGTTCCACTCCCTTCCTCCCACCAGTACTGGATTTGTCATTGGTTGCCCAGTCCATAAGCTCTAGAACTCCTTCCATTAACCTCTCCATATCTTTCTCTCACCCTTTAATAGTCTTCTTGAATTCTACCTCCTCAGTCACTCTTCCTAATCTTTGGCTGTATCATTTCTTTAACTTTATATTCCCACAAAAAAAACTTAGAATTTTGCCTCCATTAAGGGCTCTATATAAATTCATTTTGTTGCTGTTGTAAATACTATCAAAGTGAAGAAAATAATAAATGGTGAGTACTTTGCAGACAATCATGCCATATCTCCAAAATTGATCTTGCCGATCTACTCTATCGCTCAAACGGTTATCTATTCACAATGGGAGAATGGTGTCAGCATGGTTTATTCTTTATCAGCTCTGGTCCCTTCTTGGTGGTTGTGTGTCATCTTGATTTAAAAGCAAAACATTCAGGAAAATTTTAACAATTGCCTGATGACCTAAAACAGCATTCTATACCAGTTCAACAGGTCTGACAGCATCTGTGAAGAGAAATCAGAACTCTGATTTCTCTTCACAGATGCTGCCAGACCTGCTGAGCTTTTCCAGCAATTTCTGTTTTTGTCTCTGATTTACAGCATCCACAGTTCTTTGGGTTTTTATTCTATACCAGTTGCTTGCCTATGCTAGACTGTAGCAAGCTAATATAGAAACAACAAAACTAGGCACACGAGTACACCATTTGGCCCTTTGAGCCTGCTCCACCATTCAATATGATCATGGAAGTACCATATTCCTGCTTTCTTTCCAAACCCCTTGATGCCTTTATTATCCAAACACTTATTTGTCTCTTTCTTGAATATGCATGATAACCTGGCCTCCACAGTCCTCTGTGGTAGTGAATATCACATGGTGACCACGCTCTCAAGTGTCATGGACTCATAGAATCATACAGCACAGAAACAGACTGTTCAGTCCAACTCATTCATGCTGACCAAGTTTCTCAAACTAAATTAGTCCCACTTACCTGCACTTGGCCCATGTCCCTCTAAACCTTTCCCATTCATGTACCAGCCCAAATGTCTTTTAAATGTTGTAACTGTACCTGCATCTACCACTTCCTCTGGCAGTTCATTCCATATACGAACAACTCTCTGTGTGAAAAAGTTGCCCCTCAGGTCCCTTTTAAATCTTTCTCCTCTTACCTTAAAAATATGCCCCCTAATTGAACTCATCCACCCTAAGGAAAAGACCTTTGCTATTCACCTTATCTATGTCCCTCATGATTTTATAAACCTCTGCAATATCACCCCTCAACCTCCTACACTCAGTTGAAAAACAGTCCCAGCCTTTCCTTATAACTCAAACCCTCTAGTCCTGGCAACATCCTGGTAAATATTTTCTGAACTATCTCTAATTTACTAATATCCTTCCTATAATAGGGTGGCCAGAACTGTACACAGTACTCCAAAAGTGGCCTCACCAACGTCCTGTACAACCGAAACATAATGTCCCAAGTCCTATACTCATTGGTCTGAGCAATGAAGGCAAACATGCTAAATACCTTCTTAACCATCCTGTCTACCTATGATGCAACTTTCAAAGAACTATGTACTTGAACCTCAGGGACTCTCTGTTCCACAGCACTCCCAAAGGCCTTGTCATTAACTTTATATGGCCAGCCTTGTTTGTTTTACCAAAATGTAATACGTCGCATTTATCCAAATTAGACTCCATCTGCCACTCCTCAGCCTGTTGGCCCAATTGATCAAGATCCCTTTGTAATCTTAGATAACCTCATTCACTGTTGACACGACCGCCAATTTTGGCGTCATCCTAAAACTTACTAACCATGCCTCCTAAATTTTCGTCCAAAACATTTAAATGACAGCCAACAATGGACCCAGCACCAATCCCTGTGGAACATTGCCAGTCACAAACCTTTAGTCAAGAAAACAACCCTCCACTACCATTCTCTGTCTCGTACCATCAAGCCAATTTTGTAACCATTTGGTGAGCTCATCCTGAATCCCATGTGACTTAGCTTTACTAAATAGTCTACCATTCACAACCTTGTCAAAGGCTTTACTACAGTCCATGTAGACAATGTCTACCGCTCTGCCCTCATCAATCTTTTTGGTTACGTCCTCAAAAAACTCTATCAGGTTTGTGAGACATGATTTCCCGTACACAAAGCCATGCTGACTATCCCTAATCAGTCCTTCTCTCTCCAAATGCATGTCAATCCTTTCTCTCAAAATCCCCTCCAACAATTTATTCACCACTGATGTCAGACTCACCATCCATAGTTCCCAGCTTCTCCTTACAGCCTTTCTTAAATAAAGGCACAACATTAGCCACTGTCCAGTCCTCTGGGACCTCGCCCTGTGGCTGCAGGTGATACAAATGTCTCTACTAGGGGCCCCACAATATTCCCTAACTTCCCACAATGTCCTGGGATACATTTGATCAGGTCCCGGAGATTTATCTATCATTACATTTTTTTTAAGACCTTCAACACCTCTTCTTCTGTAATGTAGACTGTTTTCAAGACATCAATATTTATTTCCCCAAATTCCCTAGCCTCCATGTCTCTCTCCACAGTAAAAACTGACATGAAATTTTGTTTAGTATGTCTCCCATCTCGTGGGGTTCCACACATAGATGACCTTGTTGATCTTTAAGGGGCCCTATTCTCTCTCTACTTGCTCTTTTGCTCTTAAAGTACTTGCAGAATCTCTTTAGGTTATCCTTAACTTTTTCTGCCAAGGCTATCTCATATCCCTTTTTTGCCCTCCAGATTTTGCTCTTAAGAATGCCCCTACATCCCTTATACTCTTCAAGATATTCACTTGATCCCAGTTGTCTATACCTATAACATATGCCTCCTTTTTATTTTTGACCAGGGCCTCAATATTTTTATTCATCCATTGTTGCCTACTCTTACCAGCTTTACCTTTCACTCTAACAGGAACATAATGCCTCTGAACTCTTGTTATCTCAGTTTTAAAAGCCTCCCACTTGCCAGTTGCCCCCTTTACCTATGAATAGACTACCCCAATCAACTTTTGAAAGTTCCTGTTTCATACCGTTAAAATTTGCCTTATTTCGATTAAGAACTTTACCTTTTGTACAAGGTCTATCCCTTTCCATAACTATTTTAAAACTAATACAATTATGATCACTGGTGCTACCCCACTAACACTGTATTTCACTTGCCCTGCCTTATTTCCCAAGTGAAGGTCAAGTCTTGCTGCTTCTCCAGTAGGTACATGTACATATTGATAAAGAGAATTTTCTCAAACACATTTAACAAATTCCTCACCGTCCAAGCCCTTAATGCTATGGCAGTCCCAGTCTATGTTTGGAAAGTTGAAATGAGAGAAGAAACATTTCCTTATTTCAATCCTAAAGGGCCAGTCCCATACCCCGAGACTGTGATCCTGGTTCTAGACTTCCCAAACAGGAGAAACATACTCCCTGCATATGGTCTATCTAGCCTTACTAAAATGTTATAGATCTCAATCAGAGCCCCTCTCATATTTCTAAACTCTGGTAAGTACAGGCCCATTCGAATCAATATCTCCTCATATGACAGTCCTGCCATCCCCAGTATCAACCTTATGAAACCCCACTCTATTCCGTTTATGGTAAGTATATCCTTTCTTAAGTAGGTAGACAAAAAATGCGCACAGTATTCCAGGTGCGGTCTCACCAAGGCCCTGTATAACTGCAATAAGATACCCCTACTTTTGAGCTCAAATTCTCTTGCAATTAGAACATATCATTTGCTTTCTTAATTGCTTGCTGCACCTGCCCGTTTGCTTTTATTGACTGATGTACGGTGACACCCAAATCTCTTCGTACAGTCACATTTCCAAAAACATCACCGTTGAAATAATTCTCTGCCTTTCTGTTCTTAATGTTGAAATGTTTAAGTTCACATTTGTCCATGTTATACTGCTCCTGACGTGCTTGACTTGTCTAGATTGCCCTGGTGCCTAATATTGTTACTGCTTATTGGTGTTACTGCTGTGACTCTGCCCAAGCTTAATAGTGAGATGAGAGATAGTAGGAACTGCAGATGCTGGAGAATCCGAGACAACAAGGT
>NC_063342.1:35037814-35045428 GCF_021869965.1 Rhincodon typus
GTCTGTGATCTTAGTTTCTCTCTGTTGAAAACAGTGAAGTAAATAGACTGACAAAAGTCATACACTTTTTGAGTACCTTTAAACAGATGGAACGAGCCAGTTTTACTAAAGTAGGAAGTTTACTTACTCCTGGCGCTAATTATGAAGTAGTTTAAGCTGTTGATTTCGGCTCATAAGCAGCCTTGATGAAAAAGTATGAGACAGTTCCAGATGTTTTATGTGATTTATTGTATGCAATGCTCTAACGTATCTATATCACCCTTTCAATTTTGTAATGTGCACGTCATATTTCTGCTTTCTTTTGCTCACCTCGATTACAAGCAATTGTGTAGCTGTGACACTAAAGAGTTGGATATCTGGCATGACCCCACGCAATTTCCAGTAGGCTTTGCCACACCTGACAAAAGCAGATCAACGAAAATGTTTTTCTGCACAAGCTGTCTTCAGTAAGAATATACAAAGAGAAGAGATAAGAAAACTATACAGCACCTGTGTCAGCACCTGGAACAACATGTTGGATGAATATTTTGCTGGGAGCCTTTATCACAAGAAAGATGCCCACTAGACTGCCTGGCTATTTTTAAGATTCTGGATGATGGTAAATCTGTGCATTTCCAACACTTTTTTTTGTTTTGAGTGGTGTACAAATTGTTAATCCTCCAATCCTGTCTTTTAGCATTCTTTCTCACAACAAATTGGAAGTTTCAAAGCTGGTTTTGCCTTTGTTATTCTGGGTTAACAAATGTTGCCTTGTATTTCTCTGAAGGCTAATGCATCCCAGTGACTGTGCCAGATGAGGCATGTGACTCCAGATATTTATGGAGTGCTAACTCAAATCACAGGTCCCTAGGTATTTATAAAAATGAATGATTTCATTTAAAAAGCAACTTTGCTAATTGTGAATCAGTCTGCTTGTCGTAATGTAATTGGGGGTTTCTTCAGTGCACAATGCAGAGTTTTAAGTCATTGTCAGAAATAAGAGCAATTGCAGGTAATGATGGTGTTATTGAGGATTTATTACAGAAACTTAACCATGAGGCTCTTAAACCTCATTAGGAGCTGGCTTGCGAAGATTTTGGGGAAAGTTGTTCTTGCTGGCAGCAGGGTTTCTGGACTGTTGCCAAGCATACACACAGCAGCACTTCATTATCAACGACAATGACAAACTCTAATTTGTGACTCTTGTTCCAATCTATGGTATGAATCACATCTCTGGTTAAGGGTGCCGATTAATTGAAACCTTTACACGTAGTAAAATCTCTTTCCAGGCAATTTGAATCAGTGTAAGGTTTTTTGTTTGGGTTGATTATCATCCTGTTGATGTCAGTGTTCTACTTGAATGCAAGACTCTGTGCAGATGTAAGATTAATATTTACCTACCAGGTGTTGTTTAGGTCAAATGGTTTCAATGAACCCTAAAAGTCAAGTTCACTTCTGAAATTCACAATAGCAAACCCCAATATTCCTGACTAATTATAGAGATAAAAGAAAAACTTTAAATATTAAAAATTTGAAGTAAAAGTAAAACATTATATGCTGGAAATATGTGTCAAAGAGATTAACTGATCCTTTATCACATTGGTACCTGGGATCTTTTTATTTTAAAATATACTTTATTCATAAAAAGTATCTTTTTAAAAAATGTGCGTGTATATAAAGTCACAAACTCAGGTCTGTTCTGTACAGTAGTATGTCAAGGAAATGAACATTGGAGTTTGACACTATCCAGGCAAACCAAAGGCATCTCTTGCTTGAACCAGACTATATTTACATGCATTTGAGGGTCCAATAATTCAACAGACCCCCATCTAACTTCAGCAGGAAGACCTCAGATAGTGGTCTTGCCCCACTGTGCCTCATTAGTACCTCAGACCTTGTATGCAGATTAACTGCCACATTGTACTCCAATGCATTGAATTTTAAGCTTCCCATCTTAAAGCCTCATTCTACTGGCAGTAGAGCCTCTTTTTTAAAAAAAAAAAGTTCTCCCATCTTTAAAAGCTTTTTTAAAACCCAGGGTAACTATTTTTGTCCATTTTCCTCACCTCCTCCATTTTGTGCTAAGCACTTTGGGATATCATCAAAGTTCAGTACATGGGTCTAGAATTTCCTCCCAATTGTTGTGCTTTTTTTCAGCACAGTTCCCTAGAGATCACAAACTGGCCCCTCAAAAGATATGGAATTTTAAGCACAAATGGCATTTAGTGGTCTTTTAAGAACATAATAGGACAGACCAAATGTTCCCTCAACCTGCCGGACCATTCAGTATGATCGAAATGGCTGATCATCTGCCTCTGCTCTGCTTTTCCACCCATTCACCATATTCCTTGCTTTCTTGAGATAGCATTTATCTTGCTCAGCCTTGAATATACTCAACAATAGAGCATCCATAACCCTGTGGGATAGCAATGACAAAGATCCACACACGTCTGAATGAAGATATTTCTCCTTGTTTCTGACTTAAATGATCATCTCCATGTTCTAGATTCTCAAGCCGGGAGAAACAACCTCTTTGTCCACCCTTCAGGCCTCTTTAGAATCTGCTATGTTTCAATGAGATGACCTCATTCTTTGAAACTGCAGCGTATATAGGCCCAATTTAATCATGCTTTCATCGTAGGACAGCCCTCGTCCCAAGGAACAGACAAGTGAACCTTTGTTGTACTGCTTCCTATACAAACATATCTTTCCTTAGATATGGAGGTCATAACTTTGCGCAGTACTCCAGGGTGTTTTCTCTCCAAAGTTGTAGCAAAACTTCTTTGTGCTCGTATTCCAAAGCCTTTGCAATAAAGATCAACATGCTATTTGCCGTCCTAACTGCTTGCCATTCATTCATGCTAAATTTCCATGCCCTTGCACAAGTTTCTTTGAGCATCAATTAAAAAAAACTTCTTTTCTATCCTGATTACCAGTGAATAACTTCACACTTCCTTCATTAAACTCCATCTGCCACCTTGCTGCCTACTCAAGTCAACCTGTCTATATTAATTTGCAGTCTCATTGCATTCACCTAACTGCTATGATCCCAATTAACTTTGTACAATTAGCATATCTGAATATATTGCTCTCAAGCTGTTTGTCAAAGTCATTCATATAGATTGTAAGTAGCTGATGTCCCGGTACAGATGTTTACAGCACTGCACTAGTTACAACTACTCTTGGTTTCCAGATCATCAATCAATTCTTTGCCCAGTTCGTACGTTATCCTCCACTCCATGAGCCCTAATTTTGCATGTTAAAGTATTACCATATCTAATGCTTTTTGGAAATTAAAGTATACTTTCTGAAGAGCTTTAATGAAGTGATGGAAGGTGTCATCAACAGTGCTATTGAGCAACACTTTCTTAGGGATGACCTGCTCACTGATGCCCAGCTTGGGTTCCTCAAGGTCCACTCATCCAGCTTTAGATCAAGAGCTAAATCCAAAGGTGAGATGAGAGTGACAGCCCTTGAAGTCAAGGCTTGTTTGACTAAGAATGGTATTGAGGAGCCCAAGGAAAACTGGATTAAACAGGAATCAGGGGAAAACTCTTCATTGGTCAGGACCTGACGCATAGGAAGACAGTCGTGGTTATTGGAGGTCAGTCATCTCAACTCCACGGCATCTCTGTAGAAGTTCCTCGGGGTAGTGTCCTAGGCCCAACCATCTTCAGCTGCTTCATCAATGACCTTCCCTCTATCATAAGGTCAGAAGTGGGGATGTTCACCAATGATTGAATGGTGTGGAATATTATACACAAATCCTCAGCCACTGAAGCAGTTCAAATGCAACAAGACCTGGCTTGACATGTAGCGTCATGCCTGAAATGCCAGGCAGTGACCATCCCCAATGAGAGACAATCTAACCATCATCCCTCGACATCCAATGGCATTATGATTGTTGTAGAATCATAGAATCCCACAGGGTGGAAATGAGCCATTCAGCCCATTAAGTCTGCACCGACCCTCTGAAGAGCACCTAGACCCGGACACAGTCCCCACCCTATCCCCGTAACCCCACACTTACCATAGCTAATCCACCTAGCCTGCAAATCCTTGGACACTGTGGACAATTTTACCACAGCCAATCCTCCTAACATGCACATCTTTGCACTGTGGCAAGAAACTGGAACATGTGGAGGAAACCCATGCAGATACTGGGAGAATGTGCAAACTCTACCCAAGGCTGGAATTGAACCCGGGTACCTAGCACTTTGAGTCTGCGGTGCTAACAACTGAGCCACTGTGCTGCCCATAATGTTATATGCTCGCTATCAACATTTTTGTGGTTACCATTGACCAGTAATTGGACTGGACTAGTCATATGAATACAGTGGCTAGAAAGCAGGTCAGAGGCTAAGAATACTGTAGCGAGTAACTCAGCTCCTGACTCCCCAAAGCCTGCCCACCACCTACAGGGAACAAGTCAGGTGTCTGGTGGAATACTCCCCACTTGCTTCGGTGAGTACAACTCCACCAACACTCACGAAGCTTTACAGGACAAAGTAACCTGCTTGATTGGCATTGCATCCACAAACATTCAATCAGCACTGGATCTCAGTAGGAGCAGTGTATACCATCTACAAGATATACTACAGACTTTCAGTCAGGCTCCTTTGTCAGCATCTCCAAACCCACAACCACTGCCATCTAGAAGGAAAAGGGCAGCAGATACATGGGAATAACACCACCTACAAGTTCCCCTTCAAGCCACTCACTATCCTGACTTGGAAATATATTACTGTTTCTTCAGTGTCACTGGATTAAAAATTCTGTCACTCCTTCCATGATGTCATGTGGGGTACCTATACCAATGGACTGCAGTGGTTCAAGAAGGCAGTTCATTAGGGGTGGGTACCCCACAGTTGAGGAATCAATAAAGAATTATACTACTGGCTCCCCTTTTAACTACACTTCCATTTAAGTCTCAAACAACAAATATATTTGTCAAGCATGATTCCCTTTTGTAAAATCATGATGTTACTGACTGATAATTTTATAAGTACATTGTTAAGACTGCATAAAGGATTACAGCATTTTCCCCTGCCTGACATTGGGCTAACTGGCTTGTAGATCAGTTTTTTAAATTAAATTGAAAGTTTCAAACTTTACTAAGTGACTACTGTAATCCAATTGCTAGAAAATCCTTTTGCATGTGAATTTATGTCATTTTCAGAGAGATAGACATTGTCTAGATGGACTTCAGTAAAGCATTCGACAGCATTCCATATGGTAGACTGATTAATAAGGTTAGATCACATGGGATCTAAGGGGAGCTAGCCAATTGGATACAAAATTGGCTTGAAGGTAGGAGGCAGAGGTTCGGACTGGAGACCTGTGATCAGTGGTGTGCCACAAGGATCAGTGCTGGGTCCACTAGTTTTTATCGTATAAATGATTTGCATGTGAATATAGGGCAGATAGTTAGTAAGTTTGCATATTACAGCAAAATAGGTGGTTTAGTGGACACTGAAGAAGATTATCTCAGAGTACCACATAACCTTGATCAGATTGGCCAATGGCCCAAGGAATGGCAAATGGAGTTTAATTTAGACAAATGTGAGATGTTGCATTTCGGTAAGGCAAACCAGGGCCAGACTACTACAGTAAATGGTAGGGTTGCCAAACAAAGAGGCCGAGGGGTGCAGGTGCATAGTTCCTTGAAAGTGGAGTTGCAAGTAGACAGGGTGGTGAAGAAGGAGTTTGGCATGCTTGCCTTCGTTGGTCAGAACAGTGAGTATAGAGTTGGGATGTCATATTGTAGCCATACATTGGTGAGGCCACGATTGGAATACTGTGTACAATTCTGGTTCCCCTTCTATAGGAAAGCTATTATTAAACTTGAGAGGGTGCAGAAAAGATTTATGGGGATGTTGGCAGGATTGGAGGGTTTCAGTTATTGGGAGAGACTGAATAGGCTGGGGCATTTTTTTCCCTGGAGCATCAGAGGCTGAGGGGTCACATTATAGAGGTTTATAAAAACATGAGGCGCATGGATCGGGTGAATAGCCAAGGTCTTTTTCCCAAGGTAGGGGAGTCCAGAATTAGAGGGCATAGTTTACGGCGAGAGGGAAACATTTAAAAAGACCTGAGGTTTAACGTCTTCATACAGAGAGTTGTGTATGGCTGGAATGAGCTGCCACAGGAAGTGGTGGAGGCGGGTAAAATTACAACATTTAAAAGGCATCTCGATGGGTAATTGATTATGAAGGGTTTAGAGGGATTGGGGCCAAATGCTGGCAAATGGGACTAGGTCAAGTTGGGATGTCTGGTCAGCGCAGATGAGTTGGATTGCAGAATCTGATTCTGTGCTGTATGACTCCAGGACTCTGTAATATGTTTACTCCTATATGGGGGATCAACACTGTGATTTGAAGAGCTTACTTTTACTGATAAATGTTATTTCACGTGTGTTAATCAGATTTTGCCAAGTTGTCACTCTTAAGTACAGAAAAGAATATTTCTCAAGCAGACGTTTTTCAAATAAATAACATTTTATCATGCCATATAGCTACACTCATTCAATGCAGATGTTGCATTTGGTAATGTGTAATTTTTTTTGGACACAATCTCTATTTTTAACAAATGTGCTTTGCTAAATGGGCGCAATGTTTGCCTGAAATTGCTGATTCCTCTCAAAATGGAAATTTTACCCCCTAAATTCAAGGTAAAGTTCATGCTTTACATGGGGAAAAAAATGGCATTCTATTGAAAAGTTCTGCTGTTCTTGCAGACGTGGAGCAGTGGGGAAAGGGGAAGTCAAAGATGAGTATTTTGGGGGTTATCTAGACATTAGGACAGTAGCATCATTCAAATGTCACATCTTTTTGGTCAAATTTGTATAAAGTAAAAGCATTTTAGTTTCATTTATGGAATAAATTTGTAACATCTGACTTATTTAATTGAGTTCTTAATACAGCATCGTAGGATAATAAGCTTAGCATTATCGGAATGCAATTTTCACTTTGCAGTGTTGTGCGGAATTAAGGATCAGTATATCTTTGGAGTGAATTGGCATGGCATTCCTTCACTCCAGTGGACTTTTCCAATTCATTCTGGTACAAGCTACCCTGAATCCAAATTCAGGTTTCATTTATACTGTAATTGTAGGGTATGAGGAAATGTGTGTGATTTGTATGTATTTTAATATCATTTAATATGATACAATTTAAATAAAAAACCTGGGTCTAGTTGCATATGGGTTTTTATTTGTGCATTCAAGGGTGTTTAATGTTTAACTTGTCTGTATTTATGGAGCCATGTGTTTTTTAAAGCCAGTATGAGAGGAGAGTCCCTGCAGTGATGATTGGAATTTGTTTTCATTGGGAGAGTTTTATGAATAAACATCGAGGAGTATTAACTGTTTTAGGGGAAAGACCCTCAGTTTGGAAAGCTTTTGGTTTCCATTCACAAAGTCCTGGTTCAAGTTAGATGCATGAAATTGTCTCTCCTAGAGAAAGGAGTTAGTTCAGAAAAGTTAACCTTCCACTGAGGTAGAGATGGTAGCAACTGCAGATGCTGGAGAATCCGAGACAACAAGGTACAGGGCTGGATGAACACAGCAGGCCAAGCAGCATCATAGGAGCAGAGAGGCTGACGTTTCGGGCCTCGACCCTTCATCAGAAAAAAAAA
>NC_063342.1:35045828-35062814 GCF_021869965.1 Rhincodon typus
AAACGTTAACTCTGATTTTTTTTCTTCACAGATGCTGCCAGACCTGCTGAGCTTTTCCAGCAACTTCTGTTTTTGTTCGTGAAATGATCTATGAAGCCAGATTTCAGTCTGGGATCTGACTTTGTTCAGTAATGATATCAGCGGGAAATATGCAAACTAGAATTAGGCTTGGCATTGGCAAAGTTTTTTATATGAAAACTGTTTATCTCAGTCAATCCATAAATTGCCACTTGGAACGTGCTTTTCCTGATTTGTACATTTTCACAGCGTACCTCATAATTTTGAGCACAATACACTCTACAAGTGTTATGTGAAGGAAATTTTATACAAGTTGAAATCTGAAAAGATTTTCCAGTTCTGTTTGGGTTAAGACCAAATTGGCAATTGAAGTGTTAATGCTTTCTATGATAGAACCCCATGGTGTGTAGTTCCCCCAAACACTCCAGCTCTTACAAGAGGTCTCTGTGTTTGTCCCGCCCTTCTCAGTGGGAACTTTGAGGGAAAGCATCAATCTTACCTGTCTTGATCATGGACCGCAAATTTAATGAACAGATCCTTTCTTTTGCCACATGAGCATTACTCAAACCAACAGCTTGTTTGTGAAGCACAAAATATTATGGCATATAACTTAATGTGGTTCATGACAATGCCACTGCTCACCATTTACTCGGATTTTCCTCCAATAAATTTAGTGAGCTGTGATTCTGCCATGTAGAACAGTTTTAAAAGTCATGTAAGTGCCTCTTTGCATTGGGTGAATAACATTTATTGAATATCAGGAGTTTCCTGAAGCTCATTTGTGAGTCACAATAGCATGTGCATGTTTCCAATGTCCAGCTCAGTCGGAGACTGTTCAGCTTTCAGACAAGTGAGTACCTGTCTGAAGCATAGGAAAGTTAAAGCATGTCCCAATTGTTTGCTGTTAGTGGGTTTTAAGGGTGTAAATGGAATGCAGGGGAAACCACGATGCACAGAATGTTCTGGGATGGATATTGTTTTTTTGAATACCAAAAATATATCTCCTGTAGCATTACACATGGAATAAAGATCAAGTGCTGTCTTGGGATAAATCGGTATTCAAAGGTAGGCCATGTGGATTTAATTCAGCCACCTTTTCAGGTTATACTTTCTGTCTTTATTTTATGTTTTTGTTCGTTAATCTCCCTTGGTATTTCATTCAAGAATTGAAGAGAAAATGGAGTAGTTAAGCGAAGAAAGTTGGGAAAATTCTGAATCTGTGCTTGGGGTTTGTGAGTTAAGGGAATGTAAGCTGCAAAACCATCTGAAAACACATTGGGCTGTACACATATACTGGTCCCCACTATCACTAAATTGATAAATAAAGAAAAGCTTGCGTTTAAACGGTAACCTTTACAACCTTATGATCTCCCAAAGAATTTTATGGTCAACAATTCTTTTGGAAGTGTCATGATTAATGTAATAAATGCGACAACCAATTTATGCACAGCAAGCTCCCACAAGCAAAAATGTGGTAAAGTCTATTAAATTGATTGCTTAAGGTTAATCTAGTAATTATCCTGGCTGCAGAAACTTCTTCAAGCAATTTTCCAGTTGTGTCATTTAATCATTTCTGTACTACTGGATGCAAACATAAAGACCACATTGAACATATAGGCAGATCCTGGATTAAACTTTTGTTTTTATAGCTGGAGTAATGTGTTCTGCTAGAAACTTTTTAAATTTCATCCTGTTTGCTGCTGCTTGTTCAGCCTGAACCTAATGGTGCATAATCTATCACTAATCCCAACTATTCTTGATTTAAACCTATTACCTGCCTCTGCTCTTGCCAGCATTATGGCTCTCAATGACATAAGCCACCTCAGACACTGCTTTTCTGAGGTTCCGCTTGTAACTAAATAAATATTTCACCAGTTTCAGCTCCTGAGTTAATACTTTTAAAGAAACTTGCTTGTGAACCATACCAAGAAAGGTTTGCTGGTTATAAATTTTCTGATTTCATTTTTTTAGATAATGTGCTGTTTTACTTTGCCTTCAGGTGAAAAAGTGGAGCAATGCAGGTAAGCCATACACAAATGGCAGATCATAGGCTGTCAATTCCATTTGATGACACGTCTTTATTCCTCTTTCTCTGGGCTGATTTCAATATTTCTTAGAGCAACCAACTGGGTGTTAACTAACTTATTTAGTTATTGTACTGATTGATAAACCTCAACCTTATTCCATATATCACTTTAATTTCGGAGCATAAACCCTATTGCTTTGTTCCTAAATTAGATTTGTAATCAGTTTCTTTTAATCAAAAGATTAGAACCTTTCACTTGCTGCAGGGGTCAGTATTGTGGACTGAACACTGAGTACAAGGACTATATAGAAGCCAAAATTTCCTTTAGCCGAGATCATTGGTCGTTGGTGTTTTTGTACTTTACATCTTCTACAAGAAAGCACCCATTCATCATCTCCTTTACTTCTGAGTTGGAGGCATTGCCTCCCCTCAGCAGAATACCCAGGCCAGAGGAACATAAGTTGTTACTTCCTGATCTCGTTGATGACCCATAGAACCATTAGCATGACCATTGCCCTTAGCACTGACGTTTGCATCCTGAAACAAGCTGCAATGATTAGTTTGTTCGCAATTTATTTGCTGCTGACACTCCTCAGTCCATTCACAAACTGTTGATTCTGCTTTCATAAGACTGACTGTGTTTTTTTTTAATTTCAAAACTACACTTTATTCATTAAAAAAAATTATATATATATATTATGCATAGTCACAAATGCAGTTCGATTCTGTACAGCAGCATATCAAGGAAACAAACATTGGAGATGGTCTGTATCCAACAAACAAACCAAAGGCATCTGTTTCTTTTACAAGATTATATTTACATATAATTGAGGTACTAGCTGGATCTGTTAACTGAACAGGCCCCCTTTTAACTTCGCCAGAAAGACCTCAGACAGCGGTCTTTCCCCACTACACCTCGGCAGCAGCTGCCCTGAGTTTTAGTGCATCCCTCAGCATGTAGTCCTGGACCTTGGAATATGGCAGTCTGCAACACTCAGTGGGGGTCAACTCCTTGCTTTGGAAGACCAACAAGTTTCGGGCAGACCAAAGAGCGTCCTTCACTGAGTTGATGGTCCTCCAGCCATAATTGATGATATTTGTCTCGGTGTGCATCATCGCAAACAGACCGTAGGCATACGGTCCTCCTGCGTCATGGAGCTGCTTTCTTAAGACTAACCCTTTAGATCAGTGAGCAACCAATATTCCCTTAGCTGCTATCTTAGTTTGTCTGGTACTCTTTTATCAAGTTAAGGGGGCTTGTGTGCCATGCTGTTGCTATCATCTGAATACATTGTGCATCGTTGGTGTAGATCCAAGGTCTTTTTCTTTGTTGCATTTGATGAGGATCGATCATGACTGACTAACCCAATTGTGTGATTGATGAAATAGAATTTATCTGGATTAATGTAGCAGCAGCATCATACCTACACACTGGATTGTTACAATCAGGTAAAGAGGAGTGATCAACTCTTCTCGGTCAGTTTCAACAAATATTTTGATTTTGTTTTTAGCACACAGCTATCACCCTTCAGTTCAATTGGATTTGAAGGAATAAAATTTTCTTCAGTGAAAGCAGAAATATGCTACCCTGAGATAAATAACTTAAAAAGCAATATTAAACACAGATACTAATCCTAAAAAGAAGGTGGGGTTTGTCTATACAGACAGGAAAGTAAAGGGTCGTTGCATTTTAAAGTTGGAGTCCTTGAAGAGTTGGATTTTAAACCTGAGGCCAGTTCTATTGTTTACTCGTATTCTGTAGCAATGACGAAGCTTGTGAATCCTGAATTCTCTGTGAATGGTGGTTGTCTAAGTTTCTTTTACACCAGACACTGATGAGAGAGACCAGTAGAGAGAGAGAGAGAGGGGTGGAGGAGGGGGGATTCTTAGAAATCCATTTTTCCTTGGCTCTGCTTTGTTGCCCCAAGCAGCTGTTGATTAAAGGTTAATTTGTATATTCTTGAGACTACTCATTGCCTTTCCAAACTGGCTATCTGGCAGGCCAGTCTCTCATCTCTATTAAGAAATTATTGTTATATGCGGGTGAATTAGAGGATGCAAATTTCCTGCCACTGACCGAATTGCCAGGTTTTTGGATGAAATGATAATTTCATTGCAGATCAGTTTTGTATTTCTCACACTGGTTTCACAAAGTTGCCTCAGTCCGGTTATCACAACAGCCATTTTAGGTCATAACGTGTCCTTTTCAGAAGTCAATTTAGTCTATGAAGGTGTTGGGTATTAATGTCAGATGATGGAAAGCTAGTCCATGTTTGCTATTGTAATGGGCTGTAGTATTACAGTACATTGCTTCTCTGCGTTGGCTCAGCCAAGTGAGCTGCACTTATACCCAAGTCAGAAGGTTACGTGTTCAAGTCCCACTTCAGAGACTTGAGCACAAAACCTAGACTGATATTCCAGATTGGTGCCAAGGGAGGCTGCATTGTTAGAGGTGCTGTCTTTCAAATGAGCTGCCTCTCCCCTGTTTACCTTGAAAGTGGATAGGAAAGATTCCATGGCACTATCTTATAGAAGGGCACTGCAGTTCTTCCGAGTGTTCTAATTTTATCTCTTCAATAATAAATTGGTCATTGGCAGAACACTTTTTGTGTGAGAGCTTCCTGTGCCCAAATTGCTGTTGTGTTTTCTACAACACAGCAGTGACCTATTTCATTGTAAAGTGCTTTGGGACGACCTGAAATTGTGATAGGCACCATATAAATGCAAGTCTTTCTTTAATCCAGCAACTGAGCCACTGATTGTGAAACTCCTCTATTCCCAGAAGAAGAATACCATTCAAGATGAGGAATGTAATTCACTCTTTCAGCCAAACTTTTGGTCAGCCTCTCCAATACGTAATTCTTTTGGTTTGGCATCTTCTTTATTCCTTATGCCTCTATGTAATCTTAATGTGATGTTGTCTAGCATTGGAGATGCTTAATAAATAAATCTTGTTAAAATCTCTCGCTCTCTGGTGAGAACTCGCCGGCATTATAGCTATATTCTGTGAACCAATATCAATACTTAAGATTTAAAATGTCAGAATTTAACATTAAAGCAGGTGGTTTATGCACTTGTCACAGAAAGCAGTGCAAGTATAAATCAGCCCAATCTGCTATGCAAATGAAATGAATAAGATTTTCCAGCAATATGTGCTTTTATCTTTTGCTTGACTGAGGAGGTGCAGCTCATTATAACGTCCTTCAGTAGAATTAGCGTGTGGCCTCATTAATCAGTTGCCTGTAACAATGATTTGACAGGTCTTCCACAAATGGGGAGACATGGAGACAGCAATGCTCTAGAGCAAGGAGTAGCAGAGAATTGGCTGCATTGCAAAATTGCACTGGTCCTTGACAGCCCATTTATACCTGAGATGGCAGGTTCTTATCCAAGCATGAATACTTCAGTAGATGGAAGAAATAACGATTACTGTCACAATCGCCTACTTCTCAAGGAACCTCTAGTTCTTCAAAGTCTTAATGTCCATATTTATTTTCCATTAGAATTTGAAAAGGGCAAGATTTTCTCTGCTTACAAGTCCATGTCCGAACTTAAACCAAATGATGTTGTTGAGACAAGAAGCTTAGTCAAATATGCTTTTTTATTATTTTGACATTACGATGTGTGTAGGATCCAACAAAGTTATCCACTTGGATATATGTGAGTCTTATTTGAACAAATTCTCTATTGAAGCTCACTATTAAAATTTTGGCTGTGAATTATTAGTAATAATTCAGTGATGGATTATGATCAAAGCTTGGGTATGCATACTAATCACACATACTGAAGGTTTTAACCATGCCATGATTGACTGACTAGTTAGGGTTGTTTTCCTGCTTTCATCTTGGCTGTCTAACACATTAATATTGCTGAAGCAATTACATTCCAGTCTGAAGAACTAATCCTACCACATAGATGTCAAGCTTGAATTGACTCCAGTTTGGTCCCATTGATCTTCTGAATGGAGGTACCTGTTCTGTGAGAAAAAGTGGACAGGAAAACACCTAAAAAAAAAAGCTTTTTGTCATTCTGATCTTCAAATGTAAGAATTTGATATGTTTTGGAATTGCTGAACAAAGTAAGTTTTTAGAACAGTCAAGGAAAAATTAAGAGATCCAATAAATCTGCGTGATAATTTTTATTCTTTAAAAAAATGTTGCATTTATATAGCTTCTTTAAGTTTTGAAGTGCTTTACACCCAAAGAGGTACTTTTTATTAATGCTGAAGATGATCTCTTCCATAAATGTTTGGGACCGTTTCAAAACTTCCAGCATAATGATCGGATAAAAATTGCGTATCTGTGTAACCATTGTAAATTTAAGTAGAAAATGTTCAATACTTATAGATTTTTTTAGTGTTGCATAAGGCAGTTAGGACTTGAAGAGGTTAACTAGTGTCATCAAGATATGCTCCACTTATGTCAAGGACTCATCCTGAAGATGCTAAGTAGTGTGTTGTGTATGGGTGTGTCTGAGTAGCTAGCAGTACTTGCACCTTTCTCTTAAGCTGAGACTGCCAGTCTCACGAGACAATCATGTATCTCAAATATTGTAAATATCAATTATATATTGTGTAATAAAACTTTACTATTTACCAAGATTAAGTCCATCCTCTGTGTGAACCTCCATCCACATGTGGTATCAGCATCTAAGCCTAAGAAAAAAGGTTGCTAGTTGTGAATCTATGCAAGGCATCTCAGTTACTGGTTCCAGTAAAGACAGTAGCAAAATATACTGTGGTAGCAGCATGTGGAAACCACCCATGCATACATTCTGAATAGCAGTGTGGATTTCAACCAGGCAGTGCTGGCTTGAAGAAATCTTCAGTTCGGCAAAAGGAGAGGAAATGCAGCAGCTCAAAAGCATATAGAATCAGTCAGTTTCTACGAATGCTGGCAGCTGGCAACTAAAAGGAGAAAAGGACACTCGTGAAGGAAATGATTAAAACACCAATATAACTTAACTAATTACAGTCAAAAAATTGGAGCCAGTAGAAGGGCTTATTAAAATTCAGTGATTTGGGGAAAAAACAAATTTTGACTGTACAATCAAATGTTTTCTCGCAGCCATAATAATGATGCCATTCTTTTTCAATCAAAAATGGTGTGAATATCACAGAGAATAAACAGAAGGGGCATATTGCTCTTATTGTTAAAAAGGATGGTAAAGAAGGGGGAAACAGCCTGAAATAATGGTCTATCGTCCTCCTTGGGGGAAAGAAGTGCAATATTTCTTAACATTAAAGCATTTCAATGATCTTTGATTTGAAAATAATGTTTCAGCTCAAATATAAGGATAATTCCGAGACAGAAAAGTCTTCCAACTTTGCCGGAAATTAAATAAAAATTCTGAAGAAGAAAATAAGGTAGAAGTTGAAAATCTTCATAAAAGCAAGAAAGCTTCTTAATGATAAAGCTTTGTTAGCAAAACTTATTTTCATTAAAAATAGAAATGCTAGAAAATCTCAACAGGTCTGGCAGCATCTGTGGAGGGAAATTAGCATTAATGTTTCAGGGTCTAGTGACCCATCATCTGATAATTAAACTAAATTAATACCTCATTTAAAGACTTGTTGAAGGTGACAACCTTTTAATACAATTAACTGTGATTGTACTGTTTAAAACACTAAACAGCAAAACCTGCTCCATCTACAAAAAAAATTAGAAAATTCCTACAACAGCTTTCAAGTAAAACATTTAAATAAGAGAAAGAACAGTTAAATATAATAGCAATGAAGGAAGATATTACACCTCCAAGTAGATTTAAAATCCCATACTTAAGATGGAAATAAACACGAGTTTGTGGGGTGAAAAATCCATGTGATAAAAAATTGCTTCAGGATTACAGGAGGGACCCAGAGAAGAACAAGTGAATGTGTTTCTTTATTCAGTATTTTCCATAACAGACTTTTAAAATGATAAAATATAAGGGAAAAGACAGCTGTCTTAGATAATATTGTAACAGTAATTTGACAATTACCTTAAGTACCAATCATATAACGGAGAGAGGAAAATTTATTAGGATAAAAGCAGAATACTGTGACTGCTGGAAGTCTGAAATAACACGAAGTACTGGAGAAACTGAGTAGCTCTGGAGCAACTTAGTTCTGAAGAAGAATTATATCAGACCTGAAAAGTTAACTTTGTATGGGTCTCCGCAAATGCTACCAGACTTGCTGAGTTTCTCCACTATCTTGTGTTTTAATTTTATTGAAAGGATTCAGCTTCAAGGAGAACCTGCTGATAATGATCTTTGCAAATTGTCAGAATTTTGTCACTGTGGTGATTTGTAACCTGAACTAATTCAAGATAGAATTGTTGTTGAATTTCTGATTCTTTTCAGATGTGTTTCAATCAAAATATGATCTTGTATTGAAAAGAGTTATCCAGATACTGCTAGATGCTGAAATCCTAAAACAACACAAGAGAATGATAGGAGCAGAAAGTCAACTTAGTTCAAAAAGTTAGGTTGCCTTTTTGTTAACTTTTGAAGGTGATTAAACACCGAAACATCACATGTAATCAACGCAAAATGTATTTAAATTCTTTGATGCCTAGAATTCAGTATCCAAACTCGGTCTTCACAAAACCACACAGATAGAAACAATGTTTAACCTCATGCCAGTGCGTCTTTTGTAAGAAAGTGGGACATTTCCAGAGAATGTGCAGAAACCAATAAACACCTTTGAACAACAGAGCTAATGATGCTTGCTTACAAAAGATGGTTTCCCACTTTATTGCAAGCATCTTTGTGACTCCTATCATTATATGATGATGTATCAGTTTTGGAAGATGCGAATCCACGTTTCCTAGCTGTAATTGTTGAC
Source organism: Rhincodon typus (assembly GCF_021869965.1). NCBI lineage: Eukaryota > Metazoa > Chordata > Chondrichthyes > Orectolobiformes > Rhincodontidae > Rhincodon > Rhincodon typus. Next base: position 35,054,699 of record NC_063342.1, read on the forward strand.
TCATCTAAATCAGACATGATGCAGTTCATTAGCGAACAGTCACCCAAATAATTTCAAAAGTGGTACATAATGGTGCTGTGTTATCAAGAAATTATCCCATAGCTGATAATGAAATTATAACTTTTTGGTTGAGAGCTGCATGTTGAGGTAGAACACTGCTCAAAATCAAAGCAACATTAGAATTACTTCTAAAATAAAGAGGCCAATATTATGTTGAACTAGGGTGTGCAGTTTAAAAACTGACACCACTAATTCCTGAGAACAGAAGCATACTTTGATCATAACACTCCAGTATGTTTAAAAAAAAACTTATCCAGCTCAGAAGCCAGCTAACAGCAACACATCTAACTCTATTCAACAGAAGGATGACTTCATAGGTCTCCAGAAAGTTGTTTGTCAAGCCAAGAGAAAATATGCATCATTCAAAATTTAACTACATTGGTGTCCAGCAACTCGCCATAACTGAGGGGCCAGATGACACTACTGATTTTCATAGGTTTGGCAGATGATTCAACAATCTTCAAATACAAATAAATCTTCAAATCTGATCATCAGATATCCTCAATGCCACAAAAACCAAGAGAAGGTAACAGAGTTTTGTTGCAGGCGATTCAATTGTTTAAAAGAAGCAGTACCAAAGCAGTTCAGTCAGATTTACTGTCTGTGATTGAGCCTGATAAAACAACAATGTTATCCAAACAAATACATGCAAGAATAGTAGGATCACATGCAAGTCATCTTTGCTGCAACGTGAAAGGAAAAAAATTTCCTTCAGAAACATAACTATCTTCTCTGAAAGGATTTGCAGAAACTAAAGCTCCTCTAAGCAGAATAAATGTTCAACTGTGACATCAACAAAGTCAGATATGTGATGCAGTCTTAAATCAAACATTTATATAAAAAAAAGGATAAAGCTTGTGAAGTAGGGCGACATTGTACAAGGCAGTTAAAACCTGAAAGACATATGTGACATAATTGAAACAAGCTCTGACCATCAAGAAGTAATGGACCGATCACTTGAGTAGCTAACCAGTGTTTTTTGTGTGTGTGCCAGTAACTAGCAGCAATGTGTTCTTAGTCTCCTATGAGACTACATGCTCACATATGATCTAAATAGCTATTGAGGATTATGAAATAAACCTTGTATATTTTTCAAGATTTACCCTTCTTTTGCTGAAGACTTCATGTGGGCATCCTTCACACCATAATGTAAGAAATTTGGACTAGTACCGGTGCAAAGGATTAGTGACGGTGAATCTACCTAAAGCATTTCAGATGGTTCCAGTAGACACATTAACAGCATATAAGTATGACGATAAGCCATGATCATATTAAATAGCGGAACAGACTCGAATCCTCCTGTTCCTAGTTTCTATCTACCATGGTAGTAGTATGTGAAACCACATATAACACAAGATAGTTCAGTGAGTCAGGGGAAAATCATAATTTTTTTTTATAAACTGGTCTATGACCCTACTAAACAAGGTCTGCAGAGAAAGTTCTGATTTTAAACAATGAATAGCTGAGACGTAGAGACCCATAAAATTTTATCTCGAGCTGTACATGCAGACCTCAGTGTAACAGAGCATGTGACCTGGGCCAAAGATTGGGCAAATACATAAAATTGTACAATCCACAATTACGTAGCTTTTTTAAAGTTGTAAATATGACAGCCCGTTGAAACCTCTCAAACAGCTGAAATGATAATGGTAAACTATGCATTCAGATCACTGAGGCATGTAGATGAGTAGATGCTTAAGCTAATAGAGAACAGTTAATTTTGGCAGAATACACTTGAGTAATTTAGATTAGAACTGGTAATAACTGCAATGCAAAAACCTACTTTTACAATGGCCTGAAGAATTTGAGAGTTTGCCAGTAATGTGAAATATGTTCGGATGCCCTGTGGAAAACTGTAGTAATGCAAATTAGGTGATCAGATGACCGACCTGACAACAAATGTAGTAGGTGTAACATCAATATATTGAAACTTTTTTTTAATGTTTAAAAAAAGCCAGTCTTTGAGCCCAGCTGAAGGTGAGGATGATGGCACAGCTGTCAAGCTTATCATCTATACAGGAAAAACAGACTGAGGAACTCCATTCCTAGTTTCCAGCCAACTCAGGAGATGGGCAATCAGCCAGGATCCGTGACCAGCCCTGAACTGTATACAAGAGTGCATCAAACAATCGATCTATTTGGAATGAATTACTGAAAGTGTAACAGCTAACGCATCTCCAATATTACTTGGAACAAGTTCTTGGAAACTTGAGAAATGGTTGGCACTTGACATTACTTCTGGTCGGATCAAGCAATGAGGATATAACCTGGCCATGTCACAAACTCTGTTCCCAGCTCCAACCTTTGCTTTGGCATTCTGTGACATGAACCACACCTTGCACAATCTTGACCCTGAACTGAGCCTGTGCTCTCTTCTTTTCCAAAAATACACTTTATTCATAAAATTTGTAGAAAATATTACAAAATTTACAATGAAATTCATTGTTTCCATACAACATATTCCACTCAATATGATTATAATACACTTACTATTTACAAATTGCATTCCACATGAGGTGTACCGCTAGAGGACATTAATATTTTAAATTGAAAATCACAAAAGTACAATAAACTTCCTTAAAAACCATGTTCCACTCTGAGGTGTTTCAGTATGTTTTCAATACTCTTGATTTAGAATGTACATTCTTGGTAAGGCACACATCCTAATAGGTGTATAATTTCTAGCTCCTTGGTGTACTTTGTCTGAAAGGCCTTAGGCAGCAGCCTTTCCTCATTGTGCCTCTGTGTAGGTTCCCCGAGCATTAGTATGTCCCTCAGCATCTCTTCCTGGACCTTGGAATGTTGCAAGTCTGCAGCGCCAGTCAAGAACAACCCCTTGCACTGAAAGACTAGGTTTTGGGCAGACTAAAGAGCATCCAGGTGCTTGTTTTTGGAGAATATTTCTGGAAACAGCCCATAGGGCATGAAGACTTGCATCACAGTGCTGCTTACGATGAACTTCAATGAAAATCTCTGCTTCTCTCTCCAGATCTTTTTTGTTGTCCACCTTTTTATGGAAAGGACATTTACAGTTTCTCCCCAACCACAACCATCTTGCGAGCAATGTATTGGAAGAATCTGATGAGTAGGGCCGAACTCACTACTACCTATGCTAACTCTTGATACTCCTTTGTCAATTCTAGTGATAAGGCATTCTACCGAGTGACTCTGACAACGTGCTCAGAGACCAACAAACATGATCCTTTTTTTCTTTTTTTTTCCCTTTATTTATTCACGGGATCACGGCATCACTGGCTAGGCAGCATTTATTGCCCATCCCTAATTGCCCAGAGGGCAGTTAAGAGTCAACCACATTGCTGTGGGTCTGGAGTCACTTGTAGGTCAGACCAGGTAAGGATGGCAGTTTCTCTCCCTAAAGGACACATGATCCACTATATGCTTTTCCTGCCAGGCCTCCAGGACATGATCCGCTGACTTTCAAAGCTGGTTCAAACAGTCAGGGGTGCTAATAAGTCTGTGCACTGAGAGTGAATCTGAGCAGTGGTGTCACTCATGTACAGTGAGCCTTTGATTGGAGTGTTTTCACTATCTAGGATAGTCGCTGCTCTTAAGCCCAAGTCCTTCCTGATAGACTTGGCATTTTGACTTTGTGACATAGAAACAAAGGTAGGGAAGGAGGGAAGTCATGCCTGAGTCCAAGTTTGATCAAAAAGCTGCCTCATTTCCACCCATTGCTTGAATCTGCACAACTGAAGTTTGTGCAAAACAATTATATCCAATTGCAGATTCCCTCCGTGAACAATATTTTGGACAACACATTCCATCATGTAGATGTGCAAAGTTCTGTCACAGGTCTTCTGCTGATCCAAGTTGATGAGGTTGATGTTCAACCCCTGAATGGCACATGGCCAATCATATACCTGATTTGCCCGTTATAGTGCAGGTCAGTTCGGGGTGAATCACCAACCCCAAAGCAGACCTGACTCAACTGGCAGTGAGATGGGTCACCAAATTCTAATTTCCTCTGTCTTGCCCTTTCTGGTTGTAGATGAGGATAATGCTACCTTTCATAGAATCAAAGAATCCCCACCGTGTGGAAGCAGGCCATTTGGCTCAACAAGTCCACACCAACCCTCTGAAGAGCATCTCACCCAGACCCACCTACCCTATCCCTGCAACCCTGCATTTCCCTTGGCTAAATAAGGAGATCCTTTATAAGCTAACCAGCCATCTTGTATCTCTTGTAAACCAAGGGAAACATCCATTGAAAGGCGACTGATAAACAGCATTCTGACCAGCATAAGGATCATCTCAGCAACCCACAAAGAGGTTGTATTTTCTGCATCATTGGGGATTATCCTGTCAGCTATCTAACCTCTAAACTCTGGTATTCCCTCCCTAATCCTCTCTGCATGTCAAACTCTCCTTCAAGATGCTTCTTAAAGCTTACCTTTTCTAACCAAGCTTTTGATCGTCTCCCCCAATGTCCTCCTTTTGTCACAGGTTACTGTGGTAGTGTGCTGGATATCAAACTCCACTATTCCCAGAGTGGTCACCAAAAGTTAAAAATTTTAAAATAGGTTTAAAAGTCACCTACTTAATCTATTTTCCAAACACACTTGATAAAAACTTGGTCCATGTTTTCTATACTTAGCAAGGTTTTAGTACTTATTATTTTTTTACAAGTAATTCAACGCTCATTCCAGGTATACAATTATAAAATGTCAGCGTGTAACGCTACAAACTAAAAACTCTAATCCTGTTATAAACTGTCCATTACGCACCCACACACCACACCCTTACCCACCTGGGAAGTCAGTTTAGTGATTCCTATTCACTTGTTGCTGACTTGATTCTTCTGATTTTTACGCTGGTTAGGATGTTGCTTTTTCATTCGTCTTTGGATGTTTCCACTGGTTTGCGAAAGTCAGAAGGTGTCTGGTTTGCTTATAAAGAGTCATCTGATTTACCAATTAAAAGTCACAACTTAAAAACAACTGGTGAAGGAAAGAAACTGGTTTTCTTCAAGTTTAGAGTGGGTTTTGACTGCAGAAAATCGGGAGACCTCTGAAGTTGGTGGCAATCAAATCATTTCTGTCTGTATGTTGTTCCATGTCCAAAGCTGTTCAGTTATCTGTGAACCAATCACATGATTGTTGACCTGAAAAAAGGCTTTTTGTCATCAATAACTGGTCACTAGTCATGGACCAATCCATTTTTGTGATGCCACCTAGCTCCATTGGTACACTCCCTCTTGGCTCCAGTTCCGCTACTACTCAAACTTCAATTATGCTTGCCATACTTATCAGTTTAATAGATTTTCAATACATGCAGCAATACTTTAAAACATTGGTTTTAAAGCAGTTCTTTCTCATTTCAATCCACAATTTTAGAAAGCACAAAATAAAAAGACACAGCCTTTAAATTATGTGACCCTGTTTGATAATGCTCCTGTGAAACACCCTGATCCGTTTTACAAGATTAAAGGTTGCACATACATGTAAGTTGTTTTGTTCAGCAGGGTTCGGTTTGTTGTCATAGCTTTTAGAATGAAAAATGCAGAAATTATATTCCCAAAAGCATTGCTTCAAAATGCTTGGTAATTCCATTTCACTTTTCTTCTCTTGCCACTTATTAGAAACATAGGTTTAAATTTTGTCACCCTCTTGTATTTTAAGACAGAATGAGTAGTGCATTTGTGAAAATGAATATTAAAATTAAGTGTGTAGGACATGCAGTGAATTACATCATTGATATTCACTGTTATGCATGAGCAATTAATTTTACTGTTTCTAAGTTCACACCTCCCCCAAACTAAATACACTCATACTCCATGACAAAACACTGCTGCCTAAGCAGACCACCTCTGCTTTTATGCTTGTAATGTTAGTCTGCGCAAGAGTAAAGTGTTAATCAGTCAGTTGGTGGGTATTTTAACTTTTTGTTCCTGTATTTGAAGATGCACCTCAGCTCAACATGGTACAACTCCAATGATGTAGTGTCTCATCTGAAGGGAACTGAGACCGTAGTCTTTTTCTCAGCACAGGACAGCGCTGGGCATTAGATGGGCAATATTTTATTCTGCCAGTCAAAACAGCAAGTTTTCTTCTGAAACAGCAGTGTGGTTTACATTTTGCAGCAATGTTGCTGTAAGAAAAAGGCACATTGAAAGATTGCTAAGAGTCAGTATATTTGTCACAACAAGTTTAAATATTTTTATAAATCCAGTGGTGAACAAATTCCGTTATATTAAGGAAGTAGTTAGACTATTGGAATTTTTATTATTGAAAGCTGGCATTGAAGCTGTGGTGTACAGTCAGATTTCTTCATTAATTCAGTGATTTGGCAAATGGTTGTTTGTGGAGGTATATTATTAAAGTTTGAACTTTACTGACTACAGGAAACCACTTTGGGTGCCAGTGAGATGCCTTGTTGTAAGAAGAGAATTGTGGTAGAGTTTGTTATAATTACATTTGACTGTATCTGAAACAAAAGCAACTGTGTTTCAGTTATATGCTGAAGGAACTTTCTTTAGCCCTGGTTCAGCATTTACCCTTTACTGTTTTAACTCTGGCCTCTTTTTATATGCCTCTTCCCTCTGCTTCCTGATTGGTGTAGAGCAGGCTAATCCAACCATGGTGGGGGAGGCATACTTCAATTTTTTTCCCATTTGGAATCCAGTGAGAACATTTCAGAAAGATAAAGTTTTGCACTACACTAAACATTGACTTCAGAAAATAAAATTCCAAAGTAATAAATCAAAATTGTAATTAATTTAATAACAAATAAATTTGGTCATTAATCAGTGCCAAACAGCAGAGCTGTCTAATAAACCTTTTTTTTTGCTTTTTCAGTTGAGAAATAAAGAAAAACAGACTAAGCCCCAAGTCCTGATTACCAACTGGGATGGGACTGGGGCCAAGCTAAGTTGTTGGGTTTAACCTCGGGTGGTGCACGCTCCAGGCTGGTGTTGGCAGATTTTGTATCCTGGTGGGGTTCAGGATCAGCTTGCCTGTAAACCTCAGTATTTCTCCTCTACCAGTCCAGCGTGTGGATAATTCTTAGGCAGGGATCATGAGAAGGAGTAGCGTGTATGCGCATGTAAGTGCATCTGGCTCAGAGACTAATTTACATTCTAACTTGCTCTGACTCATATAACCACATGCACATAAATGTATGTAACGCAATCACTCACTCATACAGTCCCTTTCTCTCTCTCTTTCACATAAGATCACTGATTCTCACACAGAAATAATCACAGAAGCTCACACATACATTTGTATATACATACACATTATCACTCACTCTTTTCTCAAGCACACAATCAAACGTACACAGTCACAGTCTCTCTCACGTGGCAACACATGGAATCCGTCACTAATCCACCCACACACCCACACACACACACACACACACACACACACACACACACACAGACTGTCGCACATAGACTCACTGTTTCTCAGGCACACACAATCCCTCTGTCATTGAAAGTCACAACCTCTGACTTGCCTTTGTAGGCACAGTATTTAAATAGCTGGTCTCGTTCAGTTATTGGTCAGGATATTGATATTGGGGAATTCAGTGGTAGTCATGCTGTTTGATGTCAAGAGGAGATGGGGTTAGTTTCACACTTGTTACTGGCATTGCTGTAACCTGGAAATTGGGTGGTACAAGGAATTTTCCTTAATGTTGAGCCTGTGTTGCTGCATGTGGATATGGACTACTTCAGTGTTTAAGGAATTGTGAATAGTGCTGAACATTGTGTAACCATCAGTAAATATAATGAACGGAAAGGGCTCCTTCAAATGCCTCCTGGAAATATAGGTATAATATCTCTACAGGCTGCTGTTTACCTACAGTCTATATTACTCCTTCAAAGGATGAAAATAAATTGATTAAAGATGACTTCCCTAGATTCACTGGACCTGATTCTTGAGTAATTTCACTTTTCTGCTATCTCCAGCTTAAAGTAGCCTTAAGGTATAGAAGGACGGCTCACAGTGTGAAATGTCTATCTTATGGCAACACGGGGCGAAGCTGAAGATGTTGATGGGAGGATGGAAGAAGAGTAGAGGGGTGTGAGTGGTACGTG
>NC_063342.1:35063314-35113683 GCF_021869965.1 Rhincodon typus
TTGCTTATATACCACACTTCAATGATGTGAGATTTCTTGCAAAATATCTCATTGTCTTAAACCTACCGTGTAGACAACTTCTAACAATCTGTATTTAACATCAAGTGCTCTCAACACGTTATGGAGTTATCACTTCCTAACATATGGGTTTTGTGCAAAGACAGTTTCAAATACAAGATCAACCTCTGTAAACTAGTAGTTATACAGATTCTGTTTTTGGTAATGCTGGAATTGTTGACAGAATTACGATCTATGTTCTGGCTGCTACAACGGTTACAGTGGTTCAAGTGGTCATTATTACTGGATTGCAGCCTTAATTTCATTTTTAATGTAAACAATCCAGATCCACAATGGAATGACTCAGCATATGATCACAAGTATATTTTTATTTCAACTAGACACAGAGAAAATAGGAACAGGAATTGGCCATTTGGCCCTTCGAGCATGCTCCATCATTCCATGTGATCATGGCTGATTATCCAACTTAGTACCCTGTTTCTGTTTTCTCCCCCATAGCCTTTGATCCCTAGAAGAACCATCATCAATATTATCTGTTTACATACATGTATTAGCTTTTCACTCTCTCAACCTAATGTGTCTACATTATTGGGTGCAACACCTATTGTATAAGATGTTAAAATGTGGATTTCTTTTTCTGGTCTGGGGTTGTATGTAACACAGAGAATTCTCCTGGTTTTCTGGTTAACACTTCTCTTAAGTTAATACCACACACAAAAAAAAACAGCATAACTGGTGATTCATCAAATGACAGGTGCAGCTTGCATAGTGAACTTCACAACAATTTATGTATCTTCGCACATCAAAAAGGATCATTGCAAACACTTTCTGACTCAAAAGGAAAATTGAAGAAATTGAATATGTACGCAAACATCTTTGTAAGTAATAAAGAAAACATGTATATAATGTGTTTCATGGCATCAGGACAACCCAAGGTTTTTCCACAGATAATAAATTACTTTCAGTTATGTAGTATTTCAAATAGCACTATAGGAGCTTTTACATCTACCTTAAAGGACAAACAGGACCTCAGTTTAACATTTTATCGGAGTGCTTTTGTTTATAACACAGTTCCCTAATATACTTCTTTAGCATTCAAGCAATCTATTCAATTTCTCTTAAATCAAAGCATAATATTAAAATGTAGGTGTTGGACCACTCCAACCCTTAGAATATTGAAGGATGATTAATTCTTAAAGTGTTACAGAAGTATAATAGAAGTTGGAGAGAATATCAAAGTTTACAGTTGACAAAGCTGAATGGAAGCCTCTGAAATTAAAATCACTAAAAGGCACAGATTATCCAGGTTGTAACACAGATGAGTTGTAGAAGAAATTAAACAATATTATTATTGGTCAGTGCATTGAGTACAGGAATTGGGAGGCCATGTTATGGCTGTACAGGACATCGGTTAGGCCATTTTTGGAACACTGTTCAACTGTGAAACTTGAAAGGGTTCAGAAAAGATTTACAAGGATGTTGCCAGGGCTGGAAGGTTTGAGCTATAGAAAGAGGCTGAATAGGCTGGGGCTATTTTCCCTGGAGAGTCGGAGGCTGAGGTGTGACCTTATAGTGACCTACTAAAATCATGAGGGGCATAGATAGGGTGAATAAACGAGGTATTTTCCCCGGGGTGGGGGTGTCCAAAACTAGACGACATAGGTCCCTTTTAAATCATTCCCCTCTCACCTTAAACCTAAGGGGCAACTTTTTCATATGGTGGTGCATGTATAGATTGAGCTGCCAGAGGACGTGATGGAGGCCAACACAATAACAACACTTAAAAGGCATCTGTACGGGTATATGAATAGGAAGGGTTTAGAAGGCTATGGGCCAATTGCTGGTGAATGCGACTAGATTAATTTAGGATATCTGGTCAACATGGATGAGCTGGACCGAAGAGTCTGTTTCCATGCTCTACAGCTCTATGACTCAATGACTCTTTTTACTGTACAAGCCTGTCATAGTTTGACACTAATTTTGTCTCTAGTTTGGCACAGTTTAAATAACAAAAAGCTTCAGCTTTGATGAGTTTAACTTTCCTATATTTCTGACCATTGGGACAAAATGTAAAACTTGTGCCAAGAGAGAAAAAAAATTAGATGCTAAGCAACCAACATTCCATTAGAAAGCTTGCTGCCACATCAATCATGCACAAAATGCAAATTAACTAATTTCAAACATCTTCTGTATAAGTCAGATTCATTTGCCACCCAAAGAGTTGAATGTTAGCAGTTGGAGAGTGTGAAAGCCTGTTCAATTCTGGCAAATCAGCTTTTCAGATGGGGCGATAGTCACATGATAGTGGCTGCAGTCATAGTGAGAGAAACCGAGAATCCGGGAGCTGGGTAAACGAAGCAAGCAACTGCACATCTCCTTAAAAACCAAAAGAACTACGGATGCTGTAAATCAGAAACAAAACAGAAGTTGCTGGAAAAGCTAGGCATGTCTGGCAGCATCAGTGAAGAGAAATCAGAATTAACATTTCAGGTCTGGTGATCCCTCCTCAGAAACTCCGGACCAGAAACATTAACTCTGATTTCTATTCACAGATGCTGCGAGCTTTTGCAGCAACTTTTGTTTTCGTGCAAATCTCCTTAAATGGATTGAAACTAACAATATGAAAGGGAAGTGTAAATTAGAGTGGATGAACTCAACATGAAATCGGGTACAGAAAGAAAGAGTGAGACGGCAACGTCTTAATTTAATGTTTGGCATTTTAAAAAAATCCTCTAGCAATAATTAAAGCTTGAAGAAGTGAGACTCTATACTTGTAACAGTTAATTTCAATGCTGGCACTAACATTTATCATCTCATTAAGAATACTTGGGCTGAAACAGACAATACTTCCATATTGTGGTGAGCTTAGTTTGCATCTACTGCATATTTTCAGAAAGTTAATGGCGGAACAGCATGATTCTGACAGCAGCTTTTGGATTGCCTTGCTTTTCCATGCATCTACCCTTGCCTGCATGCAGCATTTGCACATAATTAAACATTTTAAGCACCCCATTGTTTTCATAATGCTATTTTAACTGCTGTCTTCTCTCCTTAGTGTTCCAAACAATTCGTCCAAGGCTTTGTGCCACTGAAGTAGCTATGGATGTCCTGAAAAAATCCTAAAATTAATTTATTGTAACTAAGTATGTGTTTTAAGTATATACAGCACAGAAACAGACCCTTTGGTCCAACATGTCCATTCCGACCAGGTTTCCTAAACTAAACTAGTTCTGCTTGCCTGTGTTTGGCACATATTCCTCTAAACCTTTCCTATTCATGTCTTTTAAATGTTGTAACTGTACCTGCATCTAGCACTTCCTCTGGCAGTTCATTCCACATACGAGCCACTTTGTATGAAAAAAGTTGCCCCTCGTGTCCTTTTTAAATCTTTCTCCTCTCACCTTAAAAATATGCCTCCTAATTCTGAACTCCCCGAACATTGGGGAAAGACTTTCGCCATTCACATTATCTATGTCTCTCATGATTTTATAAACCACTATAAGGTCACCCCTTAGCTTCTAACACTCCAGGTGAATAAAGCCCCAGCCTATTCAGCCTCTCCCTATAGCTGAAACCCTCCAGTCCTGGCAACATTCTTATCAAATCTTTTCTGCACCTCTCCAATTTCATAATATCCTTCCTATGGCAGGGCAACCATAACTGAACGCAGTGCTCCAAAAGTGGCCTCACCAAGTCCTGTATAACCTCAACATGACACTCCAACTCCTATTAGTAATAGTCTGAGCAATGAAGGCAAGCGCGCTAAATACCTTCTTAACCACCCTGCCTACCTGTGATGCAACTTTCAAAGAACTATGTACCTGGGCCTCTGGGTCTCTCAATTTGACAACACTACCCAGGGCCCTACCATTAACTGTACAAGTTCTGCCCTTGTTTGTTTTACCTATGTGCAATACCTCACATTTATCCAAAATAAACTCCATCTACCACTCCTCAACCCATTGGCCCAATTGATCAAGATCTCTTTGTAATCTTGGATAACCTTCTTAACTGTCAGCTATACCACCAAATTTGGTGCCATCTGCAAACTTACTAAGTCTCCTAACTTCTCATCCAAATCATTTATATAAATGACAAACAACAGTGGACCCAGCACTGATCCCTGTGGAACACCGCCGGTCACAGCTAAAGAGACGGCTGGCAAGGCGGAAGCTTTCAAAAGTGGGATAACTAGAGTTCAGAGGTATTATGTTCCTAAAAGAGTGAAGGGTAAGGCCGAGAACAGTAGGGAACAATGGATGAACAAAGATATTGAGGCTCTGATCAAAATAATGAGGCAGCATATATTAGATATAGACAACTGGGATCAAGTGAATCTCTTGAAGTGTATAAACGGTGTAGGGACATTCATAACAGGGAAATCAGGAGGGCAAAAAGAGATAGGAGATAGTCTCGGCAGATAAGATTAAGGATAATCCAAAGAGATTCTACAAGTAAATTAAAGAGCAAAAGACCAACTAGGGAAAGAATAGGTCCCTGAAAGATCAACAAGGTTGTCTACGTGTGGGCCTACAGGAGATGGGAGAGATACTGAATGAACATTTTGGGTCAGTTTTTACTGTGGTAAAAGACAGAGGCTAGGGAACTCGGGGATAAAAATATTGAAGCCTTGAAAACAATCCACATTACAGGCGAAGAGATACTGGAGATCTTAAAAAAACATAAAAGTGGATAAAACTCCAGGACCTGAACCAGGATGTTGTGGAAAGTCAGGGAAGAAATTGCAGGGTCCCTACCAGAGGTATCGGCGATATCTACAGCCACGGGTGAGGTGCCGGAGGACAGGAGGGTGGCTAATGTTGTGCCTATAGATCTGTGAGTCTGACATCAGTGGTGAGTAAGTTGTTGGAGGGGATTTGGAGAGATAGGATTTACATGCATTTGGAGAGGAAAGGACTGATTAAGGATAGTCAGCATGGCAATGTGCATGGAAAATCATGTCTCACAAACTTGACTGAGTTTTTTGAGGATATAACCAAAAAGGCTGATGACAGCAGAGCAGTAAACTATAAAGTAAGTCTATATAGACTTAAGTAAAACCTTTGACAAGGGTCCACATGGTATACTGATTAGTAAAGTTAGATCATTTTGGATTCAGGGAGAGCTTGCCAATTGGATTCAAAGCTGGCTTGCAGCAGAGACAGAGGGTGCTGGTGGACGGTTGTTTTTCAGACTGGACGACCGCTGCCTGTCAGGTAGGAGTATTTCAGCTCACTAAGCGCGGAGACGTCCTGTTCCAGTGCCCCCTTCTGCCTGGAACAATGTTCTCCAGCAGCTCTATAGCAAAATAATTCTTGCAAACTGTTATCCTTCGAGAAACCAGGACAATATTGGACTTTAAATATATTGTTGCTTCAACCTAAGCTATGGGAAACCTATTGCTTATTAATGCCCAATAAACTGACCAATAGCCCCTGCTGCCTTGTGGTAATTCTCGGGCACTCTCATTCACAAGGAACACATTTTACAGGATTGACATTGCTCCTGACTTGTTGGATTGCTTAGCTTGTAGCATAGATGAAACAGTAATTACATTTTGAGTACCTGTAGCTTCTTCATTATGGCACATGGCCTTGAACAAGTTTTGTAACCTGAAGAAAACGGACAATATAAATATTATATGCAAACCATTTTTAAAAAGTGACAATTAGAATGGATCGCTTAAAACTTTCCAATAAGGCAAAATGTATGTGAAAATACTAAAAGGAGATTCAAAATAGTAAATATTACTCACATATCTTAAGAAGTCTGAGGTGTGACCCAAGTAATGGCCTACCTGCTAGCTTCATTCTAATGATTCACATGAAAGCAACGTAACTAAGTATAACAAATGAAGAAGAATTAAATGGAATCTAACATGAGTTTACTGAACCAAAATCATGCCAATTAGATTTTTCATCCTAATTACAAAGGGATGAATTCTGTTTCCACATTGCAGTCTAGATGAACATGGCCATACAAGCCTTATTTTATGGTTAAGCCCGATAAATTAAGCTCCCAAGACTGAATTTCAAATGAGGGTGAAGCTCAGAAACATCAATGTCTACATTCTCTATATTGATTCCATCTGAATCACACATCCAGCTTGCTGCAAGTACAGTTCCATTTTTAGCTCCACGTATCCTGTGGCAATGACAGCACTTCAGGCAACCCAGAGGAATTGAAAATGATGTTATTAATACATATGAACTCCGTTTGGCATTCTATTTGATGAATTGTTTTAGCACTTAGTGGACCAGAAATTGTTGGGAAAATAAAGGTGAGTTTAATGCGCATGTTGTTATCACCATAAAGCTGCTCAACAATTTATGGGTACAGGCACTTTCAGGAGTTCCAAACTGACACAAGTTGTTTCAAGATTTTAACCATTAGCCTTGTGAAAACACAGGAGTGCAAAATCATGAGTTTCAAGATAATGCTGCTTTTTCCCCAATGGATGCAGAAAGTTAGGATAGGTGCTTCATAGCTAAAAGCCCATTTAATGATGTTCCTGCAATGTCAATCAATCTCTCCAGAGCAGAAAATGAATTGAAATTACTGATACTTATTCCTGTGAGCAGAAAATTGTTTTCATAGGATTTTTTCTTTTTTAAATAATACTTCTCTAAATTTTATTTCTGGTTTTCCTCAATTTAAAAGTTTTCATGCCTCCATTTCTCTTCCCGTAGTCAATTTAACACTTGGGTCATGGTATTCCTTCACTGCCTTTCCTCTGTGTTCTCTATCATTAAATTGAATTGGTTAATAATATTGCAAGCCCGATTGGTAACCAAAGTCCTAGATGCACTGAATTCCTCACAGTTTCACAACAGGCAATTATTAATTCCCACTTCCAGCAATTCCAAAGGCAAAAGATTTTAGCTGAAGTTGAAGGGGGTAAAGTGTAACAACGCATGTTATGAGATGACACACTCTTTTCAAATTCTGGTCCAATTATTACAATGTTTTTACCTTGTCCCTCCAATAATTCACTTTCTTTCCCGAGTTTGCATTATTTGGAAATAAAAAAAAACACTTATTAGCTTGCACGTGTTTTTACTTGAATTCAAGTTACAAAAAGTAACTGCAAAGCCAATTTATAAGCAATCTTTCTATTTATTTATTTTGTGCTTGCTGCACTGTTGGTTCAACTGAATTAACAAGATATTCAATAAATTTCAAAACCGAAAGTTTTGTTAAGTGTAAGGAACAGTTTGCTATCAAAGCAAATTATACAATGGAACTTGCCAAGACATGGTCAGTAATAAACTTTGAGGAATCTGTTTAAGGAAAGACCATGTATTTCACCTAATACATACTTCAAAGTACAGGAAGCAGCCACTGAACTCGCCTCAATTATGGAATGGAAAGAAAATCACATAACTATCCAGTGCCAGAGAATAGATTACATATAATTGAAACAAATAACTTGGTATTCTGTGGATTCTGTACTGAGGTTTGAGCAGCAAGAAAAGATCTTTTCATTAATCTATTAGAGATTTACAATTGTAATCAGTACCTTAAGTGTTAAAAGCTACCATTACACAACCAGTTCCATTCTTATTATTGAATCAGCATCAGTTTCTCATTTATCAGAAATTACTTTAAAATTTTAGACGAAAGCACATTTTCCCCTTTCAAACTGAATTTTATGTGATTTGTGAAGGATAAAGTGGTACAATTACAGCGCATAAAACCTTACAGAATGCCTCTAAATAAGACCATATTGTTCATTTTATGTATTTTACAAGGCTTTCCTTCCAATATTTTGCCAGGACCCTTGGGACAGCCCTCCTGGCATTTCTAATATTACATGGAGCTACAGTTCATGGTTTGATCCTGCATTACTTCATGATTCAAACTTTTTGAAGGGAGGTATCAGCTTTGAAGAAACAAAACTGGATACAAAATAATGGATATATAGTATTCTGGTCTGCAGAGAGAAGAACCGGGGAGGGAAAACAGACATGTATTAGAAGTTATGAATTTCAACCATTTCTAACCAGTTCAGTAATGTGCTAATGTATTAGGCCTTTGTAAAATCTATACAATGGCAGTAAAATGTTTTTGTATACCTTGGGACATGAGGAGTAATTTAATAATATCTGTTGTTATTGGATTAAAAGTTGTGTACTTTGTGCATGTATGGTCAAATCACAAAAATAGCACCTGGTTTAATGTATTATACCTCCTGCTCTATTCCATGTATAATACTACATAAGAGCACTTCAATTTCTAAGTTGGAGTGAATCTTTTATCAACAGCTGACCAACTCACTCTCCTTCCATCACTGTCTGTATTCATTATTGAGATGTGCTCAATAACCAACACAAGATCCCAGATATGGTGAAATCCCCAGTTTAAATCAGATTTGCCTAAAAATCTATGTTGGTAGTAGAAGATTTTACCTGATTTCATCTACATCAGTGAGACCATCTCACCTCTGAAGAATCATTACCAAAATTGTGAGCATTTTGTTGACCAAAATCTCCTCCCTTCTACTTTTCACTAAAACTTGCACTATGCCTATTTATCCTTCAGAATTCAACTTCCATGAACTCATTTTGTTATCTTCTCTTGTGCTCCATTGGCCCAACCCAACGTCCATTCATAAGCACTGCCAAACTCCAACATTCTGCACATGGCCCATCTACCAGCTTTCTGCTTTTAACAGAAGTCAATCTTTGAAAAAAAACTTCACTTTTTACACAGAAACATAAAACACAGTAGTAGGAGTAGCCCTTCAGGCCTGCTCCGCCATTCAATACGATCAAGGCTGATCATCCAACCCAGTACCACGTTCCTGCTTTTTCCCCCTAACTTTTGTCCCTTTAGTCCTAAGAAATATATTTACATTTTTCTTGAAAGTCTTTGATGTCCACAGGCTCAAGCCCCACAGTGTGGAAGGAGGCCATTCAGCCCATCGAGTCCACACCAACCTCCAAAGAGCATCCCACCAGACCCACCCCCTGCCCTATTCCTGTAACACTGCTTTCTTCCTTATTTCTGTCCTATAAAGGCCTAACCTTCATCCTTTGATTGTTATCACTGGTTCTGACTCCCCGGTCAACGAGAACATCCTTCCTGTATCTATCCTGTTTAATCTGTTAGAATTTTATAGGCTTCTATGAGATCTGCCTCATTCTTCTAAGGTCCACTGAATATGGTCCTAACTGATCCAGTCTCTCATTGAACGTCAGTCCCATCAACCCAGGAATCAGTCTGGTAATGCTTCTTCGTACTCCCTCTACAGCCAGAAATGACTTCCTCAGATGAAGAAACCAAAACTGCACATAATGCTCCAGGTGTGGTCTTACTAATGCTCTGTATAATTAAATTTAGACATCCCTGCTCTTGCACTCCAATCCTCTTGTGAGGAAGGCCATGTACTATTTCCCTTCTTTATCATGTGCTGCACCTGTATGCTGCTTCCAGCAACTGTTGTAAAAGGACACCCAGGTCTCATTGAATCTCCGTATTTCCCCACTCTATTATCATTCGGATAATCTGCCTGCCTAGTTGTGATACAAAAGTCGATAACCTCACATTTATCATTTGCCACGTATTTGCCCATTTACTTAATTTGTTCAAATCACACTGAAGCCTCGCTGTATCCTCCTCATAGCATACCCTCCCACCCACTTTGTGTCATCCACAAACATGGAGATATGACATGTAGTTTCCTCAACTAAATCAGATGATACAAAGTTGAGTGGGAGGGTGAACTGTGACGAGGATGTAGAGATCCTTCAGCATGATCTCTACTTGGGTGAGTGGAAAAATTAATGGCAGATGCAGTATAATTTGAATAATTGAATATTCACTTTGGAAGCAAAAACAAGAAGGCGGATCACTCCCTGAATGGCTGTAAATTGGGAGAGGGCAGTGTGCAGTGGGACCTGGGTGTCCTTGTGCACCAGTCGCTGAAGGTAAGCATGCAGGTGCAGCAGGCGGCAAAGAAGGCAAATGGCATGTTGGCCTTCATTGCGAGAGGTTTCGAGTACAGGAGCAGGGATGTTGTTGCAGTTATACAGGGCATTGGTGAGGCCATACCTAGAATACTGTGTACAGTTTTGGTCTCCTTTTCTGAGGAAGGATGTTCTTGCTCTCGAGGGAGTGCAGCAAAGGTTTACCAGGCTGATCCTGGGGATGGCGGGTGTGATGTATGAGGAGAGATTGCTAGGTTGGGTTAGTTTTTGCTAGAGTTCAGAAGATTGATGCGGGGGTGGGGGATCTCATAGAAACTTATAAAATCCTAACAAACTGGGCAGGGTAGATGCAGGGAGGATGTTCCCGATGGTGGGTGTATCCAGAACCAGGGGTCACAGTATGAGGATTTCGGGTAGACAATTTAAAACGGAGATGAGGAGACATTTCTTCACCCAAAGAGTGGTGAGCCTGTGGAATTCATTACCACAGGAAGTAGTTGATGCCAAAACATCAAATGTATTCAAGAGGTAACTAGATATAGCACTTGGGGCGAATGGGATCAAAGGTTATGGGGAGAAAGCAGGATTAGGCTATTGAGTTGGACGATCAGCCAAGATCATGAAGAATGGTGTAGCAGGCTCAAAGGGCCTGTTTCTTTTAACAGATATTGTGACTAGCTAGTCTTAGATGCTGCAACTATCATTACACACTGTAACAATAGAAAACATCTTCACTTTCATTGATAACAAGGTGTAGAGCTGGATGAACACAGCAGGCCAAGCAGCATCAGAGGAGCAGGAAAGCTGATGTTTTGGGTCTGGACCCTTCACTTTCATTGACCTTTTTTTTAATGTACACTCTTCTCTATGTGGTCCAATTCACCATCACCATTGATACCTGCACCAACCTACTGCGAATTAGTCAGACTTGCATTAATAGTCTTCAATCTATGACATTGGCAATTTCCAACCTCTGTTCAATGGTACACTCCCAGACCTGGCTCAAAATCAATTTACCACTGCTCCCTTTTCTTGAAAATTCCTACAATCTGAAGAACATTCTGAAAGAAGTCGTCCCCAAGTTTCTGTTTCTTATCACAAAGTAAGAATAGAAACAGTGTATGTTCTGCCACTATACTGGAACAGGAAGTTGGTGCCACTCATGTCTTCATTTTGCACGCACTGAATGTCTGACACCCACTTGCTCATCCCACTCTCTGCTTTCCTTGCTACCTCAGTGCCCATCCTGCTTTGGATTCTTTATTGTCAGCCCCCCACTTGCCACCCTGTTATTTCACTCACTTGGAGCAAACAAGGAGGAAGTAGGGCAGTGAGCAGCAGGGAGACAATGAGGAATGTGGAGGAGTGAGGTGGTGAACAGTAGGTAGCCAAGTGATAAAGACAAGGGCAGAAAACAACCCATGATCACAAGATTTTTAACTGGTGCTTTGAGCTTCAATATTCTGTGAAAACTACAATCTTGGTGGAGTCACATCAAACAACATTTAAGACTTGTATATTGGAAAACATTTGAAAAAGAACAATTTTATTGTTGTTGCACTTGTTAAAATATCTTTGACTTGCTCAATGTTACTATGGTCCTATTCCTTGAAGCAGAAAGCTATCTGCTCTGTTGCTGGCTGTGATGTTACAGGCATTGCAACTTCACGTGGGGTGAGTATGCCCCCAGCAATTTCAGTGGCAGCAAACACAGCCAACGCAAAGTGCTCAGAGATAGTAAGAACTGCTGATGCTGGAGTCAGAGATAACATAGCGTGGAACTGGAGGAACACAGCAGGCTAGGCAGCAACAGAGGAGCAGGAAAGCTGACGCTTCAGGTCGGGTCTAGGGACCTGACCCGAAACATCAGCTCTCCTGCTCCTCCAACACAAAGTGCTGTTAACATATAGGTCCAGCAACAATGGTGGACCTGTTTCAAATACTGGTGCAGTTTCTTTCTCCACAGACAGTATCAGATCTGCTGAATATTTGTGTCATTTTATGTTCTATTATGGACTTTCAGCATCTGTAGTATTTTGCTTTTGATCTTTTCATCACAAATCACCTCTCGGATCACCGTCACTTATAACTTCAATCCAGATGTCTGAAAATAAATATAAGTAGTTTATGAACTCCAAGAAAAGACACACATTTGACAGCATCTAAATCGTCCATCCACACCATTCACAGATATATTGTACCCCTCTTCTTTAGAAAACACATCTCCTTCACACTGTCCCACTATGTGTTTGTTCAATCTCATCTTGCTGCAGTAATCTATCCAATTACTCCTTCTAGATTTGTATTCAAACCTAAACTCTATAGTTCTGTTTTGAAAATAGCTATCATTACAACTTCCTTCAAACAACTATTCTAAATCCCTCCGTGGTCTTTTGTTGTCAAGTTAACCACTCAACTCCACGTTTAATTCATCCCAATCTGGTCTCAAATCTGTTTATTCCAGTGAGACTGTTCTGGAAAGCATTACCAGTAATGTCTTAGGAATACTGCAACCGTAGCAAAAAGTCACTCTTTATCTTGCTTAATCTGACATTTAGGACCTTGGAACCATTTACTCATGGTTTCTCCATGGCCTCTCCTTCGTGCTCCATTTCATAGTAATATATTGTTGTTTCCATTTTTCCTCACTCCCAACATGGCCATTACACCTCCTTGAATGACTTCCCCTCCTGTGCCATTGTCCCATCATCAGTCCCACTTCTGTTTAACCTTTGGGACACAAATTATTTTGCTGTCTCATATTCCCAACCAACAGACTATTCCTGCACATTCTCAGTGCAATTGCCACACACAGGTAACCAAGTCTATTACTTCCATTCTGCTCCATGACTCTACTCACAAAAATAAGTTCAGTGATTTACCAAAATTAAAGGGAGTCACCATTTGCATAAGGAAAATATATTTTTAACAAAATGTCCATTATCTTCTCATGGCCTAAATAATTCTTACTTTACATAGATGTTATACTCTGAAAAAGGAAGCAACTTCATACGCATCACTAATACTAAAGCGATCTGAAACTTCAGCACTTTTCACGAAATTTGTAATTCAATGGAAAGAAAGATCATTTATATTGAATATTGTATACTTACTCTCCTATCTCTTATAAATTGGAATAGAAAAAAAAATCACATTAAGAACTTTGCTTCATCAGTAATGCAGGAGAACTGCTAGGACACATCTACTCTGTCAGTGACATGCTGTCAGCTCACAGAATTTAAAAAAAAGTCTGCTCCAATTAGAAAAAGATAGCTTATAAAATGTCTGATCAAAGTTATAAATCCTGAATGTATAATTTCTGAAATTCATAAGGAAAATCCTCACTGCTTTACATCTGGTAACTTGTAAGGGATTCCTTGTTTGTGGGATGTACTCTACAGTCAGTGGTTCCACTGTAATGTGTCCTCAAAAAAACATCTGTTTCACACATGGTTGCTGAAAGCTAAAGTGACTAGCATTGTTACATGTGACAAGTAAAAACACATTCTTTCAATCTCAAGTCAAATTTACTTGTAAATTACTACAAGGCCTAACAAAGTTGAAAAGCATGATAATTTTACAGTTGATCTTTTATTCATTGGGTAAGGTGTTGGGGAGAATCAACTGCAACTTCTTTTATCTGAAAACTCCAGTTATCATTAAAACATTCATGTAAATAGTACTAGGAAAGAAAGGGGTAGGATGGACTGACAGGGCAGTCACTTTGGAATTATGTTGACGACAAAGAAAGCTGGATGACAGCGTACAATAAAAAAGCAAAATGACAGTAAAAGAAAGTAAAGACATTACAGAATTGAAAGTATCAAAAGACACAGAGAGAAAGAGAAAAAAAACCCACTGGAAATACAGTATCTACAAAGTAAGAGCTGGTCTGCTCTAACTACTCGTGTAAAATTTAATATTCAAAGAACACATTATATGAAACACCAACATCATGTCAGAACATTCATTGTGTACAATACTTAAAATGCAAATGTTTAAAAATAATATGATATCCATGTTCAATTCAATTATTAGCATGAACAATATATCCCATTAATATGGCTGGTTAATTTTTGAAAGCAATAAATATTTGATTTTCTTTATTATGCAAAGTAACTTATTCCAATCACAGGAAAGGAACAAAAAGCTCTTTTTATCTCTCTGAATATAAAAGAGAGAAGGTTTATGCAACATACCTCTATCATTCATTCAATCGGTTGTTGCAACTTTTTCAACCAGTCTTGCAAAGACAAAAGCTGGGGCCAATATACAAATCAGGTTGGTTAATCTGAAATGTTAATTGTTTCTGTCCAGAGATGCTGCCCAACCTGCGTATTTTCAGCATTTGGTCTTTTTATTTCAGATTTCTATGATCTGCAGTAGACGTAGTTGCTTTCGCATTAAAACTTGGACCATATCTATCTACATAATATGGAATCAAACAATGGAGTTTAACTCTGTATAAGGCAACCAACTACACTATTTGAATTAAAAATAAAGGGACAAGCCAGCAATTTAAATTTAAAATGTTGATAACCATTCCCTAAAGTTTTCAAATTAAAGGCTATGCTCACTGTCTTTGAGCTACATTAAAACAAATCAAGTTAAACCCGGCTTTACATAAAATTTAAAATGTTTAGAACCAGGCAGTTGTGTCAAGTTCTACTTGGACTTCCAAGAAGGGAACTCAAGTGTTTTGAGCCATAAACAGCTTTTCAGCCTGAGATGAAGCAATACTCCAGAATATGCTTTTACCTCAATCATTGTGGGAACGTTTGGCTGTTGCATTCAGTCATTTAACCACGATTGGTTACAACCACATCTCTGATCCGGTTGCTTATTTAATATGCACATTAGGAGGAACAAAGGTAAAGGTGACTGCACCTTGGAACGTGAATAGCAGTGATTGAGGACAGCCGAATCAAACAAGAGATTGAGATCAGAGCTGCTACTGCTTCACACTTATGGCAGGACAGATATCTCTCTTCAGAAGGTCAGCTAGGTTTTCTTTGCTTTCGTCTACTCTGCTTCTTTCCAAATACCCATGCAGCCCCCAGCACTTCAGCCCACAAAAGCCCCAAGCTCATCCATTCTCTTTTGCAGGTTTTAGTCCTAGGTTTTTTCCTTATTCTCTTCCTCTTTTCATTCTTTGATTATTTTCTCTTTAGTATTTAATGACATTATCAATTACAAAACCTCATTTGGGGTGGAGTGGTAGGGGGAGTTGGGGAGAGAAGAGAAGGAGGATGCAACAAATAACTCAACCATTAAAAGGAAAATATTCTGACCAGAAATGGAGACCTATGGAGACAATGGATATTTTTAATTTGATTGCTTTAATGCAAAATAGATGAGCCATTTAGCACTCTTTCACATTTTATGGATAATGACATAGGTTTACAGCAAAATTATGCAATCAATCCTCCCCAAAATTTACACGTTTGTAACTTCATTTTTATTGGTACCCAGTGCAATATATTGGGGCCCATCAAAGAATTCAGTTGGTTTCACTTTCTAACAGTTAGGAGCATGATTTATGTTCACTAATTTTTATTTGGTTCCTTTAACGGAAAAATAAATATGAGCAATTAGCACTCTTCATATTTTATGAATTGTGTGAACTTGTGCCAAATATGATCCTTCTAAATTATATTATCCTTTGTCTATAGCACTGGTTGTCCTGCTGATTGGCACAGTCGTCCTTATAAGAATTTCCAATATCCACTGATATCTCATCCTTTTCCTTATCCTTCATTCCCAGCATATGTTGGTCTTCTGCACTGAGAAAGAGTAAGGAAATAACTGTCATGTTTCAGCAATCCAGCCTCAAAAATATAGTAGAGTCTATGCCTTCAATGGGAGTAATGACCAAAAATTGCATTCCTTTGCGAACTTTTCACTTAAAAATTGGTACATTTTCAACATTACATAAATATGTAACTATGTAGCCTCACCTAGCTGTATGTTATAAAACATTAAACCTTCAAACCATTTCCAAAAGCTACACACTAATTAATTACTTTTGAAGTGCAATAATTGTTATGAAGACAAACACAGGACACAAAACACATTAAAGATCCAGAACAATTGAATAAATTGAGTTCATCTTGTCTGGAGATGTTGATTCAGGTATAAATGTTGCTTACTTTGGACAGTGTCACAGGAGGTTTCATATTCATCTGAACAAGATTATATGGCTCTGGTATTGTATGTAATCTGAAAGTTTTCACCTCCAACAATGCAACATACTCTTAGTATGGTTCTGCCGAATGCTTTGCAGAGGGGACTGAATGTAAGGTTGTCAGAGTCAGCTGCATATGCTTTCACTGAGCCAAGATAACGTGTACTTTTAACAATAACCATAACACTCTGCAGAGATTGAGCAGACTGCTAAAATTTTATGTGTGTAACAGTACTGCAATTGCAGAAATTACTCCAGAATAATGTAAGGAATAATGAATCCCATAGTCTGACTAGAAGACAGTGATCCTAGTGATGAGTGAAAGGCATTTGGTTTGCAACAAACATTTAAATCATTCAAATTATATTATTTTTATCCATTCCAAAACTCATGATTTTCAAATCATTTTGCCTTAAAAGAAAAGCCATATTCTGATAAACACAGACATCTTCATTTGGTAAAATGTGACCCATATGGGCACTTAAAAAATTTTCAGTGCTCACTCTGTAAAATTCAGGTCATCCAGAGCTTTGCTGATCATATCTTGATACTCCTCAAAACCTACAATTTTGATCGATCTTTTAGTCATCTTCTCTAAAACCACTTCATGTAGGTTGGTGCTAATTTTGTTTGAGGATAGTCTTGTGACGTGCCTTGCAATGTTTTACTTGTTAAAAATGTATGCTTTCATAATGACCCTAAGGTAATCAACTGTTGAAATTTGAAGTTTTTGGCTAGTCTCACTCCTTTGGAAGCAGGGAAACAGGTGAGCAAAAATGAGTTTAAGGTGTCAGTAACAAGAAGATTCTGGGAAGAAAGGGCAATATTATACATTGACTAGGCTGGACACAACTAAATCTGTAACTGAATGTCTTGTATAGTTCTGTGATATTTATATCATAATAGACCAGGGCCTGAATCCAATGAAACCAAAATACAACTGCTCCAACTCCATTCTGGCATGTCTATACAGTCTTTGAAATACTACCCTATAATACACACTGCAGCAATTAACCAACATTAACCATCCACTTCTTATTGGTAATTTCTACTTTACATGTCAGTCATGGCTCAACTGGTAACATACTCATCTCAGTCATAACGTTCTCAGTTCAAGTCCCACTCCAGCATTTGAGCATAAAACTCTGAACTCCACTACAGTACTTAAGAGGTGTCATCTTTCAGATGAAACGATAAAACTGAGATCACACATGCCCTCTCAGATGGATGTAAAAGGATCCCAAAGCACTATTTCAAAGAAGAACAAACGGAGTTATCCCCAGGGTCCTGAGCAATATGCATCCCTGAATCAATATCACAAAAGCAGATAATTTGGTTATTATCACATTGGTCTTTGTCGGAGTGCATTGTGTGCAACTTGGCTGGCACATTTCTTATGTTACAACACTAACTACACATCAAAGTACTTTGTTGGCTATAAAGAGTACATGGTACTTATAGAAGCACTACATGAATGTAACTATTTAAAAAAAATTCTGTAACTGCCTTCCTATACTTTACCACCTCATAGTTTCTATTTCCATCTTTAAAAATCTCACAATATCCTTTGAAATAAGTGTTCCATCACTTCTTCTAAAGGTAACTCCATGACTCAACATCCACATCTCTTGCAATTATCCACTTCATTTTCTTTCATTTCATTATTATTGTCTCATTTCATTTCCTTCTTAACCTTCTGTACTAGGGAGTGGGGTATGTATACATGGAATTTGTTAAATTTCACATAGTTGTTTCTATGGGTACTTTTTGATTTATCACAGAGAAACTAGAAAACAATAAATAAAGAGCAATGATTTCTGTTTTACTGTGACTAGTGTAGAGCAATGAAATGTAATAGGCTGGGAGCTTGCCTGGCTTGGACACTATTATAAAGTTGAATCAACAGAATCTGTTTATAGATTTAGATTTTATTGTCATGTATACTCAAGTACAGAGTATAGGAGTACCATAAAAAGTGTATAGTGTTGCCACACAAGGCACAATCTTAGGTACCTTGAATGAAGTTGGTGAGAAGGGCCCTACTTATGAGATCCTTCATGTACGCCCAGTCAGTCTGCACCGTTGCACACTGCCCTCAATGCGGCTGTGGGTGAGGTTGAGACTATCTCACATTTCCTGCTGGAATGGGCTTTTGCAAAAGAAGTCCGGAGAAAGATGCAGTGGTTTTTGTCAAGGTTTGTCCCTAACAGTTCCATGACGCAGGACTCTGTGCTCTACGGTCTGCTCCCCGGGACCAAGACAAACATCGAAAACCGTCAATTCGATGAAAGATTCTTTTGTTTGCCTGAAACTTGTTAGTCTTCCAGAACAAGGAGTTAACCTCGAGTAATGTGCAAGGCTGCAACATTCATAAAGTCCAGGACCAAATGCATTAAAGCTTGGGGCAGTTACCACCAAGATGCAGTGGGGAAAGACCACTGTCTGAGGTCTTCCTGCTGAAATTAACTGGGGGTCTATTCAGTTATCACATCCTCCTAGTGTCTCAATACATGTAAATATTGCCTAATATGTCTAAGAGATACCTTTGGTTTGTTGGGATAGATTCAAACTCAAATGTTTGTTTGTTTCCCTTAATACGCTACTGTATAGAATTGAACTGCATTTGTGACAATGTAAATATACAAAGAGACGTTTTAAGAATATTTCTGAAATAAAAAAGCAGCTCTAAACAAAAAAAAACAAAGAACTGTAGATGCTGGAAATCTGAGACAAAAACAGAAATTGCTGGAGAAACTCAGCAGGTCTGCCAGCTTCTGTGGAGAAAAAGAAGAGTCAACATTTCAGGTCCACTGACCCTTCTTCAGAATGGATCTCTCTCTCTCCACAGATGCTGCCAGACCTGCTGAGTTTCTCTAGCAGTTTCTGCCAGAATGAAGCTCCTGAGATTAACAAGTAATATTAATTCAGCTGGTTGTAATAATCACTCTCAAAGAGAAAACAGCTCTTCAACATTAATTGCTAACACAAAAATAGTACAACCACAAAGTTCCCTTCCTCTGTGCTGGAAGGTTCAAGTCTCACTTGCCCTGGAGATGTGTCTTCACATAATGTTTGAAGAGGTTGATTAAAAACAGGTACAACTAAAGTTAATGATAGCTTATTCATTTTTTTTTAAATACATGTGAAGGACATACTGTTGGGGTTGCAACTTATAGAAGCATCATAATTACCTAACGTGATAATGGAAGCAATTCAACCACTGTTTTTACTTTACACACCCAACAGGTCACCAGTTCACAATGCAGGCATCTAGTAGAG
Source organism: Rhincodon typus (assembly GCF_021869965.1). Classification (NCBI taxonomy): domain Eukaryota; kingdom Metazoa; phylum Chordata; class Chondrichthyes; order Orectolobiformes; family Rhincodontidae; genus Rhincodon; species Rhincodon typus. The sequence continues at coordinate 35,082,725 of NC_063342.1, forward strand.
CTAACAATATCAATAAACATTATCGAATTACATATCAAAATGAAGTACTCACAATGCTAAATCACACCACAGTGATACAGGAGACCAGAAACGGAACGATTCACCTTCCTCCCTGCACCCAAAGGGTTATTGAATCATAAATTACAGACCAAATGTGGAGAAATATTCCATCGTACATACTTATACCAGCGTTGTAGTTACATCTGGGGACTAAAGGCAGAACAGAAACTATTCCGACTTTGCTTCAGGGGCAAGATAATGCTGCATTGGCAAAAGGATCGCGGTACTCGCAACTTTTACATCACAGCCCCCGAATCCAAGGCAGCACGCCAGCTCTACCCCGGCTATCAGCGAGTGCAGGCCGCGCTGCTCCGGCTCACTGCCTGGGTACAGGGGCAGCGGCCCCGGGCAGGCTTCACAGCGAAAGGTTTCGGGCGGCGCAAATACCTTTGGTGCCAGGCTGGATTCGACGCTGAAGGATTTAATCCCGAGTTTAGAAACTGGAAACCTCATCGCCCTCTTCACAACGGGCGCCGCCATCTTCGGGTTAAAGGTGAAGGGTCAGCAGTGAGGTCGCATGTGAGGGTCACTGTCTGCCTGGTGGATTGCATGCTTCTCAATCTCACAGCTCATTAACAAAGGGTTAAACCTCCGTTTTTGCTGCATTCAAAGCAGCGTGAAGACACGGACATAAAACTGGTGAAAAGCAAACTGTTTCTATCACCTGGGGCTGCATTTACTGCAAAATAAATACAAATAATGAAATCCAAATCAAAGGAATCAATCCCTATTGTACCAGTTAGTCTTTACCTTCCCATCTGAAAGTCATCAAGTCATAGACCTTTACAACATGTAAGTCAGCCCTTCAGTCCATCATGTCCATGCCAGTTATCAAACATCCATCTATTCTATTTTCTCGTACCTGGTGTGCTACGGTGTTTCAAGCATTCATCTAAATAGATCTTAAACATCTTCACTGTTCCTTCTTCTACCACACATTCAGGCAGTGAGTTCCAGATAACCACAACCCTCTGTTTCAAACGAACTTCCTTAAATCTGCTCTAAACTGCCTCTACTGAGAGGAAAGGTTTCTCCCTATCTATTCTTTGAATGCCTGTCATAATTTTGTACATTTCATTCAGATCCTCTCTCAGCCTTCCCTGCTTTAAGAAAATCTCCAGCTTATCTCGTCTCTCTTCACAGCTGAATCTCTCCAGCCCAGCCAACATCCCAGTGAATTAGATTACTACCCACATCACGGGGTGGGCAGTTCATCACAGACCATGTACTTTTGTATCTTAATTCCATCTTATTGCTAAACTCTGTTAGTGTTGGGAGGGTTTTGGAAAAGAAGTCAGACACCAAGTGGTCCAGCTCATGATTTTAATGACATCTTTGTACACTGCACATACTTATAACTTATGAATACAGTACAAGGATCATGAGACTGAAGTGAACCCAGAAGCTGAAGGACCTTAGCGAAGCTGTTTTGGTACAGTTGCAACACTGGCATCTACCCAGAAATGTGGTTAAATTTCTCAAGTTAAATCCTATCCATAAAAGGCAGGGTTATGGAAGGGCTCATTGACAGAGGTATCAAATGGGAATGACGAAGTAATAAATGGCTCAGGCATACTCAGTTTCGCTTCTGCTGGAGAAATCCAGCACCTGATCTTATCACAGTCTTAGTCAAGTATAGATTAAAGAGCTGAACTCAGGCAAGGGAAGAGTGACTAGCCTTGATATCAAAGTGGCATTTAACTCTGTGTAGCATCAAGCTGTGCAGCAAAATTGACATTGATGGAAATCAGGGGAAAACTCTCCACTGGTTAGAGTCATACCTAGCACGAAGGTCTACTTCAGTCCCAGTATATTGCTATAGGAACTCCTCAGGGTTATATCCTAGACCCAACCATCTTCAGCTGGCTCACTCTAACATAAGGTGAGAAATAGAAATGTTTGCTGATGATTTCACAACGTTCAGCTCTATTCATCATTCTTCATATACAGAAGCAGACTGTGTTCATATGCAGGAAGATCTAGCTTTGTCTGACAATCAGGAAGTGACATTTATGTTAGACAAGTGCCAAGTAACGACAATTTCCAACAAAAAAAATGATTACAACCATCTCCCTTTGACATTCAGTGTCTACATTATCAATATCCTGGTGTGTTACCACTCAACAGGAACTAGTCATATAAATATTGTGGTTACAAGAGCAGACCAGAGGCCAGGAATTCTGCAGTGCGTAACTCACCTCCTGACTCCCCAAAGCTTGTCTACCATCTACAATGCACAAGTCAGAAGTGTGATGGAAAACTCTTCACTTGACTGGATAGGTGCAGCTTCAAAAAAACTCAAGAAGCTTAACACCATCCAGGACATTAAACATTCACGACTTCCACAGCCATTGCACAGTGTGTCCCATCAACAAGATGCACTCCAGCTGTTCATTAAAGCTCTTCTGCCCACATCTTCTAAATCTACCAGCTAGAAGAGAAAGGAAAACAAGCACATAAGAAAACCAGCACTTGTACATTTCCAGCCCAAGCAACACCCACCAGAAAAGATTTGACATTGATTTTGTTGTCAATGCTGTTAAAAATGGTACAGCTATCAAATCATCATAGAATTATAGGATCCCTACAGTGTAGAAGCAGGCTATTTGGCGCCTTAAATCCACATTGAAGCTCTGAAGAACATCCTACCCAAACCTAAACCCCTACCCCATCCCATAACCCTGCCAACCCACCTAGTCTGCTCATCCCTAGACACAACAGGCAATTTAGCATGGCTTAATCCACCTAACCTGCACATCTTTAGACTGTGGGAGGAAACCGGAGCACTTGGAGGAAACCCACGCAGACACAGGGAGAACGTGCAAACTCCACACAGGCAGTCACCCAAGGCTGAAATCAAACACAGGTCCCTGGTGCTGTGAGGCAGCAGTGCCGAACACTGAGCCACCGTGCCGTGGAATAAATATTTTCTTTCGTGAAATGTGGGTTTCACTTGCAAGGCCAGCGTTTGTGTTCCTACCTTATTGCCCTTGTATTGAGTAGCTTGCCTGACCATTTCAGAGAGCTGTTATCATATGTAAGCTCGGCAAGGTGGGGATAGTAAATTTCCTTCCATAAAGGGTATTAGTGAACCAGTTGAACACAATCAATTATTGCTTCTTCATGACACTATTACTGAGACTAGCTTCATATTCAGGATTTACTAAGTGAAGTTAAATTTCACCAGCATCTATAGTGGGACTTGAGCCCACATCCACCGAGCATTCATTTAAGGTTATTAGCTTGGTATCATTACAATTGCACTGCCATCTCCCTCATTTGGCATGTGTGATAGAACTCAATGATGTTGAAGTACTGGTTTGTGATCTTAGGCATTGAATAAGCTCTCATTGTTGCCAAAGCACCATAATGTTCAATGATATTCAGAAGATTTCAACTTGGGAATCGAAAGCTCTCAAAGCTATCAAAATGAAACTCTTCAAAGTGAAGTTCCCAAAGGCCTCTTCAAAAGCATTGACAGACATCAACTGACATGGAATCAGCAATTTCACACATTGAGAAAAAGGCAACTAAGAAAAACATGGCAAGAAAATTAACGACTAATAAGATCTTAATTTATTCACCTTTTCATTTGGTGAATGACAAGGGTCTTTTCCCTAAGGCACGGGAGTTCAAAAGTAGGGGGTATATTTTAAGGTGACAGGAGAAAGATTTAAAAAGGAGAAGAGGGGCAACTTTTTTACAGGGAGCAGTTTGTGTTTGGAGAGAACTGCTAGAAGAGGTGGTAGATGCAGGTACAATTACAACATTTAAAAGACATTTGGATAAATTCATGAATCCTTTTATTCATTCATGGCTTGAGGGCATTACTGGATAGGCAGAATTTATTGCCCATCCCTAATTGCCCAGGGGGCGGTTAAGAATCAACCACATTGCTGTGGGTTTGGAGTCACATGTAGGCCAGACCAGGTAAAGATGGCAGTTTCCTTCCCTAAAGGATATTAGTGAACCAGCTGGGTTTTTCCCCAAACAATTAGCAATGGATTCATGGTCATCATTAGACCCTTAGTTCCACATATTTATTGAATTCAAATTCCACCATCTGCCGTGGTGGGATTCAAACCTGGGTCCCCAGAACATTATCTGGGTCTCGGAATTAACAGACCAGCAATAATACCACTAGGCCATCGCCTCCCCATAAAGGTTTGGAGGGATATGGGCCATATTCAGGTAGGTGGGACTAGTTTAATTTGGGAACATGATTAGCGTGGACTGGTTGGACCAAAAGATCAGTTTCTGTGCTGTAAGACTCTATGACTCTGAATTTATTTAGTGCAATAAGCAGCTTCCGCCACATGGTATAAAATCAATTTTAAAAGTAATAAAACTATAAATGTAACAAAGATGATAAAAATACATTCAAAAAGAGACTACCATCAGTTCTTGACCAGCTTCATGAGTCCCATTAATGAACTTTAATTGTGAAAGACCCTGGGTAGTTGTCTTACTTTGCACAACAGCTGTTGATGGCACGGTTGAGCTCCAACTCAATCGTGGAACTCTATCTTTATTATGGTGCTGTCTCATGAAACATGAAAACATAACGTGCATTTATTTGGCTAACTCCCTCCCTAAATTCACCTTGTTCTTCTGCTGACTCCATCTTCTCCTGCTCCTGCTGCTCCTCTGCCACCTCAGCTTCCTTCTGCTCCTCGAGCTTTTGGTCTTCCAATGCTTCAATACCCTGGTCTTTGCTCCATTTTCCTGTTCCTCCACCTCTACTTCCTCTGCTGCTGTATCCTCCTTCTCTGTTGTTGTGATCACCTCCTCCTGCTCCCCCACTGAGATGGCCCACTGCACCACTGTGACTTCATCCTCTGTTGCCATAACCACCTCTTCCTTCTGCTCCTCCATTGCCTTAATCTCCTCCTCCAGCTCATCTGGCTCCTGCTTCTCTCAATCTTGACCTCCTCCTGCTGTCTCCTGTATCATATTTCTTCCAGACCTGTTAACTCCACCACTATGGTTGCCTTTTCCAGTGGATAAATTAGGGAATGCTTCCTTAGAGTAATGGATGGGTGTTGGTATAGAGATTCTGTATGCTTCTCTCTCCCTCTCACTCTTCCCTCACTCTCCCTATATTACCCTGTAAAAGTGTGATAATGTCCAAAAATTTCCACCATCAGCACTTTACCCCTGATTCCTTTCGCTGATAAAACTCTTTATTCCAGGTGATTGATCACTTCTTTACAGCGATTCTCTGCAGGTCCAAGTAAAAACCATTCTTTCTTCTGTGTAAACTTCATCCCCGAATGTCACGGCTGTAAGGTCACTTCTGGTTTCAGCTCCGGGCCCAGGAGCAAGGAGCACTGCCAAGGAATTGAAAGGGAGAGAATTCCGATGTGCAGTGGGGTGGCAGGGAGGGGGAGCAGTTGACGGAGAAACGTCAGGAAGGAGAGAAATCTGAGGGAGAGCAGTCGAATGGAGGGGGATTCCTGGTGTGAGCAATTTGGGAAAGAAAAATCAAAGGCGAGAGCAATTGGCAGGAGAAATCAGGGACAAAAACAAAGTTGCTGGAAAAGATCAGCAGGTCTGGCAGCATCTGTAAAGAAAAAAACAGAATTAACGTTTAGGGTCCGATTTGTGAGAGAAATCAGGGGTTGGATTTGTTGGAGAGAGAAATTGGGATGGAGAAATCAATAGGTGGAAGATTGTGGGTCAAGAGAATGAAAGGAGGATTAGAGTAAATTTGGTGGCACAGAGATTAGGACGAATCCAGAAATCAGGTGAGGGAGAACTCTTTTGGTGGGGGGAGGGGAATCTCAATCCTGAGGGTGGAGATCAAGGGGAATTCAGTTGTGTGGGTGTTGCCCCCTTTCACTCTGGCACTGATTAATGGCAAGTTATTAGCCATTTAGGATATCAAATTATAGTAGGTGATTGCTCTTCAGTCCAATGATAACTGATATTGCAAATATTGCATTTCAGTGCAAATGAAATCAAGTGACATCTGAAAGATTGGTTTTAAGAACAAATTAAAGATGTTGAAAGCAAATGATGTGAAAGATGTTAACATTTTTGTGATGGGTCACATCATCTTGTTCGTGAAAACAACTCACTGCCACTCTCTCCAGAGCAATTACAGGTGGGCAATAAATGCTGACCTAGCCAATAGTCAGATCCCATGAACTTGCAAATAAAATAAAGGCAGCCATTTCAAAATGAAAAATGATCCTTCATTGAGCAAAAATGGAAAGTGCTAGACTCACTGACGCAACAAGCATTATAGGCAGCTTATGCAGTAAGTCCACAAACATACATGCAATGAAGATATACAAGCCTGCATAGCTATTAATACCCAGATGGTTTTCCATCTGAGTACTAATTTTACTTCAGTTCTGAACAGAAATCAAGTGGAGCATTTCAGAACACCACGAATATCAGCACGATGGCTCCGTGGGGACCATGTGGATTGTGCACTTTGTTCCAATTCCATTCTGGAGGTTCTAATTGATATGGGTTGTATTGCTTTCCCTTATCGTCAACTATTTCTTTCTCTCTACATGTGCCCTTAAGCCTACTGTTTTCATTCATGTCACATTCATCTAAGAGCTCGATATTAAGGCCAAACATTTGCAATAACTGTTTTCGAGTCTGACATGACTCTTCTTCAGGACTCAAGAGTTCTCAACAAAAGTGACATCAGACTTGAAACATAGCAGACTCTCCACAGTATGCCGCCAGACCTGCTAAATTTCTCCATTTTCTATTTTAATTTGGATTTACACCTGCGGTATTTTGCTGATATATAGCTGTGTTTGCCACCAACGTGGTCCTTTTAATGCCAGTCTGAGTTGGTGGAAATAGGACACAGATTTATGGCACTCTTGAGTGTGTGGAAACTCCACATGCTTTATTTGGAATTCCTCCCTGATTAATAGCAATGAGACTTTGAAAGAGATTCCTTAACTTCTTTCCAAAATTGGAAATTGCAATTACAAAATTGCTACTCTAATTAAGTGAATGACTATGTTAAACTGCATAGTAATAACACTTTTGGGTGTCTTTAGACTGTCAGTAAAATTCCAGACATCTGGTAACTCGCCTACAGAATGGGACTGACAAATGCCTGTGATATAGGTCATCTACCCACCCTATGTGGCACAGAATGATATATGGTCCTGAGAATATAAAAAGGAAGTAACAAAATAAAATTTCTCCTCTACTCAGTGTGATTTATGTTCGCTCTGTTGTGCCCCTTTATACTACCTAGCCCTTTTTTAAAAAAATGCAGACTTTCTAAAGTCATTTACAACTATTAACTCACATTTACAAAGTCATAGTGCCTGCTCACTTCATACCATTTCAGCTGTTCCCACATTCACAAGGATTTTTCTGTTAACTGATGGGTTGTGGACCTAGCTAATTTTCCATTAAATAAAACCAAAGTAACAACTGTAGTGAATTGACTTTAACCCAGCACAATCTATCACTTCAATTTATCAGCACATTCCCAGCGTAATTGAGATGGCTGCCATTTAAACTGTTCACTTCATTTAGATTAATGATGTGCCCGCTGGAAGCATGCAGTAACTACTTGAGGGTAAGCTGGTATCATCCCTCATGTCAGAGAGAACCTGGATAGCAGTGCAACTTCATAAAGCTTCAACTGGCCAATAGAACAAAGGGACTGAAAATCTACAAATCTTAGCTGATCTCAGAAGGATGAACTTTGCTAAAATGGCAGTTTTGGAATCGATTAATTAGTTAACCATAATTAAGCCAAATTAGAGTACAAATGGGAGGATTTTATGAACAAGATTAAACATGTGGAAAATGTCTTCATGTACAAAGTCAAAAGAATATATCATAGTAAGAACAAGCTAGAGAGATGCTCTGTAGCATGAACCATTCTAATACATAAATGATTATTTTTTCATCGTGAGAAAAGAGACATGAAGTTGAAGCTTTATTTTTTCATGTAATTAAGTTAGTTATGCAATTCTGCAGACATTTGAGAAGATCCATGCCTGTTTTGCAAATAGTGGTTGCCAGTGATATCTGAAACTCCAACATGTTGTAAGAGTTCATGGATTCTATTCCCTACATGTTTGAGTTCCTAATTATAGCTCTGCTTTTGGATGAGCAGAACTGCCAATGAAGATCATGAATTCCATGAAGAATGGTGGAGTATAGAAAGGTAAGCTATTACAGGCCACTCTCAAAAGATTTCTTCTAAATTGCTTATAGAGAATCTGCCATTTGCATATACTCTACACAATTCTTTTGTTTCAATTGTAATTTCTTTTGATCATACACTATCAACTCTTCTGTCAATTATTGTCTCCTTTCCTCTGCCTTATCACACATCCCCTTTTTTGATCATTTTTCTCACTTGCTTAAAACTTGTTACATTTTAATCTTTTTCTAGATCTGATGCAAATCATTAACCTGAAATATCAACTTTCTCTGTACATATTATCAGACTTGTCAGAAAGAAATCTTGCGATTTCTTGATTTTCGGAATTGCTGTGCAAGCGAAGCCTAATGGAATCAAGAATGTTCAGATATACTTAAAGTGACCACTGAGTTAGTTAACTTTTAGTCATCACAACATTTATAGTACTGCCCTACTTAAGACCACAAAATCCCTGGGCTGAAGAGGGGTAACGTCTCCCACAGTTTTTGTTCATTACCAGGTTTTTTCTGCAGGTAAGTATACATCTATGAACATTGGATGAGAGCAGGATCAGGTTTAACAGAGATTTAATCACAGTGTTTATTAACAATACCCCATATTGAAGAATGACTACTTGAATGAAGTACTCAAGATATTAGCACCAATGGAAATGCACCCAATACCAGTCACTGTTTTCATGAGAAAATTCCAAACAGCAAAAAAAATTGCAAAGATGTTGTTACGTACAACAAACAAATACAGATAAGTGCTTCGGAATTAAAGCACAATTACAGGTCAATGCTTCGGAATTACACCATATGCTCATGATACATTAATGCATCTTTAGGAAGATTCTGCAACCGAATCCATTGTTATGGTTCCTCTTCTTGCAATTTATGAAAGAGAGTGAAAAGAAGGAAAGAAAGCAAAATCAAATTGTTATCCTTGATTTGGATCTTTATGAGTATCCCTCTATTGGATGGTGCACTGCCTTCCGTCTGTGCCTCTACTTGGAGCTGACATGAAAGATATTACTAAGACAGATGATCTTGCATGGCACTGTACAATGCACATCTTGTTTGAATTAGCTAATAATAAGACACAAGATGTAATATACACCTTGTTTGAATCACCTGTGCAGACCTCAATTATTCAAAATCAAAAAATACAAACCGATCATTTTATTCCACTCAATCACCTCCATTCCAGTATTACGCACATCGTTATGGGTGCAGAAAATTCAATGGATTTATTCATTTTAATTTATACAAATTCCTAATTTCATTTTTTTCTTATGTTAATTCACAAAGACTCTGAGAGATGGATTTGTAGAAGTTACTTGGTTTTCAAAGGGTTAATTCTGAATAAAAGGATTAGTGTCTAAACAAACATGTCATTCACCAATCTGACCTTCCTTGGTGCATAGTTTTTCAACTTTGCTTTTTTCGCCATTCGAATTATTCAGAATCTGGTGGGGAACGACCACCTGCACAAACATAACTATTCAACAGAATCAGACACTCCAATAGAGGCATCTGATACCCTTGTGCACGTACTTAATGCACAACAGACCTGACACCATCTTGTGCCAGGCAATGTCAAAAGTTTGAGCTTTGCAGTTGGGTTGACAGGGTGGGCCTGATTGACAGACATCTGGCTGGAACTGGGAGGCTAAAGCCACCCTGGGAGATCATCAGTGGTTTGAAGCACTTTGTGAGAGCCTTTGTTATAGATCTGATACAGTGAAATCTCAGTTAACTCTTAAGGCAGTTCTGCAAATGGTGCAAAGTTCAATAAACATAAAATGTACTGAATTATTTTGTTACAAATAATAGTAATACTGACACTTACATAGGCCTTCATTCTACAAAATGACTTATAAAATAATTTATTTTTGTAATGTGATAGTTGTTCTTATATTGGCACATTGATGTATGCACACACATGTGAGTACCAGGAAAAGAAAAATCACACAGGAATCTAGATTAGTCAGATTTTCAATTGACAGAAGTATTTATACCTAATGTCACTATGTGATTTATTTTTGCTGAACGAGAACTGAATTTGAATTCCCTTCACTCCAACATTGCTTTAATATCTACCTGTAATATTCTAAGTGTGGTAACTACTTCCTTAATCACATAATTTTTCTGATTGGGTAACAAATTTTCATTGCAGCTATCTAAGCACTTGTTGTCATTGTTGTAAGAAATGCAACAATCAATTTGTGATACAAAAACAGAAATTGCTGGAAAAATCTCAGCAGGTCTGGTGGCACCTATAGAGAGAAATCAAAGTTAATGTTTTGGTTAGCTCTGAAGAACAATCTGAATTTCTGAAAAAGGGTTATTAGGTTCAAAATGTTAACTCTGATTCTTCTCTACAGATGCTGCCAGACCTGTTGAGGTTTTCCAGCAATTTCTGTTTTTCTTTCAGATTTCCACCATCCGCAGTTCTTTCATTTGTTTTTAACCAATTTGTGGTCATTGAGTCCCACTAACAGCGTGATGTTCTGTTTTAGTGACGTTAGTTGTGGGATAAATATTGGATAGGGCATTGAGGTGGATGCCCTGCTTTGAAATATGGCCATGGGATTTTTAATGACCATCCAAGATGGCAGATGGACTTTGAATTAATATCTCATCTGAAGGTTATCACCTTTGTCAGTGCAGTACTCTCTCACTATTGCACTGGAGTGTCAACCTAAATTTTTATGTGCTCAAATCCTGGAATGTGAATTGATTCTTCCCAATTACTGAATTCTGGAATTTCAGTCATGGAAGCTCATCTATCACTACATAGGAGTATAATTGTTATCCTAACCATTGAGTAAGAAAATCTAAGAAATTAAATAAAGATTGGTTTCATTAGTCAACCTTTGCAATGTTGCTTTACATGAGGAATTATGGATCAATAGTGGAACCCAAAGAAATGAAAACCTTTGTACATTTCATGTTGGATGTTAATAAGAGTGTAAAAGGCTCTAATGCAACGTTCCTTCTAGGTTGCATAGTTGTGCAGCTGCTTGAGGATCTGCACACAGTGATCAATGTGCTTACAGGATCCCAGCCCTGACTTCCAGTTTTGGAAGTTGCTGCTGTGCATGGACCTCAGAGGTCTGCATAGAAGAAAAATTATTTAGAGGGAATGTGGTTCTGGGGTAGAGTGTTGCCAATATGTTTAGCATTGATAAATAGGTTATACTGGGTGGAGGTTGTACAAGATACAAAAGGCACCCTCGAAATATAAGTTCTTCATTTGACTGATTAGAAAATTATACGCAGTGTGTACTAAAATTTCAAATTTGTCGTGCCAGCAGACAATACCTACTGTCAGCAGCACCAAGTCAAACATTTATCAATTCTGAAATGGCAGTAAATCAGTGAGGCACAGTCGAGCTGAAGAAATTAAGTTAAACAAAAGTAATAAACACAGAATCATGAGGAATAGGTAAAACAGGTTTAAACTCATGGTAAAGAATGCAGTGGAATCTTATTGTAAATAACAAGAGTATGATATGCAATACTTAAAAATGTGGCTTTCAATTATGTTGTTAACAATAACAGGAAAATTGAAGTAAGTACAATAGAAACCAAGACTTGCACCTTTCATGACACAAGACATCCTAAATGTGTTTGGGCCAATGAAGTGCATTGAGAACTAAGTCCAGAACTTCTGTTTTAGTAATCTTGATTGAGAGATAAATGTTCATCAGGATGCTGGAGAAAATACACAATTACTCTTGATGCAGTGCTATTGAAACTTTTACATCCACCTGATGGGACAGATGTTTTCAATTTAATGCACAACTGGAAAGGCAGCATCTCCAAAAATGCAGTATTTTTTCAGTACTGCACTGGATTGTTAGCCTAGGTTATGTGTAAGTGTCCAGAGTGGGACACACAACTTTCTGACTCAATCACAAATGCTGCTGCTGAGGCAATGCTGACCTCAATGTGTAAAGAAATATATAAAACTTTGAAGATTATGCTTCACAGCCAGGCATTGATTAAAAAGAGAGTTTTTGCTTTTATATAGTTGTATTACAGGTGTTATTAAAAAGATTTGTATTTGAGCCAGCAAGCTAATTGCTATATGTATATAAACATATATTACTTAATAAAGCAACTATATAAAAGGCATACTGTATTGTGCAATATCTTTGCTACAGTGAGGTGATTATAAAAGTTAAGTAATGGTTGCCATAGTTTCTGAAAGAGGTTCTGATTAAATCTCACAACACAATGCAATTTTCTCCATTGCGATGGTTTTCCATAATGAATTCAGTCATGGTGGCATTTCTGGAGATTTTCTGTAGCAGTGTTTTTAGACAAAATGTAAAAATGTCAAGGTTGCAATTCTTTAAAAAAAAGAATAACATGGATTGAGAAATGGTTCCATATAGTTCTCATATGTCTCATAATAATATGGAGCGTACAGCAGTGTTTGTGTGAAGAGCTGCAGTACAAAGCAGTGTCTTGCTCGAGGGTCTATCTCAAGAATGTTTCAACATACTGCATGACAAAGTGATGGAGTGTGGGTCAGTGCCCAGGGTTTCCCGCGGAGTGAGCTGTTGAATTTAAATGTACCACCCCAAGCAATTGCTGGGTGAAGGCCAATCACTTCCCCATAGGAAGTGGGAGAGAAACCATAGGTCTGACATTTTTATAAAACAACCTCTTGTATAGCGTTAATAGTCTCTTAGCTTATTTCATGGATGCTAGCCTGGCTTCTGTGACTATTCCCTAATTTCCTGCCACTGGGCAGCAAGGGACGAACAGCTCCACTTATGTCCATGGTAAGTTTCAGTTTTCAGCATTGCTGCTCATTACTTTCTGTCTTCAGTGCTCATTATAGAGTGAACGGGATGAAAATGCACTCATTCAGTCACAGATGAGCTTTACAAATTGCAAGTGAGTTTTGGGAATTGAGGTGTTTAGCACAGGATTTTCCATCCATTCATTTTAAGAGAGGCCTATACATTCTGCAAAACTCTGTCCCAATTAAAAAGAAACAAATTAATTAAAAATTAGTTAGGAGTGTGAGCTTATAAAATCTAAGGGCCTGATATTTCAGGGATACAACAACATTGTATAAAGCGAGGCAGTGTGGGACATGTGTTCACCATGAGGCTGTGGTATTCATCCTGCTCTACATTGTGGGTTCAGCTAATTTAAAAAGCACTAAGGCATGCAAGTTGCCTAACCTCAGATATATTGAGAAGAAGCAGGGCAGGGCTGATCCTACTGGCAGAAAACCAGGCAAGAAGTGGGCCACAAACTGGTCTGTTGATGGAGAGGGATACAGAAATCTGGTGCAGCTACAAAATGCAACATATAATGCTCCTTGGAGGAGTTACGACAGCATTGAAGAATGCAACTAACTTGGGTGGTGAGATGACAGCAAGGTCCTAAAGAAAAGCAATGAATAGAAGGTGGCTTTCCTGGATGTTTTTCTAAAAATGCAAGAGAACAGGGTGAGGAGGATTATGTCACCTCAGGTTGATGCCAAAAACTCGCTGTGAATGGGATGTGCATCAGATGAAGCTTTGGCACTAACTGTCATCTCATCAAGCCCCAGAACTCCATTATATTGCAGTTAGGAATTTTGCAACTGCATCAGAGCAACCAAGACAAGCTAATGTCACCCATGCCATCTTTGTAGTTTCTCCACCTATATGGCACTATTTCATTCATTACTTTATGTGAAAAGGCAAAGATGCAAATGATTTCTAACCTTGGCAATCAGAGGCTTCGCAGAAGTCATTTTGTGGCTTTCTGCCTGTGGGCTTAGGTATCTGGGTTCTTGCTCTAATACAACACTGAATGCTAGATAACCATATAATGTGCAAAGCCGGTGAAGACTAGCTCTTGGACCTGACAGACCATGGGGGTTACATGGAGTCCAATTCTACTCTCAGTGTTAATATCCTGGTGCCAGTGATCACACCATTAACATCTCAGTTTGATCTTCCTGACAGAGAGACCTCTAGACTAGCCACTCCATCCAGAGCATACGCTTAGACAATTGGCTTTGAGTTTTGGGAACAATACTAACTGGTTCCCTTTATGGTTCTATCTTTTAGAAACTACGGTGTGTGATTGATCCCATTGTGTCTGCCCTCTGCTAATCATTGAGAACTCAGACACAAAACATAGCACAAGACCTGTGGCTCAAAACTGCTTTCATCATGCCGTTATTTCTCCAGATTACAGCTTGTGTGACACTTATAGCCAGCTCCCTCAGATAACCCACAGCAGATCACAAGACAGAGGGCCAAAGTGGTAATGTGGACTGCTAAACATCTTCTCTTCATTAAAGACCAGCTTGTTCCCAAGAGACTTATGGGACCACAGCTCTGTCAAGTATCAGTAAAATCTCTGTCTGTCTATAACACCACTGTACAACATCAGGATAGATGTAAGAACTGCTCTAAAATACTAGTAGTAAGCACTGAGATTCCTCCAGGCCACCTATTGAACTGTTGTTCCCTTAAGCAGACTTTTTTGGAAAAGTATCAAGGGAGTATTGTGGTTTGCAGAAACTAGTGAAAGGGTATCTACTGATGTAACTTTATTCAACACACCTCTCTCATTTCCTTCTACACCTTCTCCTGTGCTGCCTCCCTCAAAAAGGCATAATTGAGAATGGTCATTTAGTAACTCCATGGCAAGCTCTCATGGACAGAAGTTTGATAGAGAGGATGAGTTCACTTCCTGAAGGTACTTGGTGGGCATTTTGCAGAATCCTCTATCAACACAAGCATTTCTATAGAACAGTTTGTTAACCTACTTATTCCAAGTAAACAATGTTCATATTCAAAACTTATCAAGCAATTCCTGATTTAAACTCATGCATTTAACTTACTCCACTTTTCAACAGACTTTAGCTATATAGTGGATTTAATTCTGGTGTAAACTGCATAATATCTGGCACAGTAGTTTTTGTCCTTATTATCCTGCCGTTATGGTAGTGTGGCTGAGCAGTCTAAGGTGCTCAAATTAAGCTCCAGTCTTTAGCAAGTTGTGAGCTCAAATCCTGCTGCTGCCAGAGTCACAGCTGCTATACCTGAGGCAGTCACCTACAGAAGAGATAGCTAACTACAAGTCTGTCATTTAATTTGTGGAATTCTCTGCCCAGTGAAGTAGTAGAGGCTTCCTTATTGAATGTTTTTAAAGCTAAAATGGATAGTTTTTCGAACAGTAAAAGAATTACAGTCAGAGGGTGGATGAGTGGAGCTGAGGCCACGAAAAGATCAGCCATGATGGCCTACTCCTGCTCCTGGGTCTTACGGTCTTATCTGCACACATGCAAGACTTTGAGTGGGACGTATGCCCATCAGCAGGCAATTCTATTAGAAATTAGAGTAACGGTGAAGTAGATCAAAGGTTGGATGGTACAATGTTGTATGTGTGCACTACTTCTGTTTAATACCAGCCAGAGAGAACCCTAGAAGATAAAGCCTTACATTTGTTTTTGAGGGTATTGTTTCTTGCCTAGTTTTGAATAACGAGCATGCACACACATGGAAGATGTGAAAACTCCAGTATGATCACACATGAAAAATTGTGTGGTAAAATTACAATGAATGTTAAGATGTGCAATGAATTAAGATAGGAGAAAATGTCTGAAGAAGTAGATCTTTTAAAGATTATGCATGTACAACAAATAGAACCCCAGGCAATACATACACGATTGAGACTGAATGTAGGGTTAAAAAAACAAAATCCAGGTGAAAAAAAAACAGGCTGCAAGCATGATTAAAAGTCAGTGTCAGATCGTCGAGACATATATTGGCCTCTGGAAAGAGCCAGTAGTTTAGGAATAAGCTGCCTGTTAGAATTCAGTTTGGGTTCTGTCAGAACCACTCAGCTCCAGGCCTGGATGCTTGATTTGGAATGGACATCCTCAACATCAAGGCCCACTATTTAATACAGAATTGAATGAATGAGCTGCAGTAAAACTGAGCCGAATGCAGACCAAAGGGAATGTCCTCAACTGGCAGGAATAATACCAGGTGAAATGCGGATGGTTATCATGGATGAAGACAAATCATTGACAGCCCCATGGCATCCTCAAAGCAGTACCCTTGGCCCAATGAGCTTCCATTGCTTCAATCAATTTCCTTCCATCATAAGGTGATGAAGTAGGGCTGTTCATGGATGATTTGGCTGGACTCAGCTCCACTCATAATTTATCCAATAATGAACAACACTAATTTGCCTTAATATTGTAGTAGTGTAGTGAAAGACTGCATGGTACTTCACATGACTGTTATCAAACAGAATTTGACATCTAGCTACAATAGGAGATTCCCTGCTATAGGAAGGGTGTTGTGAAACTTGAAAGGGTGCAGAAAAGATTTACAAGGATGTTGCTGAGGTTGGACGGTTTGAGCTACAGGGAGAAGCTGACTAGGCTGGGGCTAATTTCCCTGCAGCTTCAGAGGCTGAGGGGTGACCTTATAGAGGTTTATAGAATCATGACGGGCATGGATAGGGTGAATAGCCAAAGTCTTGGTGCCCAGGGTAGGGGAGTCCAAAATTAAAGGGCATAGGTTTAAGGTGAAAGGGGAAAGATTTAAAAGGGACCTAAGGGGCAACTTTTTCATGCAGAGGATGGTGTGTATGGAATGATCTGGCAGAGGAAATAGTGGAGGCTGTATAATTACAATATTTAAAAGGCAGCTGGATATATAAATGCAAAGGGTTTGGCGGGATATGGGCCAAATGCTGGCAAATGGGACTAGATTAATTTTGGATATCTGGTCAGCGTGGAAAAGTTGGACTGAAGGGTCTGCTTTCATGCTGTACATCTCAATGATTCTATGACAGGTGATCAAATGCTTGGACAAAAGAGGTGGATATTAAGGAGAACCTTGAATATTCATGAATAGAAAAGGTTTGGAGGGATATGGGCCAAGCTCAAGCAGGTGGGACTAGTTTAGTTTGGTAATATGGTTGACATGGACTGGTTGGATCGTTGGGTCTGTTTCCATGCTGTACGACTTTATCATTCTAACAGCATGAGCAAGGAAATCAGCGATATACAAATGGCCAGAAATGGAGGAAAATATTCTGCAAAGGATTATAAAGCCAGCATAGTTACAGAAATAAGAAGTAGCAAGGCCATTGAAGAATTCAAAGAAAGGGATCAGAATTTTAAACTGAAGACTTTGATTGGGTGCCAATATAAATTAGTGAGCACTCGGTTAACGGGCAAAGGCCACTTGGTGTAAGTTAGTATATGAATGGAGCAGATCATGCCTGGTTCAACAGCATCTGAACAACATCCATTTTTGGTCCAACAAACAACAGGTAACAATGCATTACAGAACATTGATGCTGAATCAACATAATGCAATTCCACACATTATGCCAGTTTGGGCGTACCATTAGCACAGGGGATCTAGGATATCACAAGGAATCACCAGCACCGTTTCAGGACAATTGGGGATGGACAATAAAAGTGGTCTTACCCATATTACCCTTATCTTAAACACAAATCAATTACATTTCCATATCTTCAGCTGGGTTAGATTTCTGCAGCCATTATTCCTGCTTTACCATACTTGAGTAGGTAAATTGAGACCCCTGGAGATTTATCTCAAACATAAAAATAGCTGTCCATATATTTATGGAACTCACCTATCTTCCTCATTCTCTAGTTATTCCCCCTCTACACTTAAATATGGCTTAAAATTGGTTTGTAATTGGCTAACAAACTTCATTGGAAGATTCATAAGCACTCAAATTAATAACAACATAATAATTAGTACGTACACTCAGAAAGACATTTTAATATTGCATGCCTGCTAATTTCCTTATTTAAAGTTTTATGAGGTATATGCATTTCATTGAACTCTCCTTAGTTAGCTCTGATATTTACCAGAGCACTTTCCTGATATCTGGCTCTACTAAATATGACATTTTATTTCAACATTTGAACATTTTAAAAAGAGACTCGAGTTTTCCTTATCTCATAATATTTTATGGTTTGTAGAATAGCACATTGTGGTAAAATTTAGGTAGTATAATTTTGAAAACAGCAGCTAACTATTTCAGATGCAACTTTTACTACTTGTATTTGTTTTGAGACGTGATTCTCTAAGTGTGTGGGCTGCGTGATTAATTCTTTTTTCTATTATTGTGTGCAATTTGTACTATAAGCCAACATTCTATAATCATGGTTACATGTAAGGTACAGACAGTCCTAAGGGTTTGCTATATTTGACTAATCCAAAACATTAGTTACATTCAGTTCTGTCCAGAAATGGGGTGGCGGGATGCTGTTGCAAGGTTTTCAGTACAGGACGTCCCTCATTTACAAATTTCCAGCTTACGAACGCTTGTACATAGGAACGCCATCTCACGCTGGGTGTAATGTTAAAGACCCGACATACGAACATTTCCTGTGCTTACAAATGGCTTCTTTATATTGTCCTATATTGTGTTCCAACTTGCGTACAAACTGACATGTAAATGGACTCAAGAATGGAATCTGTTTGCAACCCCAAGGACTGCCTGTGGATCAGAGACCCTGAAGAGAGTTGTTCAAAGTTATCAGGCAGTTAGACTGGAAGTCAGTGTGTATGTGAGAAAGGGGGAGAGAAGCAGATTTCATATTAGGCAGGGCTGCAGTTAGCAATGCTGCTCAAGTTCCGTGTAGTTGGGGCCCAGGGAAGTCCTAGAGCAGTTGTGTAATGAGGGCTCACAAAGTCATAGGAGCTGTGCAGGGCTCAAAAGAAGCCAATGCATAACTTTTAGATCATTGCAGCTGAGACAGGGGACTAATACCCATAATGCGTGTTTGTGCAACTGAGCTTGGGAAACATCCAGGGGCAGTAGTGGCCTGCGAAGTTCAATGTTTGTGAAAAGTTAAAGTTGTGCTTATGAGTAAGTGCTGGAATGCAATTTCCAAGAATCCAGTGAGAAGTCATTGATGCAATCCATGACAGAATAGAATATGAAGGTGTTCAACAGCAGGTTATTCAAAATGAAGAATCATTATTTCTGTGAAGTTTCAATGAGATTAGATGACCACAGCATCACTAGCTTCTGGGGGCTGGGTGGATTGCTGAAAAATCCAATCAATTTGTGTTCTGTTGGGCGTTCAACATTTATTTGTTTATTACCCACATTTGCCTCAAGATCAGAATGTTAAAATATAAGTCATACCTATCTTTGCTCAGTTTAAACTGTTTATTTGTCAATAATCTTTGCCTGTTTGTTTGAGTAAGCTTTGTTACAAACTAGTTATTCTTTGTTGACAAATGAAGTGGTTCAATTGTATCGAACACTGAACTATAAGTAATCTAAAACCTATATTTGTCATTTCACCAGTCTGGTTAAATTTAAAACTTGCTATGACCAGTGACAGTGTGACTAGAAAGGAATTGGTGCATCCTTTCACCTTGGTCATAATTTTAAAAATTCAAAGGTAATAGTATTTTCCTGGGTATTAATAGTTTAAAAAGGAATTGTTTGATTTTATGAGGAAGTAGATTCTATAATATTGTCCAGGTATAAGATGTTTTCTTTAAATAATCAATGTAAGTAATTTATTTATAGAATGAATTAGTTATTGCTGTGTTCAGTCAACATTCAGCGAGTTAATGGACTGTGAACATTCCGGAGCCATGAATCTTCCTGAGGGCTCTCTCATCTGCTGCCATAGCTTTATTGGAAGTTCACTGGAAGTCCTGTCCATACATGTAATAGGGTTTCTTCCACTCTCCTGTGAAAGATACGGCTGCAAAGCAGGAGAAGCTCCAAGGAAATTCTTGATCTTTAGAGGGGTTTGAAACCATGTATGCCAAGCAGCTGTCATAATAATAATACAGGAGTGTGCCAAATTACTGCTCTGCCAGTAGATGTCACTTGCACTATTAATAAAGAACTTAAAATGTATATAGTGTATTTCATATCGTCAGAATGTCCCAAAGTACTTCCAGATAATAGTTGCTTTGTAGACAGCAATGCGATAAATGGACAATGAAAAATGCTTTTTTATATTAATATTTGCACAGTATTCCATAGATCAAGAAACAAGAAGATATGCCTGCCATATACAGAGATGTAGACAAGAGTCAGACAAGATGGTACGAGTGGCATTCCGCAGGGCTTGGTGCTGGAGCATCTACTCTTTGCGACTTGTATAAATGATTTGGATGAAGAGCCTGGAGATTGGTAGGTAAATTTACTAATGACACAAAGATAGGTAGGAATGTGAGTTGCTAATCAGACTTAAGGAGCCAACAAAGGGATATAGATAGGCTAGGTGAGTGGGCAAAGATCTAGCAAATGGAGTACAAAATGGAAAAGTGTGAAATTGTCCTTTTTGGCAGAACGACTAAAAATGAAGCATATTATCTAAATGGTGAGAGATTGCAGATCTCTGACATGTATGAGATCTGGGTATCCCTGTGCATGAATTAGAAAAGGTACAACAAATAATCAGGAAAGCCGATCAAATATGATGTTTTACTGTAAGGGGAATTGATTGCAAGAGTAACAAGGTTATGTTTCAGTTGTACAGGACACAGGGGCTATCAATGTGAGATTTACTGGTGGTAGGATTATCAGGGTTTTTCAGGAGTATAGAGTTGAGGTTAAAATCAGATCAACCATCATCCTGTTCAATGGCGGAGCAGGTTTGAAGAGTCGAGTGACCGACTTGTTCCTTATTTGTACGTTCATGTCCACATTCTGACACAATGCAGGCAATAAGGTTCCCCAACCCAACTCATCATGAATCTACTGCTTGCAAATCTTGTCCATTAAGTGGACAATCATGACAAGTAGACATGTCAGCCACCTTGCAATGTTCCACTAATTCCATACGTATGCAAAATCTTTGAAACCAAGTTTTGTATTCCATGGTGATGAAGGTCAGTGGACTTGAAATGTTGATTCTGTATTTTACCCACAAATACTGCCTGACCTGCTGAGTTTCTCCAAAAATTTTTGCTTTTGTTTCAGATTTCCAGCATCCACAGTTCTTGGTTTTATTCTTATAGTATTCCCTTGTGGGTTAAAAACATGTTGCAGTTTCCTGCTGTGTATTCTTACAGTGCACCAACAAATCACTCTTATCCTTTACTGTTATTTAGGCTATAGCCTGAGTATTGTGTGGAGTTATGGAATCCACATTATCGGAGGGTTGTGATGAACTGGAGAGAGTGCAGAGGAAATTTACCAGGATGTTGCCAGGGCTGAAGAGTTTTAGTTATGGAGAGAGATTGGACAGACTGGGGTTGTTTGCCTCAGAGCAGAGGTAGCTGAGGGGTTCATGACTGAGTTGTATAAAATTATATGGGGCATAAGTAGTATAGGCAGGAGAAGACTTTTCCCCTTGGTGGAGGGATCAATGACCAAGGGCATAGATTTAAGGAAAGGAGCAGGCAGGAGGTTTAGAGAGGATGTTGAGAAAAATGCTTTCACCCAGACGTTGGTGGAAATCTAGAATTCACTGCCTGTTAGGATGGTAGAGGCAGAAAACTTCATAACATTTAAGAATTATTTGGATGTACACTTCCGATGCCAAGGCATACAAAACTATGGGCCAAGTTCTGGAAAATTGGATTGGAATATTTAGGTGCTTGTTTCCGACTGGCAGAAATTTGATCTGCTAAAGGATGCAGTAGACCTCTATGACTCTGTGCCTTATGTGGTTTTCAAAATAAGTACATTATGCTCTAACGCATTAATGTGGTAGAAAGAACAAAATATAATTCCATTAATCTTTACCTTGGTTCTCATAAGTTTACTTTCTCTGAAATGTTAGTCTGTTATGTTCTATCCCCAAGCCTGACATCACTAACCAGTCTTGCAGTGAAAGAAAATTAATCTGACATTTCTGTATTGAAAATATATTTGATGTTTGTGACAAGCCATCAATTTTTTCTGAAACAAAAGGACCCAAAACGTTGACTCTGCTTTCTCTCCCCAGATGTTGCTACACCTGCTGAGTTTCTGCAGCAATTTCTGATTTTGTTTCAAATTTCCAGTTCTTTGTTTCATTTGTTTAATTTATCAAAATATTTCCGCTCAGTTCCAAGTATTTTCTTTCCCTTTAATAAAAATACATTTGTAACAATAATAATGACAAATAAATACTCGTATACATATACCAGACATATAAAACTGAAATTTTTTTGAGATGCAAGAGGTCTCAGAAGTAACGCATTTCTATGAAGTAGTGATCATTCAATAATGAGAATAGCAGCCAATTCACCCTGAAGGCAATTGTTGCTGCTCTAAATATGTGATTTGTGATCTGTCCAATTTAACATGTTTCCTCGATGTGTAATATTTCAACTATTAGAATTGTGATACCATAAAATTAAACATTTCAAGTTTCAGAGTTGGAATGCTGAAGCTAAGCCACACCAAAGACTCATTGAAGCAAGCACAGTCAATAAAGTGAGCAAGCATAAGAAATAATTCATAGTTTACTCTGTGGAAAGTCTCACTATCCAATTGTAATCTGATTTTATAAGGAAGGTATGTCCGGAACTTTTTAAAACTTTCTTTAAAGAATTAAGGATTAATTAAAAAAAGCCAACTAACTGATTATAATAGCTGTTAGCATCAAAGGCAATAGTTCTTGTTCCAAAATACTATTGCTTGATTGTTTGACATTCCCAATTTCTAGAAAGAGCACCAAACAACATCAAAATAACAATTTTCTAAAAGTAGAATGTTACCTAAAACCCCTCCCCTCGCCCTGGCTCATAAAAGATTATGCAGTCAAAATTTATCCTCCTCTCCAAAGTTTTTAACACCAATACTGGTCACCTAATATCACCTCATTTTGCTCCTGTCTCAGGTCTGAAACCTTCAATCATACTTTCATGATCTCTAGACCTGACTAATAATCAAATGCATTCTGATTAGTCTTGCACATTCTATCCTCTGTAAGCTTGAGGCCATTCAACTGCTGCTAATGTTGTAACTTGCATAAACATAAATTCATCTACCAGACCTGTGTTGGCCGACCGACACTGGCTTCCATCAAGTGACATATTAACTGTAATATTGATAACTTCGAATCCCTCCAAGGCCTCCCCTTTCTATTTCTGGAATCTCCTCTAGCCCCATATTACTCCAAGATAAGCTGTTGTCCCCTAATTTTGACCTCTTGACCACCTGCAATCTTAACTGCTCCACTATTGCTGTCTGACTTTAAGTTGCCTGTGCCGTTAGCTCTGGAATATCTTCCCTACATCACGCTGCCTGCCTATGTTGTGTCCTCCTTTAAGGCACTCCTTAAAATCCACCTCTTTGGCTAAGCATTTGGTCATCCGAACTAATATCTCCTTATGTGACTTGATGTCATGTTACACTTCATAAGAGTCCTGACAAGTACCTTGTGACATATTATGTAAAACAGTATATAAATATAATATTTTGTCAGTACTTTTACAGTAAGAGAGAAGAGATTTTATTTTGCAAATTAGTTTAAATAACCTTTATTTTGCTTTGCAATCCTCCTGTTGGCCCTAGAGAATGCACCATGCCCCATTTACAGCTAATGAAACATTTCCTGTGTTACATCTCTGCTTATGGCTGGTATAATACCTTGAAATCTTACCATTGATTCACAGTGTACTTCCTTGCTGGTGATACTTAAATCCAAATATTAAAAAAGGGTAGGACAAGGTGCAAGGTGTGCATACATGATTTAATTATGCAGCAGTGAAATGTTGCATGATTTTGTGATTAACAAAAGTCTTACTAAGCACAAATTACCCTCTTGTGGTGCAGTGGTAGTGTCCCCACCCTGGACCAGGAAGCCTGGATTCAAGTCCCACCTGCGCCAGAGGTGTGTAATAACATCTCTTTAAAAAAAGCACAAATTAGCTGTCTCCTAACAATTTTTAAAGATGTGTTAATTCATTGTTGTGGCAGGACAGAAGCAATAAACAGTGACAGGCTTATTTCAGATTTCTACTTTTCCAATACATCTGGATGTATTCTATCACACAAATTTTAAAATATTTTTTGAAACTAAAATTTCCATCTGACCCAATGGAGTTCTTTGGCAGCATGACTTGGTAAATGGAGGAGGATCAATAAACATTGCTGCATGGATTTTCAGAAGGTATTTGCTAAAGTTTTATTAATCAAATAATTACAATACAATGTGAGCTATAATTTAGAAATGTAACAATTATCAATATAATGCAGATTTTTTGGTATTTTAATTAGATAATTTGTCTAAAGGAAATATTTGCTGATACCTCCAATTAGATAAAAGAATGATTGATTTAGATTGGAGCTTTAAAAGTGTGATATTTAATCTGTCCTGTAACTCAGTTTCTACTTTGCAATGGATCTCAATTATATTTCTCACAGACTGGCAAATTTCAGCCAGCTCAAATATTTCACAATACTCCCGCTGTTGTCGTACAACAGACTTTGCTTACAATTTCTGTTGGTTAGTTTTATATTATTCTGTAAACTTAAAGTCAATTTTAGTCATCTAAGTTTACATAATCAATAAAAACCAAAAGAACTGCAGATGCTGTGAATCAGGAACAAAAATAAATTTGCTGAAAAAGCTCAGCAGGTCTGGCAGCACCTGTGAAGGAAAAAAGAGTTAACATTTCAGGTCTAGTGACCCTTCCTCAGAACTAATGGTGGCTGGGAAAATGTCAGTTTATATGCAGAAAAAAGGGAGAGGTTGGGCTAGGCAGTAAACAATAGGATAGAGAAGAACAGTTGGACAGACAAAGGAGTTGGTAACGATCAGGCTGGGAGGGTGAATAGTTGTTAATGGAGACTATTAGGACTGACAACAGGGGGTGTGCAGTGGCAGGCTGTGTGGTAACAAGGCCTGGTGTGTTGGGTAGGAGGTTGGGACATGGGAGAGTTTAGGCCCTAAAATTATTGAACTCAATATTGAGTTCAGAGGGCTGCAGGGTCCCCAAGTAGAAAATGAAGTGTTGTTCTTCCAGCTTGCGTTGAGCTTTGCTAGAACACTGCAGCAAGCCAGAGACAGAAATGTTATTCAGGGGACAGGGTAGTGTGTTAAAGTGGCTGGCAACTGTAGCTCAGAGTCATTTTTTGCAAGCAGAACATAGATATTCTGCAAAGCAGTCACCCAGTCTATGCTTCGTTTCTCCAATGTAGAGGAGACCATATCGTGAGCAGCGAATTCAGTAGACTAGATTCTGGGAAGTGCAGTTGAAGTGTTGCTTCACCTGGAAGATACGTTTGGGCCCTTGGATACCGGGGAGGGAGGAGGTAAATGGGCAGGTGTTGCACCTTTGCCGGTTACAGGGCAAGGCGCCATAGGACTGTGGGGGGGTTGTTGGGGCTGAAGGAAGTGTGGACCAGGGTGTCCCGGAGGACACTACAACTACAACGCTACAAATCCACTGACTCCCACAGCTACCTGGACTATACATCCTCACACCCCACTTCCTGTAAAGGCTCCCAATCTCTCAGTTCCTCTGTATCTGTCATATATGTTCAGATGAGGCCAACTTCGACAAGGGGCGGCATGGTGGCACAGTTGTTAGCACTGCTGCCTCACAGAGCCAGGGATCCGGGTTCAATTCCACCCTTGGGCGACTGTCTGTGTGGAGTTTGCACGTTCTCCCCATGTCTGCATGGGTTTCCTCTGGGTGCTCCAGTTTCCTCCCACAGTCCAAAGATGTGCATTCTAGGTGGATTGGCCACACTAAGTTGCCCGTAGTGTTCAGGGATGTGTAGATTAGGTGGGTTATAGCGGAGTGGGTCTGGGTGGGATGCTTTGAGGTTCGGTGTGGACTGGTTGGGCCGAAAGGCCTGTTTCCACACTGTAGGGATTCTATGATTCTAAGGGAGCCTCCGAAATATCCACCTTCTTCTTCAACCGAGGATTCGCCAGCTCCATTGTCAACAGGGCCCTCAATCACGTTCAACCTATCTCCTGCACTTCTGCCCTCACCCCTTCTCTTCCCTCCCTCAACAGCAATAGGGCTCCCCTTGTCCTTACCTACCATCCCACCAGCATCCACATCCAGAAGATCATCAGACGCCATTTCCGCCAACACCAGACACATATTCCCCTCCCCTCCCTCGTCCGCCTTCCACAGGGACAGTTCCCTCCAGGGAACATTAACTCAGCTTTATACCTTCAAAGGTGCTGCCAGATCTGCTGAGCTTTTCCAGCAACTTTGTTTTTGTTACATAATCAATATCTTTGCTGTGCATAGAGACATGTCAGTGAAAATCTATTCCATGCACAGCATGTTATGAAGAAATGGTGCATATTAATAGGAATATGAGAACATAAGAACAAGAGTAGACTATTTAGCCTGTCAAACCTATTCGGCCATTCAATCCAATCATGGCTGATCATCTTCCTCAATGCTACATCCCAGCACTAACTCCATGGATGTTGATGTTATTAGTCTTCAGAAATCTATCAATTTCTGTCTTGAACATATTCAATGATTGATCGTCCACAGATCTTTTGAGTAGAGAATTCCAAAGATTCACCACCATCTGAGTAAAGAACTTCCTCCTCACTCAGTCTTCAATGGCCAATTAACTTGAAATTCTGATCGTTGGTTTTGGACCTGCCAGCCTTAGGAGAAATCTTCATGACATCCACCCTATAATGCCCTTGTAAGATTCAATGAGGTTAGCTTTCATTCTTCAAACTCTAGGGAACATAGAATTAATTTCCTCAAACTGTCCTCATCAAACAACCCTGGGCTTAAACTTTATACAATATTCCAGGTGAGGTCTCACCAAAATTCTATTCAATTCTAAAAGCATATCTTCACTCCTGCATTCAAACCTCATTGGAATGAAGGCCAATATTCTATTCCTAATTGCAAGTTGCACCTTCATGATGGCTTTTAGTGACTCATGAACAAAACACCCAAGTCACTTTGGACACATTCACTCCTGAACCTCTCATCACTTGAGAAATATTTTTCCTGTCAGCTTTAACTTCACACTTATACACATTATACTGCATCTGCCATGTTCTAGCCCATTCACATAACCTGTCCAAATCCTCTTGAAGTCTCTTCATATCAGTCTAATAAACTAAGTTCCCACCCTCTCTAGTGTCATCAGCAGGGATCAATGTTTGGACCACAAAATTTGCAGATGACACGAAGTTGGATGGGAAAATGAACTGAGAGGTAGAAGTAGAGATGCTTCAATGTGCGGACCAGTTAAGTGAGTAAGCAAGTACATGGCCAATTAAGTATAATGTGAGGTTATCTACTTTTGTAGTAGAAACAGGAAGCTGAAAGTAAGCATGCAGATGCAGCATATAGTGAAGAAGGCAAATGGTATGTTGGCCTGCATAGTGAGGGGATTCGAGAACAGGAGCAGGGATATCTTGCTGCAATTGATGAGGACACACCTGGAATAATCCATACAGTTTTGGTCTCCTTATCTGAGGAAGGATGTTTTGGCTATGGAGGGAGCGCAACCAAGTTTTACTGTACTGACTCCTGGGATGGCAGGACTAACATTTGAAGAGAGACTGGATCAGTTAGGACAATTTTCACAGGAGTTTCGAGCTTAGCATAGAAATCGATAAAATTTTAAAAGGACAAGACTGGAAAAATACAGTGAGGATGTTCCCAATGACTGATAGAGGGTAGGCCATTTAGAACTGAGACAAAGAGAAATTTCTTTGCCCAGACAGTGGTGAGCCTGTGGAATTATCTGCTACAGAAAGTAGCTGCGGCCAAAAATGGAATGTCTTCAAGAAGGAATTGGATATAGCACTTGGGACTAAAGGGATCGGGGTACAGGGCAGAAACGGGAGGAGGGTACTTAAGTAGGATGATCAGCCATGATCATACCGAACAATGGAGCAGGTTAAAAGGGCCGAATGGCCAACTCCTTTTTCTATTTTCTACATTTCTATGTTTCTACAGGGGAAGGAGGGGGCTGTTCTATTGGAAGCGGCTTCACTTAACCATGCTGGGACCAGTTTATTGGCGATTCATGTAACTAGAGTTGTAGATAGTGCTTTAAATTAATTAGCGGGAAGCAGGTTCAATTGAAGGATAGTTTAAAAGGTTGAAAATATGCAAGAGAGCACAGGTGAAAGTTTGTGAAGAGGTAAACAATAGTAAAAGTGTGACAGGAAGAAGTAGAATTTATACACAGAAGTGGGCAGCAGAAATTAGAAACAGCAAGAATAATAATGGAAGTAAATGAAAGCTTAAAGGTCTTTATCTAAAAACATTTGTATCAAAACAGATGAGTTGATGACACAATTGAAAATAAACAAACATGACATGATAGCTATTATGGAGATGTGGTGCAAGGTGACCAGGGCTGGGAAAACAATATTGAAGTGTATTTTATGTTCCGGATAAATAGGCAGAAAAGGAAAATGACATGGGTAGCTATGTTAATAAAGGAAGGTATCAATATGGTGAGCCATGATATAGATGCAATGAATTATGATGTGAAATCAGTTTGAGTGGAATTAAGGAATAGCAAGAGAAAGAAGTAATGGTTGGGAATTGTCTATAAGCCCCTAAGAGTTGCCTCACTCTAGAACATATAAATCTGGAAGTAATGGAGGCATTTAAGAATGGCATCACAATTGTTATGGGAGATTTTAATTTGCATATTGATTGTACAAATCAGAGGGACAAGGTTAACATGAAAGACAAATTTAGAGCGTGCATAAGGGATTGTTTCATAGAGCAATATGTTACAGTACTGGGAACAGGCTTTTTCAGATTTGTAATGTGTTCTGAGGAAGGATTAATAAGAGGACTTGTGGCATAAGATCCTCTGGCATGTCGCGAACACAACATAGTAGAATTTCAAATTCAGTTTAAGGGACAGCAACTCAGGTCACAACTTAATAATGGGCAATTACAGAGATATGGAGAGAGAATTGTCTAATGCAGACTGGGAAAATGGAGAAAGGTGAGCAGTGACAGGCATTTGAGCAAATATTCCTAACGCTCAGCAAAAATTTGTTCTGCCACGAAGGACTTGATGAGAAGGGTGAATGACCTATGGTTAGCAGAGGCAGTCAAGGAGAATATCCAATCAAAAACTGAGGCATACAAAATGGTAAAAAACAGTAATAGGCCAGCGCATTCAGATTTTTTTTTTAGGAATCAGCAATAGAAAGCTAAAAAAACCAAGAAAGAGAGAGAAAATTGACTATGAAAGCAATTTTGCAAAGAAGTATAAATGTAATCAGCAAGAGATTCTATGAGTATTTAAAAAAGGGAAACAGGTAAAACAAGTGTAGGACCACTGAATGATGCAATTGGGAAATTGATAATGGAGAACAGGGACATTGTAGATCATTTAAGCGAATATTTTACATCAATATTCATGGTGGCCGATACTATAGACATCCCAAAGATGATAGTGTCATCTGAGAGGAAAGTCTTTCTGAGAGGAAAGTTCTAATAACAGTTGCTATGGCCATAGACCAAGTATTTAACAAACTAATGGGACTAAAGGCAGACTAGTCAACGGGGCTTGATGGCCTTTATCAAAGGGTTTTAAAGGAAGTGACTGCAGAGATAGTCAATGGAGGCAATGGTTGAAATATTCCAGAACTGACTCATTCCAGCAGATTGAGAAACTGCTAACTTGATACCACATTTTTAGAGAAGACGGAGGCCGAAAGCCGGAAACTGCAGACTAATTAGCTCAATATATGTCATTGGATAAATGAACCAATCAATTATTAAGGAAGAAATAGCATGACATTTACAAAAACGTAACACAATCAAACGGAG
This sequence comes from Rhincodon typus, assembly GCF_021869965.1. Taxonomy (NCBI): domain Eukaryota; kingdom Metazoa; phylum Chordata; class Chondrichthyes; order Orectolobiformes; family Rhincodontidae; genus Rhincodon; species Rhincodon typus. The sequence continues at coordinate 35,112,667 of NC_063342.1, forward strand.
CTAACAAAGTTTTGGGAAAGAGAAATCATGTTTAACAAATTTGCTAGAATTCTTTGAGGCTTTAATAAGCAGAGCTGATAAAGGAAGCCAGTAGATGTTGTATATTTGGATTTCCAGAGGGCATACAATAAGGTGCCATATAAAATGTTATTGCACAAGATAGGAGCTCATGGTTAGAGGTAATGTATTCACATGGATTGTGGACTGGTTAACGCATAAAAGACAGACAGTCAGGATTAATAGATATTTAACAATTCAGAAAGATGTAACTTGTAGATTGTCCACAAGGATCAGTTCTGGAGTTCAATTGTTTTGCATTTGTATGAATGACTTGGAGGAAGGGGGAGAGTGTAATGTATCCAAATTTGCTGACAATATAAAAATATGTGGGAGGGCATGTCATGATGAGGATATAAGGAATCTGAAAAGGGACATAAATAAGTTAAGTGAGTTGGCAAATAGAGTTTAATGAAGGAATGTGTGACATTATTAGCAACAATTAAAAGGCAGATCATTATTTAAATGGAGTGAGACACCAAAAATGCCCCATAGAGGGATCTGGGTGTTCTTATGCATGAAATACAAAAGGTTTACATGTAGGTGCAGCAAATAATTAAGAAAGCATATTGAACTTTGGCATTTATTGCGAGGGAGTTTGAGTTTAATAATAAAGAATTGTCCAGAGTGTTAGTGAGGCAGAACTTGGAGTACTGGGGACTGTTTTCCTCCCCATATTAAAAAAAAATGATATACTGGCACTGGAGGCTGTTAAAATGGATTCATTAAACTGATTCCTTGGATGAAGGAGCTGATTATCATGTACATCTTTATATTTATTTAGGTTTAGAAGAATGAGATGTGATTTTATTGAAATGGACAAGATTCTGAGGAGGCTCAACATGGTGGATGTTGAGAAAAGTTTCCATTAATGGAAAACTAATAGAGGGCTGCCCCCGATAATTCAAATCTCCAGACTGATTATCTGGATTAGCCAAACACATACCAGTTTATCATATG
>NC_063342.1:35114083-35169433 GCF_021869965.1 Rhincodon typus
AATAGTACAGTAATACCAGCAGCACTAGCAGCAATAGTACAGTAATATCAGCAACAACACCAGCAGCAATAGTACAGTAATACCAGCAGCACCAGCAGCAGAAATACCATCAGCAGCAACACCACCACCAACAGCAGGAGTCCCAGCATCATTATGAATGGGTTTTCCTCATTCAAAGGCCTGATTGAGGGACTGTCCATCAGGAAGGGAGCCCAGCCAGAGCCAACTATTTGCCCTTCCTGTCTCCCACATGGGTCCTCCACATTCATGGCTGTCTTGGGGCAATCTTCCATCATCAGACATGGCATAGTCAGTGGTACTGCTGAGCATAAGAATTGCTGGTTTCAGATTGGTGAGCAGCTTTTACTTGGCAGGACTTACATCTCTGACATTTGGCGATGTTGAAATTGGAAACACCATTCTTATCAACTCAGAGTCACAGCAGGTTGTGTGTTTTTCAAAATTTCAAGGGCAAGAGAATTAAACAACTTGACAGTTTGATTGTGCCACAGATATTATTCATCCTTTATGCACTGTTATATCAACACTTGATGACTGCAAGTCGCGCACTGTGAGAAACAAAACTTGCTCCAGCAAAAGTGAGACAACAAGGTGCAGGGCTGGATGAACACAGCAGGCCAAGCAGCATCATAGGAGCAGAGAGGCTGACGTTTCAGGCTTAGACCCTTCATCAGAAAAGGGCGAGGGGAAGGGGGTTCTGAAATAAATAGGGAGAGAGTGGGAGGCGGATAGAAGATGGATAGAGGAGAGGATAGGTGGAGAGGAAACAAACAGGTTGAAGAGGCGGGGATGGAGCCAGTAAAGGTGAGTGTAGGTGGGGAGTAACGTCAGTCCAGGGAGGACGGACAGGTCAAGGGGGCGGGATGAGGTTGGTCGGTAGGAGATGGAGGTGCGGCTTGAGGTGGGAGGAGGGGATAGGTGGGAGGAAGAACAGGTTAGGGAGGCAGGGACGAGCTGGACTGGTTTTGGGATGCGGTAGGGGGAGGGGAGAATCTCCCCTGCTGTGTTCATCCAGCCCTGCACCTTGTTGTCTCGAATTCTCCAGCATCTGCAGTTCCTACTATCTCCAGCAAAAGTGAGTTTCATTTGAACTGAGTTCAAATGACCTTGTTTGTTCTCCCATCAGCACAAATAGCATCCATCAGAGATGGTGGATGTATGGTGTGAGAATGATGTTATTGCTATTACTGAGACTTGGTTGAGGGAAGGGCAAGTATGGCAACTAAATATCCCAGGATATGGATGATTCAGGTGGGATAGAGAGGGAGGTAAAAGGGGTGGAGGAGTTGCATTACTGGTCAAAGAGGATATCACAGCTGTGCTGAAGGATGGCTCTATGGAGAACTCGAGCAGTGAGGCAATATGGGCAGAGCTCAGAAATAGGAAGGGTGCGGTAACAATGTTGGGGCTGTACGACAGGCCTCCCAGCAGTGAGCGTGAGATAGAGGCACAAATATGTAGACAGATTATGGAAAGATGTAGGAGCAACAGGGTGGTGGTGATGGGAGATATTAATTTTTCCAACATTGACTGGGATTCACTTAGTGTTAGGAGTTTAGTTGAAGCAGAACTCGTAAGGAGCATCCAGGAGGGTTTTATAGAGCAGTATGTAAATAGTCCAACTCGGGAAGGGGCCATACTGGACCTGGTGTTGGGGAATGAGCCCGGCCAGGTGGTTGAAGTTTCAGTAGGGGATTACTTTGGGAATAGTGATCACAATTCCGTAAGTTTTAGAATACTCATGGACAAAGACGAGAGTGGTCCTAAAGGAAGAGTGCTAAACTGGGGAAAGGCCAACTATAGCAAAATTCGGCAGAAGCTGGGGAATGTGGATTGGGAGCAGCTGTTTGAGGGTAAATCCACATTTGATATGTGGGAGGCTTTTAAAGAGAGGTTGATTAGAGTGCAGGACTGACATGTCCCTGTGAAAATGAGGGATAGAAAGGGCAAGATTAGGGAACCATGGATGACAGGTGAAATTGTGAGACTAGCAAAGAGGAAAAAGGAAGCATACATAAGGTCTAGGCGACTGAAAACAGACAAAGCTTTGGAAAAATATCGGGAAAGTAGGACCAATCTGAAATGAGGAACTAAGAGGGCTAAAAGGGGTCATGAAATATCTTTAGCAAACAGGGTTAAGGAAAATCCCAAAGCCTTTCATTCATACATAAGGAGCAAGGGGTAACTAGAGAAAGGGTTGGCCCACTCGAGGACAAAGGAGGGAAGTTATGCGAGGAATCAGAGAAAATGAGTGAGATTCTTAATGAGTACTTTGCGTCGGTATTCACTGAGGAGAGGGACATGACGGATGTTGAGGTTAGGGATAGATGTTTGATTACTCTAGATCAAGTCAACATCAGGAGGGGGGACGTGTTGGGTATTCTAAAAGGCATTAGGGTGGACAAGTCCCCAGGTCCGGATGGGGTCTATCCCAGGTTACTGAGGGAAACGAGAGAGGAAATAGCTGGGGCCTTAACAGATATCTTTGCAGCATCCTTGAACATGGGTGAGGTTCCAGAGGACTGGAGAATTGCTAATGTTGTCCCCTTGTTTAAGAAGGGTAGCAAGGATAATCCAGGTAATTATAGACCCGTGAGCCTGACGTCAGTGGTGGGGAAGCTGCTGGAGAAGATACTGATAGGATCTATTTACATTTGGAAGGAAATGGGCTTATTAGTGATAGGCAGCATGGTTTTGTGCAGGGAAGGTCATGTCTTACCAACTTGATAGAATTCTTTGACGAAGTGACAAAGTTGATAGATGAGGGATGGGCTGTGGATGTCATATATATGGACTTCAGTAAGGCATTTGATAAGGTTCCCCATGGTAGGCTGCTGGAGAAAGTGAAGTCGCATGGGATCCAGGGTGTACTAGCTAGATGGATAGAGAACTGGCTGGCAACAGGAGACAGAGAGTTGTAGTGGAAGGGAGTTTCTCAAAATGGAGAACTGTGACCAGTGGTGTTCCACAAGGATCTGTGTTGGGACCACTGTTGTTTGTGATATACATAAATGATCTGGAGGAAGGTATAGATGGTCTGATTAGCAAGTTTGCAGATGACACTAAGGTTGGTGGAGTAGCAGGTAGTAAAGGGGACTGTCAGAGAATGCAGCAGAATATAGATAGATTGGAGATTTGGGTGGAGAAATGGCAGATGGAGTTCAATCCAGGTAAATGCGAGGTGATGCATTTTGGAAGATCCAATTCAAGAGCGAACTATACGGTAAATGGAAAAGCCCTGGGGAAAATTGATACACAGAGAGATCTGGGTGTTCAGGTCCATTGTACCCTGAAGGTGGCAATGCAGGTGAATAGAGTGGTCAAGAAGGCATATGGCATGCTTTCATTCATCGGATGGGTTATTGAGTACAAGAGTTGGCAGGTCATGTTACAGTTGTATAGGACTTTGGTTCAACCACATTTGGAATACTGCGTACGGTTCTGGTCGCCACATTACCAAAAGGATGTGGATGCTTTGGAGACGGTGCAGAGGAGGTTCACCAGGATGTTGCCTGGTATGGAGGGCGCTAGCTATGAAGAGAGGTTGAGTAGATTAAGATTATTTACATTAGAAAGACGGAGGTTGAGAGGGGACCTGATTGAGGTCTACAAAATCATGAGAGGTATAGACAGGGTGGATAGCAAGAAGCTTTTTCCCAGAGTGGGGGACTCAATTACTCGGGGTCACAATTTCAAGGTGAGAGGGAAAAAGTTTAAGGGAGATATGCGTGGAAAGTTCTTTACGCAGAGGGTGTTGGGTGCCTGGAACGCATTGCCAGCGGAGGTGGTAGAGGCGGGCACGATAGCATCATTTAAGATGTATCTAGACAGATACATGAATGGGCAGGGAGCAGAGGGATACTGATCCTTGGTAAATAGGCAACAGGTTTAGATAGAGGATCTGGGTCGGTGCAGGCTTGGAGGGCCGAAGGTCCTGTTCCTGTGCTGTAATTTTCTTTGTTCTTTGCTCTAGATGGAGGGGAGACATCAAGACCTGCAAACTGCAGCACCATTTCAGCCAAGACAGAGATCTCTTATGTCCCTGAGAAATTCAGGCACCAGCTTCTGGATATAACTAAAGCTCCTCATTCCGATACCATTCTCATAAATCTCACTTGCAGTCTTTCTAAGACATTGACATCCTTCTAAATTTGTGGTGCCAGAATTGAACGCAACGTTTCAGCTGAAATCCAACCAGTGTTTTATAAAGGTTGAGCAAAACATATATCAATGATAGTCTTAATCCCTCCCTGATCAGTTCAGCAGCCCGAGGCAGCCAATGTAAAACCTGGGCAGGTAAAATCTGGGAAAACCAACCAAATTGTTCTGTCAGCCTGTACTGCTGTGGAAGAAGGCAGGTGCAATAGCCTAAGTAAAAAGCAGTGTAATTGATGGCTAGTAGTCAGCAATGTTAACAGGTACTGACAGTAATGTGCTCAAGAACAGGCAAACAGACTGCTACAGATACAAAAAAACGTTCTGCCAAAAGTCTTACAGTACTTCACTCATGAAGACTACTAGCGCAGCTGATTTATTTGTTTGCTATTCTCCTTACTCGTTCTCCCTTACTCTGTTGCCAATGACAAGATTAGTTAATATTGAAATAAATCCTGACTTTGTGCTGGTATCAGGGTTAGACTGTCAAGGGCGGTTGTCACAAGATGTCAGGAGAGCGGATTACACATTTCGCTCTTTCTATTCTTTATCATTTTCTTTCCTTTACATGTCCTTTAAAATTGGAACTGGGACTATATGACTTCTCATGGCTCTGACATAAAGAGATAGCAGTTGTTTCAGCAGAATTGCTTACTCCCTGAGAGGCAACACCAGTTCAAGAGGGCCATGAGTGACATTTAGTTCTTAGTGAACTTGAGTAAAAGCATAGGGCAGAATATGAATGAGCTGTTATGATAAGGAGATGAGAGGAGAAAGGAAATTCACTTTGCAATGTGTATTCAGATTTTTTTTACATAATATGTTAAATGCTTGTACAGAAACATTTCATGTTGAAACAGGTGGAGACTGTTCTTTGTTGAGGCTACACTGTTAGGACATTGTCAAAGCCAGTCAGCAGGGAACTGTTATTTTCATTGCCAGTCAAGAAATACCCCTTATTCTTTGGAAAACAAATAAAGCCAATAGTCAATTAGTACCATCAACATTTGATGATTTGGCTTGAGTTATTTTATAATGGAGTCCAAGCCTTTGAAGAAAACCCCTGCAAATATAACCAAACACCAAGAAACTGAAGCAAATATGAATACATTCTTGGGAAACAACTGCAAATATTTATAAACTCCTAGGATTCTTGGAGGCCCCTGTCTTAATCTTTAAAAGATAACATTACCTACATAATGTAAAATAGGGTATCATTTCACAATGTTTTTATTAGGATATTGAAATACTATGTTAGAAAGGCAATAAATACAAAAAAGCTTCCATTTGCTGAAAGATTAATGGAACGTGTTGACTTTAGAAACCCCAGTCTGAAAATCTATGGTCTGCAGTTTAAGATGACAAAATCAGAAACATGTTGGTGATTCATTTGTTACATTCCTGGCAACAGGAACATGTATGCGAGCAGGTCATGTGGCCCTTCTAGACTGCTTTGCCATTTGATACGATCATGGCCGATCTGATTAAGGTCTCAACCTCTCTTTGCCGTTTGTCTCCCATTGCCCTAACTCCCTTGTCTTCCAAAAATTTATTCTACATAGACTTGAATAAATTCAATGGTAAAACCTTCACCATTTTCTGGGAAGAGAATTCTACAAATTAACAGCTCTGTATGAGAAAAAAAAATTCTTCTTAACTCCGTCTTTAAAGGGAGATTTCTTATACTTAAACTCTGTTCCTTAGTTCTATTCTCCCCCATGAGAGGAAATATCCTCCAGTATCCACCCTATCAAGTCCTGTTAGGATCTATATGCTCAATAAGATCACCTCTTCTCAGGGATGAGTCAAGTGGACCTTTTCTGAACTGCTTCTAAGGCAATTATCTCCTTCTGTAATTAAGGAGACCAAAACTGTACACAGAACTCCAGATGAGGTCTTATCTTTGCCTTTGGAGCTCCAGTAAAATTTCGCCACTTTTATATTTCACTCTTCTGACAACAAATGTCATTGTTTCATTTGCCTTCCTAATCACTTGCTGTACCTGCACATTAATGTTTTGTAATTCATTTACTAGCACACTCAGGTCCCTCTGTGCCATCGAGTTCTGCAGTCTCTCCCCATTTAAATCGTATATTGCATTTCTATTCTTCTTGTCAAAGTGGACAAGTTCGCATTTTACTTCAGCTGCAAAATATTTGCCCACTCCCTCAACATTTCTATATCCCTCTTTATAGACTCTCTAACCTTTCTTATCAACTTACTTTCCTCCTACTTTGGTGTCATTGGCAAATTTTGATACCATACATTTGGCCATACATCCTTGTCATTGTTATAGATTGTGAATAGCTGAGGCTCCAATAACGATCCCAGTGGCACATCATTATTTACAGCCTACCAACCTAAAAAAGACCCATTTGTCCCTACTCTGCCTCTTGTTTGCTGTCCAATCCTTTATCCAAATGATTATGTTACTGCCTACATCATGTGCTTTTATCTTGTGGAGCAACCTTTTCTGTGATATCCTTTCAAATGCTTTTTCGAAATCCAGGTACATCATATCTACATCTTGCATGTCACCTTGCATGTTTCTTCCTCAAAAAAGTCTAATAAATTAGAGAATCACAATTTACCTTTCACAAAGCTGTATTGACTTTGCCTGATTCCATTATGGTTTTTCAAGTTTCCTGCTATAACCTCAACCATAATGGATTTTATCAATTTCTGTATAACTGATGTTGGACTAACTGACCTATAGTTTCCTGATTATTGTTCTCCTCTTTCTTGGATAAATATGTTACATTGGAAAATAATCAATCTGCTTTAATGTTTTCAGAATCTAAGGAGTTTTAGAACCAATGCCATTTTGAACGATAGGTAGCAAACTCATCTCCTGATGATGAAGTAGACTGGTGGCAAAGAAGGAAGAGATGGAAGCAAATCCCGTACTCCTCATCCCACTGCCTTGTAAAACATCCTGCCCTGTGTTCTCAAAGCTCTGTACGTTGGGAATCAGCCTGTTCAGGCACATGAAGTCTTTTGGCCATGTGACCATGAGTAGACATCACCCTCAAATTGAAGAATTGTTGACAACGATGGCGCTTCATGGAATTACAACCATTTGTTTGTCTCCTAACTCACTATATTACCCAATTCTCAATCCATGCAGTAGTTCTAACAAGTGTGAAAACCATCAATTTATGCAAATTTAACATATGCCACCAAGTATTATTAAAAGCTAATTATTACATCCCAAAATGAATGTTTTAGTTCACAAATATTGAGTATTATATTTTCTCGCTACTCCCACAGATGTGCAAGTTTTAAAATAGACAGTGTTTGTGTGTACATCACAAAAATTAGATTGACGTGTAAGGCTGGGAAATGACTTTACATGTGAGTTCTCTGTAAAGAAGATCTGTGGACTTTAGGTGAGATGCAGTTTTTGAATCTATTGTCGAAAATATACCTGCAATATTGACATCAGTTTTTCATTAGCAATTAAATTCACCAAAATGAAAATGATACCACTTTTATAAGAAGGAGTCTATTGTTTTATAAAACATTTTATTGCAGAAAACTAGTGGCCTATTTTATGGAAAAAAAGTAGTTTACGAAGAACGTTTTAAAATAATATTTTTCTTGTTCTCTGGAATGATGTGTTTTTTGTTTGCACTTGGCATCATGATTGAACTCTCACAGCAGATAAAGCAATGTAATCTGGCCTCAAAACATATATGTAAACCAAAACTCAAAAACACATCACCAATTGTATCAGTGTAATCTCCAGTCTCTATGAGCAAGATGCTTAGTTTGAGCACAATTTTATTCCATGTACTACACCCACTGAAACTGGGAAGTGATCATCTCATTGCAGACAGAAGGCTAAAAATGCAGCTGAATGAAGAAAGTTTCATTTCTTTTCATGAAATGGATTTGAACCCATATCCCCGAGGTGAAGGAGCCAACCTATTATACAACTATTTACTAAGTTCCAGGTGTATTTCAAAGTTCATCATTCTGGTTCGCAACCTTTGAGGACTTGGGGACTACTTATTTAATTCCCTCCCTGTAAGTAAGGTGTCAGAGTTCATAGCCTATCACAGATGGTTTCTGTCTAAAGAAACAAGCCATGAACAATGTTGTTTGATATTAAATACTTGATACATCAGGGATGGTTTCAGTGTAGGGCTATTCTAATAGCTCTGTCATTGGCTAACTCTAAAATACATCTAAACTATTAATGTAATAACTTATACATTAGATTTTCACATTCCAACTTTAACATTCTTTTTAGCTGCTGACCTCCCCCAAGTTCTCACAAAGTCAGTTTCGAAGTGTTGAATTGAAGCAGATTTGTTTTTTTTAAAGTAAGATTACTTTGGCCATCAGTCCAGATGAATCAACTTTCGTTGTCCATCATCAATGTCCCAGGGAAATTGTTTGCAGAATTACTTTTTATATTGCTGCACTCCATACGGTGAGTAGTTTGATATAACTGATCGGTTTGCTGGCTACTTCAGATGGCAGTCATCCATATTGGTGTGGGATGGGATGGGAGTCACTTTCAGCAGGATAGGTAAGGATGCCAACTTTTCTTTTTTAAGTCACTCCAACAGCTGGTTGATCACTTTTTACTGACACTGCCTTATTATTTCCAGATTTTTAAAACTCAATTCAAATTCTCAAACTGTGAGCATGGGATGTGAACTCACATTCTCTCACATTGCTGGCCTTTATATCATGGGTCCAATAACATCACCATAATGTACTATCAGTTTTAAAACAAGTGATAATACAAATGGTTGTCATGGTAGCTATTGCATGGATTGAGGTAATTTCTCTCTTTCATTTTTCTCCCTTCTCTCTCATGTTATGGCTTGGCTCTTAGGCACCAAATCATTCTTCATCTGTGAATACACAATGAGTATGAGGCTATTGCACTGTGGGAAATCGCAGCAGAGTCTGATTACTTGGTGATCTAACAGTGACATGTATGTCCTTTCCAGTAAGGTATCATTGGATCTTGAGCAGTAGACAGAATCTGGGGTGCTAGAGAGGTGCCGATCAACAGACAGATTTCTCCCACCTCCTGCATGCTTTACATTATGTGGTGATCTTCCAGCTGCTGTCGATTTATAGTCAATAAACTCAGCAAAACGTTGCATCATTATTTATAACAGAAAATGTGCCAGGGGTGCACTGACTTCACCTAGTTGTTATGCATGTGAACTGCTCAGAGCCCCTTTGTTCTGTCTTCCATCTCCAAGCTCTGTGGCTTTACATCAGCCTCCAACGTGGTCTTCATTAGAGAAGCTGGTATCAGTTTACACTGAAGTAATGTTCCTCGCCCTTGGGCTCTGACACCAGACTCAGGGAATTTTTTTCATTTGCATTTCATTTAAGTTCAATCCATTTCTGTTTCCCAGCATCAAATTAAACTTCACAATCAGTTCCAGCACAGCTTTGTATTCTTCAGTTAAAAAAAAATTAAAGAAGTGCACACATGTGGTTTTTTTTCTGACTTATCTGGCCAAATAATCAGAGCCATGAAATAGGATTAAAGTTTCTGGCTTCTATCACCCTCTGAGTCCAAACACTGTGGCACTTTGTAAATCTGCGAATGCTTCACATTTAAGAACTTAATACTCTCAACTGGGATTGGGATGGAGAACCTGATAGTTGTCCCATTCCAGCAGCTGTGAATTTACACAGCTGTTTAACAGAACAGCATGACCAAATATATCCTGCAGGAAGACCCAAGCAGCTGAGAATTCATCTTAAGCAAGGCCTATAAGAACTTGCTGTTGCTGTGATCCCCAACCCATCCACCCATTTGTGTGTATATGTGAGATTGCCCCTCATGATATTTACACAAATTAGACACCCTCAACACATAAAAATGTCCTTGTTAGGTCTCCTTCTCCTCACTATTCCACTCCTTTTTCCATACTGTTAGACAATAGAACATTCTGGACTTTAGATGTCTTTTGGCCTCTATCAAAAGCTGTATAATAGTTACTTCCCTGGGAACATGTTTAAATCCCATCATGCCAGGAAGTAGAATTTGAATTCAATGAATGAATCTGGAATTATTAAACTAACCTCAGTGATATTGATCATGAAAGTATCATCAAATGTTGTAAAAACCCACCTGGTTCACTAACACCCTTTAAGGAAGGAAATCTGCCATTCTTACCTGGTCTGGTTACATTTCGCTCCCAAACCCTGTAACGTGGTTGACTCTGGCTTATTAGGTGATCAGTTGTATATAGGTCCACTGAATGTTCCTCAGTCTTCAACCAGCTGACAGCTGCCAAACATTGTCTAATACACAGGTGAATGGATGAGTCCAATGAAGTTTAGTGAGTTGAAATTCATTGAAGAACCAAAAGCAATACAAGAAGTCAAAACATTCAGAAAATATCCAGATTCAAAAATAGATTGAAAGAGTGGTCATATTTTATTGAAATATTGATTAGAAATTAGAGTTACAAACTTGTAAAATTTTATTTCAAGATGTACCAAGATTATTACCAAGACCCTGCTTTCTTAGATTATTCCTGAAACGTCAAAAAATTGAGGTAAACTGCTTCACTCACCTTGACCCTCAAAAATTTATTGCTACTTTTTGCTCCATTGCTAGTCCTGAATTGCATTTTCATCCTTTTAATTGCACATAACTTTGTCATCTAGGCTATTGAATGGTCTGCAAAAAGCTTGATTTACAATTGGTCAGGTGGAGCATGCAGCAGATGACATGCATTCTTAAGGTCCTCAGGCAAAGAAAACTTATGTGTAAAGCTGTTTACCAATTTGTGCAGAGAATTGATATGAGATCCTCAGCAGTTTTAAAATTTTGGGTAGCAGGACCATTTTTGTGTCCAGATGCTGCTCAGATTAGGAGGAGTTAGTTGGCGAAGGTGGAGGCATAATGGTAATGTCACTATCAAACATCCCATTAAAGTTGGGGAATTCAGAGGGCTCCAACTCAACCTTAATAGTTACTGAGTTCTGAGTTCTGAGGAAGGGTCACCGGACCCGAAACGTTAAGTCTGTTTTCTCCTTCACAGAAGTTGCCAGACCTGCTGAGCTTTTCCAGCAACTTTGTTTTTGTTCTGGGAACTGACCTGGGAACGTGTTCAATTCCCCACCATGGCAAGTAATGGAATTTGAATTCAATAAATAAATCTGGAATTATTAAAATAAACTCAGTGATGCTGATCATGAAACTATCAGCAAATGTTGTAAAAACCTATTTGGTTCACTAAAACCATTTTGTAGAGGAAATTTGCTGGAGTCCTTACCTGATCTGGCTTACATTTGTCTCCCAGATCCTGTAATGTGGTTGATTCTTAACTGCCTTTGAAATGGTCAAGTAAATCATTTATTTTAAGGTCAATTAACAATGGGCAACTAATGTTGTCAGGTGTCCAAGTTCAATGAAAATATAAAAATGAAGTAACACATTGGGAAGCCAGGTCTTTTAGGAGATGGCCAATCTGCAGGCTGCCACAGCATTGCCATCTAAGTACAGGTGGCAGCCAGAACATGGAAGTTGGATGACCCAATGTGGTGGTCAGCAAGAATGCCTGGCTTGCTGCCCCACCAGGACAGAGATGCTACTGAACAGGGAGTCCAAATGAAGTTCTTCGAAATAGAGGCCATCACCAATGGCTCCAAATTTAAATGGGCCAGAAAGACGAAGGGTCTCAAAATGGTGGAGGAGCCCTCCCATGGGAATGCCTGTGATCACGATTGAGTCTCTTTGAGCCTAATAGATCTCTGATAATGCCGTTTCAATGAGCATTTCAAATACTGGTCTTCTGATTCCCTGCCAAGATGCTGATCCCAAAATGTCAGCACCTGACACAGTGGTGGATCTGTTCCATGCTGGCAAAAAATTATGTTGATTACCTGCCCACCTCCATGGAACGGGTGCTAATTCCAGAGGCCTTTAGGAACCATCTAAACCAACTTGATGCTATTTATTCCCAGTCAGCCCTGGCTCCAGAGATTGAAATGTGGCCATAGTCATCCTGTTGCAAGATTTGCCCTCTGCTCTGAGACACTTTATGGCTTTCATCCTCATTTTTGGAGTCTGTTGCCTTTTGTGAGCACCCACATTTTGAGATAATCCTCTTCCTTCTCCAGCAGTTCCTCTCTTCTGGTGGGGCTGCTGGCTGGCCAGACCTGCAGTGGACCTCTCAATTCCCTATTTTATCTGCAGTTCACAATTTTACGATGAATATATGGATGTGGCCTGCCAACTGACCACTTCCCAGAATATCTCCTCTGATGACTCATCACTAGCCAGGACCTAGAAATTCCTTGATGCCTGAAATCCTTACGTGTTGAAGATTCAGGTCTCTGACTTTGAAGGACTGTGGCAGTTGTCAATGAATACAAGCTGTTATGGCAAACTCCCTGTAGGAAATGCCATTGCTGTCTTCTTAAGCATTAGCTTTTACTGCCCGTGTAGATTTGTTTGGGGTTCCATTCTAAAGTGGCTTGGCAAAACTTAAGTTATTAATCAGAGCAAAGATGGCTTCCTGGACTAACTTCAATCACGTAAGGGAGTAGAAAATACATTTTCAGATTTGTTTCCCTTATTTGGTTTTGATTTTTGTCACCCAGCCAATGGTTTCTCTGGAAGGTGTGAGACGATTGTAAGGGGAACACATTGTGGATCTTGTGGAAAAGGGAATAGATGGTGTGATGACAAATCCCATGTGCCTGTTTGATGTACTGCAGGCAGTATAATACAATAAAATGCAGCACATAAACAGGCCCTTCCGTCCACTAGGCCTACGCCAATTCCTAATCCTTATTTAGACCTGCTACATATTGCCCACATGTGATTTCTATCCCTCTGTTCACCTCCTGTTAATGTGGCTATCAAGAATCACCTTAAATGCTGCTAACGTGCCTGCTTCCACCACTTCCACTGGCAGTGTATTCCACGCACCCGCTATCCTCTGTGGTGAAAACTCTTCCCCGCACTTCACCCCTGAACTTTCCCATTCTCAGCTTGAACCTTTGCCCTCTTATTGTTGACCTTTCCACCCTGGGAGAATGCCTTTTATTATCATAGAGTCATAGAAATACACAACATGGAAACAGACCCTTCGGTCCAACTCGTCCATGTCAACCAAATGTTCGGCATTAATCTAGTCCCATTTGCCAGCATTTAGCCTATATCCCATTAAACATTTCCTATTCATATACCCATTCAGAGGAATTTCAAATGTTGTAATTGTACCAGGCTCCACCACCACCTCTGGCAGCTCATTCTATACACGCACCACCCTCTGCATGAAAAAAGTTGTCCCTTTGGTTCCTTTTAAATTTTCCTCCTCTCACATTAAACCTAAGCCCTCTCATCTTGGACTTCCCTAATCTAGGGAAAAGACCTTGACTATTCATCCTACCCATGCCCCTCATGATTTTATAAATCTCTATAAAGTCACCCCTCATCCTCTGATGCTCCAGGGAAAATAGCCCCAGACTATTCAGCCTCTCCCTATAGCCCAAATCCTCCAACCCTGGCAACATCTTTGTAAATCTTTTCTGAACTTTTCAAGTTTCACAACATCTTTCCTTAGTAGGGAGACCAGAATTGAATGCAGTATTCCAAAAATGGCTTAACCAATGTTCTGTGCAATCACAACATGACCTCCCAACTCCTATAATCAATGCACTGACCATAAAGGCAAACATATCAAATGCCTTCTTCAATACCTTGTCCACCTGCAACTCTGCTGTCAAGGAACTATGAACCTGCACCCCAAAGTCTCTTTGTTCAGCAACACTCACCAGGTCCTTGCCATTAAATCAAGCCCTGATTTGCTCTACCAAAATATAGGACCTGTCATTTACCTAAATTAAACTCCATCTGCCACTCTCGATCCATTTGCCATCTGATCAAGGTCCCATCATATTCTGAGGTAACCTTCTTCGCTGTTCACCATACCTCCAATTTTGGTGTCATCTGCAAGCTTACTAATCATACCTCCTATGTTCACATCCAAATCATTTATATCACCCTAACTATGCTTCTCTTAATTTTGTGAACCTCTCTCAAGTTGCCCCTCAGCCTCCCTCTTTCTATTGAAAATAATCTGAGTTTATCCAGCCTTTCCTCATTACTAAAACCTGCCAGACCAGGCAACATCCTGGTAAACCTTCTCTGCACCCTCTCCAAAGCATCCATGTCCTTCAGGCATTGTGGCAACCAGAACTGCATGCAATATTCCAAATGTGGCCTAACAAAAGTTTTATACAGCTGTAACATAACTTGCCAATGTTTATACTAGATGTCCTGGCTGATATAGGCAAACATGCTACATGCCTTCTTGACTACCTTTTCCACCTGTGTTGCCACTTCCAGAGATCCATGGACCTGTACACACAGACCCCTCCGTATGTCAATGCTCCTTAGGAGTCTGCCAATTATTGTATAATTCACACCAGAATTTGATCTTCCAAAATGCATCACCTCCAGATTAAACCCCCATCTGCCATTTTCTGCTCAAGTCTGCAATCTATTTATATCCCGCTGTATCTTTTGACAGTCATCCTCGCTATCTGCAACTTAGCCAATTCTGGTGTCATCCATAAACTTACTAATCAGACCACCTATATTTTCCTCCAGATCAAAGGTCCCAGCACTGATCCCTGCAGAATAACACTAGTTATAGATCTACATTCCAAAAAGTACCTTTCCACTGTTACTCTCTGTCTTCTGTAACGAAGCCAGTTTTGTATCCATCTTCATGGTTCAGCACAGCCTCTTCATGGTGTCTGTCTTTGGTCATAATTACAGTATGTAACCTCACTGTTGATTGTCTGCACACACTGGTTAGAGAGATATTGGAGCCCTATTAACTGGGTTGCCCATTGAAACCATTGGAATTCCACATGCAGCTGACTCTATGGGAATTATTGGGAATTTTAATTTTCCAATAGACAATACCACTGCATCTGGAATCCTCAGATCCGGTGAGATCTGGATGGGCCCAGGGAATACTATCATTGCACTGGGATGCTGTAGCTGGAGAGAACCACATGTATTCAGGCTCGTTCTCTGCTGGTTCAACTGGTTTCCCTAACAAGTAGGAGACAATAACAAGAAGAGCTGTCCACTGCATGCTGCTCGATTCCTGAAAGAGGACAAAGTAGCATCTGTCACTATCTTAATTTAATGCCAAATGGATTCCATCGACACAGTATTCCCACACATGGAGAAATACCAATGAAATTTTGACCCATCCTCCTTGACCAAATCTTCTCAACCCGCTTTAATTTTGTTCTTCAAGAACTGGTTCCTCCCAATTCCCCTTTTTATTGTAAAATATTGTAATTTCTCGGGACTAGTGTTTCAGGGATTTAACCCAAAGTTTAGAGTTGGAGCGGGTTGGTGCATGGACGCCTTTGGAGAAAAGTTTAATGAATTAATACCCGATTTTAAGTCCACAGGCACCGGAGCGGAGCTGTGGGAATGATAATTAGAACGATGAGAAGACGAAAAGTGGCAGAATTTTTTTTAAAATCAACGATTTCCGCATAAACCGAGACTGCGTTGTGAGGTTATAAATACAAAACATAATGGCATACTTTGGAAGAGTGCAGAGTAATGATGGTTACCAATTGTAGTGTACAATAATGTCGCTCGCTGATGATCAATAATAGTCACACTTGTGTGAAATGATGGTGCGGTATGAGAGCAGGAGCTTCTTGTGTGACCAAAAATGGATACCTGCAGGATTACAGACAACAAGGTGCAGAGCTGGATGAACACAGCAGCCCAAGCAGCATCTCTGCTTACTCCAATCCCTCTAAAAACATTGGAACTGGTGGCTATCGCTCTGGGCTCCATGTATTTTGAATTGATTCACA
The DNA here is from genome assembly GCF_021869965.1 of Rhincodon typus. Taxonomy (NCBI): domain Eukaryota; kingdom Metazoa; phylum Chordata; class Chondrichthyes; order Orectolobiformes; family Rhincodontidae; genus Rhincodon; species Rhincodon typus. The sequence goes on from NC_063342.1 coordinate 35,130,116, forward strand.
TGATCCCATCCGGTTTTCCGGGGACCAGTAAAATTTTATAGATTGGCCGGCCTTATCCGTAACAGGAGGGGGAACCTGAATTCTTGGGGGATAATATGTTTCTGGCTGAAAGACTTCAGTATGACTTAATGCCCTACTTCATATTCTACCTGCTTCACTCTCCCATCAAAATCCGCCTTACTCTGCCTCTGTCTTCACTATAGTGAGCCTGCTGCCTTTGTGCAGCTTATATGTCTGAAGAAGGGTCTAGGCCCGAAACGTCAGCCTTCCTGCTCCTCTGATGCTGCTTGGCCTGCTGTGTTCATCCAGCTCTACACCTTGTTATCTTATATGTTGAGGTGTCTGGTTTTTCGTTTTCTCGCAGCTAAGGGCTGTGACCTGGGGCTCTGCCACATCCAGTCCTAGTGGGGGTTCGCTCCCTTTCAGGGGATGTTTAAAGTCTGATATCCCTTGCTCTGGTGCCTGTTTGTGTGGGTGTTGGTGGGGTGCTCTGCTCTCTGGGGCGTGGTGAACCTCTCAGCCACAAGCCCAGCACCGCAGCTGCAGGTCTCTGCGCTGCCTTTGGGTCTGAACTCTGTCTCTCCCTCTGCAAGGGCAGTGTATGGGGGGGGCTAGATAACCACCCTATCAGCCTCTGTTCCCCCACACCACGACCCCCCCCACCCATCCCGCCTTCTTGTTTCTCCACACACGACCTGGGTTTGGGGTTTTTTTACTGGATATATTTTTCCCTTGCCTGATTTGGGCTACTCTGATTCATTCCCAAGCGCCGGCCGTCCTCCTTATCGCCCAGTGTCCTGCATGGATGTTTGTCTGTGGGATCAAACTTTTCACAGGCTTTTCTCGCTGCCTCATGGGCATGCCATGCAAGTGTTCGGGACAATTTGCCCTGTTTTGTGATATCAGCTCAGTCTGATCGAGATTACCGAATACTCCTGTGCATTGTGCCCGTAGGCGCTTGGCAAATGCAGTTGGGTGCTGTCCCTTTAACTGCCTACACAGGTTTAAACCTTCCCCCGGATCTCCTCTGTTGTGGCACAGTGCTGTTAAAATCATTGCTTTTATGTCTTGTAGCTATCCTCATGCTGTGTTCTGGGGATCAGGTCAGGCAGAATGGACCATGGGGCTCTGGCACATGAACATTAGTTTTATTTCCTCTGTGTCATTGAGCCCTTATCAAACTCTTGTGGGTAAGTATTCTCAGAGAAAATAGGGGGTTCAGCAGAAGGCTCAAACATTGGGATTTTTTTTACTATCTCAGCCAATCGTGCTTCTGTGAACGGGCTTGTGGATGTGATTGGCCTTTGGTTGTTTTGGCTCTCCTGGCGGCTTGTCAGAGGGACCATTAGAACAGTGTCAGAAGCTGGGGGTGCAGGGAGTTCTGACTCCCCTGGGAAAGGAGATGGATGTCCCCAGTCATCGCCACGATAGGTCTACCTGCAAGCCTGTTCGTCATTTTACCCCCACGGTACCTCATCATCCTTTTCCATCTTCTGACTCTATTGTTTCAAATGGACATATCGGTCCTGTCTGAACTGAAAGCTGGGACTTTAATGTATTAATCACTTGCTGGCATTTAGAATGGTCTGCAGCACGGGCTTTATTTTCTTTGTCTGCTTGGTGCAGGACTTTGAAAACAACCGGTAAATTTGTGCACTTTTCTATTAACTTAGCCGCAGCTTTTTAGGCTTTATCACGGTCACTGATTGCACGCTATGCTTCCTGAGAAATCTTTTCACACAGGGTCTGGACCTGACCCTTATGTAATAACTCCATCTGGTTCCTCCGCTCTTGCCTTGCTGCTTTGACTCTTACTTTCTCCAGTTCCTGCTTCACTCCTTCCCACTACTTAGAGATAGTAAGAACTGCAGATACTGGAGTCAGAAATAACACAGTGTGGAGCTGGAGGAACACAGCAGGCCAGGCAGCATCAGAGGAGCAGGAAAGTTAATGTTTCGGGCCTAGACCCTTCTTCAGAAATGGGGGAGGGGGAAGGGGAGCTCAGAAATAAATAGAGAGGAGGGGTGGGGCTGGGGACGGTAGGTGGGATGGTGATAGGTGAGGAAGAAGATTTCTGAAGAAGGGTCCCGACTCGAAACGACAACTTTCCTGCTCTGATGCTGCCTGACCTGCTGTGTTCCTCCAGCTCTACACTGTGTTATCTCCAACTACTTACGTTGTTTCTTCTCCCATTCTCTACCTCTCAGCTGCTCCATGCAGTTGGCTATCACTATAACCTTGCTGAGGTTTAAAACGTGCTTCCCTTCAGCTTTCCACACCGCCTCCCAGCATTTCTGTCCTGTAGGTCCCGGACCCAATACTGGTTTATTACAGCACTCAACTCATCTGGGCCATTTTTATTTAGGTACTTTCTTCGCACTTCTTCCCACGCTATGCACTGTGCCATTTCCCCCTATTGGTCCCTTTCAATTTACTGTGTTTTTTTTTCTCCGTCATGGATCCCGGACTCTATATTAGTGGCTTTTTGTTTGCTTCTCTGTGAGTCTGGTTGTCCAACCCTCCTCTAGCTTCTCTGTATCCTCGTGGGTCCTCTGATCCTGTATGTGGCTTCCTTGCCTCTTTATTCTCTGTCTTTAGGCTTTGTCATAGGGATATGAGAGTTAACTGGGTTTGGGATTCAGTTTTGGCTAAATTGCCATTCCAGTCCCTCACTTGCTATCTTCTCCAGTCCAGGAGAAGGAACACTGACAGAAAGAATCTAGCAGCAGGGAGAGAGAGTTCAAGCTTTTGCAGCAACGGAGAGAGACCTATATCTAACAGCTTCAACTCCAAACTCCCAGCTTCAACAACTAAAAGCAAAACTAAAATCCTCGGTCTGTGTAATCCTGACTCCACTCACTCATGCTTCTTTTGTCTATTTAAAAAATAACAAAGCTATTTACTTTCAATGGAGCAGACATCTCAGCTCCAGGTTTACAACATAATCTTTCAAAAAAACTAAGACAGACAAATTCCCCTTAAAGGAACACATCATCACAATGATGAAGGGTTTACACCACTTTCTTGTAATTCCCGAACTAAAGTGTCTGAATTGGAGGGTAAGCCCTAATGTGCTGAATCAAGTTCAGTATCGTTAGTGCCTGCTAACTGAAAAGGGTTTGCTGCAACATCCAAAAGGATGGGTACAGCTTCACCTTTACCCAATTTAATATCTGTGTTCTTACCATTTAGCATAACCTGTGTATCAGGAACGTGTCCTGTAGGTGTGTACTGTCAAAGGAGTTGAAATATTGCCATGGGCTTGAGGCATCCCCAAGGAAATGGGATATACAGTGTTTAAAGGCCCCTCAGTGGAGTCAGTACTCTCAGTGGTAGGTTCCTGAGGCCAATCAAGGACTTAATTCTCTCAAGGGGCTCCTGAAGATGTCGTTGATAAGTTTGCCATCAGTTGTGGTTGATGTCAGCAACACCTCCACCTACTGTCTCTGCTGCCCTCAATTAATTTCACTCTCACTTACATACTTGTCTCTTGCAAGTGAAGACTGCACACAACCTCAGGCAGCAGGAACTAACTGGAAGTAAAGAGATGTACCTGCATGATTTTCCTCCCATTGAGAATATGCTGCTTGTTATAGAAAGGGACAATGCTGAGATTATAGGCAGTGACAGGACTGAAACCATTGAAGATTATGATATCTTCATAATAAGCCTCTTTCTCACATCCCACTTCTACTTTATCCCAGAACCTCTTATAAGAATATAATGACAGCAGGAGTAGACCATGTCTCATGTCTCCTGCATCATTCAGCATGGTCTCCACATCCCTCTATTCCCTGAGGGATCAAATAGCAATTTATTTCAGTTGTTAATATATTCAATGATGAAATATCCACAACTCTCTGTGATAGACAATTCCAATGATTTGGAAGTACTTGTGTGAAGAAATCTCTCTTCTTCTCAGTCCTTCATGATCAATTCATTACACCAAGACTCTGTCCTCATATTCAAGTTGCCCAGCCAGCAGAAACAATCTTTCAGTGTATGGCCAATTAAACTCCTGCAGAATTGTAGATGTTTCAATGAGATCACTTCACATTCTTCAAAATTCCAGTGAATATAGGCTCAGTTTTCTCAGCCTCTCAATTTGGGGCATTCCAGTTATCACCAACCTGGTGAACATTAACTGTATTGTCCCCAGTGCAAGTATGTCCTTCCTTAAATACGGAGACCAAAACTATACACTGTATTCCAGGTTCCATCAAACTGCATACAGTTATCACAAGTCTTCCATTTCCTAGTACTGTCATCATCTTACAATTAAGGCCAACATGCCATTTGCCTTGTTAATTGCTTGCTGACTTGAATGTTTATTTCTTTTGTTTTTGTATGAGTAGACATGAATCTCTCTGAAAATCAGCATTCAGAAATTGAATATAGTCTGTTATTAGATCTTATCAGAAATGAGAATATCTTGGCATTTATTCACATTAAACACCATCCATCCAACTCAGTTTACCTGTCTATATCTCCTTGTGTTGTCCTCACAGTTTCCATTCCCATCTAGCTTTGTATCATTAACAAACATTGCTAGTTACCGTAGAATAATGGGTAAGTGCCATTATGATCTTGAATGAGATATGTTATCAATGATGTTTGCTGATATTAGGGACATTTGGAACTAGGACTGAACCTGTAGTGTTAAAGGAATGCTTTCTCCTACTCATCTACGTATATAAGATAAATAGTTAATAAAGATTACTGTCCAACAGCACTAAGGACAGAATCACCCCTCTCTATAACCTTATATGGTCTCACTACTGATGCAGCTTGCTAATCTCTGATGTACAAGCTGCAGATAGTAAAACTAAGTCTTTTACTTCATCACTCACCACAATGTTATCATGTGCAGTTTTTGGATATCTGACAGCAATCTAGCCCAACAGTGGAGCAAAACCAAGTAGAAGTGATGTTGGAGTCACACCATTTGATTTCATAGTTGCAGTGATCACTCACATATTAATATTGTATATATCTTAGAGGACAGTGTAGAGGTAAGATGTGTATGGGGTTGGATACCAGGCAGAAGTTCCAGAGCAGTGGTCAAGAATTCCACAGACCCTAGATGTTCAGAGTGTGAGTTTACACATTAAGTTTTAAAGAGTCATCGGTGAGAAAACTTGATGTATCTTAGTGTGAAATACCAACTTTCTTCTCATTTTCTACGTCAGATGCTTTAGAGACTTTTAAGCGACTCTTGCATAGGCACATGGAGGATAGTAAAATGTAGGGTATGCAGTGTAGTTGATCTTAATAGGATAATAGGTCGGCACAACATTGTAGGCCGAAGGGCCTGTACTGTGCTGTACTGTTCTATCTATGTTCTATGTCTCATACATTGAAGACTCCATTAGCATTGAATCAACTGTAAAAACCAATTAGCTGTTACCTGTTGCCAAACTATGGGAAAAGTGATAGACTGGAAAAAATCGATTTGTCTATCTAGTCTATCCTATACATTTGTAACGTATTATGCCCCTTTTTCTCGATTCCACAAGGACCACTAAGTATTGCAAAATGATGTCTATGGTTCACATATACTTCTTGCATAATGTTTAATGGATTTCACCTTGGTGAAGGCATTAGCAGAAACCCAGTTCATCTCTGCTGGAAGTATGCAGAGAAAGGAGATCATGGTGTCAATGGATGGCTAATTGCATGGGTTCTACAATGGTTGTTGATCAGTTCCATCACATTACTGACAATGCAATAAGGATAAATATTGATTTCACCATTTCTCCAGTCGTCAACCAGGAATTAAACAATATCTGGATGATTGGATTTGAGTGTAGTAGTTCTCACATACTGATCTTATGTGACCTGGATTTGGAGCAAACACAAATTATGGGGATGAAAATCCTCTTTGAGTCATGGTGGTGGTAGTGATGGTGGTGTTAATGGGTGGTGGGTTTGATTTGATTTATTATTGTCATATGGACAGAGATACAGTGAAAAGTATTGTCATTCATGTTGTACAGACAAATCATACCTTATCAGGGTATAGAACAGAATGCAGAACATGGTGTCACAGCTACAAAGAAGGTGTAGAGAAAATTCAATTCTAAAATATGAGAGGTCCATTCATATGTCTGATAATAGCAGGGAAGAAGTTGTTCTCGAATCTGCTGGTACATGTTTTCAAACTTTTGTATCTTCTGCCTGATAGAAGAGGATGGAAGGGAATATAACTGGGGTGGGGACTCTTTGATTATATTGGCTGCTTTCCTGATGTTACAGGAAATATAGACAGAGTCAATGAAAGGAAGGCTGGTTTTTGTGGTGGACTGGGCTGCATTTACAACTCTCTGTAATTACTTGCGGTCTTGGGAACAGCAGTTGCCATACCAAGCTGTGATGCATCCAGATAGCATGCTTTGTATGGTGCATCTATAAAAATTGGTAAGAGTCATTGTGGACATGCTGAATTTTCTTAGCCTCCTGAGGAAGTGGAGGCATTGGTCTGCTTTCTTAACCATAGCATTGATGTGGATGGACCAGGAGAGATTGTTGGTGATATTTACTCTTAGGAGCTTGATGCTATCAAACATCTCCACCTCAGCACCATTGATACAGACAGGGGCATGTCCTCCACTGTGCTTCCTGAAGTCAATGACTAGCTCCTTTGTTTTGCTGACATTGAGGGAGAGATTGTTGTCTTTGCATCTCTTTCCTGTACTCTGTCCTGTCGTTGTTTAAGATATGCTCATTAAGTTGGTGTCATCAGCAAATTTGTAAATGGAGTTAGAGCTGAATTTGGCTACACAGTTGTGAGTGTATAAGGAGTACAATAAGAGGCTGAATACACAGCCTTGCGGGGCACTGGTGTTGAGGAGGTGGTGTCACCTATCCTTATCAATTGCAGTCAGCAGGTTGCAAAGGCAGGGGGTGGGGAGGGCGGGGGCAGCAGAATCCTAGGTCTCAGAGTTTGGAGATGAATTTGGCTGGAATTATGGTGTTGAAGGAAAAGCTGAAGTCAATAAATAGGAGTCTGATGTCGGTGTCCTTGTTATCCAGGTGTTTCAGGGATGAGTGTAGGGCAAGGGAGTCGGCATCTGCTGTGGACCCTGTTGTGATGGTAGGCGAATTGTAACAGACCAATGCAATCTGGGAGGCTGGAGTTGATGAGTGCCATTACTAACCTCTCGAAGCAGTTCATAATAATGGATGTCAAAGCCACTGGGCAGTAGTCATTAAGGCATGTTGTCTGATTTTTCTTTGGCACTGTGATACTAGTGGTCTTCTTGAAAGATGTGGGAAGCTCACATTGGAGTAAGGTGAGGTTAAAGATGTCAATGAATACTCCTGCCAGCTGGTCTACACGGGATCTGAGGGCATGGCTGGGGACTCCATTTGGGCCAATAGCTTTCTGTGGGTTCACCCTCAAGAAAGCCAATCTGACATCTGCGGTGGTGACTGTAGGTACAGGTACACCTGAGGTTGTTGGGGCAGGTGACATCATTTCACTAACCTTCTGTTCAAAATAAGATAGAATGCAGTGAACTCATCGGAGAGGGATGCATTGTTGCCAGCGATTCTACTCGACTTGGCTTCTAGCCTGTTACATCGTGTAAGCCTTGCTGCAGTCAACATGTGTTCATGTTTTTTTTTCTCTTTATTCGTTCATGGGATGAGGGCATCACTGGCTAGGCAGCATTTATTGCCCAGAGGGCATTAAACAGTCAACCACGTTGCTGTGGGTCTGGAGTCACATGTAGGCCAGACCAGGTAAGGATGGCAGTTTCCTTTCCTAAAGGACATTAGTGAACCAGATCGGTTTTTCCCAACAATCGACAATGGATTCATGGTCATCATTCGGTTCTTAATTCTGAGAATTGAAATTCCACCATTTGCCGTGGCAGGATTCGAACCTGAGTTGCCAGAACATTATCTGGGTCTCTGGATTAACAGTCCAACGATAATACCACTAGGCCATCACCTCCCATGTGGTTAGTCTGGGACTCTAGTTTAGTTTGATCTTGCCTCTTGGCATCCCTGATGGCTTTGCAAAGATTGTACCTTGGTTTCCCATCTCACTTGAGAACCTCTGACCTGGACTTCAGTAGGGAGTGGATCTCCTGAGTGATCCATGGTTTCCAGTTGGGGAACACACAGATTAATTTGTTTGGCACACAGTTCTCTACACACTTACTGATAAAGTCTGTGATATTAGTAACATACTCACTTAGGTTGGCCACTGAGTTCTTGAATATGGACCAGTCCACTGACTTCAAGCAGTCAGGTAGGAGCTTGTCTATTACTTCAGACCAGCACTATACTTTCTGTACCAGATCTTCATGCTGCAGTTTATGCTTGTAAGCCAAGAGAAGGACCATAGCCTTAAGGGAATGGAACAATGGGCATCTTTGTTGGTTGTGTCACAATGGTCAAGGATGTTTGGACATCTGGTGGGACAGGAGACATGTTGATGCTGTCTTAGTAGCACACGATTGAGGTTGGCCAGGTTGAAGTCACAAGCTATGATGAACAAGGCCTTGGGGTAATCTGTCTCAAAGCTATCTGTAGCGGTGCATATTTGTAGCAGATAGTGGAGGGTGTTAAAGGAGCATTCGTCTTGGTTTGGTATTCAGAGCAAATATTAGGTAGCTATTCTTCAGGGAAGAATTGTGGTAGTCAAGCACACTACCTCATTTCATTCAATTTAGTAGCTTAAAATTGATCAAAAGAAAATCTGAATCCAAAACTTCTTTTGAAAAGGAATTATCCAGTTTTTTATTAAGAGCATAGATTACTAAAGATTGTGGTGAATCAGCCGAAAATCAGAATTAGAAGAGGTGAATTGCGGAGAAAATCAATAGCACAGACATGTTTGACTTAACGATGCACATTTACACATTTCCTACCTGCACATTTGCTTCTGTGCCACTACTGATACTTACTGTGGCTTTATAATTTTATAATTTTTTATAATTTTATCTTTTCCCTTTACAAAAATGGAGAGTGCATGGGCACCTAAAGAGGGTTCATTAAAATACTTACTCAGTTCTTATCATAAAAGACCATATTTCAGACATTTGGGATGTCTGCTTGAACTCAGAGAACACATATTCCACAAGCTTGAACATTATTACATAATGAGCTGCCATCTTATCCATAATCAAGTGAGTTGGCCATTACAACTAAGTTTGAAAATACAAGCTTCTTGGATGAAATGATGTCTAGAAGTAAAATCTATACTGAAATATTAGAGGACAGATGATTCAGTTTTGAAACATATATATTTAATTCTGTTTAGATTCTCACTTCAGAAATCTTATTTAGTGGAAACAAAAAGGCATCGAAAATTTTCTCGAAATATTCCTGTAAACATGCTGAAGCTAAGTCCTTAATACCTTTCTCATGACTCCTTTCAACTTGCATCAAACAATATTCAAACTTGGCAGCCAACGTCTAAAGTAATGGCTTCCTGAAAACCCAGAATCGGAAACTGCCACTACACTACATTGCAGTTGAAGACTGTCAAAAGTGATAAAGGTAATTTATCTAACGATAAATGTAATAATTTCTTAACCAAATGAACAATCTATAATACTCTTCTTTAAAGACAGTTTACTAATTTTACTAATTGTACAAGATGCTCCTTCAGGCTCTCAGCAAAGATGGTACAAGGTTTCGAGTAGTTATTTTAAAATCCTTGATATACTCATGGCTGATGAATTCTGGGTGCTGTAATCAGACCAGGCAGCAAGACAGCTGGACATTTTTGATTGACAGTCTTGAGAATTTGGTTTAATATTGTGAAGCTTGCTACATATTTTCTGGGTTGAGTGAAATGTAAGGTGCTGTCGAGAGAATGAAGTTGTGCTGACCCTCACAGGACTCATAAAGTCATCTTGATCCTTTCCAACATCTCTACTGAGGCCTACTCCATTCAATCTTTGGGTCGCTAGTGCAAATTTTTTGACACCAACTACTCCTTCCTGATTCTCACTGATTCCAAGAGGCATCTGAAAAGCACGGGGTAGCCCTATAATTCACCAATATTTTGAGAAGGTCTTTCATAATTAAACAATGAATGATGTAGCCAGGGGATACAACCTTAAAGTAGGTCATATCACACTGGAAATTGTGAGTGCTGCAGGTGGGTTCAATTCAATATGGACTGCATATACTAATCTTGTTATATGAAATGTGGAGTTGAAATTACCTGGGCCTCTTGTGCTATAGAAAAAAGTCATGTGACTTGTCATTTGCTGTCATATATTCCTGCTCCAGCTGTGGGTTAAAATCAGGGCTTTGGCCCTCCTTCTAGAACAAGTATTGGATTCTGTTCCTTCAAATTCTATTCCTTCTGAAAGAGCATTTCCTGTCATTCATCATTGGCAATGACACAGATGATCCTCTTGTATTTTATTAACCACCTTTACATGGTGTAGAATTCTTATACCACCCTCCTATCATGTCATTTCTTCTGGCTAAATCATACCTAAAACTTACTTTTATTAGACTTATCCCTGTTTGAATAGGCTGAGCTCTGTCTGATAGGTAGGTTTGCAATGCAGTTCCTGTCTTCCTTCTGCCACCATTTGCTACCTCTTATCCCAAATGCACTCTCTCCAGTGCTCCAGTCTACTGCCCTACGCCTGAGAAATAGCTACTTCTGCCATAGTTTTAAGACCAAAGTTTTTTAAACTTCAATTAAAAGTCAGGAGTATTAATGGCACAATTGTCTTCCCGTCTACTTTTTTTCTCCTGGTGTCTGTAAATGCCTGTGGCACATATAAAGCCAGAACATTAATGAAACTGTGGTGTGGACAAGGTACCAGAATCATGGCTTTCGGGAGGTACTGAACTATGACCAGCTTGGTGTCTCTTACAGCTCTTGAGCAGCTGATCTGGTTAATGTGATGAGCGATTGTGGTTTAGTACAGGGTGAGCTATTTTAAGGAACATTATTTTGGAACTTTAAAGCGAATTACATAAAATAAGTTTTACGCACACATTGTGTTTCATAATTTGGGAACATGTAGAGAAGATGTTCATTTGAACATTCATACTTGATAATGACTACCAGCTTTTGGTCGAACTGCAGACTCTGTCCCTCACCCAGGATGGCAAATCTCTGATTTGATGTGAGCTTTTTCAATATACATCATTCTGAAGAATAAACAAGCAATATAAAATTGTTCAAAGGGCTTTGCATTTTGTGTCACTGTTGCTGATTGTCTTTACAACTGACAAAAAATTGTGCTTGTGCCTCAGTTGATTAAAATTGGTAAGTTGCCAACTCTCCATGCACTATTTATTGGCAGTTTGCCTAGAGGGGAGAGGAAGAAAAAGGGTATCACTAACACAATTTGATGGCAGCTTGTACCTCTTAAAGCGAGATGCACTTTAGCTAAATTTGACTGAATTGCAATTGGACTGTGAAAAAAGAAGGCAGTGTTATGGTAGGACACTACTTCAATTTGTGATGGTAAATCTTGTGAAGAAGGTCAACTGGAGGAGGGATGTTCTCTTTCCAGTTAACATGCAAACATGTAACATAGGAGTAGGAGTAACCTACCTAGCTCCTCAAGCCTGCTCTGCCATTTAGTAAAATCATGACTGATCAGTTTACTCTATTTTCTCACCTGCCCCCAATAACCTTTCATTACATTTCCTATCGAGAATCTATCTAACTTGACCTTAAAAATATACAATGACTGTTCCCATTGCTTTTTGAGGAAGAGTTTCAAAGATTTCTGACCCTATGTAAGAAAACAAATTCTTCTCATCTCTGTCTTAAATGGGCAACTCCTTATTTTTAATAATCCAAACAGTCTCCTGGCATCTACCAAAGCCCAATGCGTAGATTGGTTCAGTGTAAGAAGCATTGCAGCCAGAGCTTAGTTGCAATGCAGAAATATGCTCAACAATCTGAAGAGTTACACTGGTAAAATGCTTAACTCCTAGCTTTCTTTACTATCCCTAATCCCTGCATCGCTTGTACCTCCTGCATCCATAATACCTCCCTCCCTCAATTCCTGTCACTCTCCTCAAATCACTGCAGTGTACTTCACTCCACCTCTTTCAGATGAGTCTGCACTATTTTTAATCTGATTCTGTTCTCACTATTAGTTCTCTCACTTTCTCACAACTGTGCTACCTTTCAAATACCACTGGCACCATTTACATTGAAATGATGGTCATATTGAATAATGCGGCAGGCCCTACAGTATGTGTATCCATTCCTATTCCTAGTATTTAGTTTTCTTGTTCATCTCTTGATATTAACCTACAAGCACCAGCTCAGAGATAGACAGCACAGAGTGAATTTAATTGCTGTGGTGGCAGCCCTGTGCACCAGTTATAAAGCCAGTAACAACACCGCTGCAACCATTTCTGGGTATTCCACTGGGAGTAAATCCCACTCAGACATGCACCTGTCTTCCATTGGGTGCTTAAGAATAAGTATTCAGTCCTATCCCCATCACCAAGAGCGTCACCACTGCTGGGATTGCAGGCCTGGGATGACTAGCAACTATCAAGATCCCAGAATGCTGTCAAGTGGATGACCATCCCAGGGCCAGTCAGGGAGACCCCAGAGAGCGGGAGGTGCAATGGAGGTATGGAGTTCAGGGGGTCCGTAGTGATAAAACCTCTGGCAACAGTTCAGCAAACTTCAATGGGGGATTAGATTGCTAATCTTGGTTATTGGGTCCAGCGCTTTCTCTAGCTTTCAACATATTAAGGCAAATTTGGATAGGCCTCTTGAGTGTGTAACCACTCCTACAATCTGTTACACAGACCGCAATAGGGTAGTGAGGTGCAGATCCATTCAAGGTTGGTCCTGGACTCTATGAAAGAGGAAAAATATATGTCACTGGCAGAAATACATCATGCCTGTTTCCATGCCAGCCTCTCAACAGTGCCCATGTTGGTTGTGGACAGCTATTTTGGCCAGAATAACCTAGGTGACACCAAGAAACTGCAGTATACAATCAAAACCTTTAGACCAACTGGTCTTGATGGTCATTAGCATGGACAACTCAAATGTCTCCTGGAGATGATTAGCAGCTTTCTACTTCCTGTGCTGCAGCCATTGATGAAACTATCTCAATGGAGTAGCAGAGCAGCTGAATCAACATTTGAACCAGGCTCCTGGCATTTGCCCTAGGGTTATTTCTAGTTCTGCATGCTCATATTATGAATTTTTCGATCAATACTCATGAAGTATCTTTATGTTGTGAACTTTGTTTTTCTATAGACCTCAATATTTCTTTGTTTTGATGCCTTTCTGGAATAGTCAGGACTTGTTCATTCTTAGCTTGTCTTGAGGAGGGAGTAGTTAGCCAGCTTTGTGAACTGCTTCAACGTGTAAATATTCCTGCAGTGGTGTCTGTATTTTTGACCCAGAGACAATTAAGAAGCAGTGATACAATTCTGGCAATGTACATGCAGTGGCCATGAAAGTGCACTATTTGAGGATTTTCTGATAATGTTGTCTGGACTGGCTGAGATGGTGGGGGAGATTGTTGGTGCTTTGGAAAAGGAAGGAATTCTTCAATTAACCTCTCATCAGTTGCTGATGCTATCACGTTCTGGCAGCTTTGATAGACTTTAGACATCCAATCCACCTTCCATATCCTGGACCTTTTTTTTGCTGTTCTCTTAATGATTCCCCTCTAAGAGCACAAAGGCGATTTGCTACACTGTATTACAGGGTGCCTCCAGAGCGGTAGTACATTTGTTTTGCAATGAAATGTTCTATTGGGTGTCTGATTGAGACATGATTTTCACTGTAGTGTTCCTCAGATTACTGCTCATTTTTATGGATGAGAAATATAAAGGAATTGTGGTCTGTCATAGGATAAAAGCCTGATGACTAAAACCAGGAAATTGGCCACAGACTTTTACATGGTTTCTCTGCTATGGTCATTCATGAGTTGCGTCGTCGAAGAATACAAACTTATTTTTTAGTAATACATTGTTGGTTGTTCATAAGATGCACACAGACTGTGTCTGTGCAGCTTATGATCCCCAGCATCTAAGTTAAGTCACTTCAGAATTAAAGTACTATTAACACCCGAATTGTATGATGATAAAGCAACTTATTCTCCAACTCAATGTGAGCATTAGCAAAAGAGATCTAGACAGAGCTGAATTGTATTCTAATGAGGCTGGAGTGTCCCATGCAACTCACAGGTTGTTTTTCTTTAACAATAGATACCAACTGAAACAATGTATAAATCAATATTAGAATTACTGTCAATTCAGTCTTATCTCAGCAATGTAAGTTAAGTAAAAGCAATGTAGTAAACAAGCCATAAAATTGCATTGGTTACCATAGAGGCATGATAACTATAAATGATATAATCCATCATCTACATGTGACAATGAGATGGAATAAATATTTTATGGGAACCCTGGAGAAATCTATTTATGTAATTAATAACAATGGTATCTGCATATCCATTTTTGTCCAGCTGTAGCCAACACTTACTTATCGTAAATTTAATCTGTGTTGGCATTAAAATTAGTTCAGAACGGACAGATTTCCATTAAGGTACAGAATTTGGAAGCAATTGAATTATAATATAGTCTTTCAATCCTTCTTAAATGAGTATAACTTAATCCCAATTGCAGCTATCTTGTGGATTTTCTGGTTGTAACCGTACTATAACTTTGACATTTTTGTCTGTGTTTGATTCTCCACTTTCTTCCTCATTGTAACGGAAGTGTGGCCCTCCCTGCAGGGCGATTCCAATTTTTTGATGTGAGAAAATCCCTGCCGTTTCTTTTCATCGTTGTATCATACCACAGCTCGTGCCCAATGCCAAAAGCTGTCATTTCATATTTGGAAGCACATTAACCAGTCTCAATCTTAAAGCTCTCCAGTTACATTTTAAAGACGTGGTATCTGGAACACAGGGGGAAAAAAATTCAGTTCACATGCTTTAACTAAACTGCTAATGCAGCATAATTAGTAAATCTTCATGTTTTGAACCATAGAGCTTTATATTAACAAATCACTTGGTATTTATATCCACAGACCGTGTTGATACAGTTCTCATTTATATTGTTTGAAGGCTGAATCCATGTAAACACTGTAATGGCAACCTTTCCAGGCAATATTTTACTACAATTACCTGAATACCAAAGTAAAATAATTTGTGATGACATCTGTAAAACATGAAAACATTTGTGCTACAGGCAGTGTATATAGAGTACCTGCTCACTCTCACTTTCTGATTAGGAAGACTTCCTTTGATCAACTAATTTAAGCATATCCTGAAGCGCCATCCTAATTGGTTGTGCTGCTGCAAAGATGTAGTGACTTCAATGAAATTTGGTGTGTTCTGTAGAAGAAGATGGCCTCACATTTATTCCAGGCCTTCTTTGAAACGACCTACCATCTGTACTGATGTAAAGGTCTATTTTCTGATGGTACTTGTTTAGGCCAAAAGACATGGGGCTGACATTGGTCATGTTTTTGAATGGTTGACATGCATACTTGTTTTGGGTCCAAGAAAGACAGTTGCAAAGAATACACATGAATCACATAACAACTATTTATTTCATAATATTACAAAAGATATATACTTCATCCAATACAGTTGAGTACATACCATAACAGATGAACTACAATATTTCTCACTGAAATCCTTCAAGATCACTCTGGGCAGGGAATTGATTCTAGTCATATGGGCATCATAAAATCTTTCTTTTCTGCATTATCATTGGTACAATTGGTAACTTTGCTAACATTATTCCACATGTAATCGTCCTCAAGTACATTCAATACTCCACATTTTGGAAATGGATTCAGGTTTAAGTTAATTCCACATATCTATGATCATCTACATTCTACGTAAACAGTTGTACGATGTTGTTAGTATGGATGCTGCATACTTTCACCTTCAGTAAATGTTTTCTCACCTTCCAATATCTAATTGTTCTAATTTTTTTTGGATTCAGTTCTTGAGAGGGATATACAATATATTTATTTTGGGACGTCCATTATACAAGACAAAACTACAGTGGATCACATCTTCTTGCAGCCATTTAGTTTTACAAGGATAATGTTTTCACCAGTCAGAATTTCGTCCATATTTCCAAAGTAGGCCAATTAGTGTGAATTTGTTGCTCAATATCAGATGACAAAACAAATTCGATAGTGTTATTTTCGATTTCAGATGGGAGACATCACAACATTTTTGTTTCCAGATGGCGTACTAAATTGGGCCTTTTAATGAATTTTGAGTGTCAGTCGGCACTGTCATGAATTCTGAAGTACCATCTTCCTTTGCTTCTTTCCAGCGCAGAGCCGATGGCTCCATACGTGACATTAAGAGTATTTTGCTCATGTTCATGAACTGATTCTGCCATGTCTTTCTTCAGTTTGAGCTACATCCTTCTTAAAGGCAGTATGATAGATCATGTCATATACATTAGTTTTGTTGATTGGCTGGAAACTGCTGCTGGAATAATTCATGGAGGGAAACTCTAAAGGTACCTGTGCCTTCCTTTAAATTAATGAACAATACAAGTTAATGCAGGTTATTAGTAATCACTATATTGTTTGATCCCTGAAAAACTCAAGTGAACATTTGTACACAGTTTAGGAAAGGTTACTTTCCTTTTAGACTAAAAGTCATGGGATTGACTTTTACAAAGACTGGCTTTTCCATGAGTAAGTACGATACAGTATTGGAAACTTCTGACTTGTGCTGTTATTATGGTTGCTTTCGAGTGCATCACATTTATTAATGTCACTTTGTATCTTGCATAAACAAACGTTCAGGGATTTGAAAGATAATGGCCGTGAAATTCAATAAAGCAGGAAAACAGCTGCAGGGATCATGATGTGCAATTAACTTGCATCTGTTTCTTTCGAGGTTGTAAGCATCGTGTTGTCTCCTTATTTGCATAATTGCAATATGCAACCAGAACTAATTGTGCAATCATGTGGCTACACAATATAGAATGGTATGCAAAAGCATTCTTGCTTGTACTACTTCAGTTGTGGATTCTACAGGATAGATTCATTTGGATGAGAACAGGTATTTGATGTTATTTCAGCAATGCTTTGCACAGAGAAAGAGAGAAAAATTCCACAGCATAGTAGACTGTTCAGATGCATCACTGAAAGCCTTGGTACAGTTGGTGGGCAGGATGAGAAAGGACCGCCATCTGCAGATGACCAGGAGGTTCTCAAATAGATACTACAAAGGCAATTGGAGCAGATAGTTGTTGCAATCAAAGTCAGTGATACAGAACTGTAGAACTGGGTCCAGTGCAGGAAGAAGTTTAATGACTTCACAAGAGTCGTCAAAGTTAGTGAATTCATCTTGAAATGCCACATTCTTACGAGTGGATCACCAACCTCATACACTATTCAATGCACCATCCATCTTTCACCCAACTACCAGCAGCCTTTTTCAGTCTTAACTTAATTTACACAATCATAGCTTCACCTCACACTCACATATTTAATATTGCTACAAGCTTCACATCTGCACTTCATAGCTTGGGCATATTATTTGCTCCTCAATCATAGCAGGTACATCCTCAAAACACACAGCATCATACTCACTGACACAGTTTCTTGTTTCTTGCCCGAAAACATGGTACACCATGCGTAGAAGCAGCAGCTCGCCAGATGGGACGAGTGCAACTATATGGTCTGACCCAAATGGAAAAGGTGGTCACCATTACTGGAAAGGCTGTAAACATAAAAACATAAGATATAGGAAATGGAGAAGGCTGTCATAAGATGAATCCTTGCCATGTCGTACAAGGTATCTGATAGATTTGCTGCCGTCATCCCTTTCCCTGGGAGGGATTTAGAGGACCTGCTTGGTCTGGTGCAGTAAAGGAAAGCCACTTGGTAGTCTCTTGTCTTAAACTAGATGTAGTTATTTGCATGACAGCAACTATTGTACAAGTTACAATAAACATTGTAATAGAAACTATAACTAGGACTAAGACATAGATGGTTAGTCTTACTCATTTAGGATCCTCAGCTGTTCTCCATTCTAGCCCATACATCATCATAGTTGGTGTTGCTTAAGGCATGCCTCAATATGAGCTTTTTCAGACCCTGACACCCTTGAACAACATCACCCTTTAAGGTTCCTTTATTATTGATGATATAAAGGCATATATACTTAATTTACCACAAGTGTCTGACTCCACAAAATCTAGTGGTCTGGATGATTCACTATTCTCTTGTCCTTCATAGAGGACAATCACCCTGTTGAAACTGGTACCTTTTTTTCGCAGTATCCTAAATCTCTGGACCAGGAAATTTCTCTTTGTGATGGTATTCTAGATCTTCAAACTAGGCAGTTTCTTCTTGAATATGTCATAAGTCTGTGGAAGTTGGCTTTCCAGATACGGAAGTGGCTTCCTTGGAGTTGTGTACATCACCGCTTCAAACTTTGTTAGCAGAGGTTTGAGTCTAGCTGTCACTAAATTTGTGCTGGATGTGTGTAATCTTTTTATGTCAATTTGTTGATTAGATAGTAATGATTGTATGACTGGTGCATACTAACTTTCTCAGTCATACTATTTAAAGGTTGCTTCTTGTTTGTTATGCAGTCTATCACCTCCTCAGAGGATTCTTCCTGGGGAAGATATGGAAATGAAATTCTCTGTTTGAACTTGCGTCCTCTGAAGCACCTCAGTATCTAACAATTTTGGATGAACTCAAGTTGGATGTATTTCTTGTTCATTATCCAATTTCCAGCATCTGGTAGCACATCCTGATGATCCTTGCAATGCGAGCTCTCTTCAGTGTTGACAGCAGTAGAAAAATTTTATTCCAATCCAATATAGTGTTGTGATCCTAGCCACTGAACTAAAAAAAATCAGGTCTTAGAATGAAATCTTGCTTGATAGATTATGTTTTGCCTTTTCATGTTAAGTGTGGCAGTTTTTCACTGATGTTTTATTACACTAAAGAAAGAGAAGTATTATAAAGCAAAATGAATATCAATATCCAACACTTTAAAAGATTTCAAACACACAGCAAAGAGCTAACTATTGTCCAAAACCATAACTTTACAGTTATTCAAAAAACATTAGAGAAACTTTACAGTCCAATCCATAGATTTGGTTTAACCTCTTTTTTTCCTCAGTTCCTGTTCTGTGAGCTATGAAGTGTTTTCCTTGAATCCTCACACATCTGAGATCCTAATCTTTCCCAGCTTTAAATAACCAATGAAGATTCTGAACCAAACACGCCTGGTCTAGAAATTTTCACAACTTGGAACCCTTACATTGAGGTAACATATTCCCTTAACTGCTCTGACCAAATTCTTTTTCTAGGAGAAACTGTTCTTACATCTGACTTCACACTGAATTCAGAAACTTTTACCTAAATAAAAAAAAATGCACATCCTAGCTTTTGCTAAGCTAATGGATTTTTTAAAAAATCCTGTCATAAAATCCTACAATATAAACAAATGCACATTAACACTCCAGGAGGCTTTCTGTCACCCTCTCCCTGACACATAGTGGTTTAAAGTATGGTTCCGAAAAAGACTGACCTAGTTAATTATTAAAACCTTAAAAAAAAATGACCAGCACCTATATGCCACTAATTTGAAATCCAATCTCTACCAAAGACAGTACCTATTCATATTAACAACACTCTTTTCATCATAATAGTCAGAAGTTTTCATCTTGTTGAAAGTGTGAAACAAATTCTTACACCAATATTACTAATCTCAATGATTTCTGTCTTTTCCTTGGGTTCTGCTGATGAGTCGAGGAACTTTATGAAATCTCTGATGGGTTGTCTCTTGACTGGTTGTTCCATGACTGACTGATCAGTTACTGAATTTTCTTTGACCTATTGTTCCATGGCAAGCTATTCCTTAGCTAGTGACTTCTTGATTTCAAGTAATTTGACTCCAGTCACCATTTGAAGAACGTTCAAGTCAAAACGTACATTCATACTCAAGAATTTTTGATTAGATTCATGGAGTTAACCAGCATGGAAACAGACACTTCAGTCCGACTTGTCTATGCCAACCAAGTTTTCCAAACTAAACTAATCCCACTTGCCTGCATTTGGCCACGTCCCTCTAAACCTTTCCTATTCATGTACCTATCCAAATGTCTTTTAAATGTTGTAACTGTACCTGCATCTAACACTTCCTCTGGCAGTTCTTCCAACATACAAACCATGCTCTGTGTTAAAAAGTTGCCCCTCAGGCCCCTTTTAAATCTTTCTCTCCTCATCTTAAAAATAAGTCCCCTAGTTTTGAACTCTCCCACCCTATGGAAAAGACCTTTGCTATTCACCTTATCTATTCCCCTCATGATTCTATAAGCATCTAGAATGTCACCCCTCAATTTCCTAAGTTCCAGTGAAAATGTCCTAGCCTAGCTAGCCTTTCCTTACAATTTAAACCCTCCAGTCCCAGCAACATCCTGGTCAACGTTTTTGTGAAGTATATATAATTTCTCCACAATCTGACACCACTTGTATTGCAGAGTTACCTGAACCATATAGTTAATCTTAAGTGCAGTACCTCCTGGACCAGGTAAATGCACTGCTGTAGACAGTGCTTCTTCAACAATAGTGTGCTATCTGATCACAGAGTACCACTTCCTCCCATATCAAGTTTAAAATTACTGAGTAATATCCTTCTGTGAAAAAGCATGGTCTGGCGAATTTATTTCCCTTAGCTTTTCTTTTTTCTATTGTGGTCTCTTCTGCCATTATTAACTTATTTGTGTAACTATTTGACTTCTTGTTGCTGTGTGTCCTACGTCAACAATTTTCTGAAAGTGATCTATTGTTTACAGATACCAGCTGGTCACTTGTATTTGTGAGGTTACCATGCTGACACTGACTGTCAATATCTGATGTCCATTGTACTTGCTGTATCAGTTTCTCACATGTGTCTTTCGGCTTTTAACCTTAAGAACTGAATTTATCCTGCTGACCTCCTGGAATAGGATTGAACCGCTCCTTTTAGGACTGATTTATGCAGCTTCCAAACTTCTACTTGACACATCATCTGAACAGCTTTCATTCACGCAGGTTCTAGTTTGACAAATAAATATGAGAAAGACTCATAAGCAATTTCAATAACAACTCTATCTCTCATAAAATCTGATTTTAAAATACCACAGTCGCATTTTTACATCAATCTGTCGAACACATTGATGAAAGTATCTAGGATTTCCCTGGATGTGGAACTTTTATATTAAACTTGCTCTTTCAAGATTTCAATTTATTTTGAGGTTACAATAATTACCAAAGGCTTTCAGGACATTATCAAAAGTATAGGTTGTTTCTTTTACACCTTGCTCAGCTGAAATGTCATCAGCTTGAATCCTAATTGTGCATAAAAGTATATTAACTTGTCAAACTTCAGATTTAGTGCCTAATTTTGAAGAAATTCTGCATCTTAAGAATTGTTGTCTCCAAGATGTCTGACACTGTATTCTATTTGGCCTATCTTTATAATTAAATCTTCCTGGCAATATTATTTCTGCTGCCATGAAGTTGTTTAATTCTTTGTGTACAGCGTACTACTGCACTATAAGCTTTTCCCATGGTTCTGTGGTCATCATGGAGGATTTCTGTCTTTTGCAAATAAAGTAGATGAGTCCCAATTTTTGCACACCGTTTCTAGATTAAATCTACTATTCATGACCTTAATAAATGATTTACATTTCCTTAACAGTTTTACTGAATGAATACTACTGTTTATGGCTTTAAAAGTGATTCCTGTTTTCTGAAAGACTTTATTAAATGAATAATGGTTAAACTGTTACAGATCTATAAGATGAATCCTGTTCCTTTAAATACTTTTCCTAAATGGTTCCTACTGTCTGCATCTCTAAATCATATTCCCTTTGTTTCACAATTCCTTCTGCTCTGGAAGAGTCCTGCTG
This sequence comes from Rhincodon typus, assembly GCF_021869965.1. Classification (NCBI taxonomy): domain Eukaryota; kingdom Metazoa; phylum Chordata; class Chondrichthyes; order Orectolobiformes; family Rhincodontidae; genus Rhincodon; species Rhincodon typus. Next base: position 35,151,992 of record NC_063342.1, read on the forward strand.
TGTACAGTTTGAATAAATGCTTCTGCCTTTATTGTGGTTTAAATAATAGATCTCCCACAGCCACCATGTCTCCTAATTTTCTGCTTCTGTTAAACTTTGTCTGTTTGGGCTTTTAAATTGCCCCTTTATCTTTTTAATTCTGGCTTTGTAATGTTCCTGGTCCTGTGACCTGGTTTTAAATTGCTTATGTGGCTCTTGATTTCCCTTACAGTGTCTTATGATGCCCATTCATGATGGCAGTATGCTCAATCTCTGCTTACTTCTGGATTTCCAAGCCTGTAAATTGCATTATTTTTTAAAGTTTCCCTTGTCCATTAGAGATGTCATCTTATGAAGCCTCTAAAGTATGTGCACAAGAAGAAGGTTATTTTTTTAAACAAGTTGACATTTATTGTATGTTACTGACCGTGTACAAGTTACAATAGTATGACAAACGTTGTTTCAGAGCCTATGAGGAAGATCCAGATGGTAGGTTTTATTCCTCACTGCTCTCCCACCAAGTTCACATGACATCCTCATCGAGGGTATGTTCAATGCACCCCTCATTATTAACCCCTTTAGACCCTTACACTTTTATCCAACAAAATGCATATGACCCTTTCAGCTTGGTCATTCAAAACAATCATAGCTAATCTTCAAGTTCAACTCCAATTTCCTGCTCACTTCTGTATACCCCATTACATTGTTACACATATTAAAAATGTTACGTGGCCTTTTACTGATACCTGTTTAAAAGTCAATCATAGAGAACAATGTGAAATATTTCAGTATCCTGTTAAATTATATTATTATGGATTTGATATGTCTTAACTTCATCTTAAGTAGTACTGATCTGTGACTAGTCATCCCGTTGTTCCTACAGTGAAACAACTTTTACAAATGCCTATAGGAGATGATAACAGTAACCAGTACCAAAAAGTAAGCCAACCGCAGCTTTAATGAAGGCAACATAAGCTATAGCTATATCATCCACTTTCATATCCTGTAATTCCTGCCTTTCACTCCATGAGGAAAACAGCCCACGCTCAGGCTGAGAAACTCAAGACAAATGGTTTGCTGTTCATCATTTGACTCCTCACCTCACATGAGGAGAGTGTCCTGAATCTTGTCGCCAAAGCAAGGCCTGAACTTGTCCTGGAGGCTGCTTATGACTTATTGCACTGGGATCCCTTGAGCAAAGGCTATGCTTCTCGACTTCACTGAGGCCTGTTGACAACCAAGACAAGCTTCCTGCCTTTGTGTTTGCGCTAAACAGCCGTAATATAAGGGGACAAAGCACAAAAAGGCAAGGCTAAACAATTGAAGGCAGTTGTGAGGATTGAGGTAGTCTCAGCGTGAATGCATGCAATTAGAGTAAATGAAGAGCCTGGAGATGCAGTCTGGTCCCTATCAACAGCTGGCCCTCGAGCACACAGTATCCTTGCTGCAGCATTACAATAAGAGTTGCCAGTACAGCCTGTGATACAGCAGTGAGTGCAAAAACAACCTGTAAGTGGCTTGGAGCGGTGCCAAAGGGCTTCTTTGCCTACACACATTGGATGCCAATATGCATGGATGCAGAGTGCGTGCTGGTGCAAAAGCAATGTTCCCTTAGAAGCTGGTGGCTGGTTTCACACTTTGAGGTCATTTGGAGCAAGCAACTAATTGGATCCACCAGGTATCCTCTCTAGTTTCCTTGTCAAGCTTTCCTGATGTTTAGTTATTTTTTAAAAATTTATTCATGGGATTTATTGCTTATCCCTAGTTGCCCTTGAGAAGGTGGTGGTGAGCTGCCTTCTTGGACAACTGCAGTCCACCTGCTGTAGGTTGACCCACCATGCCATTAGGGAAGGAATTCCAGGATTTTGACACAGTGACAGTGAAGGAACAACAAAGTATTCCCAAGTCAGGATGGTGAGTGGCTTGGAGGGGAACTAGCAGGTGGTAATATTCCCATGCATCTTCGGCTCATATCCTTCTAGGTGGCAATGGCTTGGACGATGCTGTCCAAAGATCTTTGGTGAATTTCTGCAGTGTATCACATAGATAGTATGCACTGCTGTTACTGACCCTCAATGATGACGTGATTGAATACTTGTGGATCTAGTGCCAATCAAGTGGATTTCTTTGTCCTGGATGATATCAAGTTTCCTGAGTGTTGTTGGAGTTGCACTCATCCAGGCAAGTGGGGAGTATTACATCACACTCCTGACTTGTGATTTCTAGATGACGGACAGAGATTTGGGGAATCAGGAGATGTGTTACTTGTGGCAGTATTCCTAGCATCTGCCCTGCCTTTGTAGCCACAGTGTTCATATGATGAGTTCAGCTCAGTTTCTGGACAATTTCAGCTCCCAGGATGTTGATACTGGGAGATTCAATGATGGTGACACTGTTGAATATCAAGGGGTGATTTTTAGATTATCTCATAATAGAGATAGTCATTGCCCTGCGTTTGCGTGGCCAAACAGCCTAACTTCCAGGCTATTTCTGATGAAGGGTCTAGGCCTGAAACGTCAGCCTTCCTGCTCCTCTGATGCTGCTTGGCCTGCTGTGTTCATCCAGCTCTACACCTTGTTATCTCTAACTTCCAGGCTAAATCACTCAACTGAGCACAACTCTAATCTCATTGTAAAACCTTGGTCTGTAAAATCTTCATAACCTCCAGATGCCTTAAATTGCTTTACAGGCAATTAAACACTTTCAATACGTAGTCACTATTGTGATTTAGAAAATGCAGCAAACGATACACAAATAATAAATCCCCATCAACGGAAAGGTGATAATGACCAATTACCCTGTTTTTGTCATGTTAATAGTGCCACCCCTTTTCTTCACAATAGTGCCATAGGTTCTTTTACATCCACATGAGCAGATACATGGGATCTCAATTTAACGTCCCATCCCAAAGATGGCATCTCTGACAGTGCAGCACTTCTTTACTTTTGCAAAACCCAGAACCTTGTGATTCAGAGGCCACAGTACTGAGGCCCAATAGACATCTGCTGAAATCGATCATAAATCTTACAGTGCTGACAGAAGAACCAACATGGAGAGAAAGAAACAAAAGCTTTAAACTCTTCAGCTCCTAAGGGAGTGAAAACTGACTTCTTTTAACGATCATTCTTTCCTTCTGAGATTAATTGCATTAGCCATGGCAAGTCCTTAGCCCTTCCAGAGACCTGAATGGAACTCACACCAGTTCTCAGCTAGAAAGTGCTTCCTTCTGGTTTGCATGATAGCTTGTGGTGTCTTCCAGATAAACTCCTTGACGCTTTGGCTCATCCTCTTTCTGCCATTCAAATTTCCTCCAAATCCCAAGGGAATTGAGACCCCAAAGGAACATTGCAGGGTATTTCAGGAAAATGTGGTTTCAGAAAGTTATGCTAGTTTTCACATTGCACCTTAATTTCTCAGAACTTTTGCGCCATTCATATTCAGTTACAGTAAGAAATCATGGCACTGTTTGTCACCTGACCAAATGATTTATGACTCTCAAATGATTTTCAGCCTGGGACAACCACCGGAGCTTTGAAGCCTCATTCCTGGAATCTGGAACTGATCTGACAGATTTTTTTCCGACTTCTTTGTTCCTAAGATCTCCGGTTTTGCAAACCAGAGTCCTTTGAGTGTCAGAAGCAAAATCTTCAGGACTTTTACCTCACTTGATGCATTCACAAGGTCAAAAAGATCTCTGCTGAGCATTAACTGTTGCAAGTTTGTGGTCTCTAATTTAACCTGTACTCACTTCAGGATATTCAAATTACTATTCTGAAAAATGCTGACTTATGTTCACAACTAGAAGACCAACAGATAAAGCATGCTATAAATTGCTAGTTGTAAATAAAGGATGGTTTCATGGCTTCATATTGAAATTTTTGTTATATCAATGAAGGCCTCAAAAAAGAAGATAGATAGCATATGTTCCACATTTTCTTTCAGGCTTGATTTCTTAAGCTGGTTTCTACATATGGTTGAATAACAATAGGGTCTTAGAGATCTGATACATAAATGATCATCAGTGACATCAATATGAAACGGATATAAATTCTGGAGAAATTACGACTTAAACATGATCCAGGGAACCATGAACTACAGGTATTCAGTTAACTGTACCTGCATATTTTAATTAACACACTCACTTTGCTATACCAAATCTTAGGGAGCAGAGTAGGTAGGGTGAAGCTGTTCCTGCTGTATGAACAGTATGAATGGGCATGGATTTCAAGGGATGTGTAAACAAAACATAGATGATATGAGAAAAACTGTTTTCACACAGCAAGTAGTTAGTGTCTGGAATGCACTGCCTGGAAATGTGGTGGATGCTGGTTCAGTTGAGGCATTCAAGAGAGCATTGGATGGTTATTTCAATGGAAATGTTGTGCAGGGATATTGAGAAAAAGGGTAGGAAATCGGCACTAGGCATTAGAACTGCTGCTGTCACGATGGGCCAAATGGCTTATTTTTGCACCATAAGAATTTTGTGATTCTGTGAAATCCATACTGCACTGCTTAATAACGTATGTTAGCCTGTTCCTTCATTGCTATACACCATATTGGACATTTTTCCAAATATCCACAAACTGTTTAGGGATTCTTCTGGTCTCCCACATTAACTTTGTTGGGAGATCAGTGGCATTTCAATAGAAAAGATGTATATGATTGAAAAAGCCACTTTTACCATTTCTCAAGGGTTCCACTAATCTCTTATTGAAGTAATAGAGGAAGGCTGACAGAATTTGTTTGGAATTTCAGGGCAGAAGTGTCAAGATGACAGTGTATTAGAAATAGACATTCTTCTCATCATTACCATCACTAACACCATCAAAAATAGCAAGTTGTGAAACAGCCTTAGAGTATGAAAACAACCCAAAGGACTTCACAGAGATGTAAGGAAGAATAAAACTGACAGGCAAAAATATTGCAATTACACCACAGGACTATTCCCAATAATATAAGAATAAGAATAAAAGATGAAGTAGAGAATTTTGGCTGCAAAACCAGGTTGAATAATGCCATATTTCAGCTCTTCCAGATACTGTAAGTACTATTTCAGGTCCAAGATGTTATCTGACTCACAAGCACACTGCTCTGGGGCTGTACATGCCATGCAGTTTATATTTATGGGCATGAGTAGGCAGGGAATGCTGGAAGTATGCATTGGTACTAGGTATATTGTGACACTGATCAGTGAGTGACCGTGATTTAACTCCAGTGGTGCCACTTCCAGTGCTTTTGTTTAATGCCTATCTTCTGTGTGTCTTTGGCCTGTAAATCCTACACAACACTTCCAGAGCCTAGCTGGGGGAGTCTCTGGATGGCCTCACAGATTACCCTAATTAAAAATGACTAATTTTCCCAGATTTGGACTGCACCACCTTGGCATAGATGATGGCAGCCTGATTTGGGTGACAGCACTTGCCACCACCCCTGCTCTTGCCAGCCAGTCAGCCAACCCAGAGTGTTGCCATCGTGCCAAGCTGGTGGGAGGAGGAATGCTGTCCCCTTGTGACAGGACAGCAAACTCAAGTTTCATGGCAGCACTGCCACTCCCACTTGATGGCACCTCAGTTATCCCAGTAGTTTGTTGGAGATCAGATTTCCGGTTGATTGTGAGATGCTGCAAATTCCATTAAAACATTGGTTTTCGCAATTATGGCAGTAAGTTGAGAATGTACAACTTCAATCTGAGATTTCACTGCAGGATTCAGTGGGCAGTTTCCTCTTGTACTGCAATGTTGATACCACCCTCTGTATTAGATGAAGTGCCAGTATCTAAGCAGGTACCTGCGAATGTCAGAACAAGTGATAGTAACTCTTCCTCAAAGGCTTGTTCTCCCTCTGGACCTTCATCCTCAGGTATTTCTGGCCAGTCTGAGAAGCAAAATCTGTGCAAACTCCGTTTAATGAAGGAAGTGCTCACAGAAATCTGCTACCTCTGAGCAGGATGGTGACTGCGGCATTATATTTCTTTGCGTAGAATTCTTCCAGGCTGCATGAAGCAGCCAACTTCAGTATAGAAAATACGAACAAATAAGCGAAGGGAATAGGAACAGAAGGGAACTATTTAGCTCCTCAAGCCTGCTCTGTTGTTCAGTAAGATTTTGATTGATGTGTTTGCGTTTCAAATCCCAAATTCCTACCTACCTATGATAACCCTTGATTCCCTCGCCAAACAAGGCACAGAAATAAAACACAGAAACAGACCATTCAGTCCAATCAGTCTGTTCTGGTGTTTATGAGCCATATGAGAGCCTTTTCCTATTCCAGCTACCATATCTCAGCCTTTCAAAAGACCATTCTATTCTCCTTTCTCGCATGGACTCAGGTAGATTTCTTTTGAAAGTATTTAAACTCTTTGCCTTAACCACATGCTGTGGTAGTGAGTTTCACATTCGAATCACTTATTGAATAAAAATATTCATCCTTATTTCCCAATTGGATTTATTAGTACCAATCTCGAATTCCAGGCTGCTAAGTTTGGATTGCCTCATGAGTAAAAACATGCTTTCCAGACCTATTCTGATGAACCCATTCATAATTTTAAAGACCTCTATCAGGTCCCAAACTAAGTCTTCTTTCTGCTAGAGAAAAAGGGTCCTGCCTTGTTTAAACGTCTGGCAGAGAGAATAGTAATGATTGAACCAGGCTTCAAGGTAATGTCCACCAAGCAGCCCAAAATCTCAGAGTTTGCCTTTCATTGCTACATAAGGAAAACTATACTCTTTATACAAATAAAGGGGAGTTCTTTGTCTTGTTTGTGACCAGACAGAAGCAAGCAAAGCAAATGTTTGGGTTTTGCCAAGATATTGGATTTCCCCACAGTGTAGGGTGCCATTGACTACACACATGCAGCTGTCCAAACATCATATTACACATCAAAACCACAAGGGGTTCCATCCCCTTCATGCAGTTGATTGAACACTAGCATCACAGCAATCATAATATTGTGTTCCCGTATATGATATCCTCAGTGTTTGAGCATTTCTATCAAACCAAAGGCTGCCTTCTGAGTGACTAGCTACAACTGAGGACAGGATGCCAAATTGATCTCTCTCATTTCTGGAACGAGAATGCTCTTGTTGAGTTCAGGATGAAATATATTTGTTTTTTTGGGACAGTGATGGAAGAAACAACTCAAGATTTTATTTCCTGAGCAGGCTGCATCTTCAACATTTCAGAGACAGCTGTATGTAAAATTAGTGACTTGACTGCATGTGCCAGGTGATCAGAGCTCCAGACTTTTGAATATCATATGCGTTACATAGAAACGTAGAAGATAGGAGCAGGAGGAGGCCATTCAGCCTTTTAAGCCTGCTCTGCCATTCTTCACGATCATTGTTGATCATCCAACTCAATAGCCTAATCTTGCTTTCTCCTCATAACCTTTGATCCCATTCGCCACATGTGCTATATCTAGTCGCCTCTTGAATACATTTAAAGTTTTAGGAAAAACTACTTCCAGTGGTGATTAATTCCATTGGTTCACCACTCTTTGGGTGAAGAAATATCTCCTCGTCCATCCTAAATAGTCTACCCCAAATCCTCATACTGTGACCCCTGGTTCTGGACACACCCACCATCAGGAACATCCTCCCTGCATCTACCTTGTCCAGTCCTGTGAGAATTTTATAAATCTTTTATTCTTTTGCCTTCAAGAATAAGCCATTCACCACTTTTTTTCTAAAAAGGCGATCTCTTTCCTCAAAGTCAATGTGTGTGTGTGTGTGTGTGTGTGTGTGTGTGCTTTTGTATATGTTTTGTGGATATTTTGAGAAATAAGCATTTATTCTTCCATATTAATGACTGGTTATGTTAACCAATTACTATAAATTTATTGAATAAGTATTGTTTTGATAAGAAACACATAATTATGATTAGTAAGAAACCAGGTTGATAAGTCTTGTTGTTTAAAACATGATATAAGTAAGGTATTTAATTGGTTGTCTTGGTAACTAGAAAAAAGTAACTTTATTTTATGTTATGGCCCTTGGAGTAGTGAAACTAGAGCAACAGCGCATTCCTCCCATATCAGTTGGAACATAAGTGTGGGGGCTCACAGCTCAAAGAGAACATCAATTAATTGGAAGTGGATACTAATAATTAGAAAAGAATGAGAAAATACACCAGATTTCTTGTGCATTCATATATGAATGGTTTTCTCAGTTGTTAAGTCTTCTGGGGAGTAAAGATTTATCCCTGAATGATTTGCACAAAAATACTTAAGATTAGGCTAATTGAATTGGCTTGGAAGTTAGGGCTTAGACTAACAGTTAGGACTAGGAAGGAATGGCTGAAGTTGGTGATATAGCAACATAATACAGATGGTGAGCTGACTGAGTTCATAATAATTCAATTGTAGATGAAGAAGCTTCAAATAGAAAAGGAAATGAAACTAAAAAAGAATTCAATTGAGAAGAGAAAAATAGAAGTCAAGAGAGGCTGAAAAGGCTGGGTCTGTTTTGTCTGGAATGTCGGAGACTGAGGGTTGACGTTATAGAGGTTTATAAAATCATGAGGGTAATGGATACAGTGAATCACAAGGTCTTTTTCTGAGGGTGGGGGAGTTCAAAACTAGAGGGCATAAGTTTAAGGTGAGAGGGGAAAGATTTAAAAAGGACCTGAGGTGTAACTTTTTCATGCAGATGATGGTGCACGTATGGAACAAGCTGCCAAAGGAAGTGGTGGAGGTTGGTACAATTATAACATTTAAAAGGCATCTGGAAGGGTATATCCATAGGAAGCATTTAGAGGGATATGGGCCAAATGCTGGCAAATGGGACTAGGTCAGATTTGGTCAGCACGAATGAGTTGGACTGAAGGGTCTTTTTCCGTGCTCTATGACTGTACAACTTCATACGGGGAACAATAAATAACGAAAAGGCGTACTTCAGAGGGAGGAAAAAGAAAATGAAGCATCATTTTAGCTCAGAGCAAAGCAAAGAGAAAAATATTATCAGGTTAAAAACTAGGAACTAAAAAAAGAGGTTACCCATTCTAGTGAATGCTCTAATGAAGAATGTTCTGAGTTCAATCTAAGATTTAATGGGGGAGCTATTAAAATTTGTACAAATCAAGTTTGGTGAAAGGGATGCTGTGGCCTTTTTCATTTCCTTTGAAAAGATAGCTAAGCACATAGGGTGGCCAAAAGAAAATTGGACATTGCTCATGCAAGGTAGACTGACAGGAAGAGCTCCTGAAGTTTATGTCTTGCTTTCTATGAGGTTTCCATACATTAAGATATTGCAAAAGGGCTGTTTTCAAAGTTTATGAGTTTATCCCTGAGGCATTTGGGCAGAAATTTTGGAATATTCAGAAGCAATCTTTGGAGACTTATATAGAATTTGGGAGGGTAAGCAAAATAACTTGACCATTGGGTGCAGGCATTAAAGGCCCCTAAGGAAATGGTTCTCTTTGATGAATTTAAAAATTCACTTTCTCCATTAGTAATACTCACATAAAAATCCAGAAGGTCACCATAACAATACAAGCAGCTGAGATGACTGATAAGTTGGACAACAAATTCAAACCATTTTCTGTTATCCCCCATAAATCTAGAAAGGATAGAAAATGGGAAAAATTAAGGAAGGCAACGGGTCAGGGACAATAAGGGACAGGTTGGTCCAGGATTTCCAGGCTAGAAAGCAAAATGCTGAGGGTGGAAGTGATATCCAAAGACTTCAATGTTTCCATTGCCACAAGTTGTGATTTCTTCATACAGTTTTCTGGATGTTGCAAGGTAAATCCATAGGATTTAATGGGATAATCAAGAATATTGCAGAGAAAAGAGCCCTGACAGAGCACAACAAACTGAGTTGTAGCTCTGACTGCAGCTGTGGGACCAAGTATAAACACTGTCAAGAGTGCAGAGAAAATAAACAAGATACAATGAGAGTTATAGGGAGTAGTAATCAAAAGGAAAAGTAACTTCTTATTCCTCTACTGAGCTAAGTAAACTTATAATCATACTTAGAGGTACAGGAGACATTCAAGCTCCTTTGTTGTGGAAGGACTTGACCTTTCCACCGGAGAGTGACATAAAAGCCAAAGTTTTAGTACAAGGTATTTTTTTGAAATTCACTCATTGGGTGTGGCCATTGCTGGCTGGGCCAGCATTTATTGCCTATCCCTAATCACCCTTGAGAAGGTAGTGGTGATCTGCCTTCTTAATCTGCTGCAGTCCATTTGCTATAGCTACACTGTTAGTGAGGGAGTTCTAGTATTTTGACCCAGTGACACTGAAGGAACAGCAATATATTTATAAGTCAGGATGGTGAGTGACTTCATGGTCAACATTCAGGTGCTGGTGTTCCCAATATCTGTGCCTTGTTCTTCTAGATGGAAGTGGTTATGGGTTTGGAAGGTGCTGTCTAAGGTTCTTTGGTGAATTTCTACAATGTATCTCAGAGATGGTACACACTGCTGCTACTGCATGTCGATGGTTGAGGGAGTGAATGTTTGTGGATCTGGTTCCAATCAAGTGGACTGCTTTGTCCTGGATGGTGTCCACTTTCTTTAGTGTTGCTAGAGCTGCAGACAACTGGGGAACAATTCATCACACTCCTCACTTGTGCCTTGCAGATGGTGGACAAAATTTGTGGAGTCAGGAGGTGAATGACTCTCTGCAAGATTCCTAGCCTCTGGCCTGCTCTTGTAATCATTGTATTTATATGGCTAGTCTAGTTCAGTTTTAGTTCAATGGTAACCCACTAGATATTGATAGTCGGGGACTCAGTGACAGTAACAACAATGAATGCCTAAGGGCAATGGTTAGATTCTCTCTTGTTGGAGCTGCTAATTGCCTACCACTGTGTAGTGCACATATCATTAGTTTCTAGTGGGAGTGTATACCAGCGCCTTCATTTCAGGTTCATTTAAAATGTGACCTAGTAATGGAATGGTATTTGTTGTGGTTATGCATACTTACCCATGGATAAAGTAGTAGTACTAAGAGAGTACTCCTAGGGAATAATTTGACATGAGCAGTGGTTGTAGTTTCCCCAGTACTCACGGAAATACCAAAATAAAGTGAAGACAGCACAGCAGTTACAGGAAAATCTTCCAGGAACTTTTTCTTCATGTTTAGTGACATAAACAATGGCTAAACAAAGTCCGAATTTGGAAGTTAATTTGGAACCAAGACATATGCTTTAATATTTGAAGCTTGCTTTAGGGATTTCAAGAATGTGAAGGAAGGCAATGGCCTAGTGGTATCATTGCTGGACTGTTAATCCAGAGACCCAGATAATGTTCTGGGGATCCAGGTTCAATCCCGCCAGGGCAGATGGTGGAATTTGAATTCAATAAAATATCTGGAATTAAGGATCTAATGATGACCGTGAGGCTATTGTCGATCGTTGGGAAAACCCATCTGGTTCGCTAATGTCCTTTAGGGAAGGAAACTGCCATCCTTACCTGGTCTGGCGTATATGTGACTCTCAACCCACAGTAATGTGGTTGACTCTAAACTGCCCTCTGGGCAATTAGGGATGGGCAATAAATGCTGCCTGGTCAGCAAAGCCTTCATCCCGTGAATGAATAACGAATTAAGTGGTGTTCAATAAACCTTAGATAACAAGTGTAGAGCTGGATGAACACAGCAGGCCAAGCAGCATCAGAGGAGCAGGAAAGCTCTTCTTCATAAACCTTCTCTGGCCGAGGCTCAGCAGGCTAATCCAGAGGTCAGCAAAATAGCTCAATCAACTCACATTGAAGCTGAGGGAGCTGAATGAATGCTGCCACATGAAGAACGGTGGTCAACAGAAAAAGATCCAACTACATAAAGTCAACATTTCTACTGGCCATGTCTTCATGAGTACGAGGTATAGTTTTGTAAAACTTGCCATACATGTCAGGTTGTGGGAAAGCTACAATATGCAACTGAACTGACACTTTCAATTCTTGCATTTATTACCCAGGGCATAGAGTTTAAGAGCAAGGAGGCTAGACTAGAATTGTTTAAAGTGTTGGTCAGGCTACAGCCAGTATTGTGCACAGTTCTGGAATCCACTTTACAGGAGGAATGTGATTGCAAAAGAGAGGGTGAGGAGGAGGTTTACCAGGATGTTTCCCCTGAGCTGGAGACATTTAGTTATGAAGAGAGATTGGATAGACTGGGACTGTTTAACTTGGAGCAAAAGAGACTGAGGGGGAGCATGGTTGTACAAATTTAGGAGGGACATAGATATGGTAGACAAGAAGGACCTTTTCCCTTGTTGGAAGGGTCAATGACCAGAGGGCATAGATTTTAAGGCAAGGGACAGGAGGTTTAGAAGGGATATGAGGAAACATTTTGTCGTCTGGGGGTGGTGGTAATATGGAACTCACTGCCTGTAAGAGTGGTTGAAGCAGAGATCCTCAAAACATTTAAGATGTACTTAGATGTGCATTTGCAATGCCAAAGAATACAAGGCTATGGATCAAGTGCTTGAAAATGGGATTAGATTAGTTAAGTTGTTGGTTTCAACTGGAGAAGATACATTGGGCCAGAGTGCCTTTTTTTTTTGTTCTGTTAGCCTCTTTGACTCTATGGCTGTATGGTATGTTGGGAAACTGAATACTTGAAATCAGGTAAAGCAGCAGGCATTCCAACCGAAACAAAATTTCAAACTATTTTGATGGAATTTGCTAAAATAACCTTATCTTTTAAAGAGTGTTCACATCGTCAGGAAGACAATATAAGTGTCAATGTTTTATCAAGAATTCATCAAAAAGAAACCCTACAGTGCAGGAAAGAGGCCATTCAGCCCATCATGTCTGCATCAACCCTCTGAAGAGCATCCCACCCAGTCCCACCCTGGTAACCCCACATGGAGCTTTTACCATGGCTAACCTACCTAACCCGGACAAAAAGGGCAATTTTTAAGCATGGCCAATCCACCTAACCTGCACAACTTTAGATTGTGGGAGGAAACCAGAGCACTCAGAAGAAGTCCACACAGACACAGGGTGAATGTGCAACTTCCACACAGACAGTCATCCAAGGCTGGGATCAAAGCCATGTCCCTGGTGCTATGAGGCAGCAGTGCTAACCACTGAGCCACCGTGCCACACATGATATAACCTTCTATGAATTGCCTAAATACTAAGAAAGTGCCAGAGATAATTGTGTTGGTTAGAAAAATGTGACTGAATGTGAATGTGTGATTGTTTTAATTTTTATAATACTTTTGCTTCGTCCACACTTTACAATGAAACACTTTTAAAATGGTGTTTCATTTTTTCCAAGGGTGGTGGTAATTTGAAGGCATTTTATATTTAACCTTGCTTGAAGGACTTGAGTTTTGAACCATTTAGACATATCTGAAGTGGTTTCTTTAAAGGGGTAGTTGGACATTTTTTTCGACGATAAAAACTTTTTTTGATATAGCTTCCTATAAATCACATGACTGATGATAACTGCACGCTCTGTTGTAAACCCCCTGTTGTGGCTGTTTTGAAAATTCCTGAAAGATGACCCCTAATTTTAAAACAGTGGACTCTTAGTTCTGAACTCATCCACAATAGAAAACATTCTTTCCACACCCACCTTGTCAAGACTATTCAGGATCTTATAAACTTCAAACAAATCACCCTTTGCTCTTCTAAACTCTGGTGAAAACAAGTCCTGGATGTCCAATTTTTACTTATACAATAAGCTGTTCATGCCAGGTATCAATCTAGTAAACCTCCCCTAATCATTTCTTTTTGCATTTCCATTCTTCCTTAAATAAGGACACCAGTATTACACTCAGTAATCAGAATGCGACCTCACCAATTCCCTGCATAACTGAAGCATATCATGCTTACTTTTTGCTCAATTCATCAAACTTTTTGCTCTGTGATACTGTTCTCACTCTCGTTCCTCCTCACAAAGTCCTTCACAAATAGCTCAGAATGTGGCCTTCTTGAAACAGTGCAGGTTCATTTTAGGTCAAGCAGGTGTGCAACCACTAAACAGTGTATTTTGTGTTAGGCTGCACTAGGCTGGTCTTTTAAACTACCAGGCAGCATAAATTTTGGCTTATCCAATTTTTTTTCTGCTTACTCTTATTCGTGAAGATCTCAGAGAACTTCTGCAACAGATTTTGCTTGAGCACTGCTAAAATCTTGACAAAGTGTTTCAGATGTCCTCTTCACAGCTGCACAAGTAGTGAGAATGAAATGGTGAGTATCCCTTTAAGTAGTGAGTATCCCCTTAAGTAACACTTGAAAACAACATCAATGCTGTGTTTACTCCCAAACAGATGGTTTTTGTTAGGAGGGGACGTTAGTTGAAGTGCTAACCACCAAACTGCTGTGCAGCATCTTTAATGAGAGCTTGCAGTCATATTAAGTAGCAACAAAACCTCCAGGCGACAATTCCTAGCACTGGATTCAAATCCATTACCAAGATGATGTGTTACTTTAAACTTGGGCTAAACCAATGCTTAAGCTTAAAAACCCATCTTGGCGATCTCTTTAGCTTCTAAATGTTTGTTTAAAAAAAGCTTCAGAACATATTATTACATTTAAATTGCAAATTTTTTAGTCATCTCATTATTCAATGAATATCAGTGATTTGACAAGAAATTTGCAAAAAGTGGAGGTTGAGCGTGTTTTCCATTCTATCTTGTTACCAGATTATCATTATGGATAAAGTCAAGATTCTCAGTAACCTAATGCTAATGTGGCTGTTACCTCTTCTCTAAACTCCGCAGTGATGATATAAACTTTCAGTAAGAAACAGTGATCTGAATAAAGAATAGCATACACCATTCAGACATCAATCAAGCTCTTGCTCCATTCATTGCAATAAAGAGGCAGTAAACTTTCAGAAATGCATTGAGGCCAAGAGATAAATTTAATAACTTCAAACAGGGCAGTATTGTCTATCTTGGTGCCAAAGCTAGCAATTGTTTGTCTTCAATCTATTCCAGGAGATTGGAAAACAGCCAATGTGATGCCACTGTTCAAAAAAGGAGGTAGAAAAAAGATAGGGAATTATAGGCCTGTTAGCTTAACTTCTGTAGTGGGAAAAATGCTTGAATCTATCATCAAGGAAGAAATAACGAGACATCTAGATATAAATTGTTCCATTGGGCAGACGCAGCATGCGTTTATGAAAGGCAAGTCATGCTTGAATAATTTGCTGGAGTTCTATGAAGACATTACGAGCAGGTGGACAACAGGGACCCAGTAGATGTGGTGTATCTGGATTTACAAAAGGCATTCGACAAGGTGCCACACAAAAGGCTGCTGCATAACATGTGCACGGCGTTACAGGCAATATATCGGCATGGATTGAGGATTGGTTAACTAACAGGAAGCAGGGTGGGGATAAATGAGTGCTTTTCCAGCTGGCGATCAGTGACTAGTGGTGTGCCTCGGGGATCACTACTGGGACTGCAATTGTTTACAATTTACATGGATGATTTGGAGTGGGGGACTATGTGTAGTGTGTCAAAGTTTGCAAATGACACTAAGATTAGTGGTAGAGCAAAGTATGCAAAGGACTCTGAAAGTTTGCAGAGGGATATACATAGTTTAAGTGAGGGGGAAAAGGTCTGGCAGATGGACTACAATGTGGATAAATGTGAAGTTATCCATTTTGGTAGGAATAACAGTAAAAAGGGATTATTACTTGAATAGTAAAAAGATGCAGCATGCTGCTCTGCAGAAGGTTGGTTTGTAGGTACAACAGGTAATTAAGAAGGCAAATAGAATTTTGTCCTTCATTGCTAGAGGGATTGAGTTTAAAAGCACGGAGGTTATGTTGCAGCTGTATAGGGTGTTGTTGAGGCCACAGCTGGAGTACTGCATACAGTTTTGGTCTCCTTTACTTGAGAAAGGATGTACTGGCATTGAAGGGGGTGCAAAGGAAATTCATTAGGTTGATTCCAGACTTAAGAGGGCTGGCTAATGAGGAGAGGCTAAGTAGATTGGGATTATATTGGAATATAGAAGAGTGAAGGGGATCTTGTAGAAATGTATAAATTATATAGGGAATAGATACTACAAGATAGAAGTGGTTGAAACTAGAACAAGAGGGCATTGACTCAAAATTAGGTTGACCAGATTTAGGATTGAATTGAGAAGGAACGTCTTCACCCAAAGGGTTGGGAATCTATGGAATTCCCTGCCAAGTGAAGTAATTGAGGCTTCCTCATTGAATGTTTTTAAAGCTAAGATAGTTGTTTTTTTGAATAGTGAAGGATTAAAAAGGGTTATGGTGAGATGGTGGGTAAGTGGAACTGAGGCCAAGAAAAGATCAGCCATGATCTTGTTGAATGGCGGAGCAGGCTCAAAGGACCAGTTGGCCTACTCCTGACCCTGGTTCTTATGTTCTATGTTCTTACGTTCATGACTATTTAGGCTAATGGAGATCTTAAATAGATTCAGCTTGCAACTGGGATTACATATGACTTGTGTTAATCTAGAAACATACCCATTTTTGTTTTACTCAGGAATATATGGATCACTGAAAAAGAAATTAAGTTATTGAAATGCAGTTTAGCTGAAGAGCCAAGTTATAGTTGGCACTCTAGTTTCAAGTGGTATCCTTTCAATCTCCTCCGCAGGGAAGACTGCTGAGCTGTTGACAAATCATTGCAATAAGGTTGAAACTACAACAGCCAAGCTCTTCCCGTTAGTCTGACAACAAACAGCTTCTTAACAAAGAACATATTGGCTTCAAACCCTGCCATCCCAATGATGACAGCTGAAGGAAATGACTTCTGTTTCTCATACACAAGCTGCAAATTGAACTTGTTTGCAGCAACCAAGGGTCTTGCTGTTGTACAATTTTAATGCTATTTTCTCAAAGTCACCAATGAAGTTTTATGTCTCAAGGAGTTCTTGTCAAGAAACTCTAGTTTAGAAAAACAGATACACTTAGTAATATTACTCATATGTAGACTTCACAGCTGGACCACCAATCTATGTTTGCTACATTTGAACAGCAACACCAATTTTAGAAAGAATAAAACTATGATTTTTAATAAGTGATTTCATAATTTATTTTATTTGCAACATTATGAGAAAGAACACACATCAAGTATTCATATTTATGAAGCATCACTTTTTAGGAAGATAGAATTTGGAGTAGTCTCTTAACCAGTAACCAAAGAGTTAACAAGGTGCAGGGCTGGATGAACACAGCAGGCCAAGCAGCATCATAGGAGCAGAGAGGCTGACGTTTCGGGCCTAGACCCTTCATTAGAAAAGGGGGAGGGGAAGGGGGTTTTGAAATAAATAGGGAGAGAGTGGGAGGCGGATAGAAGAGGGATAGAGGAGAGGATAGGTGGAGAGGAAACAAACAGGTCGAAGAGGCGGGGATGGAACCAGGAAAGGTGAGTGTAGGTAGGGAGTTAGGAAGGGGATAGGTCAGTCCAGGGAGGACGGACAGGTCAAGGGGGCGGGATGAGATTGGTCGGTAGGAGATGGAGGTGCGGCTTGGGGTGGGAGGAGGGGATAGGTGGGAGGAAGAACAGGTTAGGGAGGCAG
>NC_063342.1:35189433-35219283 GCF_021869965.1 Rhincodon typus
GAAGAGGGATTGTTCCACGTAACCTACAAAGAGGCAGGCGTAGCTTGGGCCCATGCGGGTACCCATGGCTACCCCCTTTGTCTGTTGGAAGTGGGAGGAATTGAAAGAGAAGTTGTTGAGTGTGAGGACAAGTTCAGCTAAGCGGATGAGGGTATCAGTGGAGGGGGACTGGTCAGGCCTGCGGGACAGGAAGAAGCGGAGGGCCTTAAGGCCATCTGCATGGGGAATAGCTATATGTTGTTTCTAAACAATCCTAAAAAAAAGAGGCCAGAACAATTCATTGCTTTTCGTGCAGTTTGCTGGCTTCCATGTATCTGCTGTCTGACTCGGCTTCCGGACTTCACAGTTTTGTCATAATGTAATATTAATGATTCCATCACATTATGGTCAGTCATGATCATGTTAAATAGTGGAGCAGGCTTGAAAGCCAAATGGCTCATTCCTGTTCCAATTTTCTAAGTTTCAATTATTGTACTTTAGAAGAATCATGCACATGCATACAAAACATTTACAAGTTCAACCGCTTGAACCTGCTTTGCCATTTAATTATATTATGGCAGACCTTGTTGTGGCCTCAACACCATATTCCTTCTTACTCCTCACAACGTGGGGCTTGAACTTCAATTTTGGTATTACAGGTATCAAAACATTTAAAAGTTAATGTTATTTTCCAAAGCCCAGAATATAATCTTTAAAATAAACAAAAAATGCAATACTTCCTCATATCTTTCAAGGCTGTAATTTAGTTACACAGCTTAGCTTGGTCAAATTGATTTTGCTGGTAATTCCAAGATTCAATGCACAACAGCACAAAATGGAGAAGTTCTGAATGAACCAAAATTGTTATTTCTGTATTTATTACTTGTCTCTGGGAAGAAACTAAATATAATAACTTTTAGTACTTTTTGAAAAACGAAATCAGTGAAAAATGTAAGTGTAGCCCAAAACACATTAATTTCTTTTCTAATTTCCTAGCCAAACAGTTGACAGTAACCAAATGGTACAAAGAACAGGAAATCTGTCTTCACCAATTTGTGAACCTTGCAAGAGATATGGAGCAGGAAACTATACTATCAGATTGTATTGTACTATTTTTTACACCATGTAGTGTTTCCTTGTAGCACATTGGAAATAAAATCTATCCCACTTTGTCCTCTCATCAAGTGATGCTCTTCCACTGTAAGTACTGATATCATAAATGCTACTTTCTTGTCCTGCTTTTCAGGTACTCACAGTAAATACATTTGTTTCTTCCTTCAAAGTTGGATTTGAAGTTTATGTGTTGTATGCATTGAAAATACTACTAGCTTGCTGCTTCCTATGTAACACATACAATTCTTCCTAGCTTTGGAGTAGTTTAATTGCTGTTTCTAAAATTCCGTTTTCCCTAGCAGTCCGTTGGTTATCGCGTTATAGCATTAGAATAAATGTGATTAGTTTTTCCAAAAGATCATAATGTTTAGATCTAAATTAGAACTCCAGAAAACAAAGTCTCTATTGAACCATCAGGGATTCTGAAACTATTCCTCTCTTAGACAAAAAGCTGCATATCTACATCGAGTCCACAAGAGAGTCAGGCACATCTTGACCAGTGAACGAACCCAATACCCAGATACATATTCAAACCGAATTGAGTAAAAAGTCAGCTACACAACCACTAAATAACAACCAGAACAGCCTTGAAACAAATACATCAGTATGAAACTGTTAAGTACAGTAACTGATGATCTTGCCTGTAACGTTAACATCACAAAAATGAATAAAAATATGCTGACAAATGATGTCTATCCTAATGGGGTGCTAACTTGCTCACAAAGTCACAAGGCAAAAACTCATCAAATTATTTGATCCCAAACATTCGGAATTTTTTTTTTAATGAGTACCCCTTTATTTAGCCATGATAATCTCTTCCTGTTGTTTATCATTGTCACTATAACAAAATACTCCCCAGTGTCTGTGGGACATATATCGAAAATCAAAATACTACAGATGCTGGAAATCAGAGATAAAAGTAGGCAATGCTCAAAATATTCAACAGGTCTGGCAATATCTGTGGAGACTGAGGGAGAGGTAGCATTTCATGTGAACAACCATTCAAAATTCCATTGACTTGAAATGCTACATTTCTCCAAAAGCGCAACAGATCTAATGAGGATTTCCAGCAGGATGTCCTTATGTCAAGATAAATATCTTTTTTCCCTTCAGCTTCAGTGTATCTAGAAATATTCTATTGGGTTTACCTTTTCCTTTCAGCAGAAGTCTATCATATCTGGGAGATGCCTCACATAGAAGCTAAAGATCCCTAGTTTATAATTTCATTTCTCTTCCCCCTGACTTTGGGAATCAGTCTTGTTGCAATGTTATGTAGGGTTGCTACATATTGATTGAGCTAAGTGGAACATTTTTGAGCATTTTCCATTATTTATTGAATTCACCCTGCTTACATTAGGGACTGAATCTTACCTTTTTGGTTAAATGTCAATTTCATGAAATTTTATTGAGGCTATCTCTCTGCGAGGGCAAGTGAGTTTTCTCATGGCATTGTCTCAAACTCAGTTCATTAAGTACCTGAACCACCCCTATGGTGACCCATTCTTCCGATGCTAGCCCAATTCTACCATTCATGGCAGAGGAAGAATGCACCACTGCCTATTTATCCCAGACTCTACTGGTATGCCCCTAACCAGGGCAATATTTAAAGGAGTATTGTATACCTGGACAAGCTGACAGTCCAGAGCCGGTTCATGACATTTGCTTTGGATGTGGCGATAAAAGGGGAATTTGGTGCTCCGCTTTGTAGACAGGAACTGGGTGGTGCAGAAGAAAGCTGCCTTGTTCCACAGGACTGGCAGAGGAGGCCATGACCACAAGACCATAGCAGCCTGGCTCATGGTTCCTTCTACATCTGTGGAGTCTTGGCCATCTGGAGAAATGCACAGGAATATAGGAAACAAGTTACTGACCTTCTGCCCTCTGCTATTGCACCCACTTTCCAACAAAACTCATTCTTTTCCACTTTCACCCTTGCATGTAACATCTTCTCCATATGCTCGCACCCTTGCTTCCCCCTCACCAAGCCCCAACACTGCTAAACCTGCATGGCCTGATCACCATTCCCCGACTAGCACCAATAGCTGTGCGACCCACTTACATCTCATTCAGATCCTCATTATCTCTCATTTCAGAAGAAAACAACCCACAATAAGGCAGAAAGACCCAAGACAGCTGGTGGGATGCCATGGTGAGCCAAAGTTGCTCAGGCCCTTATGTTGGGAATTCTTAGCATCTAGTTTCCTCATGGTGGGTGGACTTCTTGCGCGATTCTCACAAATTTTCCAACATAGTCCATGCTGTTCAGGACCCTGTAAAATTCTGCTCTACATGTCTATTGTACATTGTATCTGTTGGGGTGACGTTGGAAATCATTGTTCAAGTCCACTGACTGCCTGAATACAATAAAGAGAAACACAATTTTGATTCATCTTATCTGTTTCATCGTCAAAGAATTCAGGGTTGTATTGTAAGTTTATTGCACAGAGCTGACTCCATGGTAATAGATGACTTGCGAGCAGTAAGTGCCCACATTTGAAGCATTATCTGGGATGTAATTTGACAAAGTAGAGCAAACTCTGCAAAATGATGCACAAATTGCCTGGTGTAATAGGGTATGGTTTAAAAAAGTTGGCCATCTTGGAAGGAAAAGCACAATGAGTGCTTTCTTGCATGAACAGTGTGTGTGGAAATCTGAAGAAAGAAATGGAAAATATTGGAGATCTTTAGCAGATCTGGCAATATCAGTAGAACAAGAAACAGAATTAACGTTTCAGATTGATGACCATTATCAGAATTTCTTCAGAGCTTTCTTACATTCAATTGTATGGTACATTATTAGAAACCAATCTTTCTTAGCAAGCTAATAAAATTGTTTCTCTAACCTGAAATATTTGTATGACTTCATATTTATTTTGCTTCAAAGTTCTAGCTCTATTCCATTAAAACAACACTGAATTATTTAGTAGCATCTAGTTCTAGAGAATCTGGAGAATACGTTTTGTACATAGAGATTTTACAGCTTTTTAGATGTTAAACATTGGTTAAACTGTTTGACAATAATTAGTTTTGAGCAGTTCACCTTTTACTTGAAAAACTTCTAATGCCCTTAAGGAAATCTGCATATTTTCATTGTTTTTGTACATTCATATTGTTCATGTCCAAGTCACAACGTCCTGGGGTGGTGGGGGATGGGGTAGGAAGAAATGAAATCTTTGCTACCATCCCTTTCCATCACATATTCTACTTCATTCTGAGTTTTGGTGTTATAGAGGCTGACTCAAATATGAAGTTTTGGTTTAGAGTCAGAAGTTCATGGGTTCTAGGTCCACACCAGATGCTTGAGTACACAATCCAGAACAATGCTTTAGTGCACTGATGAGGGAGTGCTGCACTGCCAGAGGTGTTCTTTTTTTAGGTGAAGTATTCCTGTGAGGCCCATCTACCCTCTCAGGTCAGCAGTATGTCTAATGGCACTACTTGAAGAGAAGAGGAATTCTCTGACCAATATTTAGCCCTAAAAATAAAACCACAATGATTTTATTTAGCTGTGTCTTTCATTGCTGCTTTTGGGAACCTGTGCACAGATCTGTACACTTCACAATGGTTCATTGGTGATTTAGGATGCCATGATTTATGAAAAATGCGGTGTAAATTTGGACAAATTCCTTATCTGTAAATATAAATATATTATCAAACAACACACTCACAGTGCTGAATAATTTATCCTACATATGATCATTAATGATCTGTTTACATGTTTATTACTTTGGAGATTGGATTGGTCGAGAGTTCTTGCTAACTTGGATAATCTTGATCAGCAATATAGGTAATATCATAAACTGAAAATGCAAGATGAAAATGCTGCTATTTCAAGAATTGCTTTCCTTTTTTCTCTTCAAAATTTATATTCTCCAGAATAGTGGTTTGGCAGAAAATGTACAGGGATGCATTAGTGTATGACAGGATTTAAAAGATTAAAGTGCACTTTTACAAGCTTGTAAGAGTTGACATTTTGCTACTTAAAGTACATTTTCATACAGTTTCACTCTTACAGTTGTTAATGTTAGAGCCTTAACTTTTGTTATTCTTGCCTTTTTTCACCTTTTTTGTAACTTGACAAATTTATGTCCAATGAATGCTGTGAAATGATTCTAAGTTTCAAAGAAAAAGCAGAAAGTAATGACAGCATCCCATTTCTGATCACTTTGTGATTAACATATAGTATTCTCCCCCGGCAGTTCGTGGTCATTTTCAAGTACATGTCCTAGAGTGGGGGAGTCCAATACTAGAGGGCTTAGGTTTAAGATGAGGGGGGAAAGATTTAAAAAAGAACCCGAGAGGTAAACTTTTCATACATCGGGTGGTGCATGCATGGAATGAGCTGCCAGAGGAAGTGGTGGAGAAGCATACAATTACAACAATTAAAAGGCATCTGGATGGGTATATGAATAGGAAGGGTTTAAAGGGATATGGACCAAATGTTGGCAATTGGGATGAGGTCAGATTGGGATGTCTGGTCAGCGCAGACGAGTTGGAGAGAAGGGTCTGTTTCCATGCTGTATGACTCTGACTCTACGTAAATAATCATTAAATACCATCTGACATTTCCTTAGTTACAAAACAGGAACTGGACTCAACACTGTTTCCCCCAGAGAAATGTCAAATTAAACAAATTACAATTCTGTTGCACATCAGTTTAAAATAAATCCATTGCACATTGCTTTGTTGGCCAAGACTTAAGACTGCTAATATGCTCTTAAAACAACGCCTATTGCACTTCCCTCTTCCCTCTCTATCAAAAAGGCATCACCAATTATCAGATTATGAATAATAATTTACAGTCAGAAATGCCAAATGTTTAATGGTATAACATATACCAGATGTATTACAACTGGTATTACAGGGTCACACATATTAATCTGATGTGGAGATGCAAGCCTCCATAATTATGCCAGCTTTATAATAATCTTTAATTGTGCTTGTATATTTTTGTTTAATGGAAAGACAGATTAGAGTGTCAATACAGTAATACGGCAGGAGAACCAGCAGTCAGATTGCAGAGGCTGGCACTTTTAATTAGTAATGCTCAATTTGATCTTTGACTGAAATGCCTCACTTAGAGTGCTTAGATGTCAAAGGATGAAGACCTGAGTGTGGTGTGCATATGATTCAGTGACAAGCTGTTCAATAAATGTTTGAAACCTGCTTTGTAATTATCTGGAGGTTTATAAGAGTGTGAATGTTACAGTTATTGGCACTGGCCCAACAAAACAGGCCCCACCTCCCTAAAGCTCATTACAAACTTCCAGCAAACAAAATTCACAGCTTCATAAAATGCAATTACTGCTGCAAAAACAACCTAGTAAGATGAAAACATAACATTGGGCATGGTGTTAATAAATATGTTACCAAATTTGTTTGTCTCAAGGTAAATTGTAAGAGAAGGAAAATTAGTCAACAGTGCTGGGATGCTATTCTTTTCAAATGATTCCTGATCTTGGCTATAGTGTATTAGGTTGAATGCTGAGTATTAACAGATGGATTTTTTTCACAATAAAAACAAAGAGGAAAAACTGTCAATGGATTTTGTTTTTTGCAGATTGCTGCCTCATAAAGAATGATTATAGCACAGCCCTGACAATGGTTTGGTGCAGTATGTAGTTCTTGGGGTTGATTAGCTTAGTTGGCTGGATGGCTGGTTTGCAATGGAGGATGATGCCAACAGCATGAGTTCAATTTGTGTATTAGCTATGGTCACCTTCTCAACCCTGCCTCTTGTCTGAGGTGTGGTGGCCATCAGATTAAACACTTAACCATTTGTCCCTCTCTAATGAATGAGAAGCCTCTGGGATTATTGTGACTTGCACTTCATTTATCTTGGGCAGCAAATATTGCACATTCATTGGGAGTGAATAAGAAAATTATTGTAAAGCAGAATGGGATATTTCAAATATTGTACTGGAAATTCTAGTTTGCAATATTAACATGGAAACTTAAAGGGGCTGAACTGGATATCGCCTAAAAATGGGCACAAGGATTGAGATGCACAATCACCACACATCAGCCCAAAATAATGCAGGCCTCCCGCAGTCATTGTGATACCTGCTCATAGGATTAATGTGGTGTTCAGTGGAGAAGGAGGCCATTTGGTACATTGTGTCTTCACTGGGTCACTTTATGGCCATCTTGAATTAATGCCATTTTCCTGCCCTTTCCCTTTAACCATTGACATTATTTCTATGTAAATAATCATTGAATACCCACTTGAATACCTTGATTGGACGAGTCTCCATCACACTTCCAGGCAGTGAAAACTAGACTCTAACTACTTGTAGTATGAAAAAAAAATTCACATTAACTCCTTTTGCAAATCACCTTAAATCTGCACTCTCCAAATCTTGATCTGTTTATAAGTGGAAGCATTTATTTTCCTTGCTACTCTGTCCAGACCTCCTATGATGTTGAAATCAAGTCAAATCTCCTCTTAGCCCTCTCCTTTCCAAGAAAAACAGTTCAACCTCTTTTCACAACTGAAATTTCTCACCCTTGGAACTACTCACATAAACCTCTTCTGCACTCTCTACAATGCATTAGCAGCCTTCTTAAAGTGTGGCAACCTTAACTGGACACAATATTCCAGCTGAGGTCTAATCCATGTCTTATATATGTTCAGCATAACCTCCCTGCTCTTGTACTCCATGTCCCTAGTAATAAAGCCTAGAATACTCTACACTTTATTAGCTGTGCTGTCAACTGTCTCATGACTTATGTACATATATACCCAGTCTCTGCTTCTGCACAACATGTAGAGTGGTACCCTTTGATGTGACACTGTGTTGTGAACTTATGCTTGATCAGGTAATAATTATGTTAGCTCCCATTAAATAAGAACTGGACTTGGGTGACATAGTCCTGAAAAATTTAACAAACGTTTATCAGTTCCAAGTAGGTACAAATATTACACTTGCAGGCACTTTACTGTCTGGGCTAAACTAAGCTATTTGGTTACAAACAGTAACATGTTTCCTTCAACAAATTCTGCTTCAAATGACCCCATCTAAGTTGAATTTGAAACCTTTATGACTTTAAGTTATATGCCATGATATGGCGATAATATTGTGAATGTGTCTTCTAACTGTAAAACATAACACAACATCCCCCTCTTTCCGAAGAAAAAAGAAATTGCAAACAGATATTCATGTTTGTTCATAGATAGTGTAGTCAAATATTTGAACATTACACAAACAGCTGAAAGCATATTTAACAAGGTTAACAATACAAACTTCAATGCAAATTCAATGACCCTTTCTGAAGAAGGGTCTAGGCCCGAAACGTCAGCCTTCCTGCTCCTCTGATGCTGCTTCGCCTGTTGTGTTCATCCAGCCCTACACCTTGTTATCTCTATCTTCAATGCAATGCTTTGAGGTTCTGGCAACTTGTCCTGATCTGGTGATAATATACCTATCTGGAGAGATACGTGTTGTGTTCGGTTACTTGTGGTTCACAACATGGTCGTCTTGTGTTGATTCCAGTCACTCATCATTGCATAATCATTATTGGAGTTTTCTTCCTGACTCATTTTGTGCATGACACTGAACTAGCTTCTATTCCTTCACAATGAGGCAGCATGACTAGTAATGACTTCTCGTGATCTGGGCTGATTTTATATTTTATAAACCTTTGCTAACATTCAAGTATTTGTAATTGAATTTCTGACTTGCACGCTTTGCCCAATACATAGTTTTAGTAATTCTCTGTCTGCTTACTGGTTGTGTACATGTTTCATTCTCCTCTGTTGATGAGGAAAAATTTCCTGTAACTCAGAATGGTTAAACAATTGGTTGCTAGGCACAGCCATTTGCACTTGTCTTCTGAACATAAGTTGTGCTGGGGGTTGGTAATCCTTTCTCCATTGTTGTTGTGTGAAAATTGGATCTATATGGTTGTCTGGGATGAATCAGCATATTCAACAACTCATGAGTGCATGTGAGACATGCTTAAGGTATCAAACAAAGCAACAGAGAGAGTGATCCTGTACTGTTGCTTGACACTTGATTGATCATAGATTTGATAGTGCACACCATATGTCCTGTTAGTCCATTGAAGTATGGACAGTGAGGTGATGATGTGATATGGGTGACTCCCCACTTTCTACTCATGTCTTGAAACAGTTTACCAGTGTATTGCTGTTGTCTGTTTTCAGGTACCAAGTAGTATGCCAAATAACTGAAAATAGTACTCATCATGTCAGTGATGTTGCAGTCATTGCATTGCTAAGTCAGCAAACAATGATAAATTTGAAGAAGTAATCTGATACAAAAATGTACTCTTTCCTTTGCATTGTGAATAGGTGTGTTACTATTTTCATCTATGGACTGGACAGAACAATTCTTAGACACTCTCTCTGTTGATTTGGTTGATACCTTTAGCATGTCTCACATGCACTCATGAGTTGTTGAATATGCTGATTCATCCCAGACAACCATATAGATCCACATGCCAGCTTCCATGCGCATTCAATGCCCCTGTATCTCTGATGTAGCATGGATATGATATCTTGGTGTTGTGCTTTTGGTGTTATAGCTTTTGTTGGTTTTGTGTACTTGGCTGCAAGTAGAGCATGGCATTGTTGTTAACCTGCAAATATGGCTTCAAGATTGCATCTAGCTTCAAACAGTGTGTCAATGTTATGGCTCTTTCTTCTACAGAAAGTTTGGGCATATTCATGCTATGAAGCCTCTCCTTGCTTATGGCAAATAAGATTTTCAGAGATCTCTTCTCAATTGATTGCTTGATCTATAAAATAAGGCTGTATATGTTTCTTAAATTGCTGTAATTCAGTAATGATACTGTTGGCTGCCCAATCATTAGTCACTGTTCGGCTTCCACTTATTATTGAAGGTCTATTGCTCTTTTTTTAGTTGAGTGTAGGTCTTGTTTCTTTCTTTCTTTGAATTGTTTTGCTTTGACTTTGAATTTACAGCTGCATGCAAAAATTTCCTTATATGTCTTAATGGACTGTATTCTGCACGGTTCACATTTAAAATGGAACAGTCAAATGAACTCCCTTTCCTTAATGTCCTAGTTGAGAAATTGGCCAGTATACACAGCACAGAAAAAGGCCCTTTGGCCTAACTTTTCCATGCTAGTCAAAAACAACCACCTAACAATTCTAATCCCATTTTCTAGCACTTGGCCCATAGCCTTGCATGCCTTGACATGGCAAGTGCACGTCTAACTACTTCTTAAATGTTATAAGGATTTCTGCCTCCACCACCCTGACAGGTAATGAGTTCCAGATTCCCACAATCCCCACGTGAAAAGATTTCTTGTTACATCTCCTCTAAACTGTTTGCCCCTTACCATAAATCCATGCCCCCGGTCGTTGATCCCTCCACAAAGTGGAAACGTTTCTGTCTGTCTACCCTATCAACTCCTTATAATTTTACACATGCCAATCATATCCCCTCTCAAACTCCTCTGCTCTAAGGAAAACAACATTTCTCTCTTCATAACTGAAAGTCTCCAGCCTAGGCTACATCCTGGTAAATCTCCTTTGTACCCCCTCCAGTGTTGTCACATCCCTCCTACAATGTGGACTCCCGACGTGGACATGTCATCTAGTTGTGGTTTAACCAATGTTTCATCCATATAACTCTCAACCTTGTGGATACAACACAGTGACTCCAATTATTGATCAAGTTCCAAAATCCAAAGCTCAAGTTTGATAACATTTTGCACGTTGTTTTCTGAAACTTCCTACATGCTACAGGATGGGCACTCCACATGACTTAGCTGCCGACCAATACTTTTGTATGAGTTAATATAAATTGGAGATTAGAGATTATTGAACTTGCAATATTCCTGAACCTCCTTGATTTTTGTCTAAACTCAACCCCCTCGTGCAGCTTTTTAACTGCTAGCTGAAATAGAAAGAAAAAGCAACTCCCTCCTTTCCCCTCTTAACTCCCTTCCTCAACAAACTCACAGTAATCCATTCAACTCACTCTACTAAATGCACTGCACTTCGCTTCTCATCATGATACTATTACGATTTGGATGGATCTAGTATCTGGCAGTTTCAGAAATACTTCAGGCCAGTTACTTAATTAGTTGATCTCATCTTCTCTCAAGCAGAGAGCTTGATTAGCTCCACCCAACTTAAAATTTAGAAGCATTAATGTCATTAAGATGCTAATTGTAAGCAAGCAGTAACTAGATTTTATACAAATAAACTGGCCCATAAAATATAAAAATACACTTCCTCATTCATCAAACATGCAAGAATCCACTCTATCCCAGTGCATTGAACATGCTGCTGAGGAACTGCATAGACCAATAGGGGGTACTTAAATTCATGTGAATCTCACATCACTGAGAGCTCCACCTTGTGCCTGGAAGTCAGACTTTACCTCTTTGAGGTGAGATGTGTTATTGATGCAGCAGGGGCTTGAGCAGCCTGAATAAAATTTCATGACCTTTAAAAGGATCACATTAGGCTAGCAGTTGTGCCCCCAGGTTTTCAAATGCCATGGTGGTGTGGGATGGTGTCTGATCTAGACAATTGCAAAGAGAGTATTATACATATGTACAATGCCAGCAAGGCATTTAGGATACAGTTGTAATGGTGACAGAAGTGTAATTATGCAACATGAATGGTGAAGATCAATGGATGCACGTTCAGATAATAAACTCTACACACCGCATGATTGGCCTGACTGACTGTTTCATTGACTAGAGCTCCTTTACTCATCAACCAACGATGCATATCAACCATGACTCATACTTCACGTTTAAGCTTCACTTCAATTGTGCACACTTAGCACTGATGGAAGATACACATCCACATCTCACAGTTGCACATGCTACCAACTATTTGACTGTGGTAAACACATATCACTATATTCAGTGATACACTTCCCTCTATAATAGCAGACCAAATAGCAGCAACAAATTGGTGGGGCTCAGGCACACTGTATGGAAGAGATAGTGCTGGAAATAATTGAAATGTCTGTAACTGATGCTGTAGCTAATGATATCATTTAAGCTGTTATGAATAACGGTACATTCCAACCTAACAACGCTTCTCAAATCCCACTTCCTGTTTGTCCCACAATATGTTATTATGGACAAGCAGCAGATGTTGCAAACATGCATTTCTTGCACTCCCCTTTCCTTACCCAAGCCTCCACTTGTGCATTTATGTTTGCAGACACCCAAGAACTGCTACCTGACAAGTCAGTGGTGCCAGAAGCTGAAGGATAAAAGGGGGAACAGATGAGGAAGAAGAAACACCATTACCCACTCATACACTTACAGCCACCAATGTGGACTGATCCATGACACAGCATCTGATGGCATGATCTCAGCTTCAATTGCAGCACAGTCAAAAACCACTCAATGTCTGAATATAGAGTAGAAGCTCAGGCTTAGATCTTGGAATCTTTGCCTATTGCCAAGTACATACAGATTGCTGTAAGCATGAATGCAGAAGCTCACGTTAAAGGGGACTCGCAGGGTCACACAACAGTTCAATGGTCTGTACTCTCCCAGCAATATTAACCCACTTGTGCCCTCTCTGTTGACTTTCAGCCAGCCAATCCAGACTACTGTCACCTGTTGTAAGGTGTTGCAGTCCAAAGCTACTCCACCAGAGCTGCTTGACGTCTTCCTCCAAGACTGTCTTCAGCCTCACCCCATGAAAGTGAGCAGCCTTCCACCAGCAATGTTGTAGCCACTTGTGTGGCGCTGTGCAGAATCACTAGGATAGGCACGGTGCACAGAAAGAGAATGCAGTAGGTGAATGTTTGCATTTTCTATGAAATGATATTGTTGGATATAGTTGATATCGTGCACCTTGTTGGAAGATTGTGCTCAAGAAGACCCTATGTATGTATCCCGCAATGGTGATAAAGTGGGGAACTGTTGAACAATTGGGATCTGGGCGTTTATTCAGGATGACTGAAGACTGCCAATGCACTCACTGATAGCCCGTCTGAAGCTTTTTATGTGTCGGTTATACGTCCTTCTTTCCTCTTTTTCTCTTCCAGCTCCTCCTAGGGTTCTCACCAAATGCTTGATAGTTGCACCTCATGATGGCCAGGTTGTAAAAGTTGCACAGACCATTTTAGGAAGCAGTGTAGAGATCCTCCCAAATGGTGAAAGTATTGTTTCAACTAGCTGCAGTATGACAATGTTGCTCTTGATAACATGGCTGTCATTATTTGAATGCTTCTCATGGATGTGGATGGTTATTGGGTGATGTCATCAGCTAGCTGTTATGCAATGGGGTTTCAGCTAAATGTGATTCCACCTTAAGAACCCTGAACTGTACTTAGCCACGTACCCCTGACTTTTTGTCAGTATAAATTGAACACTGTCTCTTTTTTTAAGAGCACAGACTTTGCAGTTATTATTCTGAGAAGTTTTAACTTATGTATCAGCTGCTAGAAACAGAACATGTGAGCCTTCCTCTTCTAAAGTGCATTGCACTGGCTTAGTGTTCCAGCTCAAAAATGCACTGCAGCCTTTTAATTTTTAAACATTCTTGTAATTAAAGCAATCTAAGAAATTGAATTTGTCTTAAAATAATTCATTTTCTAATTTAAAAGAAATTAACTCCATTTTCTTGGTAATTCGTGCTCAATCTTTACAGCTGTTTATACTCAGAAACTGCTGGCACTGAAGAATGAGAAATTCACTCAGTCTGAATGTTCTGCTGTTCAACATTATTGCCTAATTATCTTTAATTAATTTCCAAAACTTTGAACAACATATTGGGCTCTCTTCTAGTTATCTACTATTGCTACTATGATAAACTGCCTCCAAAAGGATGTTTTACCTGGTGCAGCAATATTTATCCCCTGTCACATAAGAAATTGGGTCTGGATAGCATGATTATTAAGTATCCAGTAGACATTTATTACACTAACTATTATATGCAAATATTACATTCCTCAGATACATAGGTGTCTGGGCTAGTATGAAGCTAGTAGTTATAATGGAGAAACATGCTTCCAGTCGTGTCATGCTTCAAGTGATCTGAGGTAAGATGGAGTATGATACCTTTGTATCCTCAAGGTCATATGCTGTGATGCATTACTCCTATAATGATCATCATCCTTCAAACTTTATTGACATATTGAACTGATACATAGCATAACAATTAGCATTGTAGTTTGACTGTTCTGTCTATGCCACATGTTCACAATATTGCCCTCCTTGCTGGAAGTGGTCAGGAACAGTAGAAGTGCCATTTTTCACTAAAGATTCATTCATTGCACCAAGCTAATGGTGTTATGAAGTTGGGCTTTGCATCATCCATGCTTTGTATGTATTCCTTTCTCTAATAACTCTTCATTCAAAAAAAAAATAGGCCAATCAATTTCCTACTATCTGCTCACAAATTGCTTGTGTAAGTCACTTTCCAACTTTTACATATTGGCCAAAGAATAAGGTAATATCTTGCAAAAGTATGTCAGACCTGATCTTATGAGGAAGGATCACTGGACCCAAAATGTTAATTGATTTTTTCTTCACAGATGTTGCCAGACCTGCTGAGCTTTTCCAGCAACTTTGTTTCTGTTCCTGATCTTATGCATCCTATCTTCAGTTGTGTTGTCGCAGCTGCTCTGATGTGACCTGGTACTGTTATTCCCTGTCACAGGGATTTGAATTGCAATAATTTTACCTGGAGACTTCTAAGAGCTTCCAAGGTGAGCAAATACATATTTAGCCTGAATATATACCACAAAATGCCCTATAGTAATGGTGTAGAAGTTTGAACTTGGAATAGTCATCCCAGTGCTTGTTAAGGCATTGATTATAATTAAGCTACCCGCATTCAGAGACAAATAAATACTGCACAATATCTTGATAGCTAGCTGCTCCATTGTGGCAGCTAACTGAGAAAGAGGTCAACAAGCATTTTCCCTGCGTCTCCAATGCTATGTCAGCCATGATCTTGTATATGAACATTCAGTCAAAGTGACTTCAGAATATGTGAAGCTGGGGTGTGAGTCAGTAAGGCTCCAGGAGATACCTTCCTTTACCATCTCTGTAAATAGATGTGTTTAATAAAGGCTGCAAAGGTTCAAATTTAAAAGTATTGACCCCATCTTTCTACATGGTGGCAGACAGTGGTCAGACCCATAGAACCATAGGAAGTGGTACGGCAAGTGCAGAGGAGCACTTCAAGTGAAGCCTAGAGGCAGCACAATGTCAAGGGTGAAGAATGAAGCTAATCCAGTGTTCAATACTGGAATTTAGAAAAATACTTGCAACTAATACCTGGAAAGTTCCAACAGTTTGGAAGTTTCCAACAGAAAGCAGTTTGGGATTGTCTTAAAGGTACACCTAGACATTGAACCATGGAGACAGAAAGCTCACACAGAGCTGAAAATCATAGAAACTGGAAGAAGCCATTCAGTCAGGGGAAGGTGATGGCCTAGTGGTATTATCACTGGACTGTTCATCCAGAAATCCAGAAAACATTCTGGGGACCTGGGTTCAAATCCTGCCATAGCATATGGTGGAATTTGAATTCAATAACTTTCTGGAATTAAGAGTCTAATAATGACTGTGAATCCATTGTTGGGGAAAAACCATCTGGTTCACTGATGCCCTTCAGGGAAGGAAACTGCCATCCCTACCTGGTCTGCCCTACATGTGACTCCAGACCCACAGCAATGTGGTTGACTCTTAACTGCCCTCTGGGCAATTAGGGATGGGCAATAAATGCTGCCCAGCCAGCAACACCCCTCATCCTGTGAATGAATAAAGAAGAAAAAAAAGTCCCTCAAGCCTGCTCTGTCATTCTAGATCACAGCTGATCATCCACCTCAATGTTTTCTTCCCACAGTATCTTCTTATCCCCGATGTCATTAGTGATTAGAAATCTATTAATTTCTATCTTAAACTTATGTAATCACTGAGCTTCCATAGTCCTATGGGTAGACACTTCCAAAGATTCACCACCCACTGAGTGCAGAAGTTCCTTCTCATCTCAGTCCTAAAGGGCTTGCTTTTTGTTCTGAGATTGTGTCTCCCTGATCTTTACCCCACAGCCAAAGGAAGCATTATTTTCTACGCCTCCCTTCCTAGCCCTTTAAGAAATTTTGTAAGTTTCTCTGAGATTGCCTCTCATTCTTCCAAATACCAGAGAATACAGACCAAGTCTCTTCAATCTCTCCTCATATTAGTGTCCCAGGAATCAGTCTGGTGAAGGTCAACTTCACTCCCTCTGTGACAGGTACATCCTTTATTAGAAGGGGCTCTTGTGGTACAGCGATAGTGTCCCTACCTGGGAGGCCTGGGTTCAAGTCCCACCTGCTCCAGAGGTGTGTAATAACATTGCTGAACAGGTTGATGAGTAAAATGTCTGTACTTCCTTAGACAAGGGAATCAGAGTGCACTCCAATACTCCAATCTTAATATTGTTTGATACAGTCAAAGTAAGAGTTCTTGGTTGCTGTACTCAGATCCTGTTTCCACCTCTGGTAACCACCTGGAAACCGATATCCATTTCAAGCCCACCGATTCCCACAGCTACCTAGAATGCACATCCTCCCACCCACCTTCCTGCAAAAATGCCATCCCCTATTCCCAATTCCTTTGCCTCCGCCGCATCTGCTCCCAGGATGAGGCATTCCACTCCCGAACATCTCAGATGTCCTCGTTTTTCAAGGACCGCAACATCCCCCCCTCAGTGGTCGAGAAAGCCCTCGACTGCGTCTCCTGCATTTCCCGAAACTCATCCCTCACACCCCCTCCCCGCAATAACAACCAAAACAGAATCCCCCTCGTCCTCATGTACCACCCCACCAACCTCCGGATCCAACGCATCATCCTCCGACACTTCCGCCATCTGCAATCCGACCCCACCACCAAAGACATTTTTCCCTCCCCACCCTTATCTGCTTTCGGGAGGGACAACTCCCTCCATGACTCCCTTGTCTGCTCCACACTCCCCTCCAGCCCCACCACACCCGGCACTTTACCCTGCAACCGCAGGAAGTGCTACACCTGCCCCTACACCTCCCCCCTCACCCCCATCCCAGGCCCCAAGAAGACTTTCCACATCAAGTGGATGTTCACCTGCACATCTGCTAATGTGGTATACTGTATCCGCTGTTCCCGTTGTGGCCTCCTCTACATCGGGGAAACCAAGCGGAGGCCTGGGGACTGATTTGCGGAACACCTACGCTCGGTTCGCACTAAACAACTGCACCTCCCAGTCGCGAACCATTTCAACTCCCCCTCCCATTCCTCAGATGACATGTCCATCCTGGGCCTCCTACAGTGCCACAACAATGCTACCCGAAGGTTGCAGGAACAGCAACTCATATTCCGCTTGGGAACCCTGCAGCCCAATGGTATCAATGTGGCTTTCCCAACCTCCCACCTCACGCCCCCCCCCCATCTCCTACCTACTATCCTCATCCCGCCCCTTTGACGTATCCGTCCTTCCTGGACTGACCTATCCCCTCCCTAACTCCCCGCCTACACTCACCTTTACTGCCTCCATCCCCGCCTCTTTGACCTGTCTGTCTCCTCTCCACCTATACTCTCCTCTATCCATCTTCTATCCACCTCCCCCTCTCTCCCTATTTATTTCAGAACCCCCTTCCCCTCCCCCATTTCTGAAGAAGGGTCTAGGCCCGAAACGCCAGCTTTCCTGCTCCTCTGATGCTGCTTGGCCTGCTGTGTTCATCCAGCCCTGCACCTTGTTATCTCTGCTTTCCACGCTGCTTGCTGCAACTGCATGCCAACTTTTATTGACTTTTACATGAACAAGGACATCTCGGTCCCTTTGGACAGCAACACTTTCTAATCCCTCACCATTTAAGAAATATTTTGCAACCTCTATGCCTTGTAGTAAAGTGGATAACCTCACCCATGCCTCAGGAGCACAGCATCCATTTAATACTTTTGCACCTTTCCTCAAACCACCTTTTGCTGAGTAAAGTCCTATTTTAGCTGGATTGAATAAAATAGTTAAAAACACACCAAATATTTTTCTGGCCATGATATGGATATTCAGAGACTTTGGCATTTAATGTAACATAGGTTGCATATGGATCGGAAAGAATTAATATCTGGAAGGGTGTAGCACTACCCACTATGATGATGTCACATGGACATAGAGAGTTAGTCTGAAACAAACAGTGAAGAGACATGTCAGGCATTAATCATGAACAGCAGGAATGAATGAAATACTTCTGTGTATAGTTTAAAGCTATGCATGCACACCTAATTGTTCACTTTAACAAACTCTCGAAATTGCTACTAGTGAGGTGGATTGCCCCAGTGTACAACAAACCATGACAGTTGATACCTCTGTGCAGAGCTGAGGGAGTGCTGTAATGTAGAAGGCATCAGTGACCCAGATCCTCCAGTATCTGAACAGTTAGGGACTAGAGAAGATAAGCTTCATCACCAGAACTTTCCAACAAGCACCTAGACATCACCTGGCTGGTGGCGAGAAGGGCACTACTACCTGTGAGATCCTTCATGTATGCCTGGACTGTGTGTGCCGCCACACGCTGCCCTTGAAGGGGCTGCAGGGACAGGGGTAGAGACTGTCACATATCTCCTTCTAGAATGTGCCTTTGCAAAGGAAATCTGGAGAGAGAGGCAATGATTTTTGTTGAGGTTCGTCCCAACCAGCTCCAAGACGCAGAACTCTGTGCTCTATGGGCTGTTCCCCAGTATGCACACCAAGACAAATCCCAACTGTGCCTGGAGGACTATCAACTCAGCAGAAGATGCTCTTTGGTCTGCCCAAAACATATTACCTTCTAGAGCAAGGAGTTGACCTCAATCGAGTGTTGCAGACTGGCACATGCAAACGTCCAGGACTACGTGCTGAGGGATGCACTAAAGCTTAGGGCAGCTACTGCCAAGGCATGGTGGATAAAGGCCACTGTCTGATGTCATTCTGCCGAAATACAATGAGGGACCGCTCAGTTCCCAGAGGTTCAGGGCCTCAAATGTATTTAAATATAGTCTTGCATAAATAAGAAATGCCTTGGGTTTGTTTGTTGGATAGAGTCAAATTCCAATGTTTGTTTGTTTCTCTATATGCTACTACAGAGAACCAAACCGCTTTAGTGACTATGTATGTATAAAAATATACTTTTTATGATATGAAAAAAACAGACAAGGTATGGACAGGACCCCTTGGACGTTCCAAAACAATGATTATGCAGGAATTGCATGGGAAGTTTAGATTTCCGATAGGCAATTATCCTTGCATCTATCAGCAATAGTTTCAATTCTGACTTACAGTTGGAGATTTCTGGGGATTTCAACTTACTTACCTGAATAATTACCCAGCAGATGTTAGGTGGACAAAGCCCCACAAGGGCTACAATTCGTTCGTAACGATACGAGTAGCAATTGACTAGCTGCAACTCCCTATGGATCATCTGACTATCCCACCTACCCTCTCATGACTAACCACCTTAAACCTCCTCAACGCACATCCTCAACAAGACCGCCTCCCACTTAACTACTCTCCTACTTCACCTGACTGTCCTCACCAACCAACTACACTCTGACCTCAACTAACTCCTGATCTCCACATATCCCCCAACGTGACACGACTATACCCGACCCAACCACTCCCAACAGCAAACTATCCCAATCCCCCTTGCCTGGCTACCCTCCAAAATCTAATCACCCTGCTGACTGACCCCACCCACATTACCCACTCTAGACTACAGCCTCACATTCTCATCTGTCATCCAACCCCCTCACTCACTTACTTATCTTCTCTCCATAACTTCTTTAGAGAGACTTTGGACCTTTACACTAAGCTTGCATAAGAAATATAGCAGCTAGCGCTGTAAAAGTCTAGGGGGTGCTGGAGGAAGTTAACTTTCACGAAGATATATCACACATCTCTTCCTGAGAATTACTGCATTTGTTGTGTTTTGCAGCATCATCAATTAGAAGACAGGCCCAAAAGATCAGAGGTAAGTAAGAGTGGAACTTTCTCTCTGATCTAGGTTGCTAAATAGGGATTCTGGCCCAGATTGTACATTTGGGGCACTGTAAGTTCCTGTCTACTCTCTTGCACCTGACTGTAAAAGATCCAAAGGCACAATGGCACAATATGAAATACGAGCTTGATGTCCTCCCAGAGTTTTGATCAATATATATTCATAGGCAACAACACTAAACGACAGATTATCCTAAGACTAAAAGACCATAAGAAATAAAAACAGGAACAGGCTGTTGATCCCCTTGATCCTGCTCTGCCATTCAATAGGATCATGGCTGTTCTGATATCCCTCACAACCACTTTCCTGCCCTTTCTCCATAACTGTTGATTCCCCTACTGATCAAGAATCTATCTATCTCATCCTTAAATACACACCAGGGCTCTGCCACCACAGCTCTCTGTGGCAAGGAATTCAAAACATTCTCAACCCTCTGAGAGAAGAAATTCCTCCTCATCTCCATCTTAAATTCACATCCTTTAATTCTGTGACTATGCTCTTTGGTCCTAGATGTTCCCATGAGGGGAAGTATCCTCTTAGCATTAACTCTGTCAAATTCCTTAAAAATCCTAAATGTTTCAAATGAGATCACCTCTTGTTCTTCTAAATTCTAATTAATTCCCAACCTGTTTAGCCTTTGCTCATAAGACAATCCCTTCATACCAGGAATCGTTCCAGTGAACCTTCTCTGAACTGCCTCCAATGAAATTATATCTTTCTTTAAATAAAGGACCAAAACTGCTCACAGTACTCCAGATCTGATCTCATTAGCACCTTATATAGTTGCAGTAAGACTTCCCTACTCTTACACTCCAATCCCCTTTAAGTAAGGGCCAACATTCCATTAGCCTTCCAAATTACCTGCTGCACCTGTGTACTAGCTTTCTATATTTCATACACAAGTACCCCCCCCCGAGTCCCTTTGTGTTGCAGCTTTCTGCTGTTTTCTCTATTTAAATAATACTCTATTGCAGCTGTACAACTCATGGGTTAGGCCACTTTTGGAATACTGCGTTCAATTTTGGTCTCCTTGCTATCGGAAAGATGATGTTAAATTTGAAAGGGCTCAGAAAAGATTCACAAGGATATTACCAGGGTTGAAGGGGTTGAGCTATAGGGAGAGGCTGAATAGGCTGGGGATATTTTCGCTGGAGCATCGGAGGCTGAGGGGTGATCTTATAGAGGTTTATAAAATCATGAGGGGCATGGATAGGGTGAATAGCCAAGGTCTTTGCCCCAGGGTAGGGCAGTCCAAAACTTGAGGGCATAGGTTTAAGGTGAGAGGGAAAAGATTTAAAAGGGGCCTAAGGGAAAATTATTCACAAAGAGGGTAGTGCGTGTATGGAATGAATTGCCAGAGGAAGTGGTGGAGGCTGGTAAATTACAACATTTAAAAGGTATCTGGATGGGTATACGAATAGGAAGTGTTTAGAGGGATATAAGCCAAAGGCTGGCAAATGAGGCTAGATTAATTTTGGATAACTGGTTAGCATGGATGAGTTGGACTGAAGGGTCTGTTTCTGTGCTGTACATCTCTATGACTGTATGACTCTTCTCCCTTCCAAAACGAACAATGTCACGTTATCCCAAATTATACTCCATAATCATTGTAGCCTTTCATGCATTCCATAGGAGCGGGTGTAGGAGGATGACAAAGAATCTTCAGTCTGAGGATGCACCATTATAGGACTCATGCAGACTGTACACCAGTTAAGATACACACACCTTGGTGAGACTGGGTGTCTCACAGGGTGTCTCTGCCTGGAGGACAGAGTTCGGAACGGAGTTCAAAACAGTTCTGAAGAAGGGTCACTGGACTCGAAGCCTGAACTCTGACTTCTCTCCACAGATGCTGCCAAACCTGCTGAGATTTTCCAGCGATTTCTGTTTTTGAGCCAAATGCATATGCTCGCCTCCACAAAGGACCTGCTCCTTCAGAACAGCACTTTATTGAAGATTGATGACAATTTAACGTTAGCTGCTAGGCACCTCACTGTTGTAGGGAAAAGTGTTCTCAAGTTTGTGACAGCAGGGAGATGTCTGTGGGCCTTGAGAGAGTCGAGACAGTGCATTTAGAATGGTTGTATCTGCTTAAAATAATTCTATTTCTCACACAGTTGCTTCCCACTTGCACACCACCTCCAGATAGTGCCTTAAATGTTGTCTCCTGTCACAATGGCCGCATTTGTCTTGCACATCTGCATGTGGAGACTGTTCTGGACACTCATGAGCTCCAAAAGGAGATCTCTACAACAGCACCTCTGCTGTCAAAGCAGGGCCACAAGTAATCTGCATCTACTCCTCCTGCAGCAACAGCGAAAGTATCATGTAAGAAAACTATAAAATGGAATGGTAAATCATTGTATTTGCACAATGATATAAACACAGGTATTTGACAGAGTGCCATATTATTAAGTGTCTCCTTAAGCATTCTGCAAAATTAAACATTTTTGTTTGTACCACTTCATACTTTGCCCATTTCCCCTTCTGGCTGGCAAGTAGATTTCTCCCTTGTGATTACTGCTAGGGCAACAGGTAAAAGTTGAGCAATAAGATATCTGCAACAAGGATACTGTGTTGATAGCAGGTCTGCCTTAATGTTGGAGATTGGCTGCTAAATGGTTTCTGAGTTTGACTGTCATTTGGATTCACTGCTTAGGTTGAACTGAACTGTGCTAGAAATCGACCATCCCATGGATCCTGGGCGGACATATACGTCGCTGATTGTGTCCTCACCACTACCAGTCTCTCTTCATCCTACAGCTGATGTTACATCTCCTCTATCTGTGAAGAGCCAGCATGCTCAACACTTTCTTCCCCCTGGAATTCGAGTCCTCACTGCTGCTAGATTCACAGACTAGAATCATTCTGGATTCCTACTGTGGCACTTTCCTAGAATTTTTTTTTTCCTAGAATCCCTACAGTGTGGAAACAGGCCACTTGGCCCAACAGATCCACACCGCCCCTCCAAAGGGCACCCAGACCCATTCCCCTAACCCTGCAGTTCCCATGTCTAACCCACCTAACCTAAACATCCCTGAACATTACAGGCAATTTAGCATGGCCAATCCGCCTACCCTGCATATTTTTGGACTGTGGGAGGAAACTGGAGCACCCGGAGGAAACCCACATAAACACAGGGAGAACGTGCAAACTCCACACAGACAATTGCCCAAGGCTGGAATTGAACCCGGGTCCCTGGTGCTGTGAGGCAGCAGTGCTAACCTCTGAGCCACTATGCCGCCCAAATTTCAAAAATAACGTGTAGTTTTCCAATTTGTAGCAGTTCTATTTTTCCACTCTAAACCATTACAATCTTAACAAACCAAAAACATATAGTTAAAGCATTACACCTGAGAGACGTAGCAATATTTTGGGTATTTTTCCCTTTGTTTATCAATTTTGTGAATATGGCTTCCATTTAAGGTTACATAAGACATCCCAAATCCATTCAGGCACCTGAAATGCAACTCCAGTATTCCTATTGGTTGTTCAGTTGCAATGCTTATCGTCAGTAGTTTTGATTGTATCTCTTCTGGGCATTATTGCCTGGTGTTAGCAGCCAGATGTTCAGTGGGTACCATGTCTCCAAGCAAATAGTCAATGACTCTCCTGATGATATAAAGAGTTCAAGGAAGCTTGATTGGTGCAGGATGATAGCATCATTACAGCTCCCTGAAAATAGTGGACAATGATGTAAGATGATCATTTAGTGTTTGCACACAAGTTGCACATTGACTGAAGGGAAGCTTTGGCAAGTGACTCAGACTCCAGCAAGACCTGGAAACACCTTGGTTACCACATTCGCAGTCAGTGACTCCATCAACCTGTGGGAAGCCAGCCAGAGTCTCAAAACTGCTCATTCAAAATGGTCCCATTGTTTGCAAAGCCTGTAAAATTCCATACGTAGCAAACAAGGCACATAGCATCTCTGAGATGCATTGGTAGAGAGCAGATTATAAGATCCTGTGAATATCTTCTGTAGATTCCTTGTAGAAGTCAGAGATGAAGAAATTAAGATGGTGAATTTTGAAGCCAGAGGCACTGCTTATCCACTAGCTCACCTTGGCTGGATGCCTTCTGCAAATATCCATGATGAACTGATACAAGATCCTGAGCCTCCTGAAGAATTCCTGTTTGGACATTTCAAGGAAGCTCATCCTCTGAAGTTAAAGGAAGAAGGTGGCAGTCAAGCACCTTGGGCCATCATGAAACAATGGAAGGAAATGGATACGTTCATTCCTGATAATTTTCCTTTCATTTTCCCTCCTTTCTTCCCTCTTTCCCTTTTTCCCTCCCTTCCCATCTCCTTCTTTCTCTCCTTTTACCTTTGGCCCTTCTCCTATGTTCTATCCTTCCCTGCTTTTCCATCCTTCTTTACTCTCCCTCACTGCCCTTGCTTCTAAAGTGTAGAACTTTTTGCCAGGTAAGTTATCGAGTTCAATAAATAACTTGATAAATTTAGCATTAAAAGTGAAAGTCAATTTAAGAAACTCGTGGTTATCTCAATGAGATAAGTAATACATCTGTTTTAATGGTGTTGGGTGAGGAATAAATGCTGGCCAGAAAATTTCCTGGTTCTTCTGTGAAAAGAGTCATCATATCGCGTACAGCCACTGAGAAGGTAAATAAGCTCTAGGTTTAACATTTGATAGTGTTGAACTCTCTTCAGTGTTGCACTGAAGTGTCAATCTAGATCATGAGCTCAAGCCAGAGCTTGGACTCAGCAGCTTCTGACTCAGTGGCATGAATACTATCACTGAGCCAAGGCTGACATTTAGTTAGTTAATGTCAAATGTCATGGAATTTTATGTCATGATATAGTTTTGTGTAATTTGTTTCATATAGGATATTGGCGTTGATACAACAAATAAATTGATGTACTTATTTAATATTGTTTATACAAAAGTGTCTATTTAATTAGATTACTTTCATATGTGGACATCAGTCATTTATTTTCATAAGTTACTTACAGCCTAGGGAAACATACAAAGGAATAGTGTCTCTTTTAATGGTGTTTCTTTTTTAAAATAGAATTACTGATAGTAATCCATCCAGGGAAAGTTTCCAGAATAATAATAGCAGTTTAAAACAAGATTGCAAAGAAGTCATTTGTAATTTGATTGTGTAAAATTATGCTTTGTGTTTAGGAATACTCCCTTTTTAAAGCAATTGGCCATTGGAGAGTATTTCACTGACAGAATTATTATTCAAAACAGTGTCTTAATCAGAAATGTCATAGTTCTTCTCACTTTGGTTTGACAGGCTACTCCCTGCTGACTGCACAGCTGCTTAAGCTGAACAACACTCCACTTGTTCACTCTGTTGAAATCACACCTATAGGAGGCCCAATGCATTCCACCACCATCTAGTCCTCTTATTAATCACACCAAAACTAGCTAATGCTGTTCCTTGAATGGATATAATAAATGTAAAATGTAAGATTTTCAAGCATTACGGAAGAAACTAAAATATTGCTGTGATTTTCCAACATCAACTATAAACAACACATCAATATGAATAGGCTTGTACGTGCGGTGCAGAGTCCTCACTTTAGAGGACTACTTCTCTGTGTAGCAATACCCTCAGCACCTTACTTTAGAAAAACAATTATGATTTTGTAGCACATAGCACACAAAGGCATTCTTCCCCCATTATGTCTTTTTGAGCTAAA
Organism: Rhincodon typus; assembly: GCF_021869965.1. Lineage (NCBI taxonomy): Eukaryota > Metazoa > Chordata > Chondrichthyes > Orectolobiformes > Rhincodontidae > Rhincodon > Rhincodon typus. The sequence continues at coordinate 35,215,165 of NC_063342.1, forward strand.
ATTAAGACAAATAACTGAAGGAGAAGATTACAGATTAATCCCATGTGTCCTCCAACTTTGTCGCAAATTGCCAGGAAAGTAGACAGAACTGAGTTGGATTAAATCCATCAAAAAGATCCTTCACATTTTAGAGTTGAGCTTTATGTTTTTATTATTTCAGACTGTTAGGGGGACCAAATTTGATAGCCCCTGAATACTAGCAAGGGGATTGCAATGCATGATTAACCCATGCCCGTTGACTGGAATGCAGGCAGCATGACAACTTTATACTGCTATTCCATTTCACTAATCTCTGTGCCCAGCTAGCACTAGCTACACAGTTGATTAGCTGGACACATCAGAAAGGCCTAATGTTGCAAAGGGCTAGCTTCACTTAAAGATAACCTGTACCTCTTCATTTGGTTTTGCATTGCGCTGGAGCAAGTACTGGGAGTTATGCAGGAATAGATTCTAACCTGAAAAGTGGCACAACTTGGGAAAGACCAGGCCCCAAGAATTTCAGAAGCTGCACCTGAGACCTTGATGGAAGAAATGGGAAGGAGAAGAAATGTTCTGCATTCACAGGAGGCTAGAAAGCCCTCCTGACAAACTCAAAGATGGTCATTGGAGCTGATAGCCGTGATAGCCACAAGAGCATGGAATCAGGACTGCCATAAGTTCGTTTGCCTTATGCAAGTAATCAAGGCCACTGAAAACATCTTCCAATTCTATATTTCGCTAGTTGAACATCTAACCTCAGACACTACTCAATTCACCACACCCTCATTACTCACCCACGTAACACCATTCTCCATTGATTATGACTCATTCTTAACATTCATATGCTACATTGCACATTTTCCAGCATGCATACATTGCCAGCTGTTTAACTTTGACTGCCATGTACCCAAACAGTTTGTATGGCATTCACTGGTACCCTTCGTAGTGCAAGGTCTAATCCAAGCCAACAGGCTGATGACAGGCATAGTGACATGCCCTTAACAGCCTTGGAGGAAATAATGTTGGGGTGATACCATCTACTGTGGCAATTGTGAATAGCAGAGCTAAAGTCATTGAAGATAAAGCTATCTTCTTACTTAATCCTCCTCACATCCCAACTGCACCTCATCGCAGTCTCTTCAGATTTATAAGCTACTGCTGGTGTCAGCTTTTTTTCCCACAAAACAATTTTACCCTTTTGCCTTTTTCCTTTTGAAAACCAATGAGATGCAGTGTGGCCGAGCTGTAAAGAAACACTAAGAAGACAGTGATGAAAAAGATACTTACTCTGCGCACAAATTAAAGGTTAATATAGAAGTGGTATCTGTATGTGATAAACCATTGGGTATGGTACCCAGCCTGTAAAGAAGGGTGGGGCAAATATAGTGTCCATGCCAGATTGTCAGAGGGCAAAGCTGGATATGGGTTCTGCCACATTGGACTCGCATGACCATTTTTATGATGTCAACATTGAAGCTAAAACAGGATTTGCTGGAGAAGCTCAGCAAGTCTGGCAGCATCTGTGGAGAGAAAGCAGAGTTAACATTTCGGGTTCAGTGACCCTTCTTCTTCCCGGTCAGGAAGTGGTTGTCAACTCCTTGAGAACACTTGTGGACTCAAGTGTGATGTAGTGTCTGATGATCGATGACTCAGTGTTCATTGCAGCACAAACAGTAACAGCTCAATGTCTCATTGCTGTAGTGAAAGCTCAGATTGAGGTAATGAGAGCATACTGTTGTGATCATGCCTATAGATAGCAGTATACAAAGGGCCTTGCAGATCATCCTAACAGCCCAACAATCTTCAGCCAACATAATGTGTTGTGCTGAGGTACTGTCTCATGGGAGCGGGAGTGCATCGTGCCACATGAAACTGGGTGGCAGCATTCACCCTGCCACTCCCAACAGGCTGCCTATGACTGTGCTGGCTCCTGTCAGCCAGTTAGCCAACCATCCAGCCTAGACTGCTGCATAATCCCAGCATGGTGTCATGTGAAGCCAAGCATCTAGGGCTACGGGTGCTCAACGTCATCCTTCAAAGCCATTTGTAGTGTCCCTATTGAAAGCAAGCAGCTTTCAACCAGCCATGCCACAATTACTGCAGCACTTTGAAAGCACACTAAACCAGGTAAAGGCATATAACCCATGAAGTAAGAAAACACACAAGAACAAGTAGATGATTTTTGTATGCAATGTGTGATGTTGATCTAGAAGTATAGTTTGGAATGTTTATTTCATGGTCGAACGCAGCTATCATTTTTCAAGTAAAATGTAACTAACTAGATCAAACTGAAGGATCCACCTTATGAGGTTGTCTTGCACGAAAGAAACAGGAATTTGTTTACCTACTACAATGAGAAAAGTAATAAAAAGTGACACCAAACACACACACTTGCACAAACACAGGTAGTAAGCTTAAAAAGAAGAGTGGAAGGACATCTATACAGATGGGAAGGTAAAGGAAAGTTCTTAAAGTTGATATGATCCCAGTTGACGTTATTACTGGGCAGACTGAAATCAGGCCTAATAGTTTTTTTTTAATTTAATGAGGGGGTCTTTCGCTGAAGCACAAGTGTGCATTGCTATAGATTTGATTTTAACTATAAAACAGCAGTTTATTAAGCAAAAGAAGCATGAAACACTACAAGAAGCATGCTGCTCCGCATAACATAAGAGCTTAATGTTATCTCACATACTTATCTGCCAATCAATGTATTGTTTAGATATAATAGCCATCTATTAGGCTAGGTTCTTCAAGGCAATGATATCCACGTCCAATTTCTTAGGTTACAGGAAATATCGTAAGTTTTGTTGGAGGCAAAACTCACGTCATGGTTAGTAGCTGTGACCATCTACAAAAAAGACTTCAAAGACTACTTAGTAGAAGATATTTGGAAAACCAGTTGAAGACCAACTGAACTATAATTGTTTGATATCAGAGAATTTGGACAATCAGCAGTGTCTGTTTTGTGAGTACAGAAAGCCACTTAGATTTGTAGATAAGTTACTGACCAGCCAGAGACAGAACTATTTTCTTTTTCATTAAAATCAAAGTTCTTTTAAGGTTCAAGAGATTACTCAGAGTCCCCATTTAAAAAATAAAAAGGCCTGAAATTACAAACACAAGCAAAGGTATAAGCTATGCAACGAAGGAAAATAAGAGAAAAGAAATAAACAAACACTGCTCCCCCTTCAATTTCCAAAGAAAACTCCAAGGACCATACAGAGAAATGGAAGGTATACGCATAATATTGAATTGAGAATCCAGTGAATTATTACAGAAATTTAGATGTTTTCCTTATAGGTAGCCTCACACACCATGTTGATGAGAAGCTTTTGCAACCATGAATATCACATGTCCAGAAAAGACAGAACAACATACACTAAAACCTAAAATCAACAATGGAATGAGCCAACAGATTGCCACTATCCATTCTGCAAGGTTTACAGCTCAGCAAGTGGCACTCAATGGTGCAGCTTATAAGGGACCATCTCACCTGAATCACCAATTCTGTGCAATCACAATATGGAAGCTTATCTTGGTTTTGCAAATTCTTCCACCAGATAGATACCACTGGTCCAGCAGTGGCAGATTTACTGGTATGCACAATTCTCAGTGTGGTCACAATTCGTGAAATTTAAACCATACACACTGGGACATGTGATGGCATCAAATCTGTCATTAACTTGCAAGGATACAACTTTGAAGTGAAATACAAGCCAGGTACCAGGATGATTATATCTGACACACTGAGCAGATTAGCCAACCTACACAAGGAGAAAGATATCCTCGCAATCGTGGACTCCTGTTGTGGGGAGGTGATCTCATCTGAACCCAAGTTGTACCGTTGCTACAGCCTCACTGTAGCTGTCCTCATGGCCATCTCTTTCTGGCTGCTGTACTTGCTCATTCAGAGCCAGCGGGAGTTGGGACGCACCTAATCCTCTGAATGAGCCCAGCACTTCGTTACTCAAGTAGGCAAGGGAACTCACTCTGCAGCCTATGGCCCCTTCCTCCTCCCTGCCCCTCCTTCTCTCCTCCTTCCTCCCCTCCCCTCATCACCTCCCCTCCTCCCTGCCCCAACCTCCTCCTCTCCTCACCCCTCCTCCACCCCTCCCCTCCTCACTTCCCTTCCTCCTC
>NC_063342.1:35219383-35222247 GCF_021869965.1 Rhincodon typus
CACTTCCCTTCCTCCTCCCTACCCCTCCCTACTCCCCTCCCCTCCTCCTCCCTGCCCCTCCTGCTGCACCGGATACAGACAGAAAACTTCTTTCGAAGCAGCACAGAAGGTGCATTGAGATGGTTCCCAGTCTATTGCACCACGCCAGACATTCTCTCTCACTGAGCCTTCCAAACCTTGATTCCTGAGTGCTGATTGACCAAGACTCCCCCTCCCAGGTCGCCTCACCCGTACCCTGAGATTACGCCTGAGGGTTCGGAGATCAACCCTCAGCGGCTGGTTTCCCAGTGAGGGACGAGGGGTGGGGAATGTCAAAATGCCAACAGCCCCCCCGCAGGCACGGGTTCCCCTTCTATCATTATTAACCTCCTCATTTCGGATCTCATCATTGGATGTCCCATAGTACCACCCCCACATGCTGCCCCCCAACCCCGGCCAAAACCTGCTTGGGAAGACAGGACAACAAGACCTTTACTGTAACAAAAGAAACCAAATGCAATGTTTCCTAAACATAACACAGCATTCGAAATTTACTCAAACCAACAAATCATTTCCCACTCTGAAGCACAGCACGGAAGCAAAAGAAAAGGTGGTAAAGGTTAGTGGGAAGTCTTTTAAAACCAACGACCAGAAAATAATTTAAAAAGCAACAAGGCAGGAGAAGACAAAATATGAGAATAAACTAGCTGCTAACATAAATGAAGATGGCAAAAGTGTCTTTAGATATATACAGGGTAAGAGAGAGAGAGGCAGGAATCTCTGGAAAATGAGGCTGGGTAATCGGGAACAAAGAAATGGCAGAGGGACTGAATAGGTACTTTGCATCAGTTTTTACAGTGGACAACACCAGCAGCATACCAGAACTTCAGGAGAGAGAGGGGGCAGAGGTGAGTGTAGTGGTCATCACTCAGGAGAAGGTGCTGGGTAAGCAGAAAGGTCCGAAGGTGGATAAATCACCTGGTGTAAAATCGTGAGGGGCATGGATAGGGTGAATAGCCAAGGTCTTTTTCCCCAGGGTAGGGGAGTCCAAAACTAGAGAGCATAGGTTTAAGGTGAGAGATGAAAGACTTAAAGAGGACCTAAGGGGCAACTTTTTCATGCAGAGTGTAGGGCGTGTCTGGAATGAGCTGCCAGAGGAAGTGGTGGAGGCTGGTACAATTACAACATTTAAAAGGCATCTAGATGGGTACATGAATAGGAAGGGTTTAGAGGGATATGGGCCAAAAGCTGGCAAATGGGTCTAGGTCAATTTAAGATATCTGGTTGGCACGGACAAGTTGAACCGAAGGGTTTCCATGCTGTACACCTCTCTGCCTGTATGACCTACTTCAAGATGAGAAGAGAAAGATTTAAAAGGGACTTAAGGGTCAACTTTTTCACACAGAGGGTGGTGCATGTATGGAACAAGCTGCCAGAGGAAGTGATAGATGCAGGTACAGTTCCAACATTTAAAAGATATTTGGACAGGTAGATGAGTAGGAAAGGTTTAGAGGGATATGGGCCAAGTGCAGGTAGGTAGGACTAGTTCAATTTGGGAAACTTGGTTGGCATGAACAAGTTGGACCGAAGGGTCTTACTCTATAAATCTTCCAGCCTCACTCAAGCCCTTGCAGACTGGGGCTGTTCAGTTTGGAATTGAGCTCCCATCCACATTCTGCGTGGTGACCAACAGGCCCCTGCATTTTCTGTTCATGAGGTAGAATTCCAACTGCTTCATTCTTTCCCCCTCCTCACACTCTCTAGTCTTGGTTCTTTTTACATAAACGTCTTTGCGAGATCCAGTTACTTTTATGGCAAAAGCTACAATAGCTTGTTGTGAATACTCACCCTCTAATAACCTGTGTCTATGGCAATGTGAATCACATGGGCATTGTATCCAGGTAGTAACCATCCACTAAATGGCACTTTCTATGTTAGATTAAACAAACTGTTTTAAGTATAACCATCTCACAAATGCAGGTACTTCTAACATCACTGTCAAATTTGAACGCTGATGGTCCATCTACATTAAGACAATTTGAGTTATATTTGAAAGTTCAGTCAGAAACAAGGGTGTTGAATTTGTTTAATGGAAATTATAGAGACAGGAGGCACCAGTTAGCTGCTTTGGATTGAGAAAGTACATTAAAAGACATGATTGTGCCTTAAAACATGTTTTACAGTAAGGCTATTTTCCCTGGAGCATCGGAGGCTGAGGGGTGACTTTATAGAGGTTTATAAAATCATGAGAGGCATGGATAGGGTGAGTAGCCAGGTCTTTGCCCCAGGGTGGGGGAGTCTCAAACTAGAGGGCATAGGTTTAAGGTGAAAGGAGAAAGATTTAAAAGGGACCTGAGGGTCAACATTTTCATACAGAGGGTGGTACATGTATGGCATGAGCTGCCAGAGGAAGTGGTGGAGGCTGGTACAATTACAACATTTATAAGGCATCTGGATGGGTACATGAATAGGAAGGGTGTAGAGGGTTATGGGCCAAAAGCTGGCAAATGGGACTAGATTAATTTCGCATATCTGGTCAGCGTGGATGTGTTGGACCGAAGGGTCTGTTTCCATGCTGTATGTCTCTATAGCTCTTTAACTCTATATCATATCAAAGATGTCATCAACAGTGCTATCAAGCAGCGTTTCGTCAGCAATAACCTGCTCAGTGACGCCCAGTTTGGGTTCTGCCAGAGCCACTCACCTCATTATAGATAGTAGGAACTGCAGATGCTGGAGAATCCGAGACAACAAGGTGCAGGGTGGATGAACACAGCAGGCTAAGCAGCATCATAGGAGCAGAGAGGCTGACGTTTCGGGTCTGGACCCTTCATCAGAAAAGGGGGAGGGGAAGGGGGTTTTGAAATAAATAGGGAGAGAGTGGG